>NW_017729033.1:65660841-65687599 GCF_001723915.1 Gavialis gangeticus | reverse complement strand
AAAAAGCTTTACTCGAAGCTCGGTGCACTTCCATGCTGCACCCACCCAGCACATGCCTAGAAAAGGAAATGCATTAGTTGCACCTATCTTTCCCAACATCTATATAGACTGGGTGCTTTACTGGGTCTTTTTTTGGTGCTTTTAGCTAAAAGCACCAAAAAGCCCCACTGAAGCACCTGATCTATACAGATGCTACAGAGCCAAGTCAAACTAATGTGCTGCTTCTTCTAATAAATCACTTTTTTCCCCCACGTCTGTCAGCACCGTGTCACAAGATATGAAAAGATGGTGATGTATAAAGCTCAAATAATAGGATTCATCTAGTTGAAATGCAGTGTGCCAAACTAAAGGTCAACTTAAGCTAAATATTTTAAAATTAAGAGCATCAGTAGTAGTATGACTAATTTTTAGGGTTTAGTAGACTCAGGGTGCTGAACGATAGTTAAAATTTCACTCAGAAAAAAAGAAGCACCAGAACTTCATGCAGAGATAGTTCTCAAGGTATAAAATCTCACTGATCTTGTCAATAGAGAAGGAGAGTTTTCTGCTATCAGTGAAATAAATCAGACAAGCTGTTGGCAAATATCTATATCTATATCTCCTATGGATGAATGATTCTGGTTTTGTGTTTTTTGCAAGATTTGTACTGGGTAGGGAGCTCTGGAGGTGGTTGAGGAGAATCCTCTTCCAAATAGTTGAAGCATCTTACCAATTCTATCCTGCTTTGGGAAGATGGTAGGTAACCTCATGTATGGACACTCATCCCAAGAACAGAGCAATATGTGTAAACATGGCAAATCCTCTGGCTGTGAATGAGGAGGGGACACATGAAAAGTTACATAAACATATTTCTCAACAATAAAGCAATTCTTCTATTTCCTAATGCCTTCTGACATGATGTGTAGTTCCAAAAGTCCCTGCCCAACTTTTCTTCCCTACTGTAGAGTGCAGACCTAACACTTCGCTGAAGTCACTGGTGCTTCACTGTGCTGCAAACCCATTTAACACTATGTCCTTAACCATCTTGCTTAGACTATGTATCTCTGACTTTATTGCCTATCCTCTACCATAGCTCACCTTTAAGTCTGGCAGGTTTTTTTGGATCCAATGATTCCTCTACACTTCTTGGCTCCTGGCTAAGTCCAGCTCTTTTCTGATTCTGAAGTGACATCTGACTCCTCCTGTGAGACTAAGTCACCAACAGTCAACTCATTATCTTTGCAGAAGATTTCATAGATTTCATAGACATTAGGGCCGGAAGGGACCTTGGAAGATCATCGAGTCCAGCCCCCCATCCAAAGGGCAGGAAATCAGCTGGGGTCATATGATCCTAGCAAGATAAGCATCCAATTTGCTCTTGAAGGTGTTCAGTGTAGGTGCTTGAACCACCTCTGATGGCAGGCTGTTCCAGACCTTGGGGGCTTGGACAGCAAAGAAAGTCTTCCTTATGTCCAGCCTGAAACTGTTTTGCGGCAGTTTATAACCATTCGATCTCATCATCTCTTGGGGCGCTCTGGTGAACAAATGTTCCACCAGATACTGGTGGTCACCCCTGATAAACTTATCGATGGCCATCAGATCACCCCTGAGCCTGCACTTTTCCCAGCTAAAGAGCCCCATGGCTCTCAGTCTGTCGTCGTAAGGTCTGTTTTCCTGACCTCTGATCATGTGCATGGCTCTTCTCTGGACTCTCTCAAGCTTCTCCACATCCTTTTTGAATTGTGGAGCCCAAAACTGGACACAGTACTCCAGCTGCGGCCTCACCAAGGCAGAGTACAGCAGAAGAATGATGTCCCGGGATTTGCTTGAGACACATCTATGGATGCAAGCCAACGTTTTGGTTGCTTTACTAGCCGTGGTATCACATTGCAGGCTCATGTTCATCTTGTGGTCAATGATAACCCCCAAGTCTCTTTCTTCCGTAGTGCTAGCCAGCGTAGCACTGCCGAGCCTATAAGGATGCTGCAGGTTTTTCCTCCCCAAGTGAAGAACCTTGCATTTTTCAGCATTAAACACGATCAGGTTCTCGTCTGCCCATTTGCTGAGCCTGTCCAGGTCAGCCTGGATCACCCGCCTGTCTTCTGGTGTGGCTGCTTTGCCCCAAAGTTTGGTGTCATCAGCGAACTTGGCCAGTTCACTCCTGACTCCAATGTCCATATCATTAATGAAGATGCTCGTCCTCACCAATGGAAGTTGATTGGTCTCAACATGCAGCCAGCCTGCCCCCACAACAAATAGTGGTAATCCCACTGGCAACTTCAGAGAGTATCCCATATTTTTCTAGCCCATAACAGCTGTGGAAGGCAGGCCTGTGCAATGTCATACCAGGATAGGGTTGCCAACTCTGACTCTATTCTGGAAGGTTGCATCACATGACATAATAACATTAATGACTGATCTACATTACTGTAAAATTCATTCACTATGGAGCCATCATTTTTCCTGTGGTGGAAATAAGGAGTGTCATATGAATCATTTGCACATTTTAAGCCTATTGCATAAATAAACAATACTGCAAAATCTCAAGTTGTAATGTGAATCTTATTTTTTTAAGTGAGATCTGAATAGGGATCCTTTCCTTGTAATTATGTGTTTTAATGTTTGTAGGTCTGTGTGCACATGTACGTTAATTTAAAAATACAAAAAAATAACATTCTAATTCCATTATAAAATGACAGACACAGCAAAAACTCACTAGTTAATTAAACTTAAAATCCACTGTTACTGTATTTACATTATAAATACAATAATGTATTTATTGCCTGAGAGAGACAACGCCAACATGCCCATGAGAGACAATGCTACAATACGAAAATTCCCATAACACACAATGTAAATGTGTCAGCATGCTTGTGTATATCAGTTATGGATTACAGTGCATAGACTTTATATCAGGAAGGCAAATGAACGTTGCTATGACATTTTAAAAGCCCACTGGACTATTGTATAAGTTGAATTCAACATTTAATATTTATTTTAACGTATGAATGCCCTATCACTTATCTCCTGGGTGACTCTCAGCAGTCTCCTGGAGATTTATATCTAATTCTGAAGATTCCAAGGCAATCCTGGAGGGCTGGCGACCCTGCACCAGGAATGCAAATGAAAATTACATTTACCGGAATCATCTACATCACTGGAAAATCTCTTCCTGTCTTCTTCCTGGCCCTTTGTATGCCCTGCCATTTGAATGTTGTAAGGTGCTTACTTTTGACAGACACTGTAAAGGTTTTGTAGAACTGAAAAGTGAAGAGGATCATAATGGAGCTTGCTGGGAGGTCACTAGACAAAGGGATGTGTGTGGCATAAAAAATAACAACAGGTCAAAGACCTACCTACTATAATTCTTAGCTAATCTATCAAGGCCTTATATCACCAACACCAAGATTTTTGCTTGGCTTGGGAAAATCCTGTTAATTCTAAATAGGGTGACTCTTCTTCTTAGAAAGCCTAAATAAGTGTATTGAAAATTAAAAACCCATCTGGCCTTCTAATGATCCTTGAGATATATATGAAAAGGAAGACCTGTGAATGGACCCTGAAGAGCATCCTTAGGTTCACTGAAGAATATTCTTAATCACTTCTTTAATTTGCCAGGAATGCAGCAGTCTTGGGGAGTCTCTGAAGGCTTTCACAGCAAGTGTCAGGGAAGGCATCCACAGAGCTCCTCAGAACAGAAGCAGAACTGAGAGCATGGGAACAAGAGAATCTACCAAAGTTTACAAAAGTGGATCTTAGGATTTGCATGAAAGTGGTGGCCCACCAGACTTCTAAAGCACAGAGGGTTTTTGTTTTTTTGGGGGGGAGGGGTGGGATCTAATAAGCCCCTCGAGATTCCCAGGAATTGAAGATTTTCATTTTTAACTTTAAATTTTATGACTTTTAACAGATTTTTTTTGCTAACTGGTATGTTCTTAGGGTGGTGGGGCAACTTATAGAGTAACTTATTCAGAGAGGCACGAGTTTAAAAAAAAGGATAAGGAAAGGAGAATACTGCTGAGAAAGTCAAAGGTGATTAAAGAAATCAAAGAGGATAACAAAGCAGTTAATCCAACGAGGTACACAGGGATTATAAAAGCAGGTCATGATGATGGGATAAGAATCCAGAATTTCTGTTGTGACCATACTTAACACAATCCAGGCCATGGTAGATTTTATGTTCTGCAGTTTCCCATTTAAGTCATTTTTTTCAGCTTTGCTGTTCAAGAGCAGCTACTCCAAGGTCAGTGAAAGAATGTCCAGGGAAGTAAAAGTGTCATGCCATAGACTTGTGCCTTTTTTAAACTCATGTGAGATTGCTGTCCATTCATTCTTTCATCTAGGGATAACCTCGTTTGTCCAATGCAGACAGCAGAAGGGCAATGTAAGCAGGTGAGGGCATACATGTTGGTAGAGGAGCAGGTGAATGAACCTTGGATGTTATAATTAATCCATGCTGTTTTAGTCCAGTGATGATGTGATCTGTGTTGGTGATGGAGAACAACTGGCATCTTTGTCCAAGGCAAGGCCTGGTGCCTTGGTGACAACAGGGGTTAGGTAGGTTTTTGCTGAAGATATACCATGTGAAGCTGAGGGGACTGCCTGCCTGTAAACCAGGGATGGTAGTAATTTTTCCAAAAGAGGTTGGATGATCTGTTCAAAGTGAACAAACTGGGTTCTTTTGCTCACAAGAGGTATTCTCTTGCCTTTGTCACAGGGCTGGTTTTGCAGCAGATCACAGTGAGGTCTGAGTCTGGCTCTGTTGATTTGAGTGGCTACGGTTTTGGGATTGTGTTGTAAATTTTAAGAATCACTGATCCAGATCTTTAATGTGTGCATCCCTGTCAGTGGGATCACAGCAGATATGGTTATAATGTAGAGCGTGTCTATAGATGATGGATCTGGCCGCATACTCAGAATGAAAGCTGGTGGCATGAAGGTCAGTTGGTTTCTGATACAATGTGCTGGTGATGTGACCATTGCAGTTGCACACTGGTATCCAGGAAATTAATATGCTAGGTATTTTCATTGAGGGGTGGAAGTCCCAAAGTATGAAAAGAATTTATCTCAATGACATTCTCATATAAATGTCATTGATATATCTTAGGTATACCAGGGGGATAAGAGTGCACCTACACAGGAAGTGGATTTCAGCATTTCTGAACAAGTTAATCCACAAGATGCCACTGTCTTCTGCTTAAATTTAAATATAGCTAACTGCTTTTCTCTACCCTGTAATGTTCTTAAATGGATTGCTGTCCTGATGTTACTGATGTGTATTCTCAAACTTAACTTCATGTAACCTAACGGGTTTTGTATTTGTTTGGGCGGGTGTGGGGAGGAGGGCGTTGTTCAGTTTGGTTTTATTTTTGTAATGTGGGAATTAATTCCAGCAGAGCATCAGAAACTCTTGGAGTGGTGTAATCTAATTACACAAAATGTGCAGAACTTTTGTACTCTTACTGTACTTCCTAGTGTTACACTACTTGTGTTTTTAAGCTAAATATATTGCTCCATTATTTAATCTTTGATTTTTGTGTGTACTTATACCATAACATCTTGCATTTAGAAAATCAAGGTTTCACAAGTGATAAATGCCTCTTGTCTTCTTCTGAAGTTATACACACTTTTGAAGAAACATGTTTTGGAAGCTGGTATTTAATTCCTTGAAAAACATTCATGAGCATGTTATGAACTCTGTAACAAGAAAATTGCACATGAATGTTATTTTAGATACATTTATGTCACTCTCCAGCTATCATCAAATCCCCAAAAGTTCAGAAGTTCAGTGAGCAATTAAACGCACAAAAGTTCAAATGATTATTTGAATTACTTAGGTAAGCAAAATTGCACTGGAAGTTAGAAAAATAGTCTTACCGGAAGTATTTCTACAATTATATCTGCACTCCTCTAAGGAGCCAGGAAGCACACAAGCATATGTGGATGAGGGAAAAGTCATAAACCTATTTTTGGTCCCTAGAAATTATTTGGTTCAGATTCTGTTCCAGTTGTAAACAAAGGCACTAATATAATGGTGTTTAGAGACCCCACTTGTGAGAGGTGATATATTAGTATGAAGATAAAGACAGTCCTTCCACTAAGAAATTTATGGTCTTTGACAGGCAAAATAGAAAGGAGAAAGTCATAGTGAGGTGAAGTGATTTGGCTAGGGTCACAGCATAAGTTAGCAGCAGAGCCAAGAATAGAAACCCAGGTTTGCTGACTCCCAGCCACATACCCTGTCGGTTAGACTATGATGCCTTTCAGCCAACTTGATTGTTCTGACAGTCTGTTATCTAATAAGATTTGTTCATCCACTCAGCCTTCTCCACAACAGGCATGCAAACCTTGCCTCAAACTGATTCTTTTCCATATTTAAAAGTCAAATATTAGATGTATACTTTTAAGTATGTTTGAGATGTCATAGAAATCATCATCACAGAATTTAGTATGAGATTCAAAATGTTGCATCAGGCTGTACCTGTCCACCTCTACTAGTTACAGAACAAAATGTAAAGAACATTGCCATCCTGCTCATTGAAAGTCATTTTGCTTCACTTTGGCTACTTCATTTTGGTAGATCAGCTAGCAGCATTATCCTTCCCTCCCCTCTCATTTCCCAACCATTTTTCCAGCAATTGTTTTCAGTGCAACATGTATTTCTGTATAATTTCACAGTCTTTCAGGGGAAATGAGAGAAATACAAATTAGATGATGTATTTGTGATATTTGTTAAGGTAACTGGAGCTTATTCTCAATCAGAGGATCAAAGACTTCAAAGAAGCAAGTAATTTTATGCTAAAACAAAATAAAAGCTATCATCTAGTTTAGGGCACAAATAAAAAGCAAAAGTTTATATTTATTTCTGTAAAATTATCCCAAGCCACTTACTTGAGGTAATTTGGTCTAGAACCCATCATTTTGTAGGCTACAGTAGGTCACTACCTAAGTGTAGCAATATAAAACGAACTTTGGGCTAATATGAAACACACTTGCTTAGCTATTTGAATGCAAATAATGTACTGTTGCTCCTTACTTCTAAAGCAATATTCCTAAACAAATAAACTTGCCTTTATCTGATGAGCATTCCATCATGCAGGGTGATTTTATTAAATGAGGTCAGCTAGTGATGTTTTCTTAGCATTACCTTATTCACTCTGACTGAACAGTGAATTTGGAGACAATTTTCTTTACTGGTGTTTGTATTGATCAAATTAAATTCTTTGTACACCCTATTATGTACACAACTATTTGTGCTTTATCTGTACATGAAGGTTGTTCTCATTATAGAATTACTATACAGAAGCTCTAGAAAAGAGATAGAAATAATGGTGCTTCTGATGTTCTAATGCATTTATAATGAACTTCAACAAAAATTCTGAGGAAGTTAGCAATCAATCAGTTAACAATCTTTCCTTATTCTACTTAAAACACAGCAGTGACCCCATGCAGAAGAAAAATAAATTTGAATAGGATAGCAGCTGAAAAATCACTAAAAGACAGAGGTGTTTCTGACAAAATCTTCTTTTGGCAGGTTTGAAATGCATATGTTCTGGTGATGAAGCAGTAGAATATGACAGTGTGATGACCTCTAATTGAGCTGATACCTCTAAAGCGTTGGGTGGCTAAAATAATCTTACCGAGTGATTGAAATAAAATGAAGTTTAAATCAGTATATAATACAGGGTCAAATTCCCATTACATTTACCTTAATAGCTCAAAAGTTTGCCTTTTAGAGTATAACTATGAATACATATTATAATAAGAATGGGCATAACCCCTGAAATGATGAGTTAGATGCCTGCATATCAGAGTTAATACTGCTGATCAAATTCAGAGTTGATGCATTTCAGATTTTCTTACAGTAACATTGGCTACCTTCTACTTTCTTCCACCAAATTAGATTTTCTCAGATCAGTTCATTTATGCTCTACCCATGTAGAGTAATATGATGTAATTTGTACACAGCAGCTATATTTAAAAGCCTGACTTAGTGGTAGTGTATAGATTTATTTTTTTAATTCTATATGTCCACACATATTCAACTTCAGTAGAAACAGCAGGTATCGTGGCCACAAGATTTCATCTGCCTTAAAGGCATGAACAAACTCATTCCCTACAGGACCAACAGAGCAAGTGAATTGTAGAGTCTACTGGGAATGCCTGGCTTCTCAAGTAACTTGGCTGATCTCTGTTTCAGTGGCACTCCAGGGTGAAAGAAACTTTCCCACAGTCTTATTTAAATTAAGAGCATTACACTTGATCCTGCACTATGAACAGCACTCAGGCCCAAGACCCTCAGCAATTTTCAAGTGGTCCACAAAACAAAGTTTGAGAACCACTGCTCTAGGGCAAACTTGGTACCCCTTGGCCACTGGCAGTTGCTGGCATAAGCACAGGGTCCCAAAGAGGTTGTGGTGGGAGGCATCCCACAGCCCACTAGGCCAGGCCACCATGGACCCAGATTGCATTATGTGGGAGTGGTGCTGCCTTTGTGAGGAATGTCAAACATATGGCCCTCAGACCAAACCTGGCCCATGAAAGTGTCTCACCCTGCCTGCAGGGATCTCTCTAGCCAGACAACTCACCTCCAGATACACCTCACAGTATTTTTTGCCATAGCTCCCAGAGCTGCTGACCAGCATCCAGGTGGTTAATGCTGCTCACCTGCCGTCAAATTTCCAGCTTCTAATTCCTGTGACATTAACTCCTGCATACCGACTGCACTGACATAGCAGCTCCAGCAGCAACAGAGACAGGGATTGAACAGCAGCAGCATTAACTCCTTGGCTGCTGATGTTGACATGGCTGCTCTAGCAGCTGTGGTGAGAAGCCCTGTGGGTGAAATCAGGCCTGTCAACTCAAATGAGTTTGATATCTCTTCTCTAAAGCATCTGATACAGGCCACTGTTAACAGAGCTGGGCTTAGGGATAAGTAATGTGGGCGACCACCTAGGGATCTAGGGCCACGAGGGCACCACACACACACACACACGCAGGTGCTACAAGTGGCAGGTAGTAGTGCAAGCCTGAGATACTGCTTGGGGTCCAGCGTGACACCACGGTGTGGGGCAGAGGGAGCCATGCTGAGATGAGGCAGACTGCCTGGTATTCTGCACCACAATGGTGAGAATGGCAGCAGCACCTGTTCTTGCCTGGGTGGGACAGCACTGGCAGAAGCCCTGGGCTGGAGCCAGCTTCCTGCTGTGGGGAGGGCTCCAGCCAGTTTCATCTGCATGTGGCCATGCAACTGGCATGTGGCCTCTGGAGGAGCCCTGTGGCAGCTGCAGGACACCAAAGCTCCTGTGCCTTGATCCATATCAAGTCTGTGCCAAGTCCTGTGTTAACTTACCAGTTGATCATCACAGGCATCTGTTCCTTCCACTTCAGCTCCACGGGGATGTAGTCAACAGTCCATGCCACAAGCAGATGCCCTGTCCACCTCCCCAGCCTGTCAGACAGAGCACCTCTGTGGCAGGACAACAGCATCAGTGACTTGGGGGGATGGGGGGAGGTGGGGACCAGAGGGTAGGCACTGGAGAGAACCAGGGGGATGCCAGGAAGGCACTAAAATACAAGTTTGCCAAGGGTGCCATTTTCCCTAAGTCTGGCTCTAAATGTTAAACAGATTTCTAGACTAGATGACCTAAGTAATTCTTAAGTTTCAGTGTGAGAAGTATTGTAGAGTGCCACAGAGAATTACTGAGAAGCCACTTTGGCACTTTGGAAGAAAAGCAAGATTAACAGTTACTTGCTTCTTCAGCCACTTACTGCATTTCGTACATCTTTAGCCACTTTTCACTGCACTTACTGCTTTTCTTTAGCCACATAACCCAAATAGTGTTTTATCATCTTGTCCTTGTAAAGATATTTCTCCTTCTGATTGCTCTTCCCATTCCTTTAATGTGTAAAAAAAATTGTGGGTGATTCAGTGATTGGGTTCTAGCAGTGCACTCACTGGAAATTAGTCCAGAGAAATGGCAATAAAAGAAAGGCTTCACACATCAGAAATTATTGAATTTTAAAAATGAGAGGCTCTGGCCTGTACACTATAACAATTTAATCAAGATACAAATGGTGGCTTCAATCCACCCAGAATCTGTCCCAAGTTGCAAAGAAAACATGCTGGCCCCCTGGTGATGAATAAGCATTAGAAGGATGCAAGTGGGGAGCAGCTGATGAGGTGCAAAGTAACTGCAAGCTCCCTCTACAGGGGAAGGTGTCTGGCAGTAGTTGAGGTGTAGTTAAGGCAACCAGTAAATGTTCTTTATGCATTCTCAGACATCTTCTATAAAACTATTAGCAGAGTTTGCACTGCTCCCCCACTCCCTGTCCCCCTAAAAAGACACAAATAATACTATGGTGCAAAATGGGAGAAGCTGGTATGATCTACGCTATTCTATGCTCTATACATTTAGACAGACCATAATGCAAATAGGAAGCATAATGTATTGAAAATTATATTTTTCCACAATTAAACATTACAAATGTGTATGTGTCTAAACATATTAATAATTTAAGAAAACTACCATGGTAGTCATTCCAGTCCTATGAAGTACATGTCACTCACTGCACAACGGGAGTCATACCAACATGTTAATTGCAGTTGCAGGGGTGCCCCAGGCATCCCTTTTTCTTAGGTTTTGCAAGCAGGATCTGAATATGATTTAGCTGTAGTACTAGAATGTCTGGATTCTGGAACATTTACTCTTATGTAACCCAGTCTGCACTACATCAGACTGAAACTTCAGCAGCTCTAGGGCATAGCCTGACTGATTTAAAAACAGAAATGTGCTGGCATGCAAGTCCTGTTTGCATCATCCACAAAAGCAGCTGATTTATTTAAGTGTTCTCCTTGCTGTACTTTACATAAGTAAAATATGAAAACATTAATTATCCAAAAGACCAGGTTGCTTTTAAAGACAGAATTGTTTTATAGAGGAAAAGAGGAAGACAACAACTAGAGCAATACCTTGGGGACTACTGCAACATTGTAAAATCTACAGACTACTGGGTACCTTTAGCATTTTCAAGGAAAACTGTTATAGATGGATCCTCTGAAAATATTATGGGGAGTTTTGCATCAAAGAATGAAGGTCTTTTAAGGGTGACTTCATGATTCAGATGGTATGTGGAACAGTTCTTCGTACCATGCTACATAAATTGATGACCACTGGTGGTTGTATGGTAGTACATTATTGGCAAACTCTGAGCCATGGAGCTACTGCAGTATTAGCTACTGTAGAGTTATCGTAACAGACAGGAATTGGTAATGCTCTCTGCTCTTTCTCATGAACTTTTCTTTGACTTACTATTATAAAAACAGATCCTACTTATAGTATGTTAAAGAATATAAGTAGCACATATACTACTGGTATTATTATTATCTCATGAAAATTAGAAATGAGTAAAACAGTGCAGAAAAGGTAATTACAAAAATTAATAAGGCACACATTGGTGCTAAAGGTAATGGTTGGATAAACCCACCTCTGGCTTCCTCTTCCTACGCCAAATACTCTCTCACTTGTACACAATCAGTTAGTCCTAATAATTCTTATTTTAAGTTTATTTTACTTTTTTGAAGTCAGTCAGTTCCCCAAGCTCCATTCCCAATCACCCACAGGCCAGTTACCTCTACTGACATTGTAAGGTACTTATTAGGCATCATGTTTGACAATCTCTGAGAGGCCCAATTAGCTACACTATCAAATCTAATTTATTTCACAGCTTCCCCAAGTCAGAAGCATATACCTGTAAAGCCTTTGGGTCATAATATGAGGTGCTGTTTTTTAGAGGAGTTTCTAGAAATCAAATAGGAGAACAGCATTTCTTACATTAACAGTTTCAATAATAATAATAGCTGTATAAGTCCATTTCTTTAGTTCCAGTAAGCAAAAATATACTAATAAAACACCACAAGGAAAATCATGAATTGAGTTGCTGTGTGACACAAAGATGGGCAAATGATTGGCAAACGGATACAGAAACAAAACTGAACACTAGAAACCAAAAGCGACAAAGCCTAGAAGTAAAATGCATTCCTCAGCTTTGAAATTAGAGTTCCGTTGAATTCAGTCTACTGCTAATGATTTAATGAAGCTTCAGCCCCACACTTAAATTATGTATACTGAAAGATTAAGGCATAGACCAACAGTTTCTAAAACATCTAGAACAAGATTGAGTACAGTGATTTATATCTGTCTCTACAGCCAATCTCTTACATTTTAATTGTAATTAGGCTATTGCACGTAGTTCTATTGAGAAATGGAGTTAAAATAACTTTTATTTTAAATTTTAGTGCCAATATAAAAAAACTCCCTATTTCCCCCATATGTTCCAGGCAAATTTTTTTAGAAATTAGAATAACTGAAACTAGAATCTTCAATTTTCTCTCATTTTTCAGATTTCAGTGAGATATTTACAATTTTTGAAGTCTAAGCAGCCTTGTAAAATCACCTGGCACCTCCCAGTTTGACTGAAAGTTCCTTAAGCTCCTGTAGCTTTTGTTCTGTACATGCCCAAAATGCTTTGATCTCAGTACCTATAAACCTAGCTCCTGCCTAGGCCCCACTTGGTTCTAGGACACTCATTTTCAACCTGCAATCTGCACACACCCCTAGAGGTCTGTGGACTATGTCTAAGGGTTTTGTGAAAGATTACTATCAATCAAAAGTATGTGAACACTCACACTTACAATTCAAAGGGGCCCACACTTCCATTTGAAATTTCCAAAGAGGTCCACAACTCCATTCAAAATTTTTTAGGGTTCCACACATGAAAAAAACTTGAAAATCACTGTTCTAGAAGCTAGGTCAAGTAGCATCTACATCCTTTGAAGAGCTTGATCTGGTAAACAAACTCAGAGCATAGATAACATGCTGATAGCATTGAATCTAGCACATAATACAGTCATATTCATTCAAAGAACTAGATCAGAGAAGTTCTCTCCTAGGCAGTCCTAGGCCATCCTGAGCCCGAAGGAATTTGAACACATTTTCCATGAGAAAGCCTTAACCACCAGGCTATAAACTAAATTAGCATCCTCTACCCTCCCCACATTGTGGAGTGAACCACTGTGCAGACAACAGTGTAAGATTTGTGGAGCTGAAGAAAGAGCAAGCAAGGTTCTTGAACAATAGTGGTTAGAGTACTCAGCTGGGAAAGGAAAGGCCTGGGTTCTAGTCCACACTCAGAATTATTTCTGATTTTATCAGAGGCATAAATACCAGTATCTGTGACTGGGGTGAGAGTGACAGCAGGGACCAGGCTGGCTGTCTAGGAGAGCAGCTGGGTCAGCAGAAGCAGTGGTAGCTGCAGTTTTTATTTCCCCTCTTAGGGGGGGTCCCAGTGCTGGTGTCTCAGTCACTCACGCCTCAGGATTTTATTTATCGAAAACTTGATATAAAATATATTAAAAGTCCATGAAGGAGGGACTAGAATCCAAGCTCCCCTTTCTGGCTTATGGCCTAGAGGTTAAGGCAATCACCTAGGAGCAAAACTCATGTATCCATCACAAAATGAACCCAGGAAATAATTCTTCACTGTCGCCCTCCTGTCCCACTAGCCCACCACCTCTGGGCCTTCCACACCAGCCTGGACTGGCAACAGCACATTGTGCTGCAGGAGTGGGATGATGGCCAATGGGTCGACACATTCTGGATGACCCAGGCCACCTTTCAAGACCTGCTACATGAGCTCTAGCTCCACCTGGTGTGCCAGGACACACAGAAGTGCCTGACCCTTCCTGCTGGCGTCCACCTACCCCACTGCCTACACACCCCCTACCCACTATCCACCTTCAGCCCCACTCCAGGACAAGAACATTTGTAATGAAAATCTATATTCCCCTCACAAGCCCCCCCCCGAACTCTGAAGTTCCCCCCTCAACCGTCAGAGCCCTCTTCCCCCTCCCTCCTCAACACAGAGCCCCTCCACCACCCTCCCCATCCACCAAAAATAAAAAAAAAACTCCTCTGAAACTTAAAAATATACACATCAGTCTCAGTCTTTCTCTGAATCTTGGAGCGGGGGCTTTGTAGTGAGGGCATCCATGGTGCAGAGCCCACCAGCAAGTGACTAGCACCCTAGCTGCAGACAGTTCTCCCACAGGTCTGGGGGCCACAGGGAATGGTAGGGGCTCCTGCAAGGGGGGAGGTGCTGGAGGCCCTCTTCTGAGGCCCAGATGGAGGTGGTGGGCAGGGCCCAGGGGCCCTGCAGAGCTGGGAACGAGGGCCTGGCATGGTGGGACCTGGATGTGGTCTCCACTGGCTGGCCCTGGCTGGCCAGTTGCTGCTGAAGCAGCTCCATGTGGCGCTTTTCCAAGGTCTGTAGCAGGGCCCAGGGCTCCCACTGTGTTTGGTCCCAGGGCTCCTCCTGGGCAGTCTCCTAGGAGATGTCTTGCTCCCACCATGCCAGCTTCCACACCTCCCATGCCTGCTGCTTGCTCCCACACTGCCCAGTTCTTCACAACCTGCCACTGTAGTAGGAGGATCCTGTCCATGGTGCGTTGCCAGCGCATCCAGGCAATTCCATTGGCTGTTGGCAGAGACCCTGATGTCGCAGTCCCACAGGGCCCTGCAGCCTCTCTCCCACATCCAGATGTTGGCTCTGCAGAAACAAGAGATAGAAGCATTTTGTGCAAGTTGGCAACATTGTAGAGATAAGATGCTTTGCACCCGGGGCCCTGCATTGCCCGACCTCAGATCGGGGGTTGGATGTACATGCATGCCCAGGGACCATGGTACTGAGGCCGTGCTTGCTTCCCTGGGGCTGGTGGGAAGCTGGGTACTGGCCAAAAGTAGCCTGACTCCCCTGCCCCTTCCTAGGGTGGGCCAGGCCAGGCTGCTGGCAGCACCTGCTGCTGCCACTGCAACCCCACTCCTCACCCTCCCTGCAAGCCAGCCATTCTGCCATGATGCCACCCAGCCCACGGTGCCCAAGCTTGGGATGCACAGGGCTCCTAGGCAACTTGGGTAGGGGCTTGCAGGGGCGTGCCACTGGCCTCCCCACTGAGGGCCTCTCTAGGGAAGCATCCCAGGGCTGCCCCCCCTCTGCACCACTACCTTGCCCCTGCTGCATGTGACCCAGGCAGTGTGCAATGAGTTGTTTGTACAGGCAGAGGGGTGCCCAAGCCACTATGCCTTGCTGCTGCTGCTGCTGATCCTTCTGGTGCCCCAGGCACATCTGCACTCCTGGTTTGGGACCCTGAGCTATGACAGCATGGAGGCCAAATCCAAACTTCCCTGTAACCTCCACCTGTAGGGCCACCTGTCACAGTACTATATGTCCCTGCCCACCGCTGTCAAGTATATTGACACCAGCATCAATAACTTCCTTGGCATGAGAGGCCTGTGCCCATCTAGCTGCAGGGACATGAGCTGTTCAATAAAGTTTTGAACTGTGTCCGCCCCTCTCTACATGCTGTTGGGGAGGGTGGAACCTAAGGTCAGGAGAGTATGGGCACGCCAAGCAGGGACAGAGAGTGGGGGCAGGGGCCAGAGGCAGGAGCAGGAGCAGGGACAGGGAGTGGGAGGGCCCTCCCCCAGTACAGGACTTATCACATATTCAGTGCTGACAAGGGTGGCGGTTTGGCACAGGACTCCCCACCAGCGATGGTGCCTGGCTGTTCTCAGTGTCTATGGAATGTGATGTGCAGCAGGCTCTTGCCTGGTTAGGGCCCCCCACTCAGGGAGAAGCTAGTTGTCAGTAGTGGTGTGGCCAGCCACTCCTTGTGGCAGGCTGTTGGGCTCGGCCAAGAGCAGGGCTCCTTGAGCTGTCTGTTGATGCAAAAGCCATGGAAGTGGATGGGGTGGAGCACTGAAGGCCTGAGGTTCCCTCCTCCAGGGATGCATCAGGTGTCAGGGTGGGGTGAGGGCAGGCCACACCTGCTGGTAGCTCTTGCAGAGGTGAGGCCTGTCTCCCGGGGTGCCAAAATGCAATTCAGCTCCTCCATAAAGAGCATGGCCTTCTGGGCATGACTGAACCAATGATTGAAGTTGGTCACAGCCACCCACTGTGACCGCAAGACCTTGGCCTTCATGCAGCACTGCTGTACCATCCAGGAGTGGCCTCGCACATGCATCCAGGCTGAAATGGCCTCAAAAGTGGGCATTCAAGCACCCACCCTGTGTGAACTTCCTCTAGATGTCAGCCCTGCCCCAGAGTGCCATGAGGTTATGGGCCATAGAGAGCAGGGCCAGCAGCCTTGGGGGGAATCTCATGTTTGAACAAGGGATGCAGCAGGCTTTCACCCTTTGAAACACTCACCTGTGGTCAAGGAGCTGCTTCAGCTAGGGGACTGTATGGGCAGAGGCTGCCTGGGTCCTGTCCAGGGAGCACACAAGGCTTAGTAGGCTCCTGCAAACCTCACTGGCTCTTTCAGGTTCCCTGTGCTTTGTGCCTCAAGGTACAAAATGGCTGGAGGTTTCTATAGCCTGCAGCTAGGAGGCTGCCAGAGAGCAGCCCAGCCCTGGAGAAGAAGAGGAAGCCAGCCAGGAACCCTAGGGCTGAGCTCCAAATGGCCCTCTAGTGGCTGGACAGAACCAGCACTAAAGTCCCTTCATTAATGCGCATTAACGCACCTACACATGTGTTAATGTGGTTTAACTAATCATGCCTAAATTTGATACTTGCATTATGCCAATATCAAATTTAGGTGGGATTAAGCAAAATTCACCATTTTTAAGACACAGTAAAGGTGCATACATATAGATGCACCCTTAATGCACCATAAATCAGACTAATATACATTAAATGCCCACATGTAGACACATCCAACCTGCTTTAAATCCTGGCCCAGTGAAGTCACTGGGTGTTTTGCCTTTAACTGCAGTGGAACCCGAATCTTCCATCTGTTGAAAGAACAACTTCATAGAAGACATAATATGGTTATACACAAACATCAGAATTGAAACTAGACTGAGAAAAAATATGATTAAAAGAGAAATAATTTTGACTGGGGATATTTATGCATGGTCACGAATCTTGTAGTGGAAGGATTTTCAGCTCTTCTTTACCGCATACTTTGGAGAGGGAAGGCAAACTAAGTATGAAGATGATGAAGCTATAATAATAATTTATCCTTTTCACTTATGTTCAAAGCACTGCACAAAGATGACTTAGCTAAACCTCACAGCATCTTTATAAGATAGTATCACCCCCATTTACGAAATGGCAGGTCTGAGGCTGAGAGCTAAAATAACTATGCCAAGCCACAGACTTGCCAAAGCTGGGATTAATGCTGAGGAATTCTGAATTCACAGATCAGTTTATCATTGCTTTTGGATTCTGTTTCCTGTCTCGTAAACCATATAAAAATATAGCATAGGCAGCATTAGGACCTTTAAACTTGCTGTATCAGCAGGTGTTACATTGTGTAAAGAAAATTGAAAATTGAAAAAGACTAGAAATACCTGAGTGACCTGTCTGCCATATTCCTGCCCTTATAATTTTCTATAGATAGTCCCAATCACTCTGATCTCTCTACATGTGCTTCATACACATTAGATTATCAAGAAAGGGTCACTAGTGGAATTCTACTCTTCTCCTTTCACCGCAAAGGGAAATTTGATAACATATTCTTTATCAAAATACTGGTAAAGAGACAGGATTCCTATACCCCATGGGAGGAGTGTATAGGATTCACTTGGCAAGTGTGTTACATCAGTTATTTTCAACAGGTTTGGTGTTGAATAAGATACCAGTAACTCTTTGTGGATTTTGTTCAACCATTCATATGCTGGTAATGCATTATACCCAAAGCCATTCAAAAATTTACACAAAGACTCAGATGAGAGAAAAAGCTAATCAGTTCATTAAGTTCTTTGGGTGAATGTGATATCTTTTATTAGACCAACTTAAATAGTTGGAAAAAAAAATTTAAGCAAGCTTTTGGGTTCAAAAACCCTTCATCAGGCTGAGGAAGTTTCAGCAGTTGGTGTGTGCTCTTCCTGGATGGAGTGAAAAATAAAGAAGCCAGAGGCTGGGCTGGTATGCATACAAGACAGGCAATCACTGAAGATGTAAACTGAGGAGTCAGTGGGTGAGAGACAGGCTGGGTGGGGGAAGAGAAGGAGGATGAATAGTGGAGAAGTACCTAGGGAGTCAGCTGTCAGGCAGGTTATAATGTGTCATAAATCCAATGTCTATATTTAGTCCATGATTTTTAGTATCCAGGAGGTTGATGAAGTGGAGTTCATAGGCTTGTCTCTGGGAAGTGTTTTGTAAGTTTCCTTTTAGGATCAGAACTGAGAGATTGGAGAGAGAGTGGTTTTCTTGCGAGAAATTGGGCATTCTTGTCTTTGATAGATAATTGGTTCATTAGGAATACAAGTAATGCCAAAGCATTGTGATGGGCACGGTGGGAGCAAGACATGTCCTAGGAGACTGCCCAGGAGGAGCCACGGGACCAGACACAGTGGGAGCTGACACAGTGGGAGCCCTATTTAAACCACTCTAAATAATAGGACATTGCCTGGGGAGACACTGTTTCACTTCCCACCAAGAGCACAATTTTTCCTATCTCTTCTATCTCAAAATAGTATAGAAACTTTTCAAATGTGGTTTCCTGGCTGCAGGAATGTGCAGTATATAAACGTGCCTTCCTTGTCCCATCTTTTTCATCTGCTGATTATGCTGCAAAGAGAGAGCTCAGTATCACCGATTAACATGATGTGAATTATGGGTTCAAAAAATTCAATTTGCAGCTATACTTAGCAAATAATGAGAACCATCTGGACTGATTGATATGGAAATTGAAACTAATTGATCCTGCCATTGTAGAGCCTTTTATGGAACATGAAACTAGTCAAGATAATACTCAGCATTCTGGAGTTAATCAAAACTGTTCATCAAATTAATCAGTAGCAGGTTATTGAAACTATCTGTTCTATACTTTACATTGTTCTAAAAAATACTTTCAAAGCTCAAAGAAATTCCTATTTCTTCAATTATAGGAATGCATTAGCAAAAAGTGACTAAGCTGAGAATAAGACAATGTGTGTATTTGCAACTAAAAATGGCATATATCTGGGTGTTCCCTATCTCTGTTCTTGCCTGTGCATTGTATGCCACTTGCCATCTTAGGCAAAAAAATCTGCATTGTAATTAGAACAGATTATTGCACCATCTAAAGCCTTGCTGACAATGAAGGGCTCTGTGCATGTATATCAGTTTTTCCATGCATATCACAGTGCACAACTGGGACATTAGATGGCAAGGTCTTTGGGGCAAAGACGTATATTCAGTCTGTCTCCATGTATGTAGAATGCCAAGGACAATTTGACCCTGAGTCTCACTGCTGTACTGTACTATAAGTAATGAATAAAATAGTAGACATTCCTTTATGGAGAAAAAGCAAAGTGGAATGATCAGCCTTCTAGCATTGTTTTAAGTCCCTAATCCAGCAGTAGTCTTGAGCAGTTGCATAACTTAATGCATATAACTAGTTCTAA
The DNA here is from genome assembly GCF_001723915.1 of Gavialis gangeticus. Taxonomy (NCBI): domain Eukaryota; kingdom Metazoa; phylum Chordata; order Crocodylia; family Gavialidae; genus Gavialis; species Gavialis gangeticus. Next base: position 65,668,169 of record NW_017729033.1, on the reverse strand, counting down.
TTAAATTAAAGTCTTCAGGTTCAGTTACATGCAAGCTGATGGAGCAGGCTTTAACAGCCTGTTAAAAACAGTGAGTACATTAAAAAGTTCCATCAGTAATGAAGAAGCTACTGATTTCAAAGATATTCTATATTTCCGAAAGGGTAAATTGTGTTAGAAGCACTTGGGACATTGGGGCATCTGTTGCTATACATTTCTATTAATCTCTACCTTTCAGAGAAATAATTTTAATATTCATAGATTCACAGAAGGTAGGGGCTGGAAGGGACCTCACAAGATCATTAGGTCCAGCCCCCTGCTCTAAGGGGGCTGCTGAGGTCAGATGACCCCAGTGAGGTGTGCATCCATTCGTCTTCTGAAGCTCTCCAGGGAAGGTGAGTTTACCACCTCTGGGGAGAGTCTGTTCCAGACTCTGAATACATGAACCATAAAGGTGTTTTTCCTTATGTCTAACCTGAAACAACCTTCTATCAGTTTATGACCATTATTCCTAGTCTTCCCCTGGGGTGCCTTGGTGAACAGATGTTCTCCTAGCCCCTCATGTTTGCTTCTTGCATACTTAAAGGCTTCCACCAAGTCCCCTCTGAGTCTTCTCCTTTCCAGGCTGAATACTCCTATGTCCTTCAGCCTCTCCTCGAATGGTCTGTTCTCCAGACTTCTAATTATCAGGGATCCAGGTTTTCCATTTCCCATGGAAAAACAGAGAAAACCATGGATTCCCTGTTTTTATTGGAGAAAACACGGATTTCTCTTTTTAGCAGAGAAATCTGCAGATTCTCCACTTTTGCAAAGAGCTCTTTTAGGCTGGCAGAGTCCCAGCCTGCAACAGCCAATTGCAAAAAGGGCAGGAAACCCCCAACCTTGGCCAGAGGGGGAGGGAGAGAGGGGAAGGTGGAGCCTGAGCCTCTGAGGCAGCCAAGGCCGAGCTCAGGCTCAGACTCACCCTTTGCCCCTGGAGCATGGAGGTAAGTGGGGCTGTGGGGAAAGCTGGGGAAGATGGTTGGGGGCTGAGAAAGTGGCCAGCCCAGGTGGCACACTGGAGCTGGGAGCAGGGCCGGGGGAGAGGGCAGGGGTGCCCCTTTGCAGGGGGCTTTGCAGGCAAGAGATGCGGAGTGCAGTGTGGTGGTGCCCGCCATGTGCAGGCCGCACACATGCTGCCCAGCCGCCTGCCTAGGGGAGGAGGAGCGGGAGGCTGGCATGTGGCCAGAGCACAGCTCTGTGGCAGGCTCTGCAGCCATGGCTAGGGATGGGGGCGCAGGGTGGGAGGAGTGAGGGCTTAGGCTCACACGTGCCGGCCACTGCCACTTACCTGGAGGGCCATGAAGGTGATGATGGCCACTGCCTACAAAACCTCCCGCTGATGCCACAGAGCCATGTCCGGAGCTGTGTGGCCAGCTGCTGGCCAGTAGTAGCAGCGTGGTGGTGGCCGGGTGGCACGCAGCCATCCCCACCACCACCCCATGCTGTGCCACTGCCACCAGCCACGCAGCTCTGAGCGTAGCTCCACGGTGGCAGCGGGAGGTTTTGTAGGCAGCGACAGTCACCACTGGCATGGGCGGCTGCTGCCACTTACATGTGGGGCCACCTGTGCCAGCGGTGACTGCCGCTGTGTACAAAATCTTCCACTCCCACTGCGGAATGGTGCTTGGAGCTGTGCGGCCGGTGGCAGTGGCGCAGTGTGGGGCGGTGGGCGGGATGGGAATGGCAGTGTACCGCCCGGCCACCACCATGCTGCCACTGCCGCTGCTGCCTGGCAGCCGGCTGCACAGCTCTGGGCACGGCTGTGCAGTGGCAGCAGGAGGTTTTCTAGGCAGCGGCCATCACCGCCATCACAGGCCTCCAGATAAGTGGCAGCAGCTGCCACATGCAGGCCCCCGCCCAACCCCCCAGCACCTCTATCCCTCACCGTGGCTGCAGAGCTGGTCACGGAGCTGTGGTCTGGCTGCATGCCAGCCTCCCTCTCCCCCTCCCCTGGGCAGGTGGCTGGGCAGCACGTGTGCAGCCATTACATAGGGGACACCACCATACTGCACCCTGCATCGCTTGCCTGCAAAGCTGTCCACAGAGGGGCACCCCTACCCTCATCCCCTGACCCTGCTCCCAGCTATGATGTGCTGCCTGGGGCCAGCAGCACCCCCCCACTCCCTCAGACCCCAGACATCCTCCCCAGTCCTGCCCTACAGCCCCCAAGCCCCACTTACCTCTAGGATCCAGGGGCAAAGGGCATGGCTCCTCAGTGGTAGCAGTTGCCCACAAAGCTCCCCCACCCTGTATGCAGCCGCCACCAGCCCACACCGCCACGGAGCCGTTCAGCCAGTTGTGGGACATGCTGCTGCATGCAAGCCCCCCCGTTTCACCTGCTGGCTGGGCATTATGCATGTGGCCTGCACACCGTGGTTGCCACCGCACTGATGCTGCCATGCCCTACGCCACTTGCCCACAAAGCCGTGCAGGTGGCTGTGGGATGGTAGGACAGGGTGCAGTGGCAGAGTTGTGGTGGCAGCCTCCATGTGCGAACCTCCTGTCAGGCTGGCCGGCATGTATGTGGCCCACAGAGTGGCACCCCTGCCCTCACCCCCTAGCCCTGCTCCTGGGAGTGGGCACAGGGGCACACTCCCCCCCTTCTTGATCTACCCCCACAGCACCTTCCCTTTCCCCAGCCCTGCCCCACCCCTTCCCCCCACACACACTTACCTGCTGAGGTGGGTGTCAGTGTCTGTATCTGTATGTCTGTGGGTCTGGGGGGCTGTTGTGAGGGGTATCAGGGCTGTTGAGACTGTGGGGGGGGTGTGGGGCATCAGCAATGCTGGTGGCGGGGGCTGTGGGGGCTTGAATTTTTATCGTGGATCTTGGGTTTTTAATCAGAGAATTTGCAGTTTTTAATCAGAGAAAACCAGAATCCCTGCTAATCATTCATGTGGCCCTCCTTTCCAGCTTCTCTACATCCCTCTTGATGTGCAGCACCCGGAACTGGATGAAGTACTCCAGCTGTGGCCTCACCAATGCTGAGTAGAGCAGGGGAGGATGACATCCTTAGTCTTGCTTGTGATACATCGGTTGATGCATGCCAAAGTGTTATTTGCTTTTTCAGACATAGCATCGTATTGGTGGGTCATGTTCATTTTGTGGTGGATCGTAACCCCCAGGTCTCTTTTAGTTGTGGTGCTGAGTAGTGTAGCACCACTGAACTTGTAAGTATGTTGTTGATTATTCTCCCCAGATGGAGCACTTTACATTTCTCAGTGTTAAACATCATCAGATTTAGATCTGCCCACTTTACAAGCCTGTCCAGGTCAGCCTGTATCCTCAGCCTGTCTTCCAGCATGATGGCACTCCCCCATAACTTGGTGTCATCCACAAAGTTTGCCAGTATGCTTTCCACACCCATATCCAAATTGTTGACGCAAATGTTGAAAAGCACTGGTCCAAGTACTGAGCCTTAAGGGACAACACTGGACCTTTCACCATGTCGACTCCATTCCATCTATTAACACTCTCTGGGTCCAACCTTGGAGTTGGTTTTCCAACCACTGAACTGTTAAGTTGTTGAGGCTGCAATTTATCAATTTATCCATGAGGACATCACAGGAGACCAAGTCAAAGGCCTTTTTGAAATCTAAGTATATGACGTCAACCTCATCTCCCTTATCTAGGTAGTGTGTTACCTTATCGTAGAAGATGAGGTTGGTCAGGCATGACCTGTGCACAACAAAGCCATGTTGGCTGTCTTTTAAAATACTGCCTTCTCTTAACCTATCAGCCTCTAATAAAGCTTATAATGAAAACAGCAATTATAGTTTCAATCTGGCCCTTTTAGAAAAGGGTATCTAAATAGTTACTGAATATAAAATTATCCAGAGGAATAAGCTCAAAATAAGGCTGATGCAATATAGGTCCAGCTCTCAGTACGTTCCTCCTGACCTTCCTATACAAATTATCTGAAATCTTGGTAGAGATGTAGATTGCTGGCATGACTAGATTCTTCTTTTTTAATAAGATGTTTTTGTTCCCAATTCATTTTCATGTGATTTTTGTCCATTCATTTTCTAACACTACAATAGATCAGTTTGTCTCTTTTCTCTTTTTCATCATTTAACATAGAACCTTTATTTTAGTTGACATGATGCACACAATTACATTGTTTACTATTTTGTGGAGGTTTCAGAAAAATGCATTTCACCACAGTATGCATACAAGACTCTTTCACTAAAAAAGCTAACAGTCCTCAGAGCTTGAACGAGTAAGCTTTGATCTTTAAAGGGACCAGTGCACTCGGATCTAAAGCTCTAATAGGTAAACCAAATCAAGATTCATGGCTGCAGAGGTATCTGCAATTGTTTTGTATTTGAAAACACATTTGAAACTCAGAATAAATCTCCATCCATGCATCCAAAGGCTCCTTGCAATAACTGAAAACACATTTTAATAATTATTGATCAACTGGTATAAGACTATTGTGTTTTGAGAAAATACCAGCTTTTGAAAGGTGAATATGAATTTAATATCATACTCAAGAATTCCATTGAAAGCTGAGATCTAGGTACAGAATTACAGATGTGGAAAAGCTTTAGAAGACACAAATGACAACTAAGAAACTACAACACGGTTGTATATCAAAAAAATTTACAAGTCTATTTCTCATGAGATACTTTATCCATTCTTTTACTTTGGAAAATGTTTCTTTTTGCTGATAGCTAGAAAATCCTTTTCCTCTTTAGTGGTTTTTCTTCTGAACTGTCATCTTAAAACAATCCTGAAAATCCTAGTATAGACAGCAGGTAACATTTTTATCCAGCAAAATATAGCAATCCTCAGCTATGATAAATTGTCCTAGTGCTCTTGGTAGCATTACTTTTGAGAACATTGAAATGAACTGGGGTATATTTCAAAATCAGAAGTCAGATGGTAATGCTATGAAGGGACTGCAGCCAACCTGTGAACTTTAGTAAAGATCGCAAAGTGATAAGCTTTCAGTCCTAGTAATCCACTGGAAGCTGGAAAACCAGTCAGCTGAAATCAGGTCTGCTTTTATATATATTCACATACACAAATTTTAATGCAAAAATACCTTCAAGTTTTAATTCTGATGAACACATCAAAGCCTAGTCACCTACACCCTTCCAAACAGAAGTAATCCCTGCTGTCACAAATGGGTACTATTACAATTAATAGAATCATTCACGGGATTTTGGGATGTGACTTTGGGCCCTAGTATTATACATTTTTTTGAGAAAAGTATGCTGAAAGAGATCATTTCCGAAACTTAGGAACAGCAATAGAAGATAGTAAAGCATCTAAGATACAAAAGTCATATTTTAGTTCTGAAATCAGATTTAAAAAATCAGGTCACTTTATGCCAAAATTTAGAGAAGACTCAAATACCTAAAACCAATACTGTCTAAAGACTTCAAAATTTCAGTTGCTCTTATTTCCCAAGATCTCCAGTGGATGTCATGAACATATTGTAAAACAGCTCAAGTAGACAATAAAGCATTTCATCTCAGAATGGTAACAGACAGACCACTTTGAATCCCTGATTGGCAAGGAACTTTCAGATAATATTTCCTGCCCAGTGAGAAAAGGTGGCAATGGCTCATTCAGATTTAGCAATAGTGTTTGACTTGAAATGAACTTCCCACAGAGTTAGATAGGAATATAGGGGAAGCACCCAGCTCACCCAGGTGGAGACAATTCCTCTGACAGAAGCCCTGCTGGACTCCTTTATCCAGCTCCACAGCCCTTCTACTGCTCCTTGGACCACTGTCATTCAGGCTACAGTGGGAGGGAAAGCAGGCTCCCTTCCTCTCAGGCTCACCAGACCCAATTTCAGGCATTTTCAGGACAGACTCTGTTATGTCTCTGATTGGCTGTGGGAGCCCACCATGGGGCTCATTACCACTGAACAGCAGCACACAAGCTGTTCTTCAGCTGTTTTAAGAAAGTAAAGCTCACCACTTACTAAACAACAATTTTTGAAGGCTCATCACTTAGAATTGTTAATGAAACCATAATAAATAAACTTTATTAAACAACAACATTTACTGAATGCTAACTTTTATGATCATGGAGCAACCACTGACATTTCCTGGCAACATAGCCTGTCTTTGTGGAGTGAGCTTGGTGATGGACAGAGATGGCATGCTGCTCTGCATCCACCAAATTCATGGGGACTGTGCGGCCCTGTTTGCCAGAGTGCATAGCTCTGGGAACTGCTCTCTCACAGAGTCCCAGAGTACAGTTACCTTCATGGGCAGCTGGCACTCTTTGACACTGTTTCATAGGCAGGATATTCTTGCTTATGCTGTTTCCCCCACCCAGGAATCAACTTGAGCAGCAGCGAGCTTCAAAGCTCAGCAGAGCCACCTGGTTCTGGTCAAAAATTCTCAGTGCCCTAAGCAATGAGACAGCCGGTCACCTGAACCTTGGCAGACTGGAGAGACCGTATCTGTAACACTGGTGCAGTCTGGCAGCTATAGCCTGAAACACCTCCCTTCTCTGCTGGTTTTCTCATCAACACTTAGAAAGTTCATGCAATGATGCCCTGCCTTCAACCCAGCCTAGTATATCTAGCATTGTTGTGAGCCTGGCAGATGGAAGGCTTCCAGCCCTCAAACCAGGTAAGGAGCACCATGAATTCTGTGGCATTTTCTGCCACAAAGACCTGCTCTTTAATATCTCGCTTCTCCAGAAGATCCCTTAGCTGGCATATACACTGAATGCCTGGTGTGATGTCCAGCTCTTCAGCCACACACTGCCACTAGTACTGGATATATTTGGCATGGTACTGGGCAGCACTGAACCATGAATTCCAGCAGGTGAGGTAACCACTTCTACCCTGAAACCAAAAGCAACTGGAGGGGCAGAAGACTCTTGCGGGAGCAGAAGGGTTTGCCACCATCTGTATGAAGAATACTTGCAGGAAACTGCTTCACTCAATCCATGACAGAAATTTTGTTTTCTACATGGGGCATCTTCAACAGCTCTTGCTCATCTTTTCAGCTTACACTATGCAAAATGCTGAAATTACATATCATCTAGCCCAATGGTCTCCAACCTTTTTAAGAAGGAGATCACCTTTGGCATTTAAAAGCAACCCAAGACCTACCATGTGCTGCTGCCACCACCCCGTCCATCCAGCATGTAAATCTGTGGGGAGGGAAGAGGGGGGCAGATCAAGCCAGAGGGAGAAAAAATTATTTGGGTGTGTGCCACCCCAGCAGGTAAATCTGTGGGGGAAAGGGTGAGGGGAAGTGGAAAGGGCCATTGGGGCATGGCAGATCGAGGCCCCAGCCTTAGCCCCACTTTCTCCCTCACTGCTGGGGCCTTGA
>NW_017729033.1:65654622-65655841 GCF_001723915.1 Gavialis gangeticus | reverse complement strand
GACCTACCATGTGCTGCTGCCACCACCCCGTCCATCCAGCATGTAAATCTGTGGGGAGGGAAGAGGGGGGCAGATCAAGCCAGAGGGAGAAAAAATTATTTGGGTGTGTGCCACCCCAGCAGGTAAATCTGTGGGGGAAAGGGTGAGGGGAAGTGGAAAGGGCCATTGGGGCATGGCAGATCGAGGCCCCAGCCTTAGCCCCACTTTCTCCCTCACTGCTGGGGCCTTGATCTGCCCCCCATCCTCCCCCAATGGCAGGGAGGGAGGGAGTGGGACTGGAGCCCTTCACAGTGAGGGCATGGGATGGAGCTGTGAGTGTCTCATGCACGGCCTACAGGAGGGAGGGGGGGCACACACCCCAGGAGAGTATGGAGGGAACATGTCCCCAGAACTGCAAGCGAGCCAGGCTGGCTGCCACTGTGGGCTGGGACCAGGGTACATCAGATGACACTGCGAGTGGGGCTATACAGGGGGCTACAGGCACCCGAAAATTTGCCAAAGCTCACGTTTCTGACAACTATGTTTATCAGCTGGGTGTTAAAGATCTAGTGTAGATCTTTAAGTAATGTATTCCTAGATTTGGATTATAGGTAGGGACCTACCTAAATCACAGCATGAGAGGGGTTTTTGTGGACTGCTTTCACCATGCAGAGACAATTTCACATTCTTTTCACAATGAGCCCCATCATCACCACTGATTGGCCAAGGGGCCAAGGACTCATCTTCACAATGCAACATTGCATCTAGCTTTCTAAAAGTGGTGCCTTAAACCCTTTTACTTTCCTAACTGGCACCTTCACTAAGTCTACATCACTAGCTCAGCCCCTTAGTAGCTCTCTCTCAAACCATGTGTTCTATGGCTGCAGGGATTTCCAGCCTTTCTTTTTATTCTGAAAAGCTTTTCTTTATCTTGGGGTGGGGGGGGCATTCTGCAGAGTATCACAGGAAATGCCATATTTTGCGGTGGTTGCAGAAACCACTGCAGAAAAAAGCACTATCCTAGCAATGAGTTTGTGACAAGGGCAGGGTCTACTAAACAGAAACAGGCTGAGCGCTCTAGGGACTAAAAGCTTGTTTGGAGACATCTCTGGCAGCGATGTGGTGGGGAATGAAAGTGCTGAGTATATGTTACCATATTGTTGAAGTCTTTACCTTTTACCTGTTCAGTCCCTTTGGATCCATAGTTTTATAGTTTCATAGTTTCTAGGGTCGGAAGGGA
>NW_017729033.1:65646715-65654611 GCF_001723915.1 Gavialis gangeticus | reverse complement strand
CGCCCAATCATGCTTGGAGTCTCACCAAGTCTCCGTAATTCCCACAATGTCCGGGCTGGATTGTGACCCTAACCCCTATGATTTTCTATATAAAAGTAGCAATCTCCACTTGCTTCCTGTGCCAGTTTCTGGCACTGCAGGGTTGGCACAGAAGGCAATAAGGATGTCTCAGACTGTCAAACCCTTGAAGTATCTCTCATGTCATCAGTAGTCACTGTACGTAAAGAGAATAAATTCTATTTTAAATGAATTAACAGCAATTAAGAATTTAATCTGTGATTTATAATCACATCTAGACAAATATGATATTTAATACAACTTGTAAATGAAAATATTTAAGGAACAGGCCTAATAACAACAAAATCCTGAATAGCTAGGATTTTATTACAATTGATAAGGTGGCAGATTTAAACTGGATCAACAAAAAGTCTTCCTTCATTTTTATCAAGCATAGTTCTATTAGAGACAGAAATAAAAGATTGAGAGCAAAACAATTCATTACTCAGTTTTCATCTATACGAGATATATTGTTTTAGTATGGAACAGAGAATTACACAGTATTTAGCCATAAGATCTAATATTTTTCTTCAGTTACTAGAAAGTAATATTATTTATGTATCCAGGATTCAGGTAACTGGGGTAGCTAATTGTCCTCTTAATGGGGTGCTAATTGAAAAAGGTACCATACCTCTCTCTCTCTCTCTCTCTAGGTACCATATCCAAAGAGGACATTGGTGACCATGGTTTTCCACAGATCTCTTCTCTTTGAGGCTTACAGAATTTCCAACATATTCATCCATTTAGATAGACTCTTAACAGAAGTCAACCTCTGTCTTCCATGATCTCTCCTTCCTTCAGTCGTTCCAGTTATGACCAGACTTTCAGTGTCCTCTTCCCTCCTAACCTGTCTGAGAAACTCCAATGGCTCTTTCTGAAGTTAATCAGCAGATACCTCCTGCAGCCTGCTCTTAAAATATCTTCATTTGAAGTGTGACTCGTCCAACATACCTTCAAGATGCACCTTAAGAATCACATCTCATTTGCTTCAATTCTCATTTCCATACTTAGTGATACTGTCCAGCATACTGATGCATACATGAGGAGTGGGATAACAGAGCAATCCAAAACTCTTGACTTTACCCTCATAAAAATTTTACTATCTGTCAATATTTTTTTTCATTTTCAGAAATGTATCTTTTGCCATCCCTATTCTCCATTTTATTTCATGATCACCTTTACTATCTGATGTTATCCAGCTTTCCAAGTAGTTAAATTTATTAACCTGCCGTATCTGTTCCTTTTCCACTTTGATGTTGCATACAGGAATGATCTTCTTTGTAATTACTATGCATTCTCTTTTTCTACAGTTGAGACTTAAAACCTTCTTCTCACTTTCACAAACAATTTTACAAACTTTCACAAACAAAACTTCCTTGCAGCTTTTCTTCTGAATGAGCTATTAAGATTGTCATCAGCGTAACGCAAGTTGATCAAATTCTGTCTACCATGATCAGTCCAATGATCAGCCTCAATCTCCCCGAGTATTCTCTCACTGTACAACTTGAACAAGTCAGGCAAAAAAACCACAGCCTTGCCTCATGCCTCTTAACTTGGGTGAAATCACTTGGTTCATTTTCTATCTTCATTGCTGCAGTTTGGTACCAAAAGAAGTTTCTTAGAATTCTCAAATGTTTACCATCAATATCCAGTTCTTTCAGCATTTTCATTACGCTACCTACTCTATCCCAAGGAAGGGATCAGTTGCCAACAATAATTGTCCTACTCATGTATCCAGGGGTTGAGTAGGTCTTAAGAAAAGGCAAACTGATACATCCCTCTGTGAGATTGGTCTTTTGGTCTGGAACACAGCTGGGTTGTAAAATAATCATCTGACTCATTGTGCAGAATTTTTATTACAAAACATAGTGACATGGTACAGGAAATCTTCATTACTGAGTTAATTTTGTTTTATTAAAATGCCTGGAAGGATAGAACTAGATCATTGTTGCAGGAAGGCTTGGTTACATTCATCTTAATAACGGGTCTGATTCAGGGTTCTGAAATTGAAATAGAGTCTGTCTATTAGCACTCCTCATTAAATTTTGTAAGAGAGCTGCTGGATTTTATTGTTTATTTCCCACTGTTCACATCAAGATCTTATGCAATCATGTAATAGGAAATGCTATATGATGCTCTTGAGATGATCCAAAATAAATTTCTGCGTTTAGAATCATGTAGCTGGTGATTACAATGATAAAATGGGAGGTACCGCCATCCAGGTTAATGAAGTTATAATACATGAAATACAGGGAACCCCCCAGCAATATTATGTGATAAGAAATTAAATGGAGGAGGGTGATGCCTCGTGAAATTTATTGCTAAAAAAAATCTTAGAATGTTAAATGAATGACCTTAAAATGATGTCACTGGGTCACTCACCTTCATTACAAATAAAGGAACAAGCATGATAGATTATGTACTAATATTAATAATAATGTGGAATAAATATAAATCATTAAAATTTTTACCATCTGTGAAAAGGGACCACTTCTCTCTCCCTAAAAATTCTATTACAATTTTATGGGTAGTCTTCTCTACAAATGATACAATTAGTCCCCAAATTAGGAGTAGTTAAGAAGTGAATTAAATGGAATAATGAATTTTGTTATAAGAGAAATATGTTACCCTATTCAGAGATTCTTTAAAGTCACTTATCTCATAGTCTCAGAGTTGAAGAACCCTAAGAAGCAACTACTCAATATGAACTAGTTGTTCAACAGATGGAAAATGGTCTCACAAAACAGAGCATCTTGGGGATAAGGTTGGGATTAGGCTGTCAGTGGCATAAACCTGATTTGATGAAGACTGCTCCAAAATTAAAGATTTAATAGAAGCCCTGAAAGAATCCCAGTCCAAAAATAGTCATGCTAGTTTTCAACAGGTGAAGAAGATTAAAAATAAACTATAAATTATATAAAGTCCTTATTGTTCATTTTATTGTAATGTTTTACTGTAAATAAACTACTATGATCAGATAGGATTTTATTTCAGTTGAATGAAAATCTAATCTCTAACCAAGCTGTTAGAGAGTTTATTTTATTTTTTTAGACTTACTAAAGGAATAGGAAGAATGTTGATTTTGCTTTCTCAATACTCTTTGTACATATTTTACTGAATTTCTGTTTTACTAGATCAAAATTACAATGAATAAGGATAAGACACGTTAATATGCTGCTGTGCAGTATTATTAGGCTACTGTGCAGTAGCATCACTTAATAGATGTTTACCGGCACTTCTGTGCAGTAACTCCAGTTACTGTGCATTTATTTACTTGCTAATATAAGCACTAAATAAATATGCAGTAATGACTGTGCAATAGCAACTCATGTAGATGCGCCCAGTATGTACATATTATCTCCATTTTGTGGATGGGGTAAAATCTTTTTTGTTTTTCTTTCTAAAATCCTATATATTTGAACTGCATCCTAATGAAATTATTTTAGTCCCACATATATTCAGCAGAAAAGAAATAAATTCCAAATTCTACCAAAAGAATTGTATATCATTAAACATAACATGCCTTTTTATATAGCACTGTTCATCCATACATCTCAAAGCACTTTAAAATGGTCAGTTTTTTTCCTATTTAACAAGTATAAAACTAATTATAGGGAGGAAAGAAACTTGTTGATTAACCCAGAAAAACAGGCAGAACTGGGAATTAAACCCAAGTTTTTAGAGGCCTAATCCAGTGCACTCCCCACTAGTCAAGTTCACATACTGTATATTACCTGGTTAAGAAATTTGTTCATATACACATAGTTGGGGAGTCTATAGTTCCTTGAAATTACTTAACAGGATGTGTTTTGCCTTTTTTATTTTTTTTAAGAGGAAAGGATAGGTATATGTCATTTTCTCACTCTTCTTTTCTTTTGTGAAATCTACTTATCTCCATATTCCATTACTGAGGGCAGCTCACTGGTTACTGAATAGAGCTGATAAGAAATTTCCTGCAAAAATATTTTTGATTGCAAACTAATCATTAAAATGTTTGGTTTTGACAATTTCTGATTTTAAATATTTTGGAAAATGACTTTCAAACTTGTCAAAATATTTTCCTTCTACAATTGAAATAAAAAATTTTGGAGGTTGATTAAAAATAACATTTTCTTTTTTTTCTTAACAGGTTAAAATGTTGTTAAAAATTTTAAATTAAAATGAAATGTTCATTAATACATTGATAGTCATGCTTTCATACCAGAGATTATGACCACTGCCTTAGCCAGTGGTCATGGCCGCAAACCTAGAAGTGATTATCATCATCAACAATCCCTCAATTTGAAGATGATCTCTACCATTGATGGGCCCTGAGGTGACTTAAGAGTCCAACCCTTGAACCAAAGATCCATCTGCTGAAATTACACTACTTTCCACAGAACAAAGCAGGCCATAGACCAGCATTTCTTTCCTTCTCCTTCTTCCATTCTTTTTTCTCTCCTCTGAAGGCAAGACACTTTACCACAAAATGGGCTGCCACTTGATTGAGGTTGCAGTGCAACTTGAGTAAGCTTGAGGCCTGCAGGCTCCCTACCTCTATTGTTCTGTTGAAGCCTAGGCCTCAGACTAAGTATAATCTACCTGGACGTGGACTCACAACCCTTCCAGGGTCAATCATTCCAGGGTCCAATACCTTGGCATTCTGCCATGTAGTCTCATCTCCCCTTATGACTGCAACCAGTCCCCTGGTTGTTATCAACAAAAAGGTAATACCAATGTCCACTTATATATTAACAAGCTTGGAGTGGCACTGGAAAAGAAATGATAAATATTTGGTTGAAGAGTCCTAGGAGGCATCATCACTGGTTTTCAAGGCTATCCTTCCATCAGTACAGACTCCTGCTATGAACAGATCCTTTGAACAAAGTTAAGACAATACAGTTGCAAACACTGTTTCAGGCTTCCATTAACATTATTACTTGATCTTTATTTGTATAATAAAATACTTCCAAAACCTACATCACTCAGATCAGGGATGGCCAACCTGTGGTGCACATGCCACAAGTGGCATGAGCGGCCTCTGCTTGTGGCACACAGCAGACTAGGGAGGGGACAGGCAGCACAGTGACAGCAGGGCAGGAAACTAGAAAACAAAGCAGCAAATCAGGCAGGGAGCAAAAGGAAGGAAGCAGATCAAGCAGGTGAGGGGGAGTGGCATTTGAGGAGGGTGTGGGGCTAAACCTACCAAAAAGGTTGGCCCCTACAGACCCAGATGATTTAGACGCAGAGAAGCCAAGAAGTAAATGAGCAGAGATGCAGAACTCTTGAATAGTAGAGGTCACATTTCTGTATACAAATAAAGGACTGTAATCTCTAGGGCTATGCAGTTTGCCAGTTTCATAAGGACTGATTCACATTAATTATAGGATAAAGGCTCAATATTGTGATTTCAGCTTGTTTTCCCTTCATTATTAAGGTCATGCTAACTTCATACAATATACATTATAATATTTCTTATATTAAATAAGCTTCAATTATCTAAAAACAAAAATGTTATAAAATCCCTCCTTCCTCTGAAGCATAAAGGCTTGATTACACATGTAGAAGTTTTTCTTGTACAGATTTTTAGAACAGAAACAATAAATGATGCTTCTCTACAGTAATTAAGGATTTAAGAACTCTGCTGGAAAAATAAAAACTTTCCTGATTTATGGAAAACATAGGTTCTCTTTGCCCCATGTTATTAGATGCCATTTAAGCCTTTATTTCACTGTCAGTAGGCTACTGTTTTCAGTGGGCTTCTCAAAAAACTAATCAAAATGGAATTTTACAAGCTCTTCTTTTGGAACACACATGTCTCAAATCACTTATAAATGTTCTCTGTCACCCCAACACAATTCTATTTCACTTTATCTTGATTCTTTCACAGATTATGATTCCTTGATCCCTCTGTTTGAAAAATACCATGCTGGGCTCAAAAGTCCTTGATTAGATAGCAGTCTCTGAACAGTTAGCTTTAGTTTGCTAACTTTTGACAAGATAGTTCAGGTATAGACACAATAAAAACACATTTAGTTTCTTTGCTGTATAGCCCTGAAAAATTGATTTTCATAGTGGATTAGACCAATGGCTTGCTAAGACAACTTAGTGGTCCTGAAGTGTCCGGGGGGGGAGGGGCGGGAGGAACAGCAGGAAATAGGGGATGCGATGTTTACCAAGGCACCCATCAGGGTAACTAGAAACAATGGCCACAAACTGAAGGAGATCAAATTTAGATTGGACTTCAGGAAAAAAGTCTTTACAGTGAGGGTTGCCAAAATATGGAATGTGCTTCCAAGGGAGGTGGTGCTGTCCTCTTCCTTGGAGGTATTTAAGAGGAGACTGGACAAACACCTGGCTGGGGTCATCTGACCCCAGCACTCTTTTCTGCCCAGGGCAAGGGGCTGGACTCAATAATTTAATAGGTCCCTTCCAACCCTAAAATCTATTAAATCTATGAATAACGCCATCCTTCATACTTTGACAAATTAACACTATTTGTTAGGATGACTGAAGCAGTATAGTATATGTGGGAAATATTATTTAGCCTTATGGAGCCAAACACTTACCACACAACACTGACTGAGTCACAAGGTTGACCAGTGGGGCAGGAAGATAGAGGAAAAAGTTCTATGGTTTGTGGGGGTGGGGAGGGAGAGAAGAGAGAGAATTACTCATCTCCCATTTTAGGCTGTGCACCATGAGCATAGCAAACAACTATTACAGCAACCTCTAATATTCTTGTGCAGCTGCACTGAATAGCTGGTGGCTCTGCATTAACTCACATTTTATTAACTGCTTCTGATCATTAATGAATAAATAAATCTGTACCTGAATCAGCCCCTTGATAGCCCTCACTAGAATTAACCTTTAGTTTGTTACTTAAGCTTTACTCTTTATGCAGTGTTTTAACAAATTCTCAATTCACCTGACAGTGATCACAATGAAGCTAATTTGAGTAATTTTGAGAGTATGCTTTCACATGACAGGGGTGTAGGTTGCAGCCGTGATGGTCTAAGGTCATAGGCAGACAAGGTTCTTTGGCTAAATCTGATATCTTTTATTAGACCAACTCAAATAGTTGGAAAAATTCATCCTAGCAAGCTTTCAGGTTTAAGTACCCTTCATCAGGCTGATGAAGCACCTGCAGTTGGTGTGTGCTCTTCCTGGATGGATTGAATAGTAAAGATGCCTGAAGCTGGCATGCATGTAAAAAAGGCAGTCAGTGGAGATGTAAACTGAGGAGTTAGTGGGTGAGAGACAGACTTCTTTACTATTTGTTCCATCCAGAAAGAGCACACACCAACTGCAAATGCATCCCTGTCTGCCTATTTCATAAGACAAACATTCATAAAATAATATTAATTTAAATCCATGTTGGAGAATTCCCAATTTTCTTTTGAACTGATGGTTATTACTACCACTGACCTTTGCTCTTAACATCAACTTTAGTGCAATGTAATACCCTTATATTTCACATGCTTAGGTATATCAAACAGAAATATCTTACAACCACTACTCCCAGTCTTTCCTTTTTCCACATTCTCAGTTAGCTCCTGTCTTACAATGAAGATGAATCCTTCTAGCTGAAGTCTATACCATCTGGCTCATTGAGTCATCTTCAACATAGTTTAAATACCACGTTCATGATCCATGAGGTACCATATTCCTAATCCATGTGCTCAAACAGATATTGCATTAGTTAAAATTACCCTATAGAATAATATCCCCTTGGTTAGATATATTTAAGATATCCCTTGAGATGGTGAACTTTGAGAAGGTGCATTAGATTGGCCTTTCTCTGATCAGTCTAACCAACAAAATGAACTATGCAAACATTTGCCTTTTCACCAGATTTTT
>NW_017729033.1:65614285-65641715 GCF_001723915.1 Gavialis gangeticus | reverse complement strand
AATATCTTACAACCACTACTCCCAGTCTTTCCTTTTTCCACATTCTCAGTTAGCTCCTGTCTTACAATGAAGATGAATCCTTCTAGCTGAAGTCTATACCATCTGGCTCATTGAGTCATCTTCAACATAGTTTAAATACCACGTTCATGATCCATGAGGTACCATATTCCTAATCCATGTGCTCAAACAGATATTGCATTAGTTAAAATTACCCTATAGAATAATATCCCCTTGGTTAGATATATTTAAGATATCCCTTGAGATGGTGAACTTTGAGAAGGTGCATTAGATTGGCCTTTCTCTGATCAGTCTAACCAACAAAATGAACTATGCAAACATTTGCCTTTTCACCAGATTTTTCCCTTAAAGAATAAATACATTTTTGCATTGCATTTATGAGATTGATTTTCAAAATGTGCATGTTAAGCAAATGATAAGAACAGACACACTAAACTGTATGAAAAAAATGTGAAGTTATTTACAGTAGTACAAATGAAGAACTTATTAGCAATGAAATTAAAGAAAGTCTGCTGTCCAGTTTTGAATAAAATCCATCATCAATTTTTCTAATACTTAATAGAGGAATATTTCATTGTTCTAGAGCAATGGAACTGTCACTGGAGAATCACACCTTGAACAAGTGTCCCCTTTCTCTATTATGACTGCCTACAATTCAGAAACAGGAGGAAATTATTACTCAGCCTGTCTGGGAGAAACAATGCTGTCAGGCAGAGTGATATTGGTTGCTTTGGCTGGATAGTCCTTTAAAAAAATGTTCCTTGATACAATGAATGTCAGTCAAACAAGAAGCACTTGGCCCTGAGCTAGGAAGTCAGGGCATAAATGTGCATCACTCTTAGGCACCTGGTTACCAGGAACATAAGTCTGGATATGTTCTCCCAAGGGGAAAAACTAACAATGATGGGTAGAAGCCTAATACCTTATGTGTCTGCTGCTGATAGCAGAATAGCTGTGCAACTGCAGGGGCGTAAAAATAATGGCATTTCATGTGAAAAAAATCCTGAGTAAACAGACACAAACACTTGCAAATTTGAACAACTAAAATCAGTGATGCACAGAGTCAGTAGAACAATATCAGTTGTTCCAATTTTATTCTGATCTCATCTGCTTTGCCTCTATTCTGCATTTAAGCATACAGATGAATGCACTATGCTGTTTGTAAATTCACACTGATCATGCAAGACATGAGTAGAATCTTTCCTAAAGGAAAAAACACACTCATGTAACAGTTCGTTCTCAAATCCAAACAAAACCACCAGTTCATGTTTTAATATACATTAAGACAAAGAATTGTTAATATTGTGTTTTGAAAGTATCATTGGTTTTCTTAAATGCAGTTACAGTGGAAACATTTTCATGTTCAGAGTAATTCCATCAGTTATACTATAGTTGAGCATAATAGCTTGTAGAATGTGAGAAAACAATTCATGAATCTTTAGCAAAATAGGCTTCTCCTGTTGCTTAGAGCTGGATGGATCTTGCCTGCCCTCAGCTGGATTTATGGAGGCTTTATTATTAAGTGCCAGGAAAGAAGGAATTTGAAAATCAACAAAATTTCCTGTTATATAAGAAATTATATTTTCATCACAGCAGAAGACATTATATGTTAGAGTGAACACAGATGAGATTGTTTCAAGGATTTTTGAAAGAGAAAAACCTTGAGGGAGGGAATGAGGGTGATGGGAGGTAATATAAAATATAGGATTATGAAACCCAGTTAAATAATGGACTTTCTGACCTTTCTCTCCATGCTTTCTGACCTTTTTTGTCCACGAGATCACAAAGATTCTTACTTCATAAGAGACACCAGTCATCTATAATGTTTTCTATAGGAGAAAATACAAACTACTTCAATGCAGAGAAGTAAAAGGAAAATCTCTACAGTGACTCCCTAGGAACTTCCAGGAAATCGAGGTAAATTCCAAGAAAGTACATTAGGCAACATGCACAAAAGCAAAACCAAATGATAAATTATGTTAAGATTTGAAAACAATCAACAGTAATAAGTACTGTTGAACTCTGGTGATGAATGATAATCCACAGTGGCAATGTGTACAGAGTGCATGGGGGTCCACATGCACCCCCTGAGATCCCTGGTGCACCCCCTGTCAGGCCACACTCCCTGTTTAGGTGACAGGCAGGGGGGACAGGCAGGAGTGCTGGTGCCCCCCTGTGAATGTCAGCCAGGGATCGGGGCCTCCAGCAAAAGCAGCCATGCTGTTTTAGAAGTGGCTGCTTTTTAGTGAATGATATAGGCCACAGGGAGACCCTCCACTCCAGTCAGTGTGAACAACCACTGGGGGGACCCCCCCAGTCAGTGAGATTGGCTGCAGGGATACCCCCCCTGTCATCACAATTGGCAGCCAAGGGACCCCCTCATTTCTGACTAGTGTCAGGGGGGCATGTCCCCCCCCAACTCAAGAGGCACTAATCGCCTATGTTAATTGAGTTAATGAAAAAAACAGGTATCCAGACATGGACCATCAGATAATTTTTTGTCCTGTAAACATTACTGCATGTCTTTCTTACTATTTTAGAGCACACCATCACCAAGGAATTCTCCACATTTTTTCCATGAGAAAGGAAACTGCATTTGAAACCCTTGCTACCATCTCAACTCGTCAAATATGAGGAGGTTGATCTTTTGAGGTACAGTCCCCTTGTGGTGGTGCTTTCTGTAGTAAAAGATACATATCCTTACCAATGTTCAAATGTCAAATACAATATTCACAAAAATGTTAAAATAGGGCCCTATTGACCAAGTGTGATGTAGAAATTATTATTGAAAAAGACCATTAAATGTGTCCAGGATGGAGCTCCAATTTTCCATTTCCCTCCCCTGTGCCCCTCAGTGAAAAGCTTCCACTTCAGAGACAAGCAAGCAAACCCTGAAATTCAACTGGCTATTTTGGAACAATGTGAGAAGCCAAAGGCAAGTGGCACTTATGGGGAATGCTGCTACTTGAATGTCTCCACTGATAATTATGTCACAGACAAGAAAGATGATCACTTAAAATTTCATAGGGAAGCCAGTAAGCACCTCATGCAATCAGAAAGACATGCTCCTGGTACTTAACTTATGATCACTCCACTCAACTTTAGCTTTTGATTGGATTTAAAAAGAAGAAGAACATACTGAAAGCAACAAAATCTCAGTGACAAATGTCTGGAAAATGGCAGTAAGGTCTTCCTTTGAAAGAAAACCTTGCAAACTCCTTACCTGGAAAAAGAAAGAGAACAGCATTTTTGCTTCTATTTGCTTTAATTTGCTTGATTACATGTGAAGAATTAAAGTAATGAACTTTGGTTACCTGGCACAACTTCTTCAACAGGTTCCTAAAATAATGTAATTAATATGAACAACTAATTCTAATTTGCAACAAACTTGTTTCCCTTGAAGACCATGATATGACTTCAGAAGATGAAACCAGAGAACTTAATAAAACTGTTTCATATGGAAAGAAACTTTGCCTAATCTTCAGCTAAACCGTTTTATATTATTGAATACTTAGAATAAAATGCTGGATAAATGCCTGGAATATCCACTTCCCTAGTATGCCCACCGGCCAAGAGTTCTCCAATACCCTAGAATTGATTTCCTCCTTCACGCTCTAATTACTTAATATTTCTAAAGCATTTTAAAGATAAAAAGCTGCATTTAAATATAACAGATTATTTATTTTTATAACCTCAGCTCTTTGACTTAGACATTTAATCAGATCCAGTCTGCTTTGTAAGAAAATATCGTGTAGAAATCATGCAGAGAGTGGGAAGAGGGAACAAAATAGATCATAAAAGCAAATAAAAAAGAACTACAGAGTAGTACTATTACTAAATAATACATGGATGCAATACTGAAACATTTTGGTAAGAAAAGATAACTAAAAATGTTACTTCATGTCTGTATCTCTGCATAATTAGTATGGATAGAAATCAAGTTAAAAACTTCTTCAGCCAACTCATTGCAGATGCATTCAAGACTATGTTCAGTTAAACTCTGAATTCCACTCAAGAATAATCCATATTTCAGGAACTGAAGCATTGCTAATGAATAGCAAAAGAGTAGAATCATAATAATAAATAACATTATTTTACTTAATCTGTACCAAATGATAGCTAAAGATAAGTGTGAATTATTTACTCATAAACAGATCATATTGGTTCCTTAACATAGAAACAATTAAAAATAGAAGAGTAACAGCTTACTAAGAAATATGCAGTTATTAATCTATGAAACACACTGCCACATGATGGTGTCAAACTGTCATGGGAAGATTTAAAAATAGATTAAATCTGTGTGTATTTTTTTCAGTTAAAAAAAGGAAAATATTTTGAAAAATTGAAACATTATGTTCTTACATTTGAAAAGTGAAATATTTTGATCTATGATTTCAAGTAATTTTTTTTCTTTTGAAACTTACTTGATTTATTGATAACCATTATCATATTTTATAAAGCTTCATAAGGAAATGAAATATTTTAATTTTGGGTCAAGTGAAACTCTCTTTTTTTTAACTAATTGTTTCACAATATAATGTCTTTAACTGTTTTGAGAATCACTCCTTTTGTTATTTGGAATGGCCAGCAAACCAAAATGTCAATTATTCATTGGTAATTGCAAGTTTTTGGACCATGTTTTCAGTATGTGTGTGTACAATACCTATTCTAATTTTTAGAGATTTATACCACTTATATCTATGTAGTGACTAACATACAACAGGTATTTGTGCCTTCCTCTTTTATCCCAAAAGAGAAGTGTTTGGAAAAGTGGAACATGTTATTTTGGAATATTATAAAATATATGCATGTATTCACATACATGTATACATATATATAGGATGTGTGTGTAAGCTACTATGTCCATATGCTTATATTAGAGATAGTGAGGTTAAAAAAGAATCACCTTGCATTGAAAGTGAAAGGTTGAGAGGCCTGTGATAGTCCATTACATGGGAGTTCATTCTGTAGTCTTAGCTACTTCCAAAGAATACTCTATTTCTTGTACAGATGAGCTTTATCTTTGTGACAAAATGCCACTGTGCAAGAGGAGTGATGTAGATGACCAGGTCCTTCATTTGGAAGCTTTATTTGATCTTCTAGGTACTCTGGTTCAGGTCAGTGAGTGTACCATAAATAAGGACTGAGCTCTTGAACTTGATTTGTTAACCTATATGAAGCTAGTGTAAAGAGTAAATCACAGATGTAGAAAGTAAAGAATTGATGGCCTTGAGTTAGTCTTTTGTCATTGAGAAGACATACTACAACAAGTTCTAAACTAGCCAGAATTTCCTAAGAGCTGACGCATCATGCCCCGGTATTTTGTATTACAATCATCCAGTCAAGAGGTCACAAAAGCCTGAATAACTTACGCCAGACAGGACACATCTACATGAGAGACTTACAGGTGTCCCTCGATTTATGCAAGTTCTTTATATGAGAATTCGCTGTTATGCAATGAGCATATTTAGACCCATAATTCATTATTTGCCCCCCTGCCCAAGGAGATAAGTCTGTGGGGGGAGGGGAAAGGGTCATGGCCCCACTCATCCCTGCCCTGGCTGCAGTGGCCCCAGGAACGGCCGGTGCCAGCTGCCTGCAGCCGCTGGGCTGCACCCAGCTCCAACTGTTCCCCCATGCCTGGGCTCACTCTAGCTCCTGGGCTGCACCATGCCGTGGTGCAGGCAGCTTGTATCGGCTGCTCCTGCAGCCACTCCAGCATGGGCTGCGGTCAGTGTGGACAAGCGGAGCCTTGGGCGGTGCAGGGCGTAGCACTCAGCCCAGCCCTGGCTGCAGCAGCCCCAGGTACAGCTGACATCAGATGCCTGCACCAGGGCATGGCGCTGCTCAAGAGCAGAGGTGAGTGGGGACAGGCAGAGCATGGTGCAGCCCAGTGGCTGCAGGCAGCTGGTGCTAGCTGCTCCCAGGGCCGCTGCAGCCAGAGCTGGCGTGAGTGCCACTCTGTTCCCTCTGCTTTGCTGCCTTGTGCAGCCCCAAGAGTGGCACCCCTCCCCCGACCCTTCCCTAGTCCCAGCCTCACTCCATCCCTCCCTCTCTCATTGCCATGGGAAACTACCCCTATTTGTTACATTGTAAAGTGGGTTTGCTTTATGCAAATTCAATTTATGCACTGTTCTCCAGGAACACATATACAGCATAAATCGAGGGAAACCTATACTGCGCATTGGCCTAATAACACTGTGCAGTAGTGTGTCACATTAAAAACCACGCTAATAGCCTACTGCACAGTTTTATTAGGTTAATGCACAGTAAGAATCACTAAATAACCAGGCATTGGTGCTACTGCACAGTAACATTAGGTACTGCACATTTAGTTAGTGTTTTATAAAGGAAGTACTAAACTAACTGTGCAGTAACTAAGGCTCATTAATGAATGTGTAGACGCGCCCACAGAAACTGCACCTTAAACAGTGTTCCTGATTGTGACATAACTTCAGTATAAATCATGATAACAATATTGTGTTCTGCATGGAGGGAAGAAAAAGGAGTTCTATTTTTTCTCTAAAAAAAAGTTTTACAGGTGTCAAAGACTTGATATTAGACTATGCAAATAGTTGGTTTGTTTTGATATGGAAACTTCTTTGGTGCTTTCCGTTATTTCCTACATTTTTAAAGTATGCTTTTTTCTCCATTTCTGAAAAAAAATAGTTTTTCCTAGACAGAGCCACAGACAGGTTTATTTAATACTTGACTGAGATTATAACAGCAACAAGACCTATTATTTTAACATATAGAGTTGCGACATTTTTTGTTATCTGCTACAACTGACTTTATGTGTTACTTGTTACTAAACTATAGATATAGGCTGTCTTTTCCAAATAATGTATGTTTTATCTCTGTTGTACAATAAAACTATTTTACTGCTGTAAGAATTCTCATCTTTCCAGTTAATGTTCTACCCTAGTTTTCTTGGCATGCAGCAAATCAGGCATTTGTGGTTCTTACATTGTTTTTATATATTATACAGCAGGAGTTGGCATCTATCTTCATGGAGTGGATCCAGCCCGCAAAGCCTTTGGATCTGGCCACAGAGCAATGCCTTCAGCAGCATTTGGCAGTGAGGGGGTAGAAGGCTCTCCCTGACCCATATCACACTGCAGTCAGGCGGCCCGGGCTCTGGCAGAAGCATGCTTTTGGCATAGTGCACCACAGCTGAGTGGTGGGGAGAAGTGGTATCCTAATGCCTGCTCACCTCCAACCCAAACTCTGGATCTTTCTGCCCCTCTACTGGAAAATGTTGCTGACCCTGGCTGGCCTATGGGAACAAACATATTGTTGCTTGGTCAAGGTGTTATCCCACAGTTTCAGATGTGATTTAATTTTGACTGTCTGACTCAAGATACCTTAAGGGTTTTGAGTTTTAGAAATTGGTGAGCTTCTGCCAGCCTTTTAAAATCAGGCTTCTTTAGGCCTCAGAATGAATCTTCAAAAATAAATAACTAGTGACTTTTAAAAACCTTAGCTTAGAATTCTTTTTATAGATTATAACCAGATCCTGTCAAAGATTCCACATGGAACTGAAATCTCAGTTATTGGGAGATAAGTCTGACTTAGTTTAGCAAACACTTTCGATTACCAAGCAATCAGCTATTTGGTGGTATTCTATAAATTGGTTTTATTTTGAATCTTGGAGAAAGAATCAAGAAATGAGACCTTATCAAATTAATATTTCTTGACAGGAAAATTAAAATAATTGTGTTTGCATTTTTCTTCAGCCAAAATTTCTATCAAATGTCCCCATAGATCCAACATCAGATTATCTGAATAACTTGGTGACAGTGATTTTAAATCAAAATGAAACAGTGATTCTTTTGCTCTTAATTTACCTAAGCACCTTAAATAGAAAATTTCTCGTGTTAATTTCAATGGCACTCATTTCCTACCAAATACAATGCCATCATTAGGGAGGAATTATATGTACCACAGAAAATTCTTAGTGAAGCTACTTGGATTATATTCCAGCTATTTTCAATGTGTCACAGTAAATCATTGAAAGTCAATTAAATACCAACAAAAAAGTATAGTATTCAAAGCATGTTTAATCACTCTTTGCAGGATCATATTGAGACTTAAAAAGGAAAACTTGGACATCACAGAAAATTAAGTTTATAATATTATATAGAAAGCTATTGGAAAGGTTATGCACACTTTTTTGTCTTCACATACAGCATTCTCTCTTACATAGATATAGATTTAAATTTTAGTACTGCACAATGTAGTGAAGTGAAGAATTAATTATTGCAAAATAATATTTACCAGAAGTGGCTGCAAGAGATATTTCAGCAGCTATGCAGAGTCACTGTGCTGACCAGGGATTGCAGAAATACTACTCTGCACACAGAGAGATGATATAACACAAAGCTTTTATGTGGAGGAACAAGTCTGTGTCTAATGGACAGGATGACAGGACATGGGAATCACACCTACGTTTGAGCTACATTAGAATTACAGTTCATAAACTTAATGCTTGCTAGCTGATCTAGTACTTATTAATAGCTTCTTAATGGACATCAGCTGTGGGATATCAGATATAAATTAAGCAATGCAAGTTGTTTGGTCAGTCTAGCAGATACATAAAATACCTAGTCTAACATAGATTATAAGAAATTTCATTTTCAGATTTCAAAGTCGAAGTATTAGTAACAACTAAACACAAAATTTTCTTTTAAAAAAATGAGAGTTTCTTTAATAACAATCAGTAGTCACCAAACATTTTTATTCAAACAGGTAATTTTGCATTATGTTTACACCTAAATTTATGAAATGTAAATCTATTTTCAGAAAAAAATAATGTTTAAAAGGTCAGAGGAAATTATCACAGTAAAAAGCTAAATCAAATGGAAGACCTGTGGTTATATTCAAATGTAAATTTAGAAGTTGTTAAAATTATTGACTATAAACAGTCAAATTGCAGCAGTCACATCTAATATTAGTCATAGTTACGGTATAAATGAGAAAGATATTGGTTCTGAATTATGACATTTTACAGTACTTAAAAACTCATAAAACATAATCATATTTGACTGATTTGAAAATATAACTTCACAGAAAGAGCCATAACTGATAGATGTCATGACCATCAACAGCACTTGATTATTGTGGATATGTCAAGGTTCATTAAAAGTCTGATATAATTTTCCACTCCTTTGCACTAATAGCACAGAATTACTTCTTGACTTTCAGAGGGCTAGTTTTGACCACCTCTTTTCTCCAGCTGAATTTTGTTTTGCTACTAATACTGCTCAAGAAGCAGAAGGCTGGCAAAATTTGGCCAGAGACTATATAGTTAGTATTACCTGTTTCAAGAAATCAAATGTTAGCAAAATCACTCACGTTCATAGGAAAACATTCAGAATAAAAGTATATTGCCACTCTCAGTTTTATTTCAGTGACAGAATAGTGATATTGTTTCATAATGAATAAAAGAAGCTCCATCCTTGGAGGTTTTCAAAACCTGGCTAGATAAAACTTTGGCTGGGATGATCTAGTTCCGGATGGTCTTGCTT
Source organism: Gavialis gangeticus (assembly GCF_001723915.1). Classification (NCBI taxonomy): domain Eukaryota; kingdom Metazoa; phylum Chordata; order Crocodylia; family Gavialidae; genus Gavialis; species Gavialis gangeticus. The sequence continues at coordinate 65,632,170 of NW_017729033.1, read as the reverse complement.
TGAGCAGGGGGTTGGACTAGTTGACCACCTGAGGTCCCTTCCAACCCTAACTTTCTATGATTCTATGAAAATAACATGGTATCCAACATGCAGGGCTTCCATAGTACAATATATTTTCAACACCCTCTGGCTCTTTAAGACTTTCAAACCTATGATGAAGAGAAAAAAAGGAGGAAGGATTTATGACGCTTAACATGTTTTCCAATCCATTGCTACTGATCACTTCATCTAAATCTGTACCAGCTCTCTTTCATGCAGTGTAGGAAAATAATATGTTCCAGCTTAGTCACCTGTACATCTTTATTAATCTTTCTACCCTTTTATGCCCACACTAAACATAATGCAAGACCCTGATGGGCATCCTAAGTCAAATGAGGTATTTCTTTTTACACACATATACATATATGATACCTCTCCCCTCTTCAACTTCCCTCAGACTCCATGACACATTATATGCTTATTGCAGCTTCCTGTGCAAAAAACACTTTGTGGCTTCCTTTGCCATGCCTTTAGAGCCAAGTGTCTCTTGTGATATCTTGTAGTGGACCAACTATATAGTTGGGAGAGATGCTGGATAAGCTTTTGGTCATGAAGTGCCCTTCTTCAGGTCATGTGCCTCTACACCAGTGGTGCTGTGGATTCCAAAGCAGCTGTATTACATGCTCCTGCCTGTATTAGGGTTATCTGATAAATGTAAAGCAGACAGGAGCTCCTTGTCCTACCACAGCCCTTTCTGGTCCAACCACCCCACACAGCATTTCCCATAAAAAGAGAGAGGCACGCAGGGTGAGTGAAACTATCCATGCACCTCCATTTCTAGGAGGAGCAAGGAACAGGGGCTGAACCGGGAAGGGCTACAGTAAGAGCAGGTGCTTCTGACTGATTTGGGCATATGAGATTACACCCTAATGCAGGTACAAACACCAGCCTGCAATTGCAATTACATATCTCTCTGAGGAGAATTATTAGAGATGTGTCCTTGCTTACAAAAATTAAGCAGGATCTAGATTCAGATCAGGAGAAATGGGGGATTAGTGTCTATCAAACTGTTTTTTGCAGTTGAAAAGAGAAAGGTTTTCCACAGGCTATGGGTTTGCTATTAAAATCTGGCAGAGGAGATTATTATACTTTATACCGGCATTATACTGCTCTGTGCTTCTGTATCTTCTGTTAAAGAGAATAGAGAGCAAGGTGGAAATAGACAAAAAAGATAACATCAAGTAACTGAAATCAGAGAAAAGGCCGAGTGAGCAAAAGGAACAAAATAAAGATGGTCAGAGGAGGAGCAGGTAGAGTATAAGGGGTAAATAGAAAAGGCAACCTCAGGAGAGTGTTGTTTGTGCACAAGGCTGGCACTTGAAGCTAACCTTATCAGATTTATTTTGACATTCAAATGCGAAAACGTTTGCCATAGCTACTATTGGGAAAAGATTTGATGTTTTAATAACTGCAGTACTACACCATTAAACCTTAAAATGAATACCCCTACAGAGTATAAAAATGCATCAAGAGTACATTCAATCTACTTTGTTTAACAGTTTAAGTTCTATTATTGCAGACTTAAATTTACTCTTTCTTTACTTCTTGTATCTTCGTGTGGAAGAAAACAATTCAATATTAGCTTTACACAAAGCAAGTAATTCTTATAGACCTAAAGTAAAACAATTTGATGATCCTCCAACAAGACAAAACAGTGGAAAAATTACTGTACACTTCAAGCAAACAAGGGTTGTGTGTTTGGCAAAGTACTTAGAATAATGAATATAGGTTGACTTGCATGACAGGCCTGCAGATTTCAGTTTGAATATATTTCATTGTAGTTAATGTAAATAAAGAAGAATTATTCATATTTAAGAGTAAAGGAAAACATCTTTGTTCTAAATTGTTCTGTAAGCATATGAATAAGCCAAGCTGGAGTGATTCCTTCTCACAGCAGTGCATCACTAGTTGAGTTGTTCCTGATTTATACTGATTTGAGAGATGAATCAAGCTCAGATCTCCTTGGTAGAGCCATGTAATATAGCTCCTCTGTAATTTCATCCAGATTTTGGTATCTGTACACAGTCTGAAAGGTAGACTTTGCTTCCAGTTAAGCAGACATTCATCACAAAATCAGAGGCCAAGCCTCAGTGAAATTTGTGATGCTACTTGGTTTAAAACATACAGTGCTGAGAATCCTGCATAGTTGAATTCTTTGGTAAGGACGTAACAAACTGAATAAAGTTCTTTGCTTTATGTTTTAGCCTTTGAGATTATTATAAGTGTGACATTATTATTGAGATGACTTCTGTTTAAATCAATTTTCTGTTGATGTTTTTAACAATGTGATGAATTACTTATGCATTGCAGTAACGTATATTTATGGTGGTGGTAGTATTGTTATTGTTGTGTGATTTATGCTTTCTTTAAGTCCAGAATAATTCTTTATAATGAAAAAGCATTGGGATATAGAGATAATGTTTCACACTTTGCTCCTCCCCAGTCTATAAATAACAGATTATTCTCCAAGTCAGGGTCATACAAGAATTTTCAGCTCATTACTGTAAGTGTCATTGTCTTTAGATGTAGCACTGATTAAAAAATGTAGCTGTATAGCTGAAAGATTTTGTGTTACCATCTCAGAAATCATTTTTGTAATCATTTGGTACTTAATAGTTCCATAATATACCGTGTGCAAGCTGATTTTGTTACTAGTTTCAAAGAGATACGAGTGAAGACCACAATGCCCAGGGTAGAGAAAAAAGAGACACTTTCTTGTTCATGATTGCCTCTGTGCACCCCTGATAGAGCTGTTGGTCTTGTAGGAGAGTGCCACAAGGGCTAGGGACAGACATTACACATAAACCAGTTTAAGTAATCAGAAACTGGTTTAAACCTGTAACAGAACAGATGTTCAGTGCACAGAAACCTGTTTGAAAATAGCTGAAACTGGTTTGAGATAAACTTGGTTGAATGTAGTATCCAACTTAACTGATTTGGGTCAAAACTGTTTATTCAATGTCTGTCCCAGGCCCCTTGCTGGTTTAAGATAAACCAGACTCCCCCAGCATCCCAGCATGCTCTCTGGGCCTGGCAGGGCTCGCTGCTCCACAGCAGGGCTGGCCCCTCCCCTCTGTTCCCTGGCTGGAGCTCTGACACAGGCTGCAGGCACAGTAGGATCTGCCTGGCTTCCCCTTTGCTGCTCATGGCTCAAGCAGGAATCCCCCGCTCCCTCCTCCCACAGTACAGACCCCAGCCCCATGGACCCCAGGTATGTGGTATGTTAGCTAATGCTAAGAAGTGTCTGTCTGTGTGTCTCTCCAGTTTCACTAAGACAGGCAAACAGAACAGTGACTGCTTAGGGCTGTTTGGAGCTAATCAACAGGTCAGCTGGTAAGCTGTTTAAAAAGACTTGGAACTAATGGAGAGAGGTTATTGTTTTGCTGATGGGGCGACAAACACTGTTATCATCCCCCTGCTGGCTTGCTTGCCTGTCAGTTTGCTGTAGACAGTATAAAGAAGCAAGGAAGGAGATTGAAAAGCTCCATGTCATCAACAGATGCAAGCACTGCACCCCTCCCCACCCTTGCCTCAGAATGCTAGCAGGGTGTTGGGGCTGGCAACACTCCCACCCGTTGAGCAGCCAGTGGGGAAAAGCCTGGGAGGCAAACCTCCCTAATAAAAGCATCCTGCCAGGGCCTAGCCATGCCCCCGCCCCAGCTCAGCACTATACAGGGGCAAGGAAGGATGCTCTAGTGCCCCCCAGCTTCTAGCCTAAGCCACTTCAGGCATTTGCCTGAATTTCCTCAGTCCAGAGAGAATTTCTGTCTGGTTACAAACTGGTTCAGCCTAGCCAGGTTAGACTAACCTGCAATTGAATCAATCCAGACTCAGACTTTTTGAATGTCTGTCCCGAGCCAAGGAAGTAGTCTAAGCATGTGGATTTAGCTAACAGGTTGATTCCAATAGTATGTCTAATAACCTTCTCAAATGACATCTCAGACAAAGTTCTCAAGCTAAAGTGATCTCTATAGCCAAAGGCAGGACATGGTTCCATGTGTGTTGGCACTCCACATGCTTTCCCTCAGGTCGTCACAGAAATTGGAGAAATAGAGTTCAAAATAACAATGCCTGTTTTAGCTCAGGTGGCTGATCTCAAATCAGTCAGTTATAGAAAACAAAGCTAACATATTAGATTGCTTTCTACCCAGAAGCTTCTCTTGACAGAATTCCCTGCCTGTCAGTCACTGTCTCCCTCCTTTCAGGCTCCCTTCATAAAATCTCCTTAATCTGCTCACTAGTGTACACCAAGGCTATGCCCCTAAAATATTCTAACAACTCAAACAAGTACATGATGCTTCCCAAATAAATGTCAATCATGTACCAGGATAAAAAGTCAAAAGTCTTAACCCAGAGTGATCTCATTAGCTGTGTGTATTTTGTAAGGGTGTTTACTGAAAAAAAAAGTATACATACATAAAAAGTTCTAAGCAGATTATTTTTTCAAAAAGACCTAAATAAATAAATACATACAAATAGTTTACTAAAATCTGCTATACTTATATGGATCCAAGAACTAAAGCAAAGAAAAAGACTGGTGATCCAAAAAAATGTCAGTCATCAATACCTCAGTGGGCCTCCTTGTTTGATCTGAAATCACCCTTAGTGTCTCACCTGAGCAATTATACTCATCCCTCTTACTGTTCAAAAACAGTGGCTGCATCTACAAAGAACAATAAACTCCAGCGCATATCACTTATGGCATTTATTGCTTCTGCGTGTTGCATTTGAATGTGTGCCTGGGACCACAGCATGTTGAACAGAGTCTCAGCAACCCTGGTTGGCAGGGGACCCTGGGAATCAGTCTGCCAGCCTGGGGCTGCTGTGACCTGGCTCAGCTTCATGTCGAGGGGCTGGCTGGGGCATGACGATGCTCTAGTGCAGGGCTAGCCTGTCAGTGTTTACCTGTGCATTGCTGTGCACTACAGAACCCCACTGCATTTACAAGTACTAATCTGCAGTGAAGTTAATTAGACTCCTGCAGCCAAACAGGACCACACATATAGATGCTGAGACTTTACTGTGGTGCTAATTAGACAGCTATGCAGGAAATGTCTCATATAGATGTGCCCTATGTGGAGCAATGTCTCTGTCTTCTGATGGCCTAGTAGTTAGACACTCATCTGGATGGAAGGAGTCCTGATTCTCTGGACTATTTATTCATTTTAGATTAAACATTAAATAATCCTTGGATAAAAAAAGCAAAAAGAACAAGAAATAATCCTGGGAGCAGGAATTTGAACACAAGATTTCTTGCTCTCATCTAACTGTCCTATTCACTAAGCTAAAGAGTCATACTCTTATGTGCTCTCTTTCTGGCAACACAAATCTTCCATTATTTTCTGCTCTATGGTAGCATAGTTTCAGTAGGACATTGCCCTTTTCCCACCATCTCCTCTCCACTCTTCTCACTCCCTACACACAGCCTACCCTATAGCTTGATAGTTAGGTGTAACAGGGAGACATTGCTCCTGTTACAGAAATGTCCGGGCAAAGAACTCGCTTGTTTAAAACTTACAGTTTGGCCCGGAAACTGGGATGCAGCCTGATTATGGGAACACCCAGCTCTTTAACTGCCCGGCAGAGAGCTGTTTGGGAAGTCATGGTGATCAAAGAGACTGGGATACAAATGGCTTAATTGCCAATCCAGGATACTCATGGCCCAGCAGCTGAGTGCCAGGAAGTGCTAATGGCTCATTAGAAACTTTGTATAAAAGACTGACAGGTACAACAAAGACATCTTCCAGAAGGGGAATCAGAGCAGAGTCATTAAATGTCAGAAGAAATGAACAGCCCTGTGCAGAGGTGCATGTGAGGACAGAGAGCCGAGAAAAAAATTCCCATTGGAGCAGCAAGTGGTGGAGTTAACTGTACACTGAGAACAGTGAATTAAATTTGCCAGAGGAATGCATCACCAGACAGACAAGTAAAAGATTTTTCTTGTTGATGTGGGAAATGGGTGGGTAAGCAAGCACTCACCCAAGAGAGTATTCATTACAGGACTGGTAAACTAATTGGGAAATGGAAGAGTCAGTAATCCAGCTAAGGGACTGACAGCTGATGGCCAGCCACGGTAGGCTACATGTGAGCGGGCATATGTGATGATCGTTCTTAAATTAGTAAGCCTTCTTTTTGTGTGGCGTACCCTCTATAATTACTCCCACCAAGTTGTGGCGAGCAAGATTGACACTGTTACAAGTGAAGGTGGGTTCTAACATCTTATTTGTGCCCTAGAGAAACTCGCTCACAGCTTTTGGTGCATTGGCCGGGAAACTGGAGGTGGAATGGAAACAGTGAATATGGACTCACAACCACCAGAAGATTGGCAGCAGGCTCATACTCTGATGGTAAGAATATTACAAGGACAACAGGCCCAGATGGGAGAACTCATGTGAGTATGGGCTCAGGAGGCAGAAGCCCGGATCACATTATTGTCCCGTCACCAGGAGCTTAGTGAGAAGCTGAAGGCTCAACTACTTATGATCCATGCAGGGGTTGACGGGACCAGACTACTGAAAATGACTATGTCCTATGATGTGGAGGTCTCCTTGGAAGGTTTTGAGAGGGTGGTGATAGCTGTGGGATGGGACCGGAAAGAATGGGCCATACAATTAGGCCCCCTATTGACTGGACCTGCTCAGGTGGCCTACCGTGCTTTTTACCAAGAAGAAGCCAGTTGTTATAAGAAGGTAAAGGAAGCCATTCTCTATAGGTTATAAATTTCCCCTGAGACTTACAGGCATAATTTTGGGCCTTCCCCACACCGTTCCATTGCTTATTATAGTGCCTCCCTCAACCCAGTTGCTTCAGGGTTTCACCCTTGCCTCCGCACTGTTGCTGCTGCTGCCCTGCTGGTTTCTAAAACTGATAACCTTGTTCTTGGGCACCCCCTTACTGTTGCTGTCCCTCACGCTGTTTTTGCCCTTCTTCAACATGGCAGGACTCAGCACCAGTCCCCCAGCCACTTAACCCACTATGAGGTAGTCCTCCTGGCGGCGGACCACGTGACCCTTGTTTCCCTCAATCCTGCCTCTCTTTTACCTTCACCCTCTGATGATCAACCCCATGACTGTACCCAACTTGTGGATTTTGTTTCTCTTCCCTGTCCTGATTTTTCTGATACCCCTCTAACTAACCCTGACCTTGTTCTTTACGTTGATGGCTCCTGTTTTTGAGATAGTCATGGTCTTCTCCGAGCTGGTTATGCTGTCTGTTCTGACCGCTCTGTCATTGAATCTGCTCCTCTTTCTGTTTCTAGTGCTCAGGCTGCTGAACTCATTGCTCTGACTCATGCATGCCACCTTGGCGCTGAACAATCTGCTAATAACTATATCGACAGTTGCTATGCTTTTGGTGTCTGCCACTCCTTCAGGCAGATCTGGAAGCAGTGAGGTTTCCTTACTGGAACTCCCATTTCCCATCATCACCTTATTACTGCTCTCCTGGATGCTATTCTTCTTCCCTCTGCCTTTGCTGTCCTATGGTGCAAAGTGCACACTGTTGCTGATGATCCTGTGTCTCTGGGAAATGACAGGGCAGATGCCACAGCCAAGACCGCTGCCTTGTCAGAACTCTCAGCTCTGGTCCTTCAGGCTGCTCTCTACCTCTCTTCCCCTGTCTCCCCTGACCTCCTCTCCCTCCAGGATGCTGCCCCGGACACTGAAAAGGATGCCTGGATTTCCGTGGGCTGCTCCCTCCACTCTGATTCTTTGTGGTGACACCCATCTGGTCGCCTTGTAGCCCTCAGGGCCCTGTTGTCCCTCTTAGCCTAAATGGCCCACTCAGTGGCCCACTCTGCTGAGGTAGACCGTCATTGGTATGCCCCAGTTTTTCTGCTGTGGCAGCCCATTTTTGTCGCCAGTGCCCGCAGTGTCAAAGAGACAACCCTGGCTGACCACCCCACCAGCCACACACATTCCACAGGCCTTTGGGCCATTATCCCTTCTCCCACCTCCAGATGGACTTTATTGAGCTGCCCAGGTCAGGACCCTGGAATTATGTGCTGGTCATTGTCTGCCTTTTCAGTGGCTGGCCTGAGGCATACCCTTGCCAACAAGCTGATGCTCTCACTGTGGCCAAGAAACTTCTTTTGACCTGGTGCCCCGCTTCAGTCTACCCCTCTCCCTGGACTCAGACCAAGGCCTCATTTTATTGGCCAGGTGGTCCAACATGTTTGCAAGGCCCTTTCCATCTGATTCCAACTCCACACCCCAAATCATCCTCAGAGTGGAGGTAAAGTGGAACAAAAAACTTTGATATTAAGCTTCATTTGGCGAAGACCTGTGAACATACTGGTCTAAAGTGGACAGAATCCCTTCCCTTGGTTCTTTTCCAAATCCAAAACTCTGTTCAGAGATCCTCGGTCCTGACCCCTTTTAAGATTATTATGGGTCAACCCATGAGGGGACTCGCTGCTCCTCCACCCCAATATCTGACTCATCTACATGATTCTCTATTAACCTATTGCCAAGGGCTCACCAAGGCCCTCAAGGTTATCTCATTGAAGGTTAAAGCCACAGCATCACATCAGTCTCTAGACTGCGACTCGGTTGTCAATCCAATCCAACCAGGAGATTGGATCTTGATTAAGGTCCACCAGAGGAAGGATTGCCTGCAGCCTCGGTGGAAGGGGCCTTTTCAGGTCCTCCTGACCACCCCAACTACCATACAGGTTGCCGAGATTTCTGCTTGGATCCATACCTCCCACTGCAAAAAAGTATCTGCCCCAACGGGGTGGAAGTTTTCTCTCACCAGCGATACCTCTTTGAAGATCCAGAGGATTCCTGTGAGTGAAGATCAGACGACAAAATCTCAAAGAGTTCCTGTGAGTGAAGATTAGACGACGAAGTCTTGAAGATAGCCTACCTGGCTAGCCAAGATTCATTCGAAGCTATGAACTTTAGTTCTGTGTACTAATATACTTTAGTAATATTAGTGTGAATAGCACTAACTTGTGGGAAAATTGCAGATAATTACATAGATTTAGAAACTCCCCAGGGAGTGACACTGTTTTGTATTTTTTTTGATTAATGTTGTGTTATTAGTAGTGTGCTGGAGACTGAAGTTTTAGTTGATGAAAGTTCCTCAGAGTTCCAAGAGATAGCTGCATTGGTATAGCGCTTGGGCAGGCCCTAAGATGTTGTCCCTTTTTTTGCTTTGCCTCTTGCTAAGGATTCCAGTTGGGGCATAGGAAGAAAACAATGTTGTATTCCTGGAACAGAGTATTGCTCATGCAGGAAACCTTACAAATTGCTGGGTATGCATACATGGGCCCACGCACTCGGCCAAGGGAATCGCAGTGCTTGGGGTGCCGATCCCCCTTGAGGTTTGGGGAACTGACTCCAATACCAGCTTTGTCATGTTTTCCCCCTGTCTAGCAGAAACCAGCTGTCAATACCTACATGGTGGAAAGCGGCTGGAGACAGCTGGAAATTGTCCTCAGGGCTGGAAGTAGCCCTCTGTTATAAGTTTAATAGGACAGGAAGGACGGGGGAGGCTGGCTACTTTGTAGACCATTACCCCAGATGCAAGGTGACCTTCACCTGGCCATGGACTGAGAAAAGAGGAAAAGTGTCAGGAGAGGTTCAGTCCCATTTTTGTTACGGGGCGCCCATCGCCATCTTTACGCCTTCAGATAGGAACTATAGTGTGATGTCTAGTTTAGTGCTTGATGGCTTTGATTTTCATGTGGTGTTAGGTCCTGTTTTCTGTAACCAATCAATATCTTATCCCAGAATGGTGGAAAGCCAACGTGCCCCTTCCTACACCCTACAGGTCAATCAAAAATGTTGAGAGGGGAACACACCCTGTAGGGATCTTAGTACTGCAGCAGCTCCCGGTTTGTACTAGCTATGTGGGGATGATGCCCATAAGACCCTACTGTGGAACTGGGTCAGCACCTGTACCTTGGGCAGAGTCGTCCCAACATTTGACTTGCACTCTAGCCTCTTGTGGCATGAAGTTTCTAACTTCCCACCTGGCTTGCCCAGACATCAGCGTGCAGTTGAGAACCCGTTGGTTCTCCGACACACAAGGTTTCACCAATTTAGCAGGGACTTTCTCCCTTGGCTAGGGGTAGCTGAATTAGAAAAAGCCATTATAAATATGTTGGGAGTCATGGAGAACTTTATCAATGCTAGTGCCGACACTTTGGGAGCTCTCAATGATGAGATTACCCAGGTGAGGCAAGTAGCTGTTGAAAATCATATGGCTCTGGACTATCTCCTGGCTGCCCAAGGGAGGGTATGTGCTTTTGTGAACCACACGTGCTGCACCTGGATAGATCAGCACCAATGAGTGCAGGGGAATCTCCGTACCATAAGAAAGCAGTTGCAAGTGATCCATGCTGTTTCCAAAGAGAAATTCTTTGATTGGTGGGGTTGGCTGCCAAATATAGGGGGATGAGTGAAATCCCTATTGAAGTTGTGCATTATAAGTGTATTATGCCTTTTTGCTCTTTTTATTATTATCCAAATAATTTTATGCTGTTCACGCCTTTGCTTAGCAAAAACTGCCCAAAGTGTTTCTAAGTTGTCTGCTACTGAGTTGCAGATGATGGTGCTCAGAGAAGTGGCCTACGAGTGTGAGTGTCAAGAAGAGGTCAAAGGTCTTACGAATATAGAGATGTAAGCACAATCGCTTACAAGGGGGGAGGAAAAGTACTGGGGCAAGTGAAAATAAAGTTAAGCCATAATAAGGAGCATAAGAAAAGGCTGAAATACAAAGAGGCCTTGAGATAAAACTTATCAGGAGATTGCTAGAGAAAACACATTTAGTTTAGCAGGACTCCAGGGTGATTTATTGTCAGACTGCCAAGAATGTATTAAGGGGGAGGCTTCTGTGTGTCTTTTTCTCACAAGTATATAACAGAGTCTGGACTCTGCAGCTGCAGAGAATTAGCTACCCTTGCTTCTTCTCCCATGGCCATGTAAAATAAAGAAAAGCACACTGTTAGCCAAGCAGTGATCCTGTTGTGATTTCCACATCAGAGGGACCCACATGGCTCATCAGAGGGGAGCAAGAAGATCCCTACACCAGGGGCCACAGCCGAGGAGCTGGAGAGCCCAGCACATATCAAGACGCCAGACCAGGTGAGACCGTTGAGGGCTCCAGAAGACCCGAGGAGGCACACCAGGTGGGAGATGGATGGTACAAGCAGCATGAGGGGCTGTGAAACACGGGCCCCAGTGGTATAGAGCTGACCCAACGGATGACGTGGGGACAGGCATTCGTCGAAGGACTACAGTAGGTCCAGCGAACCCAAAGTCTGGGCAATGAGGGAAAAGAAGTATGGATTAGCCTGCAGGCTACCCCTAACACATATAGGGCCGAATGTGGATCACTAGTATCTGAGGGCGGGTATTGGTGATTAGGCCAGAGAAGCTGGGGATAAAGGGGCAGCTGGCCTCCCAAAGTCTCTCAGTGATTTTTTTGTTTGTATTTTATGTTTCCCACTCTTGGAGGGGTTGAGGGGTTGAGGGGCATGGATCATGGAGCCTGATTATTGTTTAAGCCTCAAGGTGGTTGACAGCCTCATGGAAAAATAAACGGCTGCAAGGCACAGGTAGGATATTGCAAGTTGTTCACCCATAAGCAGATAGGACCATCCTGGTGAACGCACTCGGGACTCAACAGTCGGGGATTTGGCCAGGAGGACATCTGTGACCCATCAAGGCAGGGGGCAAGGACGAGGTAGAGGGGAGATGGAGCCTCGCAGAAGACCGCCAGACAAACGTCCCGCCATTGAGAGACTCCTAGTGGTCGGATGCCCACTGAAATAAGATTCAAAGTCGTGGCAGGCAAGATTGGGGACGACTACGCTGGAGGGAAATACCTACTTGATGGAACATCTGGGACAAACAGGCAAACACCACCAAACATCTGGGCCAGAGTGGCACGTGATCAGATGTTCGAGTTCAGATGGGCACAGTGAGTATCATGGGTAGGAATTCCTCATGAAATTTTGATGGATCAAGGCAAGACATTCCAGTCAGGGGTCTTGAGGGGGGTATGTGAGATGCTCCAAATAAAGCAACTTAGAAACTCCGTTTACCACCCCCAGATGGATGGTTTAGTAGAAAGTTTCAACTGAACCTTGAAGAGCATGCTACAGGCATGTATTCAGGGAGACCCACAGAAGTGGAAGTTAATGCTAACTCCATGTTTTGTTCACAGTCAGAGAAGCCCCACAGGCCTTGACAGGGTGTACCCCATTTGAGCTGATCTACAGACATAAACCCAGGGGTGTATTGGATATCATTTGTGAAGGTTGGTTGGAGGGGCTTTCTGAAAGGGGGGAGAATACTCAGTTCATACAAGACTTCCAAAAATGTTTAGAGAGAATTCAGGAGGTGGCCCAAGGAAATTTAGAGGTGAGTCAGCAAAGGAAAAACATACCTATGATACCCATGAATTAGAAAGGAACTTACAGGTTGGAGATTGGGTGCTGGTACTGGTGCTGGACCATAACCAGAAATTTTTTTCCCGGTGGCAGGGACAGTTCCAGGTAATCAGAAAGTTAGGTCCCATTAATTATGAGGTACAAACAACTGAACCAGTGAGGAGAAGACAAAATTATCACATAAACCTGTTAAAGAGATGGAATGGGAGAGAGGCCTGGTTAATGAAGGGGGATGTGGGGAACTTGGGTGAAATAGGGGATCTCAGAATATTGGAGTGGGAACTGGGGGAGCCCCAAATAGGAGTTGGGCTGTCAGCAGACCAGAAAGCAGAACTAGCTAATCAGGAGATTTTCCGATGTGTTCCAGGTCAGCCCAGGAAGGGCAAGAGGGGTAACACATTAGATCAGGACCCCTGAAGGGTGTGTGGTCAGAGACCACCAAAGAAGACTGCCCCATCATTTGTGGGAGGCCATGAGGCAAGAACTTACCCAAATGCTAGAGGCAGGAATAATAGAGGAGTCATGAAGCCTGTGGCAAAGCCCACTTGTGATAGAACCTAAACTAAATGGGGCCATTCGGATTTATGTAGATTTTAGGAAGGTTAACGAAGTGGTGGCCTTTGATGCCTTTCCCATGCCCCAGATAGAAAAAATGTTGGAAAAGATTGGGCAAGCCAGATATATCTCCACTTTGGATTTAACAAATGGGTACTGGCAAATACCCATGAATGAGTGGGATAAAGAAAAAACAGTGTTGGGGACACCCTGGGGACTTTTTCAAAAATTTTAAACGTATGCCCAGTCTCCATGTGGTGGTCGCTTCATTTCAGTGCCTAATGGATAGGACATTAGCCCCTCACCAGAATTACGCTTTAGCATACATTAACAACATTATAATATTTTCATAGACTGGGGAACAACATTGCCAACACTTACAGGTAGTCTTAAAAGAACTAAGAAAGACAGAACTAACAGCAAACCTAAAGAAGTGCAACCTGGGACAGAATTAGACCAAGTAAGAATTCCAGATAGGTCGGGGCAGATAAAACCCTTAGCTGATAAAGTAGAAGCCATAGGAACTTACTGGTTACTCAGGACTTTAAAACAACTGAGATCCTTCTTGGGGGTCGCAAACTGCTATAGAAGGTTCATCCAACATTTTTCAGAAATGGTGGCCCTGCTAACAGATATGACCAGAGGGAAACCCTGGCTCTTAAACTGGCCAAAAGCAGCTACAACAGCTTCCAAAAGAACCAAGCAAGCACTCTGTAATGCACCTGTCCTGTACACACCCTGGTTCCAGGAACACTTTTTCCTGAAGACGGATGCATCAGGATGCGCTGTGGGCACCATGTTGTTTCAAAAATGGCAGGAGGCAGAACAGCCCATAGTGTATGGCAATAAGAAGTTGACAAAGGCATTCCAGGTATTCCACAATAGGATACCAGGTATTCCACAATAGAATGCAAGTCCCTGGCCATCAGGTGGGGCATTGAACTGTTTAGATATTATTTACTGAGTCGAAAATTTGTGTTGATTACAGACCATGCCCCTCTAAGATGGTTGCAGATGGCCAAGATGGATAATGCACAAATACAACGATGGGCTCTGACAATACAACCTTTTCATTTTTCACTTGAGTTCTGAGCCAGGAAAAAGAATGTGGTAGCCCATTTCCTGTCCCATTCCACAACCCATGGAGATGAGTTGCTGCCTGAAGTTGAAAGGGGGACAGAAGATTTTAAAGGAGAGGCAGCAGTTGAGCAGAGCGACGAGGGTGTTCTAACAAAAGGGGGAAGTATGTAACAGGGAAACATTGCTCCTGTTAAGGAACTGTCCGGGCAAAGAACCTGCTTGTTTGAAATGGCTTAACTATCAATCTAGGATTCTCATGGCCTGGTGGCTGAGCACCGGGAAGTGCTAATGGCTCATTAGAAACTTTGTAGAAAAAATTGAGAGAGCCGACAAAGAAATTCCTATTGAAGTGGCAAGCAGTGGAGTTAACTGTACACCGAGAAATGAGAGTTAAGTCTGCTGGTAGAACATGGCACTGGACAGACAAGTAAAAGACTTTTCTTCTTGATGTGGGAAACAGGTGGGTAAATGAGCACCTGCCCAAGAGAGTACTTATTACAGGACTGATAAGCTAATTGGGAAACTGAAGAGTCAGTAATCCAGCTACGGGACTGACAGCTGGCGGCCAGCCGCGGTAGGCTACATGTGAGCGGGCATATGTGATTATCATTATTAAATTAGTAAGCCTTCTTCTCATGTGGTGTACCCTCTATAATTACTCCCATCAAGTCATGGCAGGAAAGATTGACACTGTTACGAGTGAAGGTGGGTTCTACCATCTTATTTGTGCCCTAGAGAAAAACTCACTCATATTAGGCAAGTCTCCTTAGATAAGGGAGATGGGGCTTTTAATCACATCATGCTGCAGGGGGCTTATAATCCAAGTCCCCAGTTTCCTGGGCAAATTCCCTAATCACTAGGTTATATCATTGCTTTATGTCAATTTTCCCCCATCTGCAAAATGATGTAATTACTCGTAGCTGCCTTGTAATGGACTTTGATTAAAAAGTTGCATATGAGAGCAAGGTATTTTTATTAAAAGGACTAGCCAGAAAGTAGAAGGAGATGCAATGTAGAGAGGAAAATACCTTTAATTGGGTTCCCAGATATCACTGACTGACTGTGCTGATATATGACAATTCCATCCCCTCTACTCCTCTCAGTATCTTAATAATTATTATCTATATGACCATTTTTCAACATATAATTTCAAAGAAATTGACAGTCCTTCTGACACTCATTTAGCTGAAGTATGCAGTTGTCATTCTGTTGGGAAGACAGCATTCAGGGTTTGATATGGAAGAGGTTATTAGTGGAATCTACTGTATCAAAAGTACAAAATCATTCTGCAGTAAGAAGGCAAAAGGAATAGTGGGTTACATTGGTTTGACTGTGTTTCTGATGGTAAAGAGTAAAATCAGATATAACATTCAAAAATTAACATTCAGTCTAATGCATACTAATAAGGATATAATGTTTCCATATAGAATGGCCGGTATTCACATATGAGGTACCAAAACTCACATTCCTTTTTAACTCAATTAAATGAAGAGGATGATACACTTATAAACCATATGACTGCCTACCTACTTGGGCTAGGCAAGAAAATTATTACTGAGAATTTATATCACAACTACAGTAGTGTCCCAGTTCAGGGTGGAGGCCATATTATTCTAGGCCCTGTGGTAATCAACAGATACTTTGGAGCATCTTTACATATACTTCAAGGGAGGGCAGGGGGCTTAATTAAAGCAGCTCTTGGGAGCCACTCTAATTTCAAGCAGCTGCCATGTCTCATGTATTCAGTGTCCTGTGTTTCAAAAAGGTGGTGGAGGCACTTCAACTAAAGCTTGTTCAGTGAGCTTTAGTTAAGCACTCCCATCACCATTTTGAAGTGCAGGGACACTGAAGAGATGTAAAATTGAGGTTGCTGAAGCATGCTAATTAGCATGCACTGGAACAGGTGCTGGGCACATGTACAGGTTCCTTCTGTGTGCAACCTGCTTGAAAGAAATCCTCATTTTTCAATGGTCAGTGTATCAACAGCAACTGCATAACCAAACATCTGCTTAACCAAACATCTGCTTCTGCAGCCCCTCTCAAGTTTTCCTGTCTGTAAATTTAAGCTGTTAAAAGATACAGTTCCAATACTGCATCTTCCATTCCAATCAAAACCAATAACAGCACTTAAGAAACAATATTGGTATGACATGCAACTCCAAACACCAGCCAGGTAACAAACTTAGTAAAAATACTTGCTTAGCCTCTGAATGCATTGCTACTGGATGCATCTACATGTGCTATTAATATGATTGAATACATTCCACGCATGTACTCATGCTCTTGGGACTGCAGCACATTGTGATGGGTCAGAGCAGCCCCAGTTGGCAGGAGGTCCGGGGGGGAAAAGGGGGGTCATCCTGCCAGCTTGAGGCTGCTCTGACCTGGTTCAACTTGCTGCAGAGGAGCAGACTGGGACACAAGGGTGCTACAGTGCAGGGCTAGGCACCAGGGAGCCCCTGTACTGAAGCACCTTCATGCCCCAGCCAGTCTCATCAGTATCTACATGTGTTGCCATGCACTAAACATCACTGTAGGATAGTACTTGTATTTACAAGTACTAACCTATGGCAGCATTTATTAGTTTATTGTGGCCTAATACAGCTGCACGTGTAGATGCTGAGACTTTACTGAGGAGCTAATTAAGCAACTGCAGAGAATGCCTAGTGTGTGCCCACTAGGACTTGCAAGTCTCCCTGTAAGTGCTCAGCACAAATATTGTCAGGAGGCAGTATGTCCATTTGTCCTGGCAATTCCAGAGTCATCTTGTTGCCTCTCTTGACATCTCAGGTAAAACAAACTCAGTAGGCACATCTACACATGTATTATTGCACAGTGGTTACTGTGTATTTAGTTTAGTATCTTTAATAATAGGTACTAACGAAATGTGTAGTAACCAGTGCTACTGCGCAGTACACACATTTTAAGTTATGCTAATTTGCAGTAGACTAGTTCTACTGTTCATTAGCACAGGGTTTGCCCACCACACTAATATGCAGTAGAATTAGTCTATTGCACTCAAAGTGTCTTGTGTACAAGTGCCCAGTGTGCCTTATCTTGGTCCCTTCTGGACATACAAAAGTGTTACCTATTCTTGCTCAGCATACATGCATCTAGGATGACAGCCATATAAGAAAATGGGGAAGCTAATCCTACAGCATTGCAGTCACTACGTTGTGATGATTCCTTTCCATTATAAATACACACTGCATTGTGCTGATGAATGTTTTTAGCTCAACTGTCTCTTGATACTTATGCAACTCCCCAGTTACTCAATTGCAAACTTCTGACAAATCGGGAGACATTGGCACCATCCAGTAGTTTAATAATGTTAAATATAGATCATAATGAAACTCTGCAACCTTTCCTCTCTAGCAGTCCTGTTATCATTTTAACACCATTTTGTATTACCTAATTGGCAATAATGTAACTAGGTTGGGCAAGAGGGGAATCACGCCCCATGCACGCAGAGTCCATGCCCCAGCAGCATTCGAAAGCAGTTCCCAGCTGCTGTTGCTTTAAAAGAAATGGAGGCAGGTTGGATAGTACATGCATGGAGGTAACAGCTCAGCCAGGACAGTTTAGAAGTTCCCGGTGTAGGAAGGGCTGCTGCCCCCCACCTCCCCTCCTCTTGGATCTGCATCCCCACACCCAGCTGTGAGCAGAGCCGTCCCTGCGGGCAGCGAATTGGGGTGACTGCCCCAGGCCCTGCACTTTGGGGGGCCTCATGGTCAGTGCCATATAGGTCCTGCCATGGCTGCCATGTGCGACTGTTGCTAAGCACTGATGGCTCCGGCCGCTCACCACCCCT
>NW_017729033.1:65604306-65614049 GCF_001723915.1 Gavialis gangeticus | reverse complement strand
GTGGGGCCCGCCCCCCCCCCCCCCCCCCCCCCCCCCCCCCGCTCCTCTGGCTCCTGCTGCTTACCACCCCCCACCCTTACCCATGCCCCACCCAGGCTGATATGCCCCGGTCCCCACACCCCTAGGGGTGGCTCTAGCTGTCAGAACCTATGCCCTCTGTCCCACATCCCCCACCTCCTGCTCTTGAAACCCCTGTGCTCCCTACACCCTCCTCTACTTTCAGAACCCATGCCACCCCCTTCAAAACCCACATGCCCCCAGAGTCTGCCCCAGGTGCCAACTTGGCTTGTTATGACACTGCTGATTAGACTGAGCTTAATGAGGATTATGAGTTATATGTCTAAACCTATATTTCACTGAAAACTGCTTGGACAAGGGGATGGCAATCTATCATCTATGGGCCCAATCTAAACTCTGGAGTCATTGGATCTAGCCTAGAGAGCTGTGGGCATGGGTTTTGGTAGCATTTCAACAGTGGGCAGCTTTGTCTGTGCTGTGGTTGAGCTGGCAGGCAGACAAGGGAGGTGGGAGAAGCAGTGGCAGTGGCAATGGGTGGATCCTAGCATTGTCCCACCTCAGATCCTAGCTGGGTCATTTTGGAATGCCCTCAGAAAAAGTTGCTAACTTCTGGCTTAGTCACTTAGATTCATACCCACTAAACTGTGGCCTACAATCTGACATAGCTATAACTAGCTAAAATGAATTTGACATGAGCTTTTTTAGCTGTAGTATCTTCTACTCAGATTGACTTGGGAGTGATAAAAATAGCCTAAAACAAGCACATTGTTTTTTCCAGACAGTCTAAAAATATCTCTGCCTACTTTGGTCCCATAGTTCTTGTGCCACCAACATATATTCTTTTGCTGATGAGGCCTGTATTTTGGCATGTGCATCAACCCTTAATAACTTCTTCCCTGTCATTGTTCATTAGAGACAAAATGTCTTCAGTTCTCCTTGATTTTGCAATCAATAAACCGTCATTGCATATCCTCTTCTATAACTTATTTTTCTGTACCAGCTTAAGGATATCCATCTTGGTGCCAGGAACATTTTTGTTTGTTTTGCTTCAACTTAACCACTCTTATTATTCCCAGAGCTTTTACTGTTTATCCACAAGTCAAAATATCATTTATGTATATTTTAGAATCCCCCATACCACAACAAAAATTAGCTGTTTTTCCTATGAAATCCCACAGATGTATTTTGCAGAAAGAATATCTCCAAAAAAGTATTGAATACACACTATTATGAACACCTGCCAGAATCTTGCTCATACATCCATATTTGGCATCAGTTGTACACTCTAAAATTCCTCTCTTTCTCTAAGGCAGTAAAAATTAAATATTTTATGTATTTAATTAGTTCTTTGGTTCTATATCCTAGGATTGTGTTTCATTTTTCTTTTCCACAAAGACTAGCAAGAGTACCCATTGTTTTGGTTCTTTCACTCACTCCCATATTGGTGAGCCTATCTCACCATACATAGAAAATAGAGAAGTCTCCTAGAGTTAGGGTGGGGAGAAAGTTGTAGGGACATGAATTGTGGAAGATGGGCTTTTTCAGTTCTATTCAGTGAATGAAAAATAATTGGACTGGAAAATATTTTAATGAACATTTTCCAGTTAAAGCTACTTAAAAACGAAAGTTTTTATAGCTCACTAGCAAAACTTTGATTTGTTCAGTCCCACAAATAATAGCTAAATAATTATAAATTGTAGTGTTTTTTACCATTATTATTTTAATGAAAATCTAATAAAAATGAAGATTGTTTCAAATTGGCCAAACAGCACTAAATAGTTGCTAAAATAGATATAATTATTTTTAAATAATCAAAATGGACAAGGTAATTGATTATTTCAGTCTTATACAAATGGCCTTAATATGGAAACTGATTTTTTCTGACCTGAAGGACTAATTATTGTATATTATGTACAAGTATCACAACATTAATTTTCCCATGAACCATATTCAGTTTAGATCATTAAGCCTAGCCATAAAAAACTAATATTATCTAAAACATTTTCTATATCTTCTATAAATTGCAATTTGTAAAAGAAAAAGTATGGGAGGTTATGCCTAAACACTATAACAATGTCACTCACTTCTCAAGTGTTGGAAGCACTTTGCATTTGGCCACCCAATGCTGCAAAATGCCATTGTTTCAAGATAACGCCATGCTCATTTCACCATTCTCATTTCATGTTCAGTGTTTAAACAACTGCAATACCGTATGAGATTGCATTGGAAGATGATAGTGTATGAGTTTTTCTTCCTTCAGGACATGAGGCAAGATAATTTCTTCTTTCTTTCTAGATCAATGACTGATTTACAGAGATTGACAAGTGTATGGTTTTAATGTTTTCAGCATATTACAACATGACATTAGTAGGGAAATAGTAAAATCTTTGAAAAATAGGTGCATTTGTCTCTGATCACATTCATCTACTGTTCCAGTTTCCCAGACAGTGAAAGAGAAAATCTATCAAATGGCTTCTTCATGTGAAGTGACATGGAGAGATTCAGGGAGAGAAAGCACATAAAGGGAATAAGCCAAGATATAGACAGCTCTTATTACCTACAGGAGAATGATGACCAAATGATGGATATCCAGCATCAAAGAGGGTAGAACAACTGTTCTGGACTGCAAGATTTTTCCCTTAAATAATGTTTTTTCCCCACAAACAGAAGGCAGAGATCTCTAACAGCAGGCATAACAATCCTAATTCCCACTAGAAATCCTGATCCTATGAGCTTTTGGATGATTCACACAAAATGGAAAGTGTCCAAAGCTTTCACTTAGTTGATTTCTCAGTGTGTTGCAAAGCATTGAAGTCAGAGGATGCAGATAGAGGTTGAGTGGCAGCAAAGCAAAGCATCCAGCAATTTTGCCAGTGCTGGGAGACTGAGGGGAGAGAAGCTATGTTGAGTTTAGGTAAAGATCTCCTCTGCTTAGCAGGCTTGGCAAGAATAGACCAGTGTTTCCCAAACTTTTGCTCTGTGGGACACTGTTTCTGGATTAAAATTAGTGGCACACTTCACTCTTACACCTTGCATGTGTATGTTTTTAAACTTATAACATATACCATTCCCCTGCCAGAAAAAAAATTATACGAGTGCTGTGATGCACTGTTAAAAAATAACTCCATAACTTTTCAGAATTTTGCTGCACACCTTGAAAATCACTGATCTAGATCTCAATTCAGCAAAAATATGAAGGAGGACTTGAGGCTAAAAAAGATGAGAATCATTCATAAAGCTGGTGCCACTTACGGGCAGCAGAAGCAGGACCTCAGCTTGCTATGCCCTGCTCCTTACACCATTTGTCCTCTTCCAGTCCCTGGTCTGTATCTCAAGGGGCAAGGACAGCTGTGGCTGCTCTTGCAGGGTCTTACAAGCCAGTGTGGCCCCTCCTGCCAGCCCCCAGGAGCATGGAAGGAGGGAAGGGGATGAGCCAGGATGAAAAGTGTGGCTCCATCTGTGAGTCAGTCCATCCACCTACCTGCAGAAAAGCATGCTTCTGGGAGCATGGAAGGACCCTGCACAGGGGCTGCCTGGGGGAGGGAAGGGTGGAGGAAAGCAGCGGCCATCCCGAGGAGCAGCCGCAAGTGCCACTGGAGTAGTTGGGGCAGGTGCAGAATGCCAGATGGGAGAGGAGAGCATTTACCTGCTTTCACAGGTTGCCACCTTGTTCACTGCCTCTGATTTCCACTAATCAAACATATGCAAAACCATCCTTTTACCATAATATGGAAACAAAGAAGCAAAGCTCCAGGGTAGGTGCAATTATTTGGTGCCTTTTGGAAACACTAATTCAATCAAGTTCACTTAGCAAAAGTCAAGATGGGTTACATTTTCCTTAGTTTGAGTGTTTAATCCAATAATTCTATATCGAGGTAAGAGCATTGTTTCCTGTCCTGGAAAGTTATCTTGAAGTTACCTGGTTTGCAGAGTTCAAGTTCAATTTTAAATTTTCATATATACCTCTTATCTAAGACAGTTACCAGTAGCCTCAACAGAGCCAGCAGCCACCATTCAGACAGCTCAGATTTACTGGAATATAAAGGATTCGTCTTTAAGCTGCTTTCTCCACCTACATACCTTTACTGACTTTAAGGAGAGAGTTGGCATAGGAGCTGCTCCAGGGATCCTGCAGCAGCTTGGGATTCCCTAATGTTAAGCCATCTTCACCATAACTATGCATTATCCAGGACTTGAAACCTACCTCAGTGTATCAGAGACTCTAGAATTATCATCCTTTGGTTTGAAAAGAGATAAAATTTTATATGGGAGCTCTTGAGGAGCAAGAAACATGCAGTTGTACAATACTTAGTTCTTCAGAGTCCATTCTCTGAGTACAACTATATTGTAGTCATTTATTGAATGCTAGCCACGTAATGCATTGCTAGCTCTGTTTTTACATTCTCAGTGCGTGCGTCCACATGTTGCCCTATGTTGAAATTGTTCTAGTGCCATGCTGGCACTGTACAGTTAGTTTTCTCTGCTAGTTCACCATAGTGGCGTGCTAAAATGGGGGAGTGCATTGCTATGTCAAAATAGCTGCTGATCACATGAAGACTCATATGATCACTACATTGCCATACCACAGCATATGATGATGTAGCATGTTACTACGGCAATGGAGGGTGACATGTACATGTGCCCAGTATGTGTTTTACCATAAACTAAAAAAAGACCCTAAAAAGTTCCTGGAGGTATGGTAATATTATTACTCTCAAATTGTCCAAACTCTGCCATATGTGTCAGAAAGACTGGGCAGAACTAAGTTATCATCAATACATTGGGAAAAGTTTATCATGTTTTTTGACTAGCTGTGACTTTGTGTAAAAATAGAGGGCAAAGGGTTAATCTGAGCCAAGTTTCTTTATATCAAATTATAGTATGGGAAACATGTCACTAGGCTACATGTATGTTTTAACAATCACGAACAGTGCTTATAGTCAGACTGCTGGGACTTAAAATACTTGTAGCAAAATCACAGGGCCAGCTAAAAAATACATGCCATCTGCTGCAGGTGTACACTTAAATAACAAAAACTAATCAAAAATATATTTTTACTCATAAAACAAACGTTGAAAATGAGCCGCATTTTCATTCTTGGCTGGAATATCAGACTCCATTTTTAACTTTATTTTTTATTTGTAGGAAACAGAAGGCCTTTTGTGATAAACCTGTGGTCATTTGCCAGGTTTTTGGTTGTAGCCGTGTTGATCTAAGGACATAGGGAGACAAGGGTATTTGAGTAGATGCGATATCTTTTATTAGACCAACTGAGTAGTTGGAAAAATGTTCTTATCAAGCTTTCGGGTGCAATCACCCTTCTTCAGGCATTGGGATTCTCTTCTGTTCTGAGACTCCAAGGAATGAGAGAAGCTAAAAATGTGGCAGGATGCCAGTGAGAATGTAAATAGGTAGAAATTAGGAAAACAAAAGGTAAAGCAGGGAGAGGAGGGGGGAGTGAAGTTCACTTCATATTTATGAAGTTCATAGGCTTGTCTACAAAAGGTGTTTTGTAAGTTATCAGATGTCAGGCAGGTTGTAGTGTATCATAACTTACAAAACACCTTCCGTAGACAAGACTTTGAACCTCACTTCATAAATATACTGGATACAAAAATCATAGACTCAATATAGACATTGGATTTATGACATATTACAACCTGCCTGACATCCAAATTGTTAATAAACATTTTGAACAGCAAAGGGCCTAGGACAAACCCCCATAGGACTCTACTCAAAACCTGCCATTCTGCCATGGACTCGTTAATACCATAATTACGCAAATTATTCTAATATAAAATTAGGTCAACCCTCCCCTCCGGCCAATCAGCATGAGAAACAAGCTCCTCCTCTCACATTCTCATACGAGGAAGCTTTATTCTATACATTGTCTATCATTAAACTGCTGCCAAAGTAGCATGTTGCTAGCAATGGAAACCCAATGATAAAGTTGATTAAATGCAGTCAACATGGAACATGACTATAAAACACATGGCCCAAACATAACCTCACAAGGATAGATTAGTGCAACTTATCTGAATAAGATATATGATAGTGATCATTGCACTCAGTCCCCCTCAGCACTAACTCTTTTCTAAGTCTTGGTGAGCCACTATGTTGAATACATTTTGACTTCCTCTTCACTCCCACAGCTGAGCTGCAACTTTCTTTCCCATTTTCAATTATTCCTGCTTCTTCACTCCTGTGCTCATGTGGGGAAGGTGAAGACCCCCAAACCAGGTGTCACTGGACCCCAGGAAGACAGCCAACAAATCAACATGGAGACAAGGAGAAGAGGCTTCCTAATGAGATTCCAGGTGAAGACAGGAATTTGCGCCCAAGAAAGTTACCAATATAGAGAGAAGACTTCCTAGACCAGATCATACAGTACCTGCTGAAGGTAAATGTCATGAATTTACATTGGCTAATTTGCATGCCAGGCAAGGAAAAATGGGAACTGGGCTTCACGGATTCAAAGAGCAGATCAGATTTCTGGCAACAGCTTCAGATGGCCAATGGAAATCCCCAGCTGCAGGCTTTACAATTTGCTGGGGGAGATACAAAGAAAGAGAGACTAATTGCAATCCAGATGTACTCTGGTCAAATAAAAGAAAAGAACACAAGTTTTTGGCTGTGAGAAAATAGGAAAAGTAGAGGAAGTCCAAGACAAGTTGGGTGTATGAACTGGTGTATTAGGAAATACATGGCAATGCTGAAAAGCATGCCTGGGAATCCAGGTGAGGTACAGCACCTCCCCACAGTGATCTCCCTAGGCCCCCACAGAGGCTTTATTTTCTACCAGGGGCAGCCTAATCTCTGCTTCAAATGTCCTCCTATGACACAGTCTCATGAGTTGGATAAAATCCATCTTTTTTGAAATCTAGAATTCTAATTTTGCTGACCTCATGCTTTTCCTGTCTCAGAATCTGGAATTCTATCATATTGTGATTGCTTCCTTCCAAGATAAATTTGTTATCTGCTTGAAGAATGCCTCATCTACCTCCTCTTCCTGAATTGGTGGCCTTAATAAATGCCCACCATTATATCAGTGCTGCATCTTTTAGCTTTCACCTTCACCCAAATGCATTCTGCTTTGCTGTCTTCTTCCTCCTGAGCCAGGAAACAGATGTATGTGTTTGACATGCAAGGCAAGGCTTCTAATTGATTCAGACCTTTTTACTAGTCTCCCAATTCGATTCAGATTCAGCTGCCAAATTGGGGTGAATCTCCTCTGAGTTGAATCAGCACCCAAAGCTTCCCACAGCCCTAAAAAGGGATTTAGCTTCCACAAAGCATTAATAACCAGCTCTTATGCTTTTCAAGTTAGTAATGAAGAAGTAATAATCCAAATAATATATACCACATAATCCTAATATAGTTAACTTTTTTGTGAAATCAAATTATATTCTTTGCACTATAAAGTCTATAGTTCCATTGTGATGAACTCCCCCAAAATTCACTTTCCAATATATAGATCTGTACTGATCTGCTATTTTCCAAGTGCTGAATGCTAAGATTTTGGAATATGAATACAATACAGAAAGCACATATACTATGATCATCATTTTATAAAAAATCATGGCTTGGCTATAATTACCAGAGGGGGAAGTGAGATATCACAGATTTCCTTTATATTTAGACTCAGAAAAAAAAGGGTATATGCTTATGTGGTGACTATGGGTAGATATTCACATTTTAATGGTTGCTATTGCAGCATCTGAGTTCAAATGCAAGCCACACAGTTTGTTTTAAAAGTCATATACATTACAGAAGAGCCACTCAGAGTTGGCCAGTGAAAAGAGCTGCTTCTTTATCCAGATTCAGATAAAAAGTTCTGATTGAACAAACTCATGTTGCAATGTACTGTTGTAGTCATCCTTTAACCTTTTGACAACTTGCAGCAACAAGACACTAATCCCAGTTGTCCCCCTACTTTACCTGTATGACAGTGTTGATTGTGTTGTTTTACTAATAGGCTAGACAAGGATTTGTATGGGATTATTTGGATAGGGTTAATTCATAGCATAACTAGGGTAGGGTGAGGAGGGGCACTTGCTTCAGGCGCTGACTATGGGGGGTGCTAAGACCCTTCTTCCAGGAGTCTTTGCCATGGCAGGGGAATCTCTTTGCTGCCCCTTCCCAGTCATAGGAGCAGGGCAGCACTGCACAAATCACCATATCTGTGGGGTTAGACAGGAAAGTGGGGCCAGTGAAATCAGGTGCTGTAACGGCCAGAACCAGAGGAATTAATAAGCAATAAATGTGTGCTTCCTGGAGGCATTTTGAACTTTTCCCTAATATAAAGCCTGTAAGTTTGTAACCCGCAAATATAAGTTGTCTGTCATAAGTTTAACCAAAATGATAAAACTAACTGTTTGTGGAATTGACTGGGCCCCAAAGATGAAGCTGTAGCTTCAAGATTAGCTGACCTAATAGTTTTTGCTCAGGGTTCAGCCTTGGTGATAAAACTGGATCCAACCGCCTGGCACATCCAACACATTCCAGGAAAGCACATCCCAAGAAAGCATATTCAGAGAAACCTAAAAGGGGTTGGGCTTAGGCAGAGTAATGTTAATTTCAAATCTAAAAATGCTGCATTGTAATTTACTTATTGGATAAATCTGAGTTTGGGTAGTAACATTTTATGATAATTTTTAACACCTTTCAATCCCATAGTGTTGCCCTGTGGGGTCAGGCCAACTCTCAGGATCTCAATATTGCGCTGTTAGACAGGAGGGTGTGG
Organism: Gavialis gangeticus; assembly: GCF_001723915.1. NCBI lineage: Eukaryota > Metazoa > Chordata > Crocodylia > Gavialidae > Gavialis > Gavialis gangeticus. Next base: position 65,605,288 of record NW_017729033.1, on the reverse strand, counting down.
CACAAATCAATTAGGTGCATACACACACACACTACCAGCTTAGGCACATACACATCCAAACCAGCCTAGGCACATGCATACCTATCACCAATTCAAGCACATACACTACACACCCCAAAAGTTAGACACAGGTCTCTAATTCATATATCATGCACACAATGCCATATATATACACACACACACACTCACCAGTTCACACACATACAACCCACATACACACAGGTAAGTTCCTAACTTGGATGGTACAGTGCATGTGTGTGCTTGGGGTACCTGGGATACTTGGGGGAAGGTTCAGGTGAGAGATAGTTAAAGTGTAGGGAGTGAAAATTGCCAGAACCAGGATTAGAACTGGTGAACTACAGAGAAACTAGCTGAGGAACTGAGGCTTGGATTTACTTAAGGTAGACTGGGGCTGGAAACTGAGACAGACAGCTGAGATATTGGAGTGGGGGGCAGATAAGTGGCATATGAAGCAACAAAAATAAATATGAAAATGATAATAATACAATATGCAACAGTAAGAATCAATACAAACCTAATAATAATACAATAGAAAACAGTGGATATCCAAAACCAAAAACTTGCTACCAAAATAAAAATGTTAAAGCTTATCCTAAGTCTGAGCTTGCTTATGCTTGTCTATAGGGAATAGAGAGGGAGAGAAAGAAAAGCCAAAAATAATTCCCCAATTATTATATATATAAGAAAAACTGAGGGTTTTGCTACAATAGGGTAACAGCTATAGGACAAAATTGTGAGTGGCTCTAAAGCCAACAGATTAACATAAGTCTAGGTATAAAAAGCATGTGCATCAGGTGACCAGCAGGAAGGAGGGGACAGAATGGTCATTGCTGTTCTAAGCCCGGACTCCGGACTCCCAGTGTGAGTGAGGACCGGATCCTGATCAAGGGACCTTCCCCGGTAATCACTCCGACAGTGATTGGGTACACCTGACTTCACTGGAATCACTTGGTGCGCACCT
>NW_017729033.1:65594620-65599306 GCF_001723915.1 Gavialis gangeticus | reverse complement strand
AGCTGGGCTCTCCAGCCCCCAGTGTGAGTAAGGATAGGATCCTGATCAAGGAACCTTGCCCAGTAATCCCTGTGACAGCGTTGATCGAGGGACGCCTGACTTCGCTGGAATCATTTGACGCGTACCTGTCATTGAGGGACTATCGATAAGTTGCCAACCCATGTCTGTCTATCTGTTGTTTTAAACAGCCCAGTGGCTGATACCCTCACAGTGCCCAGTTGGCCTGTGACAGAACTGAGTTATCTACCTGTTATTATCTGTTGTTATTATTTACCATTAGCTCTTTAATACTGCATTATCTGCTTGTCGCATTTATCTTTCTGTTAACTGTTGTGTGTAAGCTATAATAAATTTGCCTTTGCTTCACTCCCAACTCTGCCTCCTCAATCCCGAACCCAACAGCCCAGTGGCTGATATAGTTGCAGCACCCAGTCAGCTTGCAACTAAATTGATATGCTCACAGTGCCCAGCTGGCCTGTGACAGGGTGCTCTGCTTCTCTCCCTTTCTCATCCCTCCCCAGTCTTTTCAGTGATGAGGGAAGCCCTGGAATACCTCTGTCTGACCGCAGGAATTGGATAATGCTGCACCAAACTGTATATATGGGTGAAGGGAAGTGAGGGGGACAGGTGAGTGGAGTAAACAAAATGGTGCTACCCACTGCTCTAGGAGTCCTATGCCACTGGAGATGATCCTGCCTTAGGCAGGGGGTTGGTCTACATGGCTTCCAGAGGTCTCTTTCAGCTGTAATTTTCTATGACTCTATCAGATGAGTGACAGGTCACAAATCCTGGATTCCCTGACCACAAGATCTAGGAAATACTGAAGTTCAATTCTGTAGAAAAACAGTAAGGGAAAAATCTTATTTCATTTAATATTCCAAGTGGCAGTTTCCCACATACATAGCTGGTATTTTTGACACTTGCACACTGTTTGAAGTCCTACTGCATAAGCAGTGTGGATCCTTGAGCTTGTACAGTAGTCTGTGCATAGTTTAGGCAGATATGAGGCTCCATATGCATTCACACTGGGAGCATAGGAGCCACAAAATTGTACCCAGCAAAACAATCCATGATTAGCAGGTATTAGGCACCAAAGAAGAGCCCTTTCATGCTTTATCCCAATATCCAAGTGGTTAGACTACTTGCCCAGAAAGTTAGAGATGTGGGCTCTAACCTCCCTTCACCCTGAGGGAACTTTAGCCTTTATCTCATTGATTTCCAAACACAGTGCTATAACTACCAGGCCACAGGTCAGGCATTACCTAGTCTCTGCCTCAGCCATGCTTTTGAAGCTGGCCACCTGGGCAACTAACAGAGGAGCCAAAGGTATGTGGGACCAGGAGAAGCAAAATCAGCTAGGGCAGGAGTGGCCAACCTATAACATACATACAAAAAATGCATAAGAAGCCACTGTGCATGGCAGATAGGGCAGGAAGCAGAAAACAGAGCACTAGATTGGGTGGAGAACAGAAAGAAGAGCACCAGATCAGTCAAGGGAAGGGAATCAAAGTGGCATTCAGGAAGAATGTGGGGCTTAACTTAGAAACATAGAAAGTTAGTGTTGTAAGGGACCTCAGGAGGTCCTCTAGTCCAACCCCCTGCTCAAAGCAGGACCAACCCCAACTAGATCATCCCAGCCAAAGCTTTGTCTAGCCAGGTTTTGAAATTGCCCAAGGATGGAGCTTCCACCACCTCTCTGGGTAACCTGTCCCAGTGTTTTACAACCTTCCTAGTGAGAAAATTCTTCCTAATATCTAACCTAAACTTTTCTTGCTGCAACTTGAGACCATTGTTCTTTGTTTTGTCATCTGCCACCACTGGAAATAGCCTAGCTCGATCCTCTTTCAAACCCCTTTTCAGATAGTTGAAGACTACTATTAAATCTCCTCTCTCTCTCCTCTTACCTAGTCCAAATAAGCCCAGTTCCCCCAGTCTTTGTGCTGTGCTAGGATGTCACAGAGATGCACATTCAAATGTCCTGAAGGTGAAAGGGGGAGCACTTAGATCCCAGGGCTTCCATTTCTTGAGTTAGTGCCCTAATGACCCAGCTATTGGACTAAAATACAGGAGGGTCATCATCCTACTCTTGGTTTTTCTCAGGCCACAATGTCAGAACTTACATTCAAATGTATGCATATAAAGGCATATGACTGCCAGCCAGAGCATACCCTATTGCTTGTAAAGCTGTGCAAAGCTTTGGTTCGCGATTCGATTTGGAGAAGATTTGTCCTGGTTCGGAGGCCAAATCTCTAAATCTGAATCAAATTGCTAGAATTGTAAAACTTTTTGAATCAATTTGGAGCCTCCAAATCAATTCGGAAAAGATTTGGTGATTCAGAGACTGAGGGCAGTGTTTATGGCGAAACAGAAACTTAGAAGAGGGACGAAAAGCAGGAGGGAAGGGACTGACATCTCTAACTGGCCAGTGACTGTGACTACTCTCTGACTGCCCTTCCAATCAGTGTCTTGGTAGAGGGGCATAGAACCAGGTCACAAAAGGCATGGCAAGCCTGCAGACAGAGGCTTTTATGCTGTTTCTGAGTGAGCAACAGCATCAGAAAGGTACTGGACTACCTGGCTTGCTTCATAGTCAGTCAGTCACCTGCTCTTTTTTGTTTTTAGAAAGGATTGGATAGGATTCAGCTTAACTTAGCTTAGTTTATCTTAGAATCTCTCTACTTAATACTTACCCAGTTCATTTCTTTCAATTTATATTTGGTTTTGGGTTGGGGGGTGGGGGTTGCAGTTCTTTTAAAAGAGAAAGCTCAGTGTTTTCCCTGGTGTGATCCATCATTGTGCAGGGAAGTACACATTCCACACTCTCACACACATAGAAGAAGTCAGATGTTCATAGAAGAAGAAGAGATTCAGAATCAGATTATATATAGATATTAGGTATTAATATTATTATAGTTAGTTTACATACAGACTAAAGACAATACAGAAGTCAGACAGAGATTCAGATTGAGACTAGCAGAACTCAAGGTCTTAGAAGGAGGAGATATATTATTTTAGGTACACATTACAACACAGAAGAAGAAAAAGAAGTACAGTAGTAGTCACACATTTACATTAATAGCACATCACAGAAGAAGACACTATATATAGTTATTAATAATCAAAGCAGAGTTCAGTGCATGCAGGCAACACAGAGGGAACAAAACACAATGGTCACACTTCACATTCATAATTAATAGTAAATAAATACATCACAGTGGAGATGAAGACAGACAGAGGGACAACACACATTTTTTACATTGATTCAGTAATAACTATTAAGAACTAACAATCAAAGAAGAGTCCAGTGCATACATGAAACACTGAGGGAATAAAACATGCGACATATAAGGAGTGACACACACACACACACCATTTGCAGCACAGGAGAGATTAATATGAAGTGTCCTGGAAAGGCAGGTGCCAGGTCTTCTGACAGGGGAGGGAGAGGGGGTTGGGGGAGAGCTAGAGCTGCACCCCCACCCCAAACATAGACGTATACTCTTCCCAAGCAGCCATGATGCTTCTGCTGCCAATGGAAACAAGGAGGTGGGAGCAGCACCTAATGTCCCTGCACCTTCACCACCTCCCCTGACTCCAGAAATAGGCATCAGCAGCAGAATCACTGCCTCCCACTGCCAGAGGAGGAGCTGGAGCTGGAGCTGGAACCAGGGTACCTGAGCATCCTGGATCAGGCATTTTTGTGGACTGAGAGGAAATCAGAGTTTGTGCTCAACACCCCTCAAAGTTCCCCTAGCACCTTGGAGGAGGTTGAGGTTGTGGAGGTTCAGGCAAGTGGCTCAACTGAGGCACCTCCTTCTGCTATTGTGCCTCACCCTGCTGAGGAGGGGGATAAGGCAGCATCCCCACTCTTAACCCCGACACAGGCAAGTAGCGTAGTGTAGGAGCATTTTGAGCTGGCATGTGATCCCTGGTTTGCTATCTGCCAGCACTGCCAAAGGCAGATCAGCTGGGGCAAGGCGGTCTAACACTGAGGCACTCACTGCATCACCAGCCAGCAGGGTAAGAACATGTCCCTGCTGAGCTTGCTCCCCTGCCAGGATGAACTTGGAGGTATGGCCTGGGGCTATGGGAAGGAGGAGACCTCAGGTCCTGACCATTATCACTAAAACTGCACTAAAAGTGGTTTTTTTGGTGAGGAATGTGCCTCCACAAATAGTTGGGTATTGTTGTCTTTGATAGATTCTGGTACTGGAGATAGCTGGCAGGGTTTGTGTTTTGAGTTATAAGAAGTTGGCTTCAGTTCTGGTGATGAGGTTAGGTGCTTGTATGAATGTACAAACGACTTTTCAGAGCCAGGTCTATGAACTTCATTTCTTCAGCCTCCTAGGCACAGAGACTCATAGACTCAATATTCAAAGTGGAATTCTGACACACTACAACCTGCTGGACCTCTGATTTCCCAGGTACCTCTGCACTTTTGCCTGCGCTGCTACATTCCCCTCCCCCTGTCCAGCCTGTCCCTCACCCCCTGACAGCTCCATTTCCATTTTCACTGACTGGCTTTCTTGTCTGCATTGTATGCAAGGCCAGACTTTGCCTTCTTTACTATTCCTTCCATCCAGAACCAACAGGCATACAAACTGCAGGTGCTTCCTCAGCCTGACAAAGCGTTTTTCAACCAGAAAGCTTCCTAAGATATATTTCTCTAATTATTCTTTTTTTTTC
>NW_017729033.1:65585095-65589620 GCF_001723915.1 Gavialis gangeticus | reverse complement strand
TCCAGGACCAGGAGACACACAAACTGCAGGTGCTTCCTCAGCCTGACGGAGGGTTTTTCCTAAGTCATATTTCTCTAACTATTCCGTTTTTTTTATAATAAACATATACACATAAAAAACACAAGATAAGCCATCATACACCATGAGTAACATATATCCAGCACAACTTCTTTACTTCTTGCTTTCAATTCCTTTATAAAAAGAAAGGCTTTGTGACAGTTTGGCTAGGCTACCAGAGATCCTGCTGGTGCAACTGAGCTAGTGCTGCTGCTCACTCATTAAGTTATTTGTACCTGCTGTTATTTACAGTGGTGGACCAGGCTGAGACTTTAGTGGGGAGGAGACCTCACTGGGGCACACTGCCGTGTTGTGCAAAGGCCCCAGCACCAGGAAGGGTGCACCTGATCACAAATACACACTCACACACACACACACAAAGTCGCACAGTGAGGGTGCACCTCACAGACATGCACTAGGTGCTCCTACTTGAGAGGAAAGAAGGGCCTGACAGTTCAGTTTGGTTACCTTAGATGCTGCTGGTGCTATTGGTGCTGAGCCACCAAAGTTATTTTTACCTGCAGTCATTTACAGTGCTGGACTGGACTAAGGCTGTAGGGGAGGAGGAGATCTCACTGGGACACATTGCTATGTTGTGCAGAGTCCCAGTGCCAGGAAGAGCACACCTGAACACACAAACAGTGTCACTCACCGATGTCACATGTTTTGCCAGCCTGTGGCCAGAGGTGCAGGGCCCCAGAACCCAGACTCCCCCTGCATCCATCTCCTTGACAGCTGGCAGGATTTGCGGCCACAGCATGGCCTAGCAGGCCTGCAGTTTTCACGCCCCCTGTGGCTTAACATACACAGCGTGTCACCTATGTCATGAGTTTTGCTTTTAGGACTTTGAGGTGCAGTTTCCCAGAAATCACTGCACCTATCACCTTGAAGCTTGGCAGGCTTCATGCCCTCAGAAGAGGCTACCATGCCCGCAAGTTTCATCCAAATCAGCTAAAAAAACAGCAAAGTTATAGGTTTTTCATTGATTCCCCATTATACTGTCTGGCCAAATCTCTGCGAATCGGCTCCAAATCTTCTGAAGCCGATTTGGCTGAATCGAATCAGAAAAGCATTCAAATCTCTGAACTGAATCGCTGAGGATTTCAAATTGGCCAAATCCGAATTTGAATCAAACAATTCCCTATTCGCACAGGCTTAGTATGCAGTACCCATGTGGATGCTGAAGCATCCCCACTGTATGTGGAGCAGGATAACAAATTGTGCATAACTGCCAAAAATGCACCTGGGAAACTGCAATTTGGGCATGTAAAGTGAAAGAAGATTCTGTCCTAATTTCATTCTGGTCAGCTGCAACATGTTGCAAGACAACAAGACCTAGAACAAGAAATAATCTCATGCATAAGTATGTCCTAGGGGTCTATATTCAACAAATAACCTTCAGTATCATGAAATACAATTGAATTGCACAGACAACCAATGCAGAACACAAGTGTAATAGGTTTACATTTCCATACCTCTCTTACAGTGTGGTATGCTGTGTTGTGGATTATCTTAAATTGCATAGTATAGAATAGGATAGGAAATTCTCTTTCTTAAAAATAAAGTATGCATCATTAGTGATCAATGAGATGTATAATAGAGGACATTTAAGGCCAGAACTGTTACTTGGGAAACTAAGAGAAATGATGGACACAGTAAGATCCCAAGTCTGTCAACCAGTAAAACAGAAAACAAGAATAACCAAGCATAAGCAAGCAAGCTAGAGTAAGACAGATCCTATATGTTATTTTGTCCACGGTGTTCGTAAGTGTTCTTAACCCACACTTGTGACTCCACCCCAATAGTGTGGGTTAGTAATACTGCAAGACTGGCAGACACAGAACATACTGTAAACGTAAAGAAAAACTATGTGTGCATTGGCATTAGCAGATTCAACAGAAAATAACTTTAGATTCACATATGCAAATATGTTAAATCTGTACATCTCAAACCCCAGACTTCAAGTAGCTCTTTCTCCACCTGCAACATCTCACTTCACCTTTAAGAATGCTGTCAACTTACAAGTCTTATGAGTTACAATAAAAAATGTATGTTTGCTAATAACACTTTAGATTAGCAAAGCTAATCTCTTTTATCCTGTAGTATCTTTATATTACTCCCATCTTGGAAGTCATTTTCACTGAGACATTACAGTTTATTTTAGTTTCTTGCAGTTTCAGACTTTGGAAAATGATACAAACTGTCATTTGCCTGAATGTTCTTATCTGTAAAGAAGATGGATAAGTCTTTACAACAGAAATACTTGACAATCTATAGATCAGAAAGTAGTATTTTGCTCAAAATTAAGTCTTTCTGTAGGGAAAAAAATGACTTTGTTTCTCTCAAATGCTCCAAGATGATGAACATTTTCAAAAAATATTTAGAAACACCACTTCTGTAATTGCATTCACAGAAATTGTATCATAACATTAGCCAGTCAAGCACATCTAAGGCAGCAGTACACGCTGATACTATTTGTAAAAGTAGCTGTTTAGATCTAATAACGGACCCTGATTCAGCATAGTATTTTAGCATTGCTGTGTCTTTTGCTCTTTTTACAATACAAATATGAAGGAATTACATGCATGCAGTACAGTCTAAATAATCATGTTTACTAACTATACATAAACATAAGCAGAGAGGGGTAGTTAGCCACGGTAGTCTGAAGTTAGGTAAGCTCTTGCTCACAAAAGCTTAGAATGATAGGACATTAGGGTTGGAAGGGACCTCAGGAGATCAACTTCTAGTCCAGTCCTCTGTTCAAAACAGAACCATCCCCAGCTAGATCATCCAAGGCAAGGCTCTGTCCACCTAGGTCTTAAAAACCTCTAAGGAAGAAGATTCCATAACCTCTCTGGGTACCCCATGCTTTGCTACTCTCCTCATGAGAAAGCTTTTCCTAATATCTAATCTAAAATATCCTTGCCGTAACTTGAGACCATTGTTCCTTGTTCTGTCATCTGCCATGACTGAGAACAGTCCAGCTTCATCCTCTTTGGAACCACCCTTCAGGTAGTTGAAGGCTGCTATTAAATTCTCCATCAGTCTGTTCTCTAGAATAAAGAAGCCCAGTTCCCTCAGCCTCTCCTCAGAAGTCATGTTGCCCAGCCTCCTAACAATTTGTGTTGCCCTCCACTGAACAGTCTTATGCATCTCTGATTCAGTTGGTCTGTAAGTTTCATCTCTACCCTGCCTTGTACATAAACAAATATAGTGTATATAGTGCTATTATAGAGACCTACTGTCATTCTAGTCCTTAAAAGCAGTCCTGCACAGAGATGTACTTATCAGGGCCATTCTTCAATGCTTTCCAGAAAGAGGGGAATGTAAAGGTCACAAACTAGGACCATATATAAATAAAAAGTCATATCAATTCCTAGGCAGACAAGGTTCCTTGGGTGAATCTGATATCTTTTATTAGACCAATTTAAAAAGTTGGAAAACAATTATTAAGCAAGCTTTCGGGTTCAAAAACCCTTCGTCAGGCTAAGGAAGTTTCAGCAGTTGGTGTGTGCTCTTCCTGGATGAAATGAAAAATAAAGAAGCCAGAGGCTGGGCTGCTATGCATACAAGACAGGTAGTCAGTGAAAATGTAGATTGACGAGTCAATGGGTGTCAAAGACAGGAATACCCAATTACCTGTGGGGGCACATTTCTCACAAGAAAATGACTCTCTCTCCAATCTCTCAGTCCTGATCCTCAAAGGAAACTTACAAAACACTTCCCAGAGACAAGCCTATGAACTTCACTTCATCAACCTCCTGGATACTAAAAATCATGGACTAAATATAGACATTGGATTTATGACACATTATAACCTACCTGACATCTGACTCTCTACTATTCATCCCCCTTCTCTCTTCCCACCCCATCCCGCCCCAGCCTGTCTCTCACCCATTGACCCTCAATCTACATTTTCACTGACTACCTGTCTTGTATGCCTAGGAGATCAGCTTCTGGCTTCTTTACTTTTCATTTCATCCAGGAAGAGCACACACCAGCTGCTGAAATTTCCTTAGCCTGACGAAGGGTTTTTGAATCCAAAAGCTTGCTTAATAATTGTTGAGTTACAGTGCATTTCCAAATAACATAATATATTACCTTGTGTATCCCAAGAAGAGACTGACTATAAGTTATCTTCCCCACTGCTGCTTTATTTAAACAGAAGAAATACAAAACTGAGTGAGATAGGAAGGAAAACTTTTACTTAGCATGTTTACAGGGATATGAATTATTTCAAGGTTACTGAACAAAACATTCTGTTCTCCCTTTTCTGGAGTAATTACTTCCAATTCACTGGCCTGCTCTTATTTTAAGAGTGATTTGAGTTGCTGAACTAATACTGAGAACAACTGGGGATACTGTAGCCATGGTCTCAGAATTACAGCCATGTTATAGGAAATGGCCTGCTCAGTTAGAAACTTGAACAAGTCAGTAAAAGAACACTTTTGTTAGCAATGAATCTCAG
>NW_017729033.1:65566120-65580095 GCF_001723915.1 Gavialis gangeticus | reverse complement strand
AGTTTCAGCAGTTGGTGTGTGCTCTTCCTGGATGAAATGAAAAATAAAGAAGCCAGAGGCTGGGCTGCTATGCATACAAGACAGGTAGTCAGTGAAAATGTAGATTGACGAGTCAATGGGTGTCAAAGACAGGAATACCCAATTACCTGTGGGGGCACATTTCTCACAAGAAAATGACTCTCTCTCCAATCTCTCAGTCCTGATCCTCAAAGGAAACTTACAAAACACTTCCCAGAGACAAGCCTATGAACTTCACTTCATCAACCTCCTGGATACTAAAAATCATGGACTAAATATAGACATTGGATTTATGACACATTATAACCTACCTGACATCTGACTCTCTACTATTCATCCCCCTTCTCTCTTCCCACCCCATCCCGCCCCAGCCTGTCTCTCACCCATTGACCCTCAATCTACATTTTCACTGACTACCTGTCTTGTATGCCTAGGAGATCAGCTTCTGGCTTCTTTACTTTTCATTTCATCCAGGAAGAGCACACACCAGCTGCTGAAATTTCCTTAGCCTGACGAAGGGTTTTTGAATCCAAAAGCTTGCTTAATAATTGTTGAGTTACAGTGCATTTCCAAATAACATAATATATTACCTTGTGTATCCCAAGAAGAGACTGACTATAAGTTATCTTCCCCACTGCTGCTTTATTTAAACAGAAGAAATACAAAACTGAGTGAGATAGGAAGGAAAACTTTTACTTAGCATGTTTACAGGGATATGAATTATTTCAAGGTTACTGAACAAAACATTCTGTTCTCCCTTTTCTGGAGTAATTACTTCCAATTCACTGGCCTGCTCTTATTTTAAGAGTGATTTGAGTTGCTGAACTAATACTGAGAACAACTGGGGATACTGTAGCCATGGTCTCAGAATTACAGCCATGTTATAGGAAATGGCCTGCTCAGTTAGAAACTTGAACAAGTCAGTAAAAGAACACTTTTGTTAGCAATGAATCTCAGAGGATGTGTAGTATTTCAGAATAAGCTAATTTACAGAAAGTATAAATAATTTTCCTGGCTATTCTTTTTCAGTAAAGCCCCAGTCATCACCCTTATCATTCTCTTTGTCATTCAGTCATTATCATTATTGGCTAGTTTGTTATCTTCATCCCTGCTTTTCAATATAGGGTTTGTTATTGCCTTTTTAAAAAATGAAAGGTACAGTATATTATACCTTACAGTTACTTTTACCCATTTCTGAAGAAGCAATACACTTATCCTTACTTTCGTATATTAATTAAGTACTTTTTAAAACTGATTTTTCTTTGATGAAAGTTTTACAGTTTAACTCCTTCCAGCCTAATGGCACTGTGACACCAAAGGGCGTGAGGGGAGGGGTAGCCACCTAGGCACCTGATTCTCCCTTAAGATCCACCCCTCTTGTCAGTCTTTATCTGGTCCCTCCTCACCTCCAGTCTCTTGCCTGCCACAGCTTTGATTTTGCTCTGTTCATTGTTGGGGGAAGTTGTCCCTGGGGCTGGGTATAACCTCGCAGGTCCTGGTCTACTTGATTGTCTTAGTCCCATCTTGGGGCATTTGCTCTTTCTGGTACTTCCTCTGTAAAGGAGTGATCACAAAGGATTCTGAGCACTTGTCAGGGTTTCAGCTGTTCCAGCCTTGGCCCCTTTTTTCTTTCTAACTGTACACCCCAGCTTGACCTACTGTTGAAGACCTCAGCCTTTGGGTACTGGCCTTGCTTTGACAGCAGCCCCCTTTCCTGAGGGTTCACCTTGCTAGTCTCTGCCCCTCTGACTTCTGGTACCTATTACAGAGAAGCATACTCAGGAACCCCTTTCACATGGCCTCCTCCACCCTGATAGCCACAACCCAGTCCTCTGGTCTCAAGTCCAAAATTAAATTGCAAAAATCAATCACAAGCCAACTCCTTCATAACACATAGTCTCCCTCTCTCAAGGTAAAGTGTCACCCACAGGCTGTAGCTTTTATCAGAGCCCTCTGACCTGCGGCTTCCCTTGCTGCAACCTGAGACGAGGCAGCTTGTGAGGGCCTATATCCACCTCCAACAGCCTCTTTCTCTCAGGATCCTCTCCCTGCTGCAAGCAAAGCCTGCTCAGACACTGGTTTTATATCCACCCAGCCCAGCTTCCTTCCAGGGTCTCCTGGGACCTTCTCCCCTAGGGCCAGGTATAGCTAATTGCTTCATTAGCTGTCTGGTTTTTTAATTCCTGGTTCAGTCCATCTGGGCCCCTGCACTGATTGCCCAGCTTAACCCCTGGGTTCCTACCTACTCAGGCCTTTCTGGTAAGAGGCCAAGGGTTCCCTCCTACAGACATCTACCTGACTTCCTTGTAAATCTTCTAAAACCAAATAATTCTAAACTCTAATACCTGCAACTGGATTGAATTGGAAGATTACTGAGTAAATGACAGCATATTGGCTTTACTGTTAAAAGGTAAAACAGCATACATTTTTTTCCACTGGAATGGGAAAACCACAGATGGTTCCCCCAGTTCTCCAAAGTGAATTAGTTTGCTAGGTAAGCATGACAGTAAACAAGTAATGCTCATTGATTTGTGTGGAAGATCAGTTCACTGGGACCTCTTTTACTGGAGATCACAGCTCAGTAAATGTGGATGATCTAATCTTAAGAAATTTTTTAAAAAGTAACCAGTTTTTTTCCTAAATTTAAATTTAGTTCCTATTGGCAGAAAATAGAGCCTATTTTACATTGCACAAGCTCCTGTTATCCAAGATATTCACAAGTAAAACTAAGCTTCAAGTTCATAAAACTGTAATCAGGCCATGTATAATCTACGCCGGTGAAACCTCAGTTCTAGCACAAGCCAACAAGATACTACTTTTCACGACTTGTCCTGCCTTCCTTCCACCCAACTGGCAGAGGTTTTAAATATGCCTCCATTTTAGCTTCCCCAGCAATCAGCTGCAAACAGCCCAGCCAGCAGCGCCTCTCTGCCAATCAGGGGTGGGGGGTGGCTAGCAGCAAAATGAAAAACATTAAAGGAGCCACTGCAGGGGGCACTTCCAGTACAATTTACAGAGATCCCTGCCTATAACACAAGAATGGTGCATAAGAACCAATCGTGAGTTATGTCAATTGTGCAGGGACCCTATTCTGACACAGGAAATCAGAGCACAATAACTACAATGGCTAAGTCACATTGAAAGAATAGTAATGATGCAGACACCAGAGAAAGTGCTCCTCAGGGTGCCAGATGGGAGAAGGCTGTTTGGGTGATCAAGATAAAGACACCTAGATGATGTAGTGTCAGACATGCATTATTGGAGGATGAAGGCACACAGCAGATGGTAATGGATTAAGATAGTGTGGGCAGCCAGTAGCCTCCAGTGCTGAATAACAACAACAACAACAACAACTATTATTATTGTTATTATTTTATATAACAGTTACTCTTTTATTTATGGGTAGACATGTCTAAATCTGGAATATTTGTTAAGGCTTACATAAGGCTGGGTGATTCTTTTTTTGGCAAATCCTACATTTGATGGAAAATGCAGTTTTAGGTTAACCAAAAATATTTCTTAGTTCATGTTGAATTTGGTTAATAGTTTTCATTTAAAAAGGGAAAATATATTTAAAAAGTCAGAACTTTTCCTTCAGGTATTTTCAAAATGAAATATTTTAACTTCTTGTTTTGAAACAATATTTTTTGTTATAAAACTGACCTAACTCTTAAAAGTTAGGTCAATTGTTAAATAACCTCCCCCCAAAAATATAATCCTTGGATTTATCTAATTCTAATTTTGGGCAATTTTTGCTCAATGTGGCTAATGTCCCAGTCACCCACCTAGTTACGTTACTTGCTCCCCCGACTTCACCTTAGGCCATGCATAAAGATTCTGTTTCTACTGAGACAATCACCATTCTGTCCCCAGGCTCCTTACCACAACAGAACTGCTTAGTTTTGGAGCATGGGGGTTGGGGGCCCAACAACTGGTGTCTCCTGATCGTATTACCTGTGTGGAGCAGTCTGAAGTTAGCTGAACATGCATTAGGTATACTGTCTGGATATACTCAGTGCTGGAAAAGGCATAACTTTATTACACCATTATGGCATTTAGCATATGCTTTGCTGTTTTAATGCTAGGAAACTACTGTTGTAAGTGCTGCTAGCATTTTCTAAGCATGCTTTGTAATAGTAGCGCCAAAGCCTCACAGCAGAAAGGGAGAGAGGGAGGACTGTGAGCAGGAATTCCTCATGGGGCTTGGTACCCTGGATCAGCCAACCAATCACCTCTGTTCTGTGTACTTGGCTGCTCTTGGTACTCTCCAGCAGCCAGGGGGGTCTGCAGAGCATGCTGGGATGTGTGCACAGAGGTCCCTTAACCTGCACTGCTGATGCGACCTAGTCATCTGCATGGCACCCACCCAGCCCCATCTGTATAGTACTGTCCCAGTAGGTTTTCCTTCCAGAGAAACAAAGCTGCAAGACTTCTCATGGTTCATTTGAACACTTGTATGAACCCTTAATGCAAGTAGTATAACTGGGAGGGGAGAGGGGGAATGACCAAGGCAGCATCCCTGGCCACCACCTCCCACAGCCAACACTGCAGTGGGAGCTGCCACAGTTGGCACTGCAGTGGCTGACACTGCCCAGTGAATCATAGCTGCTCTGGGCATGGAGCTGCTATGCTATGCCTATGTTTAAAGTTGTTATTCTCCCCAAAACTGTCCTGTCTTACAGGTGGTTTTCCTGCCTTCCATGGTGAGTTCTATTGAATAATACTAGATTTTTCTAAATAATTACATATTTAGGTGATAAATTATTAAGGATCCTTGACTAATTACTGATTAGATGACATGTATGAAATGATAATGTCCAAGGAGTCCACCATGTACTGTACCAGCAGTTTGAGATTAAAAGACCTGGCCTAATAATGGCAAAGTTCTTTGAGTAGATGTGATATCTTTTATTAGAAGATAGGCTTTCTTATAGCAGCAGAGACTTCCTATGTCTGAAGAAGGGTGACTGAACCCGAAAGCTTGCTAAGAACTTTTTTCCAACTGCTCAGTTGGTCTAATAAAATATATCATATCTACTTAAAGAACCTTGCCTGCCTATGTCCTTAGACCAGTGGTCACCAACCTATCGATCCTGATCAACAGGTAGACCCCAGAGCATCTTTTTGTTGACCCTGGCTGGGGAAGAGCTCAGTGCATGCATATAACTGCCCTCCCCCTCTCCCCCCGGCCCTAGCAGGTCAATCTATGGGGGAGGGAAGGAGTGGGGGCCAGATAAAGGCCCCTGCCATGAGCAACTGACTGTGCAACCCAGCCAGGAGCAGGGAAACGAAAGTAGCACCCTATCCCAACTGGGTGGTGGGAGGATTAGAGCCCAGAGAACTCCTCCATGGGTGCAGGGTGGAGCTCCCCTCCATGTCTGCAGGGGCAGAGGTGGCAGAGGCTGCTGCCACTGCACCTTGAGCCCTGTTGCAAGCATGCCATGTGTGGGTGCGACTCAGCTCAGCAGTGGGGACTCATGTGGGGGCAGGCCCGGCCCAGCCAGGTCTGGGAAGATCTGATCATTCAGGGATGCATGGGGTCACGGGTGGCGGGGGGGCCTCCCGCAACTGGATGTAGCCTGGGGGAGGCCCCACCGTACCCCGCCCCTCCTGTGCTCAGCTTGCAGCGGGCACCCTGCAGCAGCGGCTGCCTCATCCCAGACCCAGCCAGGCTGAGGCCAATCCCACTTCTGTGCCTCAGCTGCACTGAGCTGCACCTTCCTGGCAGCCAGACGAAAGTGGTGTTGAGCCCCAGCCCAGCTGGGTCTGGGACTCTGCAGTCTAGGGGTGCATGGGGGGGGTTCACCTGTGCTCAGGACAGGGTGGCTGCTGCTGCAGGCTGCCTGCTGCACCCAGAGCATGGGTGGGGGAGGGGAATGGACCCAGAGCCTCTGCTGGACTGTGCCCAGTGGTGCCCCCCCACATGCCCCTGGACTACGGAGAGTCCCAGACCCAGCCGGGAATGGGCTTATCCAAATTTTGTGCCACGGCTGCGCTGAGCCACACCCGCCCAGTGGTCAGATGAACGTGGTGTCATATGCATCGCTAATATGAATGACACTCTTAGAGTAACAGATTTACAGCTGGATTTCATTGCTATAAGAAAGCTGTCTAGCTCAAAGCCAAATTCAAAGATGAGTCATTCAGATCTTACAAATGAGCAATACAGATGGGAAAATAGCATTGTTGCATATAGCTGAAAGCAGAAAAAAATTCATGACCCGAATGAATACACTTTTACATTCAGCAGACAAATCCCATCACAGACAACTTGCTTTATACTAATATTCCAAGTATATCATATAAGCCTTTTCTATACTAAACTTTGTGTGAGCTGGGGAATAGATACATTGAAGCTCAGGTATTTTCCTACCATGTTTTCCTAAATCTGTTGTGAGCCTGGAATGAAATTGAGAGACCAAAATGTATAAGACATAAAAATATACATATTTGCTTTTCCATTTTTTGTTCCCTTACTGTCTTCCTTGACATCATGTCTTCTATATTTTTATACCTACTTCATAATCCCATTTTTTCCTCTCTCTTCCCCTTTCTTTTTTTAATGCTAATCTTCTTTTATCTTCCTTTCTTTCTCCTTTTTCATTCTCTGCTTCTGCTCCTTAGCTTGTAAAAATGGGGGAAAAGATCTCAGAATTTTATCACATCCCATAATATCATGGTATCTTAAAGCTCCTACCACTACAGTTGAGTGCTTACCTGAGAATCTTCACTTACATTTGAAAACAAAAGTTACTTGTGGCTATGGACATAAACTTGAAAACATGACCTGAGTGTATCCTAAAAGTACAAAATATAAAAGAGAAATGAAAAACATGTTTGAGTGCCTGAGTCATGATTTTGGTATGAGTTTGGCCAAAAAAAAAAAAAACTTGATTCATCCTCTGCTCTACCACAACACAGTTACCCCTTGGCTCAAGTCTCTTTTAATCTTCTAATGTAACATCTATTTCTCTTTCACCTTTTTTGTTTAGTTCTCTGAATAACAGAGCATTAGTCATTTGTACACACATGTATGGCCGGTATAATTTCTGGTCCTTTAAAGTATGGGATTCTGTAGTCTACCGGGATATATAGAAGCTCTAGACCTGGGCAAATGCTTAGAAGGAAGCACATGACCAACATTAAAATGGTACAAAAGGAATTTGCATAGCAAAAGAGAGAACTTTCCATAGAGAGCCAGAGGGAAAAGCCAATAAGAGCCAGAAAGCACTTAGCCTATGGAAGACTATTGGGAAGATACAGCATACTATTAGAGCCCTGAGTAACCAAAGAGGAGACTGTTAAAGTTATGTTTGATGTGGACCCCTGGCAGGCAGTACTGAGGCAGAGTTACACAAGATACAGGAAGGAGGATGACACAGGGCTGTTTGCTTCCTTCTTCACAGCTGCCATTCTCTGGTCATGTTTCTCTGATTCACATTTCTTCTCTCAAGCATTTTCCTTCCAACATCTCTGAAAGTCTGGGTGTGCTTATGAACTCTCTTACAACTGATGTAAGTCAGGGTTTGCTCCCCTTAAGCTACATTGTAAAAATCAAGATTCATTTTTTCCTTTTTCCCATGTTTCTTCCTTTCTTTTCTACCTGTATAGGTATATACAAACCATATCGCTGTCCATTATCATCAGGGACAGATCCGGGGGGATAGACTGGTGCAGCTGAATCCCACTTTGATTCCTGCTCCACCCATAGTTTAAAACTGACTGCCTGGCTGTGGCAGCATCATTTCTATTCAGGTAGCACTGAGCTTGTCAGTTGAATTCATGGCTTTTTAAAATCTAGCTGATTACTTCTAAATTCTTTGTTTCACAGGTGGTAACAACCCTCTTTCCTTTTTAATGGTCTTGTTGTTCCATTAATCACTCTAGCTTTTCTTCTGCAATTCTTCTGTCTGTTAATTGCTCTTGCTAATGTAGCTCCTATTTCACAGCCCCAAAGACTGTAAAGGTATATTTGCTTTTTCTTTGATCTTAAACTGTACAATATAACCCTAGGCCCATAGCATATTAGTAAAGCTTCTATATTTTTACCTGGAGAAAAAATATGGGTTGTGCTATGTCTAAAGATGCACTACACTCTCTGCAATCTCCTGTTCAAAGTCCTAGATCCACCACTAACCACCACAGTATTTCACCACATACATTTCATGCTATATAGTATAGTGTTATACTATTTTTACCTCATTCCATGTTTTCCACATATTCTCAGTTGCCTACCTTTCTCCCAGTCTACTGCCCTCTGTTCCTGACATTCTCCATGTAAATCTTCTCATTTTCTTAAGCCCCTGTCCTCCTCTGCAGGTCACCTACTATTACTTCTGCCTGGGTTGTAACCACCTCAAAAACATTTTCACTGGAGTCATGGCTGACAAGATTTCTTGCCCTCCTTTTGTAGTGCAGGAACTACTTCTGAGAGGATTCACTCTTAGAATTACATATCACTTGATGTACAACTGAGAGATGCGCATCTAGTGGGAAGCAGCAGCTGTCTGATAGCCTGGGAAGCTTCCACACAGACTCTTCTTTATCAGTTGTATGAACAGCCATGGAATGGAAGGAGTCTTCAGAGACCAAATAAGACTTCCTTCATCAACAGTGAGCTGAAGATTGCATGTGAAATAGTAAAAACAACCTCATATTTTCTTTTACACATGGGCAGAACAATAAGTCAAAACAGAGAAAGAGGGGTGCTGCAGAAAATACACATCATATATACACACCTTCCTCAGCTTTTCCTACTAGGCCCAGAAGAAAGGTTAGAGTTCCCCACCTGTGGAAGGACAGAAAATAGAATAATAGAAAAATAGGAAGGGACCCGTCAAAGTTCAAGGCAGGATCATCCCTATTTAAATGATCCCGGATAGTTGTTTGGGTAATGAAGGAGATTTTCAACCTGTGGTTAATTTGTTCCAGTGCTTAACAGCTCTGAATTAGAGAGTTCTTCATAATATGCAACTTAAATCTCCTTTCTTGTGATTTAAGCTCATTACTTCTTAGCCTGTTTCTATGGACAGAGAAAATAACTGATCACCATCCTTCTAATCGTGTCCTTTTTGTGTTGGAAGATTGTTATCAAGTGCACCCTCAGTTTTGTGTTCCCTAGTCTAAATAATTGCAGTTCTTCCAATCTTTCATCAGAGGTCACATTTTCTAGAGCTCAAATAATTGTTGTTGCTGTCTGTTTTGTCTACATCCACATGTGGATCTAGGGTAGTGGAAAAAGTGAGGGGTGCTGCATACCTTTCCAGCTTAGTGGTGCATGTGCATTGAGCTGAGGCAGGATTTCCTGCACATAGGCCACTCAGATGAATGTGGTGTGGTCACATTCCCCTTACCACAATCCTGAATGCCAGTGAGCAATCTGAGCTCGATGGCACATGCCAGTGCAGCTCCTGATGGAGTTCTGCATGTGCCACAAGCTCTGAGCTCACCAGCTGGTCACCATAAGCTCTGTAATTGAGATCAGATCCTAAAAGATCTGAGACTGAAGGAAGAACTATTATTCAATGGTAACTTTTTCTTTCCTGACATCAGCTGAGCCACAGGGGATTGCATCAGAAATTGAATATCCTTAAAAATCCATTGTCAGACTCAATTATACAACAAGTAAAATTAATACCATAGTAGCATAGTGCTAAGGGTTGGAAGGAACCTAAACAGATCATGAAGTCTGACCCCTGATACCCTTCCCTATCAATCAACCTTTCCTCTTCTGAGCTACTGCTATCTCTGTCTGCTGAGGAATATGAAAGACCATCTTGAGTAAATCAAACCAAATGTTTATCATATTTGATAAACATACTGGATACCAGGCCAGAGAAATTAGGATACACAAACCCCATAGGCCAAAGTTAGTGAAATCAAGGATTATATAAGTTTACCTCCCCTGCAAATTCTCCCCCAAGACTGCTTAATTTCATGCTCTCAATCTAGTTAGTTGCTATATTTTCTTTACTTCTCCACCTTGCCCTTTCTGATTCCCTCGTACATAAAATACCCTGATTTCACCTATATATGAAATCACAAATCAGTGATAATTATCCTACTTTGTACTTCCTCTTTTTGATTACTCCCAAGCTACACTTACTCCTTCCATCACTGAACAGAGAGATGTCTCCACACCTGCCTGATCTGGATAAAAGATTACAATAAATTTTCCATTAGAGATCCCTGTGGCAGGAAAAGAAAGAAGAAAAAAATTACATCAGGACTTTGTGAGGGAGAAAGAATATCAAGATAAAAAAAAAATATTCCCAAGAAAATATACACATGTGGGCAAAATTTATCCTTGATGGAATATCTACTGAATTTAGTAGATTATATTAGGTGTGCACTTGGGTTCATTATGTATTTCATAAGTTAAGCATTCCTGCCAATTTAAGTTTTAGGGGGAAAAAATATGCCCTTACTATACTATAGGTAATCTGCTGGCTATACGAGTATGTGGGGCACTAGTCTTTTGGGAAGAAAAAGCGCTTAATATTGGTGTTAGGGTGACAACATTTGGATCTTGGGGAGCACTGGATCTGTAGCTGAATAAAAGGCTATAACCTGTGGTCTATCAAAGCGGCTAACCACAAGCCAGAATGGTATGTTAAAAGTAACATTGCAAGATGCTTAGGCAAGCATTTTCCTAACAGTATAGTAGTGTTGTAAGATATATTGCTCATTAGGCAAGAAGAACAGGGTGCAGACCAACAGCTATCATCAGGAGACAAAGCAGAAGCAAGACCTTGGAGATGGTGAAGAAATCAGCGAGAAACCACAAGTGACTGAAAGAAGCAGGGGTCAGGGTCTTAGGCATGCGCGCATAGCAAAAAGACATGCAAATAAGTTAAATGCATAGGCAATTCCACACTAATGAAGTAAACAGTAAACAGAGGCAGAGCTTAAGGTGAGGAGGAATAAGGGTGCAACAGAGGGACAAAGGTAGAGTAAATGTTAATGAGCATAAACCAAGGTATATAAATATGGAAAGAACTAATGTTCGTGGCTGCTCCCTGATTTGTTGGAGCTCTCCTGAAGCTGTCTCCATTTTGAATAAAGCTATTGATGAGCAATGTGTGCAGGTAATGCATGATGGCATTGATCCATTGTCTCCCTAGTTGTTGGGTGTCGCATGGAGCCAAGGTCTAATTGGATTACAGCAGAAAAGGGGCAATGACTTCAACTCAGTATGAGAACAAAAATACAGCTTCAGATGTCTGTGGCCCTTTAAATGGTGTGAGGATTCCCTTTCCCTGTGTTGAATGCAATGAAACGGGCACAGTGAACATATGTATAAGCAGAGGACCAGGTCATATCTATGCAATTTTGGAGGAACTTCAGCGTGCTACATCTAACACTGCCCTCTCTGGAGGTTGGCCCTGTCAGTTCTATAATGTAGTGCATTCTAACATCTTCTGGTCTGAAGCACAGGAGTTAAGTCAGCTCCTAAACTTACTGTAGGTCTCCATGGTTACAATGCAGTGAGCTGCTGCTTTGCACACAGAAGAGATGGGAATTTATTTCTTTCTTGGGTTTTTTTTTTCCTACCCTGAAATTGAATAACACTCAGGCTGCATTTGCAGAATGACAAACTGAGTTGTGACACATTTTTTTTTGCTGGCATACACAGAGAAAATGCAAATCACTTTTAGCCAGGGAAGATGAGTGTAAAGGTAGGTGCTTATTATGCCAACCTAGACTGACAGGGTGTTCTGGAGCATAAGCATAGTGGGTCATCAGATAAAGGAAGAGTTCAGAGTGTAGGAGTAACTGAAGGAAAAATCTCTTTGGGGATTAAGAGAGAAACATTTTGAGAGCTGCATACCCTTCTGTGCAGAAAGGCTGTTTTTCTTTCCATTGCATTTTCCATGCAAAAATAAGACAACTTCAATTTTTTTGCTGCTTTTTGCAGCCTGGATCTTTGTTTACATCAACCTACTACACTCAGTACAGTAAGTAAAGGCCAGATATTCCTAATTGCCATTGGTATATCCAGGGCTAAAAAGAAATGCTGGATTTTTTCCGGGACAAAGCATTTTATTCTGGGATCCTACAGATGGACAAACACACTGTTAAGTACCTATGAAGTATCCACATTAATACTTTGCCTTAGCACAATAGTGGCTAATTTGAGTTAAGTGTCATTCAAGATGTATGTGTAAATGACTATCCTTTCCTGTTTTGATGAGAGTCACAGCCCTGAACAGTCAAGCCCAGGATAAATTTCAGATCTGATTGTAGTGCCAAATTGAACATCTGGTTAAAATCTTAATTAATCTGGCTCTAAAATTAATTCACAATGCTTTGTAATAAAACTGCATAGGTCCTTTTCAGCTATGGATATCCACCACATGTAAACAATAATCAGCCATGATTTTCCCCATTTTATACTAAGGCGCATGGGACATTTATAGAGGCCTTTAATTAGAGTGGAGCCCTTTTATTAGAGTGACTCCAAAAGACACTTTAGTTAAAGCTCCCAGAGTGTCACATGTACCATTGTCCCCGTGCTGAAAAATGGTGGCAGGGGCACTTTAAGTAAAGCTTTAGTTTAATGTGCCCCCACTGACAATTTTCAGCTCAGAGATGCTGATACATGTAATACTGGAGTCTGCTGAAAAGCAGTAATTACTATGCTCCAGCAGACTTGATTAACTGAGTCCAATCCGATGTGTTGTATTTACAATGTGTCAGAGCAGCCTCTATGCGTGCGTACAGGCACTGACAGATTTTAACTAGCTTGCCTAGAGTTGTAACTTCTTGAAAAAGATGCTATTGGATATTTACCAAGGAAACAGGACCTCAGAATTATATTGTGATAAAATCTTCAGTGCTCAAATACTGAAGCGGTACTGAGTCAGAGAAAAGAATATAATATATTGAATTATTAAATACCATTGCCTGCTTCAAAGGGTTTTTTTTGTCACAGATGAACAAGAAGTATTAATTTGCTATATTAAGTAGGGCATGGGTGTCAAAGTCATCCGACTCCATGGGCCAGATGACTGGCATGGGGTTGATCCCACACACTGGGTCCAGCATGCACCACATGCAGTCTGCCCTGGCTCCAGTCCATTCTGCCACATGCAGTGTGCGCCAGGCTAGCCCTATGCATAGTGTACAGGACCAGTCTGGCACATGTTTAATGCAGCATGCTGGTCCAGTCCAAGACCCCTGGGCAGCTCTGAGACCTCCTGTAGGCCAGATCCAGCCCATAGGCCATTACTTTCACACCCATGAACTAAAGAGAGTCTTTGGTTAATAGCTCATTCTTGAAATTCTCAGCTATGTGGTAAGATGCTGTGGAGAGAAAGGAATCTCATTTAAATTTCATTATCATGTTTGCAGGAAAATATTAAAGATTTCTTTAGAATTTCCTTCAAAAATTTCAGGGCTTCATAAGTCTCCCCTTTTCCTCCAGGCCTTCCCAAGAAGATTTGTATTTTCCTACAGAATAAGGGCTGGCCCCTTCCCCCTCCCATCTTACCTCAGAATAACTTTGATGAGCAGACATTTCACTCACGCGTATAGTTGTCATGCCATTTATAATCACATATAAACGGCTCCTTGATCTCAGTAGAAAGCAGCACAGGTGAATAACAGTTGATCATAAAGAGGGGGAAAAAAACCCCGGTTAGCTGGCAAAGGATTGCAGCAGACTGCACACTCCAGACTGGAGGAGTCTGCAGACTTGCAAGGACTACGACCAGCTGCAGGCAGTCAAACCTCATAACAGGTCCACCTGGAGGACTGGGCCAGCTGAGGTTGATAACTGGCTAGCATGGGAAGTTAAAGGCTCTGAAGGAAAAGAGCTAGAGGGGGCGGGTTATTGTTACGGTTACGGTTACTTCTCAGGGTCTGGAAAAAGACTCAAGGCTGTGAGGCTGGAAACAGTTGCACCACCCCAGGACCAGAGTCAGAGCTGGGTAAAAAGAAAGAAGAATGCAGTATG
>NW_017729033.1:65554470-65561120 GCF_001723915.1 Gavialis gangeticus | reverse complement strand
CTTCCGTGACACATTTCAGCTCTTTTGGAGTTAACTAATTCCTGTGGAACACCAGCAGGGAGCAATGTGTAAGCTCAGGTGAGTACATAGACTTTAACTGGATAGTTCCCCTGCAAAGAATACAAGAAGAAAAGTATGGAGGGAGTATCAGTAAGCCAGAGGGGCCTTCCTGGGACTGAAAAGACTTAGGACTGTGAGTGCACCCTACATCAACTATCTTAAAGTTGTGTTATTGAGTGTTATTTATGTTTGTGACATTCCCTAAGAGGCCAGCAGGCTCAGAAGTAAAGGACTCTATTGTGTTTAAAGACTGTTTGATCCAAGCAATAGCTCCAAAACCACTACACCCTGATATATCTGCCAGAGAAGCAGAAGCTCCTTCAGCACCTGATTTTTTAATATTTCTGGTACTGCTAGAAATGATTGATTCAAAAGCCTCAAGGTTTAAAATAGAATGAGACAGTGCCATTTAAACACTGTTATATAAGTATTCTCTATATAGAAGCAGATCAGGGAACCAAACAGTTTTTTAGGTAAGTGATCTTTTCTACCCATAAGTTTCCTGATCTTGCAGTACCTAGTTGTTTGAGGCATCCCTTTGAAGCCTACTCACCTAATTAAGGATTGTTTAGTCAGCACAGTGCTTTTACCACTGGCTCTATGTCATCACAAAGAAAGATATAGAAGCTATTAATATAGAATCATAGAACATTAGGGTTGGACCTCAGGGGCACATCCAAACATGCAGGCATTTGCAGTTTGTGATGCCATAAAACTTTGTAGCACTGCAAACAACACCTGGCTTCCCCCTCAAGATGGGGGAGCAGGCAGCCCTGGGCTCCCCTGTATCCACATGCTGTTCCCTAGCTGGCTGGTGCAAAGGTTAATAAATAATCATAGGATCACAGAAAAACAGGATGGGACCTCTCAAGGTCATTTAATTCAGCCCCCTGCTCAAAGCAGAACCATTCCTGATAGACCTTCCCACCCAAGTGTCTGTCCAACCTGCTCTTGAAAACTTCCAAGGACAGAGATTCCACAATTTCTTTAGGTAGTCTGTACTAATGCTTGACCAGTCAGAAAGTTCTTCCTAATCTCCATCCTAGATTTCCCCGATGCATCTTGAAGCCATTGCTCCAAGTCCTGTCCCCTATGGAGAGAAAAGCTCATCTCCATCCACTCCATAATTGCCCTTCAGTTATTTGAAGGCCATTATCAAATCCTCTCCTCAATCTTCTCTTCTCCAGACTAAATAACCCTAGCTCTTTCATCCTTTCCTCATAAGCCTTGCCTCCAAAGTTCCTAACCATTTTTGTTGCCCTGCACCAAACTCTTTCCAAACTGTCCTCATCCTTCTTGAACTGTGGGGCCCAAAGGTGACACTTCACTAGTGCTGAATAGAGCAGAACTTCCCTTGTTTTGTAAATGACACTCCTGTGATACAACCTAGTACGTTGGTTGCTTTTTTGCTGTTGGCTCATATTCGGTTTATAGTTCACCGTACCTCGAGACTGCAGCAGTACTGCAGCAGAGCAAATCATACCCCCACAGAATAATTGTGCATGCAATTATTCTGTTCCAAGTGCGGGACTTTGCACTTGTCCTCTTGCATCTTACCTGATTGATTGTGGACCGCTTTTCCAGACTATCCAGGTTATTCTGAATCCTAGCCATGCTCTCCAGAGTGTCTGCAACTCCACCCAATTAGGTGTCATCTGCTAAGTGTGGTCTCAATCCTATTGTTCAAATAATTAATAAAAATATGAAACAATACCAGACTCAGGACAGACCTCTGGGGAACTCAACTCCCAACTACAGAATGAGTCACTGATGACTAGTCATTGAATACAATAATCAAACCAGTTATATATCCACCTTGCAGTATTTTCATCACTCTGTATTTCCTTAGCTTGTTAATGAGAATTTCATGAGAGGCATTGTCAAAAGCCTTGCTAAAGTGAAAGTGTATCACATCCACTGCTCTTCCCCCATCCAGAGAGCCTGTCACCTTATCACAAAAAAAAATCATGTTGGTCAGAAATGACTTGCCCTTTGGTGAATCCATGCTGGTTGTTTCTGATCACTTGGTTCTCTTGTAGGTGCTTCACAATAGATTCCCTGAGGATCTCCATTATGATCTTTCCAGATATCAAGATCAGGCTGACTGGTCTATAATTCCTCAGATCTTCCTGTTTCTCTTTCTTAAAGATGGGCACTCTACTTGCTCTTTTCCCATCATCTGGAACCTCACCTGACCTCCATGAGTTTTGGAAAGAGCATAGCCAATGGCTTAGAAAATGTCAGCCAATTCCTTCAGTACCTTAGGATGCATCCCATCAGGACCTGCTGATCTGAAAGCATCTAGTTTCTCTAAGTAATCTGTAACCTGCCATTAGGCAGGTAGCCAAGTGAGTGAAAGGCAGACAGGAGATGGAGCCAGAGCCCGACACATTGGAGTAGGAGCCACCTGGCTGAAACTTCCTCCCAGCCCCGAGTGGCACAGCAGGGGCAGGAGAAGCAGCTGCCACTGGAGGCAAGGGGAGCTGTGCAGCACCCAGGTGGCTGCACCCACACCAGGAGCAGCCCTGCCAGTAAGCTGTGTGTGCTGGCTGGGACCAGGCCAGTGGGAACAGGCTGAAGAATGGTGCAGGCTGCCCCAGGCAGTGCTCGGCCCCATGCAGAGTGTTGTGGGTGCAGCAGTGGACCACATCACCTGGGCAAGCTGCATGCACCCCCAGCCCCTTCCTCTCTCCTCTCACCCCTGGCTGGCTCCCAGGACCTAGTGCCCAGGCATCTGGACAGAAATAATTGCCCCCCCCTCCCCGATGTAGGCTGTCCCTTTCCCTATCTTTGTTGCCAGCTACACTTCTCATCTGGTAGCTGCCCCTATTTGTGAAGACTGAAGCATTCAATACTTCAGCCTTCTATGCATTATCCATAACTAGATTTCTCTGGTCTTCCTCTTAGTTTTGACATACACATAGAATCCTTTTTTATTGCCTTTTATGTCCCTTGCCAACTGTATCTCAAATTGTATGTTGGCCTCCCTAATTTTCTCTTTTTGTGTCTCTTATACTCTTCCTTAGTACTATAATCAAGTTCCCACTTTGTGTTATTTCATAAATATTATTACGTAAATATATAACATTTACAAATAACAAGGCTGAAGAAACATGCTGTACACATAAAGCAGAAAGGCAAGTTTTATAGTAGTTCACTTTTTATACCAGTTTGTTATATGTTTGTACAGTGCCTAAAATATAGGGCCTATACATGAATGGCTTCCAAATGTCATGTAATAATGATAAATATGTTTTTTCCTGAAATTTTTGGCCTACTCTTGTGAGAGTTGCCTTTCCTGCACAAATGAGTTTTCTCCTTCCTGCAGACAGTTCAACCATGCGAGAAGAATGTTGTCCTGGAGTTTTAGACTATTTTTGTTATACCCTGGGTCCAAGACGATGAGCACCTTGAATATAAGCAGTAAGATTTTTGATGTAACATGATAAAGTTCAGATGAGCATAGTGTAACGGTAGAAATAAAATGATAGTGTTAGCTATAATTTATTTGGGTTGTTCTGGGCTTAAGTTTTTAGTTCTTTGTTTGTTTGTTTGTTTTGGAAACAGAGAAAGTCCCTAAGTAAAATTGAGATGACCTATACTACAAACCCTATTTTTCTACCTCCACCCAGGGAAACACTGCCTTTAAAAATGTCTAACAAGGGAATATTGGGTAAAAGCAGGGAAGCATTCTACTACATTTGGCACTGGTGAGAAAACTCTATTGGAACACTATAGACAGTTCTGATATCTGCACTTTTAAAAAGATGTTGGAGGGAGTTCAGAAAAGAACTAACAGCATCAGTTGTGACAGAAAGAACATTTATGCTTGGCTGAGCAAATAGGGCTAAGCTGAAAAAGATGTAGGTGCATATTACTTTTACTATATCCATAATACTTTTATATAGATGAACAGCGCAGTTGACTTCAATGCAACTATTTCTCACAGTAAACTTACTTGTGTATAGAAGCATGTGTATGTTCATAGATTTGGGTCCTTCTAGAGTTAGTCACAAAATGTACCAAATAGAGGTAGGCACAACAAGAACCAAACAAGGCTTCCCTTTTCCTCCACAAACACATGCAAACTTTTTATGCAGTTAAATAGTTCCAATCCCCTATAAAGCTTGTCAGAAGTGAGAAAATGTCTTCCATAGACAATTTCACAAACATTTTATTCCTTGGCAAAATATCAACATTTTTGTAAGGATTCCAGTTGGTTCTGTTGACTGATATTATTTAATTCAGGGTGTTGTAGCTATATATTTTGTCCACATTTTAGGTTCCCAGAGAAAAATATTACCAGCAACAAATATTGTATTACTCTTCATCTTCTAGTGATTAGTGAACTTTTATTAGACATTACAGTAATTTTATTTACTGATCCAGATGGCCAGGTAAGTGGCCAGCAGGAACTACAGACATCATTAGTGTCCCTTGTTTATTTATATCTTTCATAATTGAAAATAATTCATGTAGTTTGATTGTGTAACCATATATTCCTGCCACTGTTATAATTCTTCCCCACTGTTTTTTTGTACCGGTGGCTTGTGTTTTCTTTCAATTTCAGAGCCAGCCTCTAGGGTAGAGCTATTGCATTCCATGGCATTACTTTTTGGTTTAAGATTTTTCAGGACTGGCAGGATGCAGTACTAAGTACTCTTAACTGACTCTTACATAATTTAAGTAACTCTTGAGTCTAACTGAATTAAAGTTGAGGGTGTTTGACACCTCCAGGCCAACACATTGCAAAACTGAATCCATCTCTTTGTACAGTGCCCAGAAAAATGGAAACCCAATCTTTGCTCAGGTATAACAAATAATGATCCAAAGGGAAATTATTCAGGCTGAGATCACTTCCTCTATCAAAGCAATCAAAGGAGATTCTGGACTATAAAATGTGGAGACTAGTTCTGTGCCTAACACATAAGTAAATGTTACTGTTTAGAGGTATTTAGATCTTACTGTATCAGGAGTTGAGGTTTTCTCTGAGCTGGATTTCCTTCCCCATTTCCATTTCAATTTTTCTATCAAAATAGATAGGATTACTTGCCTTTATGCTCCCATATGCTTGCTTCTCTATCTAAATGGAGCCTCTGTAAAGCAGCGTTTTGTTGCTGATAGCAGTAATAAATAGAGTACAAGAAACTATAAATATTTTATTTTGGTCCCAAAGTTGATGCTTTCTGTACCTGATATAGATTTTTTTGTGTGTCTCAGTTAATTCTGAATTCAGCCCATTTAATCTCCTTTTATTATGTTTGTATGGTGTCAGGTACTGTAATGTATTTTCTAGTGTTATGGTGGAAGAAATAAGTACAGCAAAAAGAACAACATAGCACTATCTTGTCCTTTGAAGAAAAATAGAAAATGCAGATTTGATTCTGTACTGTAGAAGAATTGATGACATGAAATCAGGATATATTCTTAGTTCAGTCTAAACCATTTTATCCCAGGACAAAGTGCAGTCATTCAGACATCAATGTTTGTTGTCCCAGGATAAATTCTAAAAAGGTTTGCAGGATAAGAAGTATTACCAGTTTATCTGAGGACATCACAAATTGTGCCTGAGCAGTTATCCCAAGATTGCATCATTGAATCAATGATAGAAAATCAGCAGTGCATTCAGCTACTCATTAAGCCCTGATTAGACTGGTCATGTGTACACACACCAATCCCAGGATATTACTGCTCCAGGACAAGCAATGGCATAACTTGTGCAGGGACAAATGCAACCTGTGCTCCTAGCCTCCGAATATCAGTGAAGATCAAATATCTTCATTGCCTACTTTGCTTTTTCTAAGGATGTAATCAGAAAACATATGGCATTTCTTTTAACACCAGTACTAACTCACACACTTTAAAAAACAAACAAAAAGCCATTAAAGGTTATGAAAAATGGCACCTTCTGGTGACTCCAGTTACAACAATATGTTTAAGTCCAAAATTTGATGCATGTCTGCCCTGTGTAAAAAGAGTAGGTCTGAAAACAGTATTTCTAACCCCCAAGTGTTTGAAAACAACAATTTTAGCATTCAGAATCATGCATATTGTTAAAAATAATGAAGTTAAGATTGTTTTTATTTGTCTTTGATTTTTGAAATTTTATAGTACATATGAGGTACCTTTCCAGGTTTATTTGTGGAACTGCAAAAGACAATTTTAAAAAAATAAAGTCTTAGTTTCTCATGTAATCAGGAGAAACAAGAAGCTTGTGTTTCTGAAAATAAACAGTATTGTGAGAGGTGGCAACATTGTGAAAGTCACAAATTGTCCCAAATGTAAGTTGTAAATGTAACACAATCCCCAGTTTTCTTTTCTTTTTTTATATATATAGAAATGCATTCCCTTCCCCAGCTATTTCTGACTTTTTTCTCTCCTTCTCTATTCCCTGTAGATAATTATGAGTAAGGTAAGACATAGGATAAGCATTAACATTTTATTTTGGTAGCAAGTGGTTTTTTTCTTCCTCTCTCCTTCTTTGCAAATAAGTGCCCTGCTTTTTTGATATAGATATCCACTGTTTTAAATTGTATAATTATTATGTTTATATTGATTTTTTTTACTGTTTTACTGATTTTTTTTTTTTG
>NW_017729033.1:65549947-65554436 GCF_001723915.1 Gavialis gangeticus | reverse complement strand
GATTTTTTTTTTTTGATTTTTTTTTTTTTTACTGGGTTTTTTATTGATACTATATGATTTAGGCCTACATGTGTAAGTTAGCATAAGTCATGTTAAGTCATGTCAAGTCCCATGTTGTGTCCCCTGCCTGGGCATACCTTATTGTAACTCTGTTGTAACTATGTGACTCGTGACCTCCCTCCCATGTAAACTGGCTCCTTGAGTAAGTGGGTGATTAACAGACAATGGCAGTAGGTCTAAAAATAACTCCCCCTGAATGACCAAACCATTAACTCCATGACCCAACTATCACCCTGCCTTGACTCTCCCTGGCTTCAGATTTGGAAAACAAAGACTGCTGCAGAAACCAGCCAACTCACCATTGCAACACAGACACCTGAAACTGCACGTCCTCTCCTGGAGTACACATGCTCAGTACACCAGAGCTGACCTTTGCCTGGGCATGCGTCTGCCACTAGGGTCATAGAAGGTCTGCCTCTATAAACAGGGGTAGTGAAGATGGAACCAGTGGGAATGCCATTTCCATCCAGATCAGACCAGCTCCACATCAGACCACCTATCTATCCCAGAGGCCCTGCCAGAGACCCCGCCTGGACAACACCTTGCTGAAGGAGACCCTGACTGGCCATCGAAGATCAACTCTCAACCTAGAATAGATAGATATTACCTGTACCTTTCCACCTCCAACTTAGATCCCATCTCTTTCCTCCCAGGCTTCAGCCCCTCTACCAAGCCTCTGTGACCCTTGCTGCCATTGTGTGTGTGTGCATGTGTGAGTGGGTATAAATGAACCAATAAGCCTTATAGCCCATATATTGTGTCACCATCTTTTCCTGTTCAATACAACCACTATAATGGAAACCCAAGTTGGGTTGTGTTTTACTGCAGCCAGTCCCCATCCCCATTTTAATTCCAATCCCTCTTGGCTCCAACCCCCATTTTCCTGGTCTCCTCTCAACTCCATCTCCCCTCTGCTTGCTGCCTCTCAGCCCTCTTTCTGCCCCACTCTCACTCCATTCACCACCTTTCTGCTGCCTTCTACCCAACTCTTGCCACTTTCCATCACCTTTCTGCTTCCCCTCCTTCTGCCTCCCAGCCCCATCTGCCCACTCTTACTCTGTTCCAACTTTTGAGCTGCGTCCCAGCCCTGCTTCTCGGATTTGTTCTAAACCCCATTCCCACTCCCTGTCATCTCTAAGTTCCTTCCTTACCTCCAGCTTTCCCTCATTCCATTCCCCAGCTTTCCCCTCACTGCCTCTCTCCACTACCTGGTTCTGTCTAGAGCCCCAGTTTCTCAGTCCCAGCTCCTCTCCAGTCTGCTAGTTCTAATCCTGGCCCTGGCAACTTTCACTCTTTTTTTTTTTTTTTTCCTCTCTCATCTTAACCCCCATCCATCTCTTTCCTTCCCTTCCTTCTGGAAATCTTAGAACCCTGACTCCCCCCCCCATAGTCACCAAACACCCTAGGTATCCCAAATACCCCAAGCACACACATACACACCACACCACCCAGGTAAGGAACTCACCTGTGTGTATGTGTAGGTGGGTGGTATGTGTGTGAACTGGCAAATAGATAGATATATATATCTATATATGTGTGTGTGTGTGATATACAAATTAGTGATCTGTGTATGTATATTGGGTGTGCGGGTATTGACAACTGATTTTTGTCTAATTTTTGGTGTGTATAGTGTGCATGTGCTTGAATTGGTGATAGGTGTGCATGTACTTAGACTGGTAATCTTGGATGTGTGTGCACCTAGTGTGTGTTTATGCATCCAATTGATTTCTGTGTGTGTATATATGCAATTGTGTCACACCCTCCTGTCTAATGCTGCAATTTTGAGATCCTGAGAGTTGGCGTGGCCCCACAGGACAACATAATTAGCTTCTAGTATATACTAATAATAGACTTCTACACTTATACCAACTTAAATCTCCAGACTTGCATAATGGGAAATAATAATACTGTAACTTAAGTGTAGGTAGAAGAACATACTAAATTATAATTTTATTTCAACTGTCCCTTGAGTTTGTACAGCATAAGCAAAACAGATTTGTATAATCAACTAACCTGTCTCAACATTTAATTTTAACAAGGTGCATACGTTACTACTACAAGACTGCTACCCAAGCTCTAGTCTTTATGTTTATTGATATCTATAGCTTCACTCTTTATAGCTTATCTATATATTTTATACTGTGCCACATGCTGAATAATAACTTGTAAAATAGGCTCTTTATAAGAGAACTCTTTATAGAGGTGGTCCAAGTGCAGTTAGCATTTTTTAAAGCAATCAGACTGACATTATGGAAAGCACTTGAATAATCTAAAGTTTTGATAGTGTTGAAGTGAAGTTGTAGTTGTGATAGTCCAGGAACTATGTGAAAGATGAGGATTTCTGTGGGTGATAACTTGTTATTTGACCACTTGCATGGTTGGGATAAATCCTTGCCTGAAGTTTTGATTAATTATTGAAGATAAAGAAGGAAAAGTTATAGCCACACTACAGTGACTATGGTACTGTTCATTCAGATAGATAAGGTGCTGTGGCCTCCAAAATAAACACACAAGATGCTTGAGTGGATTGCAGTTGCATAAAAACATGAACACCTGTTATCTGCAAGGCATATATGATAATGCTGCCAGTAATATTTTAAATGTGGGTTTTTTTGTTTTTTATGTGTTCCATACAGCAGCTGAGTTTCACCATCTGGACTGAACTGAGGCTCAGGGTTTCAGCCAAACTGGTCAGAATAGTGGTGCTTTGCCAACGCTGTAAGGAAACAGGAAAACTAAAAATACATTTTGACAGACATCATCATCCTGAAACAGGCAGGGAAAACCCCACAGAGATAATCTAAGGAATTGTGATTTATGGATAATTATTTCAGCTGCAATGATTCCTTTGTGCAAATATTGAACAAAAAGCATATTGTTAACTATTGTTTTTAGAATTTTTACGGCATTAATGTTCAACCCACATCATCAAATTTCTTTTGGTTGGCTTTCTAAATGATCATATCTTTATTTCATTAAAAAGAGCAGTTAAAAATAAACCTCTGTAAGCCATTTTTTGCAATTTTTTTTTAATATATGACAATGTAGCAGGGCACTAAGGTGCCTGCTACTTGAAAAGCCAGAGTAGTGGCTCAGGTGCTGGTTGCTAGGGGCAACCAGGATGAGCTGAGGGCCCACTCCTGGAGAGTCAGCTGACCGGAAGGGGCGGGGCTGACTACTATAAAACAGACTGGAGGCTGTGAGCTCGCTCTCTCTCTCAACTGGCAGCCAGCAAGAAGGAGTACTGCTTGACTGAGGAAAGAGCTCAGCCCTGAATGTAGGAAAGAGAAAAAAGGCCTAGATGTATAAGACTCTAGTTACACGGGGGGGAGAGATGTAGTGTGGTTTGGAGAACAGTTAGCCAGGAGGTAACTTTGTGTTATAGCCCAGGGGCTTGTGTTATTGTCTGTTGTTGTTACACTGGAGGACTGGGTGAGGCTATTAGGGGTTGGAGGAGGCCTCATAGGGGCTCCACGGTAGCGTGGGGATCCCGGTGCCAGAGAGGACACAACATTCAGAGGTACACTGACCCCAGCCCCAGTGTGGGCAGTTGCAAGAAACCCCAAAAGGGGAACAAGCCAGAGAACATCCATGAGGCGTGGAGAGGGAAATCGACCAAACAACATCCGGTACATCTGTGAGGCTTGGGGCGTGGTACAGGGGTGGTTGGAGCCACACATAGCCCATAAGGCTGGGGTGCACCGAGTCACCCAAGATAGAACAAAGAGATACATCAGGGCACCGTGTCAGAGAGGACTAAGGGCAGCCTCCCTTATACATTGTTGACATCAAAGATGTGGCGGGCAAGATGTGAGGGGGCTTTTAATATCACATTGGCACGCTAGGGGGCACTAGGGGAGCTCACGGCCACCGCTAGGACCCTGCACTGTTACAGACAAAATAAAGGTGCAAAAAAGAAAATCTACCACATTTTGAAGAGGGCGAGCCATACTACAAATGAGTGAAAAGGTTCCATAAGGTGGTCTTCCAAGAATCCTGCTTGATTTAATCTTATGGCTAACATGGCTGTTCAATATCTCACAATTTTGGGTCTTACCTCTGATATTTGCTCTAGCACCTGATTGGCTATAGAAACAATTAAAACATAATATCTGAATAAACAAAAATATACTTTGGTTGAGAAGCTTTATTTATACCTACTGACAAATGTAAACTTCTGTTTTTGACAGGAAACTTAAGAGAAAACATATAATGGTGACAAAATATTTTTCCTTTCTCTTCCTACTACATTGGTACAAATCTGTCCTACATTAGAACATGTTTGTAATATTAATTAAGGGAGCAAATGTAAAGTAATCTACATAGTAAGTTCTTATGGGCAAAGACTGTTCCCTGATTATTAACACTAAGTGTACCCATAAAATGTTAGACCCCCAACTCCATGTGGCACCCAGTGACTAAGGAAACA
>NW_017729033.1:65541202-65544947 GCF_001723915.1 Gavialis gangeticus | reverse complement strand
GGGAGACGATGATCCAATTGCTCATGGATCCTGTTACTCATTAGCCAGAGCAAGCAGGGAGCAAACACCAGCATACATTGCTCACAACAGCTTTATTCAGAATGGAGACTGCTTTGGGCGAGCTCCCTCACAGACACAGAGCCCATGAAACCAGGGGAGCAGCACTGAACAATAGTTTTTTACACATTATACACCTTGGTTCATGCTCATTAACATTCACTCCACCCTCGCTCCTCCTTTGTTCCGCCCATCTCTTCTCCCATCTCAAGCTCCACCTCTGTTTACTGTTTGTTTCATTAACATGGAATTGCCTATGCATGTTATTCATTTACATGTCTTTTTGTCATGAGTGTATGTCTAAGACCTTCACTCCACTTCTTTGGTCACTGGGTGGACTCTGACCAAAACCTGGAAGCTTCTAGAGGCCTCTTCACCAATCACCATTCACCTTTTCGCATATGTTTATCTCAGATTCTGTTACCAGTTACATATTTTCTTTCAAATTCCAGTCTGTTTTTCTGTTCCACGTTGTGCCATCTTCCACATTCCTAAGGCTTCACCTCATTCACAGCACACAGACTTACTTGAAAATGGTTGACACTCAGAAAGACTTTTTACCCTTGACACAGTTAAGATGGTTACTTAGCATAAGCAAATGGCTGGCTTAGCATAAGCATTCATAAGCAAAATCTTATATATAAGCTATATATCTTATAACACTACTATATTGTTAAGAAAATGCTTGCCTAAGCATTTTACAATGTTATTTTTAATATATCATTCTGCCTTGTGGTTAGCAGCTTTTGCGAGGCCACAGGTAATAGCCTTTATTCAGCTGCAAATCCAGTGCTTCCCAAGATTCAAATACTATCACCTGTGGCAGGGCACTGTTTGTGCCTGCCGCTTTAAGGGCCTGAGCCAGCAGCCTGCAGGTGCCTTATTAGGGCAGCCATTTTAGATTCAGCGCTGCCCATATAAACAGGGCGGTTTTGCTGCTGGAGGCCAGGCAACAACACAGCCTGGCTGCAGGTATCATCTGGAGGTAAGGGAGGAGCTTTAGGGGATGGTCAGGAGGCTCCTGGTTCTGGGTAAGACCTAAGACTGCACCCTGCCAGGAGTGGGTGGCCTGGTAGGGCTCCCATTGGCATGGGAGCCCCCAGGAAATGCCAGGCCAGTTACTACCCCAGTGAAAGGCAGGTTGGGGTGCCTTAACCCCTAGCTCCCACAACCAGGTTGGTTACTCCTTTTTGTAGGGTCTGGAGGGTGGACCCCCAGATAAAGAGAGTGAAGCCATAGGCTTATGCCTGTCTGGACTTCCCCTGACTGGTCAGTACTGGGGCCAGGACCAAAAGGGTCAAAGGGGAAGGGGCCCACCATGAGGAACGCCCAAAAGCTGAGGGCCTGGGGTTCCAACTGGCCTGGATGTGGGCCAGGGCTAGTGAGCCAAAGGTCCCAGGTGGACCACATCTGGAAGGAGAAGCAGTTCAGGGAGCTATGCTGCCCAGGATGAAGGCAGATTTGGCCACCAGAATGGAGGGATCATAGAGAGGTTCAACAAAAGGATTATGGGCCCAGTGTGGGACCAGTGATTGTGAGGACATCTGGATGCCATTTACGAGGCTTGGACTGTGGTGTAGGGGAGGCTTGCACCGTGGTGTAGGGGGCAAGAAATGGGCAGCCTCCCACTTTATTAACAACAATTAATCAATTAGCAACAAGGCATGGTGGGCAAGAAGGTGAGCAGTTAGCCCAGAAAAAGGTGGGTGGGCCACAGGGAAATCGGCCCCGAGAAGGCCCCCTGTTACATCAGCCTAACATAAAATACTTAATTGTAGGAAGACAGGAGATAACAAAACAAGAAAACAGTAGTACTTAGTTCTAAACATCCTTGCAGGGTATGTAGAGCATATTCTACAGATAATACCATGCAGCTAAGCATTTTCTGCCTTCATTAGAGACTTGGCCTGATCACTGGTTGTTTTCTTTTCCAGCACGCTATTATTTCACTATACAAATGGTACCACCTATAGTAAGTGTATCTGTAGAAAAATTTTGTTCGTTCTATTTCTTTGGAGTCTCCTGTGCAATAGCAGCTTCCAGCGAATGTTGCCTCAAGGTACTGGAACTATTCTGTGTGCACATCCTGTGGGGCACTGTATCTGCTCACAAAGTGAATTGTTTTCATAGTAGTTTCATAGTTTCTAGGGTCTGAAGGGACCTGAGTAGATCATCTTGTCCGACCCCCTGCCATGGCAGGGAAGAGTACTGGGGTCAAATGACCCCAGCGAGGTGTACATCTATCCTCCTCTTAAAGACCTCCAGGGTAGGAGCCAGCACCACTTCTCTTGGAAGTTGGTTCCAGATCCTAGCTGCCCTGACTGTGAAGTAGCACCTCCTGATATCTAGCCTAAATCTACCATCTGCCAGCTTGTGACCATTATTCCTGGTCACTCCTGGTGGTGCTCGGGGGAACAGGGACTTCCCCAGTGCCTGCTAGTACCCCCTGGCTAGTTTGTAACAGGCCACTAGATCTCCCACCAGCCTTCTCTTGTGGAAGCTGAACAGGTTCAGGTCCCTTAACCTCTCCTCATAAGGCCTGCCCTGCTGCCCCCGATCATGCAAGTGGCCCTCCTCTGGACCCTCTCCATGTTGTCCACATCCCTCTTGAAGTGCAGCACCCAGAACTGGACGCAGTACTCCAGCTGCGGCCTGACCAGTGCCACATAGACGGGGAGTATCACCTCCTTGGACCTGTTCGAGATGTATCTGTGGATGCATGACAAGGTGAGGTTGGCCTTCCTGACTGCATCCCTACACTGCTGGCCCATGTTCATCTTGGAGTCAATGATGACTCCAAGACCCTTTTCCGCCTCTGTACTGACAACAGTGGAGTTCCCCAACCTGTAGGTATGGTGCCGGTTGGTCTTCCCCAGATGCATCACTTTGCACTTGTCGGTGTTGAATCCCATCCTATTCTCATCCGCTCACCCTTGTAACCTGTCTAGGTCCGATTGCGGCTTTCATGCAAGCACAGCTTGGTAGGCTGATAAGTGTAGACTCCCAAACTGAACTGATACATGGTTAAGCAGCAGCTCTGCAGAAAAGGACCTGGGGGTTACAGTGGGCAATAAACTGAATGTGAGTTAACAGTGTGGCCTTGTTCCAAAAAAGGATAACAGCATACTGGGCTGCTTTGGTAGGAGCATTGCCAGCAGGTCAAGGGATGTGATTCTTCCCCTCTATTCAGCACTGGTGAGACTGCATCTGGAGTACTGTGTCCAGTTTTGGGCCTCCCACTGCAGAAAGGATATGGACAAATTGGAGAGAGTTCAGCAAAGGGCAATGAAAATGGTTATGGGGGCTGGGACACATGACTTCTCAGAAGAGGCTGAGGAACCTGGGTGTATTTAGTCTGGAGAAAAGAAGATTGAGAGGGGAATTAATAGCAGGCTTCAACTACCTGAAGGGTGGTTCTAAAGAAGATGGATCTAGATTGTTCAGTGGTGGCAGCTGACAGAACAATGAGCAATGGTCTCAAGTTGCAACAAAGGAAGTTTAAGTTAGATAAAAGGAAAAATGTTCTCCCAAGGGTAGTAAAGCACTGGAACAGGTTACCCAGAGAGGTTGTAGAATCTCCATCCTTGGAGGCTTTTAAGATCCAGATAGATAAAGCCCTGACTGGGATGATCTAGTTGGGGATGGTCCTGCAGGGGGTTAGACTAGATGACCTCCTGAAGTCCCTTCC
>NW_017729033.1:65536660-65541191 GCF_001723915.1 Gavialis gangeticus | reverse complement strand
CTAGATGACCTCCTGAAGTCCCTTCCAACCCTAATTTTCCATGATTCTATGATTTTTATGTCATGACAGACCTGCAGAGAGGAAAGGACTCAGTGTTAGCTGGGCCAGATTAGTTGAAAATATGGATGTCCTTATAGTACATCAAGTCATTTAATTGTTGAATTCACTGGGGAGAAAGGGATGGAAGTACTGAGAAACAAGGGAAGGAAGGAAAAGATGAAAAAATTATGTGGCTTACAATTACAGCATTTTTAATTCTCTAGTAATATTATGTAGTAATTTATTTTATCTTACTTCATTTCTATTTCACAAGGTATTTAATGTGCTCCTCTTATTTCTTTTCATGGTCATTTTGGACAAATTGCTTAAAGTTCTCCACATAGCAACAACAGATATTGCTTATCACCTTCAGTTGTGATAGCACTCAACCAGAGGTTATAAAGAATGCTTTCCAAATATCATTGAGATCTAAATTTATTTCCTCAATATTTAAATCTGCAATTCAAATAATGTCTGAGTGAAGTCTTGGATTTTATGCACCATTAAAAGTTGTCCATTACTTACAGTTTTTAATATTGTGTATTTTTGGATAGACTGCATTTAAGAACGACCTTATGGATTAGCACATGTATACAACTGGGATTTATCTGTACAGTTTGTATGCATATAAAGAGTTAAGAAATAAAAAAGTAAAGTAAGTATACTCAAAATTGGAAGGTTATATTTTGGACAACCTGTAAACAGACACAAGTATCTGCAAATACTATGAGAAAGTTAAACTTTAAATTATTGTAAATATATGCCTCGTAAGTTTTAGGCCCAAGAGGGGCCCGTAAAAGACTTCTACATTGCTTTTGAAATGTGCAATGCATAATATTTCTTAGCATTACAGGAGACATATTGAAATCAAGCACTAAGGTAATATATATTTAGATAGCAAAGAGTTTAGCATCACAGGACCAAATTAGGCTGAATGGAAAGCTAATTTTGGGTTATTTCTAGACCATAGAACCTATAGCTATAAAACAAGGGTGAAAAGTATTTCCGAGTGTTGACAGGTAGCTATTGTGAGTTATCAAAATGATCTTCAGAATTTATGTCAGTGTCTACAGGAAACAGTGGAGGCAGATAGTATATCCAGGTTCAAAAAGGGACTGGATAAATTCATGGCTAATGGGTCTATTAGTAGCTATTGAATACAATGGTTGGAGATGTTTCCTTTGGCATCTCTAACCCAATAAATGATGGATGCCAGGGAAGATACTGAATGGGGGATAGATCATTCTAGAGACAACAGATTCACTCCTCTCCCTCTATATGGTATACTATAGCATATACTTCTGCCACTGTCAAATGTGGGCCTATTCATTATGCCAAATGTCTCATAGGCCTATCTTCCATGAATCCCCATCTTTTCATTTTTTTATGATCCAAGTATATACTAGGTAGCAGTCACAGAAAGGGGCTGGCCTAGTGCCAGAGGTGTGGACTTCAGCAGTGTTCAGCTAGGAGACATATATTTCGTCCAACTGGGAGAAGCATACTGCTGTCCCTCCACCGTGACAAAGGTGAAGGTGATGGCATTACCAGGGTAGTGGGCAAGCCAAATGTCCACTAGGGAGTGGTCAGAGATAGCAAGATACTGGGCTAGATGGACCATCTAATCAAGTATGGCACTTCTTATGTTCTTAAAGGATAACTGAACTTCCCAACTGCTATTCCCTGAACAACCAAGAAACTCTGGAAACCATTATGCTGATTTAAAGCAAAAGGTTTCCTATTCTGCAATTCAAACCTCCAGTACAGGCCTGTCGCCATAATTTAGCTCTGAAAGCATTCTTGGGTGCTAGTCTGAAGTATTTTAAATGTGTGTGGGAGCAGAAAAGATTAACTCCTAATTGTCATTTACTGAGAAGTCTAATTGGAATTTAATTGACATTTCAGTTGTTAAGAAACTGTTTGCATTTCCAAATTTCCATCCTGACAGCAACTATTCTTGATTAGGTAGCCCTGTAGAAAATACTTTTTTGATATTTGTCATTAAAAGAAAGCTATTATATTAAAATAATGATGCTAAGAATAAAATAAGCTGTATTTTTGGCCAGGTTTTAGGAATCAAACCCTGCAGAGTTTCCCATGTAGTAGAGATTGAGCACACTGGGAAGTTGACAAACAATATCCTTG
This sequence comes from Gavialis gangeticus, assembly GCF_001723915.1. Lineage (NCBI taxonomy): Eukaryota > Metazoa > Chordata > Crocodylia > Gavialidae > Gavialis > Gavialis gangeticus. The sequence goes on along the minus strand of NW_017729033.1, from coordinate 65,539,007 downwards.
AGGGAGAGAGTACTCCTGTCACCCACACAGAAGAAACAATCCTTTCTGGTGGGGAGCAGTTACATCAATGAAAAGACCAATATTCATCCCCAGGCCCCTTTTGGCCAAATCTTACTTTCATACTGGTGGGCTTATTTCCTCTGTACTTTGTCAGATTGATTTCTCTCTGACAGCATAATAAACAATCACACATTAACCCACATACCTTATAACGTACTACGTTACTGTTTAATCCTCCTGACCTCTTCACCTGCATTATTCTTTATCAATAGTACATTGAATCCTGCAGTTCTGTTCTATTCACTGAAGGTTCTTCTACCATAATACCCGACTTGCAACAAACTCCCACTGCATTCTTTGGTTGTAGCTGCACAAATTTGTGCCACTGCTTTGTGCCCCAGCGCAGACTCCTGCATGTGCACTTCAGTATGCAGCAAATTGTACCAGGTTGGGGTAGGGAAGGCTGGAACCAGTACCTGTGCTGCCCCCAGCAGTATTACATGGCATCCTGGTGCAGCAGGAGCACAAATACCTGGCAGCACAGAGCTTAGCCAGCAGCCAGAGCATTGTTCTGGATGGCCAGCCCGCTGTTTTGCTGCATGCTACTGATATGTGCTCTGCACTGCTTTTTTCCCTTGAGGTTGAGGTGGTAAATTTTGCCCCCACACTGCTGCAAATATGAAGCCTGGTGTACGTTTTCATGTTCCCTGTATGTGGTTTGTGGCACCACAAAGTAGCATGGTGCCACAAACCTCACAGCCCTGTACATGGCCCTTTGGTCATGTCCAGACAAGCATGGTCGTACAGTATGTGCCACCACAGACACATATGCAGTGCCATATACTGCACATTCAGCTTTTTTCCACACTGCAAGGTAGCAGTATGGGAGGAGGGGGGAGTTGACCCTGGGAGATCCCAGAGTCAAAAAAACCCACATTAAAAGAAACAAACAGCAGAGCAGTGCATGCAGGGCCAACACAGGCCGTCCAAAACCAGAGCCTGGTCAGCCAGAGCCACAGCAGGGCCGCCACTGCTGCAGGACTCCAGGTAAGGCTGCTGGGGCCATCCCAGTGCTAGCCACAGCCTCTCCTACCCAACCTGGGGTAACCTACTGCACACCAGAAGGCTAATGGCACAGGCATTCCCCAGGGATAAGTAGCAGCAGCACAAGTTGTGCCAATGCTTCTTGTCTCTGGGGAAACAAACATCCACTCTTGTGTCTAAATGAGGACAATAAGACTGAGGTTTAAATGACATTGTAAGTAGTAGATATATAGGGAAGTTAAACTGGTGAACTAGATACTTCACGTCAATATTTACATGAAGAGTATCTGGACTGTATGGACTTGGTCTCTAGTGCCATTTACATCTGGATAAAATGAAAACAGGAATTAAATCAATTTATTCTCTGGCAAATACAGCAGAACTCAGAACATTCATGTCTTGAAAAAGCCTGATTTTTGCATCAAGGGGAATTCCTTTGTTTCTGGATGTTGGCTTAAGATCACCCTGGGCTTCTTCAGCCATGTATATCCTTTGCTTGATCTCCTTAAAATAACTGTAGCTCCACATGATGAGTTGGATGAAGCTGTTCATATCATTTACTGTGCTGCTGACTAGCTTGATGCCTGTACAGATCTTCCTAACTCTTACAGAAGAGTTTCAACTTTGTCTTGTCCACACTGATATGTAATGGGAATCCTTCATTGGTTCTGTCAAGGGTATTGACTTGGCTCTGCCACTCTTTATTCTCCCTGCCAAGCAGGTTGACATTGTCAGCACAATTCAGGCTCTTGGTCTCCTTGCCAGAAACCTTAACTTCAAGACTTCTCCATCAACTCTCAAGACGTATCAGGAAATTGTCAGGAGATAAGTCGCCCTGTTTAGTGCTGATTAACCAATCACTTGGCTTGTAATTGATCAGGACCCGTGAAGGTTTTGACTGACAAATGTTTTCCAACAGGATTAGCAGCTTCTTGCCTACCCCACTTGGACGCTGGATAGCCAGTCTAGTTGTGCCAAACCAAGCTGAATGCCTTTCTGATGTTCCATGAACAAATTAAAGACTTTCTTGTTGACTTGTCATTACTTGACCATGCAACTCATCCTCAGAGCCTCAAGCAGAGGCTTTTCTGTACTGTCCTCCATATCTGAAGAAACTGCTCTGCTTCTCAGACAGGGTTCTTCCACTGATGCTATGAGTCCTTCATGGAGAACCACGTGAAGTAATTTACTCAAATGGGTGATCCTAAGATTATTCTGTAATCTGCACATTTCTGAAATTCATTTTTCTTGGGCATCATAAACAACACTGCAGACACCTACAGATAAACTTAGATGGCACCTA
>NW_017729033.1:65519807-65536649 GCF_001723915.1 Gavialis gangeticus | reverse complement strand
ACACTGCAGACACCTACAGATAAACTTAGATGGCACCTATTATCACTGTAGTCAGAACACTTTCTTAATGTATTTACATTCATATCCTATTAGGCAGGAAACCACATTGCATGTGCAGAACTGAGGCAAAGAGAGATTAAATGACTTGGCCAAGGTCCCAGAGGGAATCTCTGAAGGTACCTAGAATCAGAGCCAGGACTTCTTGTTCTCAATCTACTGATTGAACCACCAGCTTATCTTCCACCATAGCTAATAAACAGTGGTTCTCAGCTGAATTGTAGGAAAAAAATATTTTTTCTGTAGTGTCATAATTTTCCATTTCTTCTACCACATTTAGGGACCAGCAACATGAGCGGCTGAACTTCCTTCCCAGGCTCACTCTCCCCAGTTCCAGAGGCAAGAAGTGAAACTGTTTAAAGACACTGTTTGGGGCTCAGATTCGCTTAAAGATTTTCAGGTCTACCTATTATTATCCTTCATTAAATGGCTGGAAAAGGAAGACATCATAAAAAATCAACAGGGCTTGAGAAAGTGTGGGATTGCAGAAGGGCTTAGGAAAGTGTGGGATTGCAAGAGTCAGGAACAGTGGAGCCCCAGAACTGGGACACATGGCTGGGCTTTCCCAGTCCCAGGGCTGTGCTCCAGATGTGTGCAGATTTTACTAGATCAGGCTAACCCAAGCAAACTAATTAAGAGTGGGCCTGCCATTTTTTGTCCAATTTAATATTCCCAAATGCCTGCACAGACATTTGGATTGACCTAACCCTAGTTAGGTTGATTTAAATGTAACATTTACACATACTCTAACAGTAGTAATCACTACAAGCTACCCAGAAGGATTTCTCAGCTTTCACAAATGGCCCTATTGTGCTCCAAATCAGAGAATGAGCACGAGAGTCAGAGCCAACCATTACTCCTAACGGGTCTCAGGCCACACCTAAACAACAAATATATTATCCCCCCTTCTGGTGTCCTTATACATTTTGTTGAGCTACACACACGCTGCCACCCAGGCTGGAGGTAGTGTAGACAACTTCATGTGGTGCTATGCATGGCCTAATTGTCACTGATTCTCAGCTGTAATAAATAGCCCACCTTGGCATCACATGGACTCTGCTATACTGCATCTTGTCTGGGAGGGAGCACATGTGCAGTCCATTGTATTTGAATGGAGGCATGGTAAATTTGCAGTCTAGACATGAATGCAGTGACAAACTGGAAGCAGTTCTTCTGCTCTGTCAGTTTAATCCTCAGTCTCTTTATTTGGACTGACAAAGGTATCACTAGTGCTGCTGACTTTGGGATGTTGACATCTATCCATTTTGCACAAGAGTGAGAGCTACTCAGTCTGTTGAAAAAAACTTGTCTGAACAGAAACAGAAAGAAAGTGTATTGTCAACAAAATTCTTAAAACAAAAAAGTCATTACATGAAAGTACATATGTCTGAATTTCTTGTGTAATTGTGAAACTATTCACTGATTACAGATGTGCACAAATACAACCTAGGAAGAGGTACTGATTGACAAGACACTGGACATGAAGACTAATGGTATTTCTAGAAACAAACCAAAGTCTGAGACTGCAAGTGGGAGAGGAGCAGTGGAAAAAAATCCTGGTCATACCCTGTTCACTCTACTCTCTGCCACTGTGTGACACAAGATACTGGACAAGATGGACCTATAGTCTGACACAGTAAATGGCAATTCTTATGTTCTTATGCTGAGTATGGCATTGTCAAAAGGAACACACCAAGTGATATAATGTTGCATATTTGTTCCAAAGACAGAGGAAAAAGTGAGGCATAAATTATAAAGAATTATAAACCAAAAAATATTAAACTAGATCAGGGAATATCTTTCTCCTGGCTTCCAAAGTAGTTTTCTGCATTCATGAAAACCAACATGCATGATTTCACAGTAACTCTAATGATAATAGCTATAATCTCAAAAGTAACAAGGCAACTCTGCTCTATTACCATAAGCAAGTATTCATGGCCTCACTACCTCTCAAAATACCTAGACAAAAAAAGAGCACATACAAAAGAAAGAAAAAAATGGAATTCCAAGAAAAGGCAGACAGCTGGAAGAGATTAGAGTGCTGCCTCTACATTTTTGTCAGGGAAAGGAATGGACAGTAACCAATTATGCAGTCATTGATTTCAGCCAGGAGTATTCAATAATATTAGGTTAGGCATCCTCATTGTGGCAGATTCTTATTTAAATCTTCTCACAAAAACACCCTGGGGGATGACATTTTCTTGTACAATGTAGAAAAAAATTCCAAACTTAGCAACATGCCTTTGCAGCCTAATGAACATATCTGTTAGACTTTCAACTCTAACACCAGCGATGAGATTAGCACTTTGTATTTTGTGCAGAACTACACATTTTTGGATCTTGTCTCTGTATATATTGAAGCACTTGTATCTGGTAGGGAAAGGCAAAAGGGATCCGTGTGGTTTTCAATGTCCTAATGAAACAGATTTATCTGTGTGCATTATACAAATCATTTAAATGTGTGTTAGCTGCAGATGGTTTATGGTTTGTTGTTTCTGTGCTCAGTGGTGGAAGGCAGCATGGTAGATGTTATTCAGGGAGGTAAATGGACAAATTGCATACCAAATTGGAAGAAAAATTCCAAAGAGAAACACTACAATGAAATTCTTGTTGATCAGATCAGAGCCTAATTACCCAGTTTCAAACACAGTCTCCAAATTCTTTCATTGGTGCTTATTTCAACTTCTCTAAATGTAGTACAGAGTTAATTATGTGCAAAATACGTAGAAAGTCTGAGCTGTTCATTATACAAAAGGCATGAAATAGAAGAAAGAAAAACTGATTATGATTTTACTTAAACCACAGTAAATTGGGATTAACCCCAATGAAATTAACAGAATTAAACCAGTGTAAAACCAGGAGAATCAGGCTCTTAATGTTGTTATCCTCCTCTAAATATCCATTAAAATGCCTTATATTCTTTTCAATATAATGAAGTCTATCATAATATCCTAATTTTTAATGCACCCATATCGCACAATACTTTCTGAAGTTAAAGAAATTAAGCTGTACTGTAACAAGTGGGCCTTCCCAGGGCTGATCAGACATTGGCCCGCCCACCTGTTTCTGGGCTAACCACCTGCCTCTCTCTTCTGCCACGCCTTGTTGATACATAATTATGGTGTTAATTAGGCAGGAGGCTGCCCATTTTCCTGCCCCGATGTCAGGGGGTACTATCTGCAGCTCCATTCCTCCCCAACACCGCAGCCCAAACCTTGTAGGTGTTCCCTCCAGCTAGCTAACACTGGGGCCTGAGATCTGGAGTCTCACCGGGACTCTCACTCCCCATTGGAGCTCCTGGTCTCAACACCCTCACACTGGGTTTACTCTGTACACGCACACACAAAGTAACATACGCAGGGCCCTGTGCCCACACACTGGGCTCCAAGCCCGCACATACATTCTCGGGCTCCAATCCCTTCTTCACTCTCAGGGCTCCAACTGGTCCTTTGGGATCAGGGCTCTGAGCCCTATCCCCAAGCCCTCCCTGGGCAATCCCCTTATCACTGGCCCTGGGAGCTTCCTTAATATCTCCCCAAGACTCAGGGCCCCACCCCACTGGAGCTTCATGCTGGCTCCTTTATGTAGCCTCAGACCTCCACTGCAGATTCTGGGCACTGCCACAGGTCCCTCCACCAACCTGGGCTCTGCCTCAGTGCTCTGCAGTGAGCCTAGGCCCCCCTTGCTCGATCTCACCAACTAGGGATGTGGAACCTGGGGTTATTAAGGTGCCCCGAACTGCCTTTCACCAGGGTGGTAACTGGCCTGGTATTTCCTGGTGGGAGACCCACCAAGCCATCCACTCCCAGCAAGATGCAGTTTTAGATCATGCCCAGGACCAAGAACCTCTTAGCCATCCCCATCAGCTCTTTCGCTTACCTCCTGGGTTGTTTCTGCTGCAGCTAAGCTAGGTGAAGTTTCTGCCTGGCTTGGCAGCAGCAAACTGCAGCCTTTATGTAGAATCATAGAATCACAAGGCTGGATGGGAACCTGAAGAATCATTGGGTCTAGCCTCCTGCATGAGCAGGAAAGACATCTGGGGTCAAACAACGCCAGCCGGGTGACCGTCCAGTCTTAAAGAACTCCAGGGTAGATGATTGCACCACCTCTGGGGGGAGTTTGTTCCATAGTCTGGACACCCTAGTTGTAAAGAAGTTTTTCGTAATGTTCAGCCTGAAACTATTGTTTCTAGTTTTCCCCCAGGGTGCCCTGGTGACCAGTTGTTCACTGAGCCCTTAACTTATACCTCTGATATAGTGGTAAGCCACAATCAGGTCTCCTCTTAGCCTTCTTTTCTTTAGGCTAAAGAGTCCAAGATCCCTCAGCTTCTCCTCATATGGCTTGCCATGCAAGTCCATGATCATATGGATGGCCCTTCTCTGGACCCTCTCAAGCTTTAGCACATCCTTGTTGAAGTGTGGCACCCAGAACTGGATGCAATACTCCAGCTGCGGCCACACCATGTTGAGTAAAGTGGGAGAATCGCTTCTTTGGATTTACTGGAGATGCATTGATTGATGCATGCCAGAGTTTTATTGGCCCTAGTGGCTACTGCACTGCATTGCTGGCTCATATTCATGCTGGGGTCTATTGTTACCCCCCCCCAATCCCTTTCATTTGTAGTGCTGGTCAGGTTAGTGATGTCCAGCCTGTAGGTGTGCTGGGAGTTCTTCCTTCCCAGATGCAGCACTTTGCATTTCTCTATATTAAAACTCATCTGGTTCTGTTCTGCCCAACATGCCAGCCTGTCTAGGTCTGCTTGTATCTGCAGCCTACCTGCGGATGTGTCTGCACAACCTCGTATCTTGGAGTCGTCCGCAAACTTGGCCAATGGGCTTTTCACCCCCTCATCCAGGTTGTTGATGAAGATATTGAACAGCACTGGGCCAAATACTGACTCCTGGGGTACACTGCTGCCCACATCTCGCCATGATGACACCAATCCATTCATTTGGAGTCTCTGTGTCCTACCCCACAACCAGTTTTGCACCCACTTGACGGTCCCACAGTTGAGCCTGATATCTTCCAGTTTTCTGATCAGACCCTTGTGGGATATCAGGTCAAAGGCTTTCTGGAAGTTGAGGTATATGATGTCCACTGCTTTTCCCTCATCCAGGTGATGAGTCACCTGATCATAGAAAGAAATGAGGTTGATCAGACAAGACCTGCCCACGATGAAGCCATGCTGGCTGTCATTCAGTATCATGCCTTCTGCAAGTTTGTCACATATACCCTCTTTGATGAAATTTTCTAGGATTTTCTCTGGAATAGAAGTTAAGCTAATTGGCCTGTAGTTTCCCAGGTCTTCATGCTTCCCATTCTTGAAGATGGGCACAACATTGGCCCTCTTCCAGTCCTCTGGGATTTCTCCAGACTCCCATGATTTTTGAAAGACCTTTGCCGGGGGTCCACAATTACTTCAGCCAACTCTTGTAGCACTCTTGGGTGGAGTTCATCCAGTCCTGCTGATTTATATATGCCTAATTTCCTTAATGGAACATATACCAGTTCTATGGCAATGGTGGGAACAGTGTCAATCCCACCCTGCTCATTCTGTGCCCTACCTGGCATGCTGTTCCCCTTGGTCTTGTGAAAGACTGAGGCAAAATAGTCATTTAGGAGTTCCATTTTTTCCTGAGTGGTAGTGACCAGGTATCCTGAAGCATTGAGCAGCAGCCCCACACACCCATTAGTGGCTCTGCATTGCTCCAATCCAGCCAAGGTCAGGCTTCAGGGCTTTCGCACTGCTTCCACTTGGCCTCCACTTGGCTCCCACACTACCCAAAGAAATCAATTTAATGTGAAGAAGTGTGTACATATTCTAAGTTTAATTAGCACAAACAGGAATTTTATGTTTGTGAACAAGCTACAATATAGCCCTTGTGTTTTTTATTTGGATATATATTATATAATTTGATGCCTCTCCCTATTAGTTTTATGTGGTTGAGGCAGTGATTTAAGTTTAAATAAGATTATAATGTTTCTACCTTTTTTATAGATCTTACTTTCTTAGGTCATCTAAAATATCCAGATTTTTATTTCACTAAATAATTTTTCAATAACTACGAACATTTATTTCAAGGTGTATTGCTATTTAATTAGCACTTCCTCAGCATTTTCCAGGAACACATTTCAGTGCTAGTACTGTTCCACATAGGATGCATTTACGTGTGCATTTAGTTGCAATTAAAGTCACTGCACATTAAGCTAATGAGCAGTAAGCAATTTTTGGCAGGTGTTTACACATGCATGGACTTGGCACTAAAGCCAAAACTTTGCAGCCATCTTGGAAACACACCCCCACCCTCTGATCCCTGGCCAGTCCCTTCCTTTCCCAGGAGTTGTGTGCTCAGTGCAGGGGCAGCACATGGCAGCTCCTTCCTTGCCCACCCTGCCTCCCTGTGCCATGGCTGCTTCAGTCCCTGCCCATGACAACCAGCGACCATGCTCCTGCTGGCCATGGTGCTAGCCCTGCTGGCCCCAGAAGGCTCCCCCTGCCCAGGCCCCAAAATGGCTGCAAATCCACCAGTGGGGGGCAGGGCACTGGCTGTAGGAGGCCCTGGCCAACCCGCTTCTCCTGCATGCCCCACTCCAGCCCTCCTGCCGCACTGTCTACACATGCCCTACCCACTTCCCAACCCCAGCACCACTCTCAGGACGTGCACATGGTTGAAACAAAAACTCTACTTCTCTAACAGCCACCCACCTCCCTCCCCCTTCAACCAACAGAGCCCCTCCACCACCCTCCCCACCCACCAACAATAATAAAGCCACTTCCCAATGTGCAAAATATTTACGTCAGTCTTCATCTGAGTCCTGGAGTGGAGAGCCATGTGGCAGGGCTGCCTAGGGGGCAGATCCAGGGGACAAGCACCCAGCACCCCAGCCTCAGGTTATTCCCCCATGGGTGTACACACTGCAGCATGTGCAGCAGGTGGAAGGCTCCCCCTGGGGTGACAACAGCCACTGGTCCTCCAGCTTGGGCGGCTCTCCCTCTGCTGGGGGCTATCTGTGGCCTGCATGGCCAGTAGGAGATCCTGTCCCCACTGCTGATTGCTCTGGCTCTGCAACTGGCCTGTGACCAGGTGGGGGTGCTGGGTGGTGTGGGAACTGGGGCAGGGGCCAGGCCAGGGGCTCCGCTAGGCAGAAAGCACTAGAGGACTACCTCTCAGGGCCAGGCAAGGGCTTTCTGTGGAGTGGTAAGTGGGATGCAGGGGCTCTGTGGGGTCATGGATGGGGGCCAGGCTGCGGGGTGGCATGGACATGACCACCAGGCCCAGGAGGGTGTCCATGATCTGGTGGTCAGCATCTGCAGCCTCAACTGTCTGGGCCTGGAGGCCCATCCACTACTGGAGTAAGCTTAATGTGCTCCTACTCCTGGGCCTCCATCTATACCCAGTGTTCCCAATGAGCCCAGTCCCATGCCTCCTTCAGGGCAGTCTCCCAGGTGATGTCCTCTGCCCACCAGGCCTGCTCCTGTGCCTCCCACTCCTCTGCCACTACCACCAGCCACTGAAGCAGGAGGGTCCAGTCTTGTATGTGCCATTGGTGCAGCCAGTATGTCCATATGGCTCCAGTGCTGAGTGGCAGTGACCTAGAGCTGACATCCATGTTGGGGATGGTGGGCTCTCACCTATGTTCAGATGCTAGCCCTGTAGAGCCAAGAGACTGTTGGCCCTGTGAGTTTACAACATTTAAGAGATAAGATGCACCAGAGACCATGTGCTGCCCGGGCTTAAATCGTGGTTCAGCTGTGCACGGGTACCCATGGACCATTGTAAGCTGCAACCTGAGCCCCTGATACCCTCTTGCTCCCCTGGGGCTGGCAGCCTGCTGGGTGTTGGCCACAGGCAACCTGCCTCCCTCACCCTCTTCCCAGGGCAGGAAAGGCCAGGCTTCTGGCAGCACCTGTCCAGACCCCACTCCTACCACCCTCCCTGCAGGCCAATCAATCAGCTGTTCTGCCACTCAACCCATGGCAACTGTGTTTGGGGCATGTGGAGCTCCCAGAGAACTTGGGTGAGGGGATGACCACACCCCCAGCCTCTCTGCTCAGTGCCTTTCTGTGGAGGTGCCCCAGGCCCTATGCCCTGAGCATACCCCTGCTATGCATGCCCCAGGCAGTGTTTAATGAGCTGTTTGTGCAAATGGAGTGGTGCCTGAGCCACTAAACCCTGCTGATGATGATCCTCCTGCTGCCCCAGACACACCTGTGCTCCTTCATAGATTTCATAGATTTCATAGACATTAGGGCTGGAAGGGACCTCGGAAGATCATCGAGTCCAGCCCCCCGCCCAAAGGGCAGGAAGTCAGCTGGGGTCACAGGGTCCCAGAAAAATAAGCATCCAATTTGCTCTTGAAGGTGTTAAATGTAGGTGCTTGAACCACCTCCGATAGCAGGCTGTTCCAGACCTTGGGGGTCCGACAGTAAAGAAATTCTTCCTTATGTCCAGCCTGAAACAGTCTCGCAGTAGTTTATGACCATTCGACCTTGTCATCCCTTGGGGCTCTCTGGTGAACAAACGTTCCCCCAAATCCTGGTCGTCACTCCTGATAAACTTATAGGTGGCCATCAGATCACCCCTGAGCCTGCTCTTTTCCAGGCTAAAGAACCCCATGGCTTTCAGCCTGTCATCGTAAGGTCTGTTTTCCTGACCTCTGATCATGCACGTGGCTCTTCTCTGGACTCTCTCAAGCTTCTCCACATCCTTTTTGAATTGTGGAGCCCAAAACTGGACGCAGTACTCCAGCTGTAGCCTCACCAAGGCTGAGTACAAGGGAAGAATGATGTCCTGGGATTTGCTTGAGAAGCATCTATGGATGCAAGCCAGCGTTTTGGTCGCTTTAGTAGCCGCAGCATCTCATTGCAGGCTTATATTCATCTTGTGGTCAATGATGACCCCCAAGTCTCTTTCTTCCATAGTGCTAGCCAACGTAGCACTGCTGAGCCTATAAGGATGCTGCAGGTTTTTCTTCCCAAGGTGGAGAACCTTGCATTTTTCGGTGTTAAACACCATCAGGTTCTCGTCCACCTATTTGTTGAGCCTGTCCAGGTCAGCCTGGATCACCCGCCTGTCTTCTGGCATGGATGCTTTGCCCCAAAGTTTGGTGTCCTTGTTTGGGACCCGGAGCTATAATGGCACAGGGGACAAACCCTGGCTGCCCTGCAAACTCTGTTATTGCCTGAAGGACTACCTGTGGCAGTGCTATATGTCCCTGCCCCCCACTGCCAAGGAGGACATCACTACTAGCACTGACACCTTGGAGTATTAGAGGCCCATGCCCACCCAGCTGCAGGGACATGGGCTACTCAGTAAAGTTCTAAACTGTGTCCCACCTCTCTCTATGCTGTTAGGGGGGAGGGGGAATCTGGGGAATGTGGCAGGCTACTTGGGGAGGAGAGGCAGGGGCAGGGGCAGGGGCTGGGGCCAGGCCCGGGGCAGGGACTGGGAGGGCCATCCCTCAAGCACAGGATTTACCATGTTTTTGAGGCTGCTTAGTCTGGTGGCTTGGTGTGGGCCTCCCTACTGGCGATGACGTCCAACTGCACCTTGTGTCCTTAGTCTACAGTGTACAGTGGGGCCTAGAGCAGGAGAGGCAGCCAGCCAGGAGCCCTGGGGCTGGTTTCAGGGCAACCCCTTAGTGGCTAGGCAGACCCAGCACTAAAATTAGTTCCAGATCGTGTCAACATGTGTGTAAATGCACTTTAACTTATGATGCCTAAATTTGATACCTGCACTTGCCATTTTTACTGAGCCCTTTTTACTGAGCAGTAAGGGCGTGCATGTATAGATGTCTGCCCATACTGGGCAGTAAATTGAGCTAATGCACATTAATGCATCTTGTGTAGCTGTGCCCCTAATGAACATTACCAAGAATAGAAGGAAATGGGGTGGGGTGGTGGTGAAGAGGGTGAGCATGGGTAGCACTAACAAAATATTCTTCACAATGCTATGCTTCTTTGTGAGTCCTGAGCACCAGTCCTTGCCCTCCTGCATGTGATAACACTTATTCATTAGTTTGCCAGACTGATTGTAGAGCACACATCTCCAAGCGGTTGTTATTTTGAAAAGTGTTGCACACTTTCATGGCCACAATCACATTCACCATTAGTAAAAACCCACTTCATCATTTTATCCCTTGGTCAGCCAACTCCCGTGAAAAGTTTACCAAGACAAGGCCGTAGCTGCCAATGTTGATCTGTGGTAGGTAGAAGTTTTTTGCACCATCAGCTGTTTGGCTGAAAATTTCATAGTAGGGAAAAATAAATTGTGAATGGACTGTGTTGGTCTTTTGTCATAAAGATGATATCTTAGGTGTGTGTCTTGTACATTGGCTCTGCCCCTACAGCCACTCCCAGTCCTCTAGTTATTCAACAAACATAAACAAATATATACCACCACAACTGAAATACAAGCAAACTGCTTCCATAAAATTCACCTCACTATCCATCAACATCTTATCACAAACTATCATTTCCAGGACTGGGCCTACTCTCACCCTTGTGGATAGCTTGGGTGTCAATAGGTTGGGTGTGGATAGCTTTCCTGGGGGAGCTCTTCTCCCTTCAGCCTGCAGGATCTGACTGCCATGCCCTGGGTTTATGTACCTGAAAGCCATGCACCCTTTCTGTTGAGTGCCTTCCCCAGGTCCACAAAGGGGTTCTTACTTAAGGGCCAGCCTACACTCCTGCAGCTGCAGCCCCATACAGTTGTCTTAGTCTGTTGTGTCCCCTTAAAGTCCCATGACACCCTGTTACAGCCCCTTCTCTTCTCCTTCCATTGTGCCTGAGTAACAGGTTTGTGATTCCCTGTTACAGCATCCAATAACATAAGAGCTTTTGTGTTAGGTCTAGCTCATTTGCTTGTCAAAGGAATGGGCACAAGCACATTCAGCAGAAAAGTAACAAGGTGCCCGTGTTGTTGGGACAGATTTATATGCCACCTTGTTAAAGCCAATTTACTGAAATGCTAACCTCTGTTTTGGTTTCCTAGGGTGTGCTCAAAGAGAATATTATTTACACACTCAAAAGTTCATTATAAACTCATTACATTGAAATATTATGGAATTATTGATATGATTTCATGTTTTTGGAGGATGTGCTTTAACTTAAATTAGAGAAAATTCTATGGTTTTGTGTGTGGACATTGGGAGGGCCAAAGTAGTTATAATAGTTCTTTCTGGATTAGATTTTCTCCCCTTGTGCATTTTCTATTCTAATTTGTAATATGCTTACAATACTTGTTAAAATGTATTACACTATATTAATTTCATGCTTCGGAGCTTCTGCCTGTCATCTAAAGGAGCCAGAAAAATATTGCTCGCCTCCCCACGCCCCATTCTGGACTGCCTTACTTGATTTCTGTTTCTTTTCTTTCCTCTGAGGTATTGTATGTTGGATGTTGGACTCTGGCTTAGCTATGCTAGTGCTCATTATGGTACTGAGTATCTGGTTGGTGAGTCACACCCATGTGCTCAGGATCAAGCTGACTGCCAGGTTTGAGGCCAGTAAAATAATTATTCCTAGGTCAGGGAAGATGTGGGGGGTGTTGCTTTTGTTTTTTGTTTTTTCTCCCAGGATAATTTTCACCTATTTTTTCTTTTGTTCTGTTTTGGCTTTGCTTTTTCTTCCTTCCTCTGTAGCATGGGGCATGGTCCAGATGATCATCTGAGCATAGTTCATCTAACTAGTTCTTTAGAATTTGGGTGGCTGAAGCTGTGGCACTTTGTAAGTTTTCTGGTTTTATTTTGTTTTGTTGTTTGCAGGGGGAGAGGGAGTGAAGGGAACAGAGCAATTTGAGGCTGCATCAGGGTTGGAATGGAAGCTCTTGAAAACTCTTGGGACAAAGATTTATTGTGCATGCTGCAAAAGTTGCTTTGATTTGAACAATATAATCACCTGATTTTTAAAATAAAGGGATGCTTATGGGGGGAAAAAACCCAAAGACCTCTATTGCACTAGACAGTTTTGGATTATATTATTAAAACTAAAAAGTTAAACATATCCACCAAGTTTCAAATGGAAGTTACATTTGAATGACCTGGAATCACATTATAGTATGACTTTTGAATAAGTCCTTTAAATAAATCAGCATTTCCAAGGTCAGTACCAGAGTACAGATAGCTGGTTATATCACCAGATACATAGTTAAGAGTTTACAATGCAACATTCATTTTGGGTGCTACCACATTGGAAATTAGATATACCACAGAGAACCACAATTGCTTACAAATCAATTAGGATGACCCATGTGAGTACTAGAACACATTTTTCCATCAATATCCATTCACATTTTTTTTAACAAAATCATTTCAAGCACATTAACTCTTCCTTTACATTTGCCTTCCCTAAGTATACTAGAAATTGAGTTTATCGTCAGGAATGTTCCTAAATAGAATGATTTTTTCACCTGAAAACCATCCTAAATTGATATGCTTATCAAACCCAGAAAAATTACTATATTAGTATATTATTCAATGCACCCCAGCAAAACATGAAATGTGAATATTAAAAGTTTACAACGAACCTTTTGCAAATGTTACTCGCTAGGAAGTATTATATGAATGGTTAGAAAACCTACAGTCTGTCTGTAGAGAGAAGGCAAAATTCACTAACTACCCTTTTCAGTATGGGTTTAGCCACCCAGTTCAACTGATGATTAAAAGATTCAAGGTAAAAATGGATGCCTTCCTGTTGGAACAGTTCCTTGTGGACCTAGAGGAGAATACCCAGAGGTGGGTGTGACAACACCCCAAAATGTCTCAGGAGGCACTACAGTTGGCAGATTTTGACTGTGCCCAAAATGAGATACCCTTGGAGAAGGGGGACAGACTGGGGGCATCAGTAAGTGCTAGACCCAGTGAGAGGTGGCAGGACAGGGAAGGTGGGACCTTTGTTTCCATTCCAGAAAAAGCAGTCATATCACGTGGGAGTGCATGATGAATCCGTGCCTCATGGCCCTGGAACTGGAAGAGTGAGGAGACAGCTGAGGCAACTGTCCCACTCTGCAAGAGTCTCCACCCATGGAAATGATGGACTGCAGCCTGAGCAGTACAGAGGAAGCAATCCATCGAGACAAGCCCACTGTGATGGTTGTGGTGGTGGGGCAAGCAGTCTGTGCCATCCTAAACATGGGGTGTGACCAGACACTGGTAAAGGCTGGTCAGGTTTCTCAAGAGGAAGATACAGGGGTCACCCCCATCAAGATGCTTTGCCTACACTGGCAAGCCTCTATCTACCCCAGGCAGAAAATTCAGGTGACAGTGAAAGGGGTCACCAGGGGGATGGCAGTGGGGACCGCATCAGACCTATCCTACCAGATGATCCTAGGATGGAATTGGCCAGAGATCTATAAGATTCTGGAGAACAACCAAGCCAGGGAGACTGGTACGAGGGGATAGTGGAGGAAGAAGCAGCAGAAGACTACGGTAAAGATGAAGGGGCCCTTTGGGACCTGGAGTCCATCGCCAGTAGGGCCCAGTTCCAGGAGTCTCAGTGGGAAGAGCTTGCATTCCAGACCATCTGAGAAATTGCCAGGCATGACCAGCAAGTGATACATCCGGAACTTTGTGACCAGCTACCCCATTGTGAGGTGAGAAAGGAGCTGCTGTACCATATCATGAGGGGATGGGGATGGACAGAACAGGTAGCCCAAATCCTGGTGCACCAATCACACGAGCTGAATCTGTTATGACTGGCTCATACCAACCCCCTTGGGGGGCACCTGGACTAAGAGAAGACGATAGCCAGGTTGGCGGATAGATTCTTTTGGCCACGTCTCTACTGGAATGTAGAACAGTTCTGCACCACCTGCCCAGAGTGCCAGTGCACAAGCCTAAAGAAACCCCCAGGGTGCCACTCTAGACCATGCCAGTTATTGGGGAACCTTTTGCCTGGGTGGCAGTGGACATTATGGGCCCACTGCCCAAGTCATCTGAGGGGGAGCAAGCTCAATGCCATCACACAATTTGATGACTTCCCTATGCCCCAAGTGGAATAGTTGCTGGAAAGAATAGGACAGGCATGATTCATATCCATTTTTGACCTGGCCAAGGGGTATTGGCAAATACCCTTGAGTGTGGAAGATAGGGCCAAGACAGCATTTGGGACCCTGTGGGGACTGTATGAGTTCTCCAGGGTGCCTTTTGGCCTCAATGAGGCAGCAGCAACCTTTCAGAGGTTGATGGATTGGGTACTGGCTCTCCATCACCAGTAGGTGGCCACCTATATTGATGACGTGGTGTACACTGAAACATGGGACCAGCACATACATGCAGTTCAAGCAGTGCTGCAGGAGCTGAGGCAAGCAGGACTGACTGCTCTCCCCAAGAAATGTACACTGAGGCAAGCCGAGATGAAGTACCTCGGGTTTTTGGTGGAGCAAGGCCAAATCAAATCATTGGCCAATAAGGTGGCTGCTATACAGAGACACAAGATCCCACAGATGAAAAAGCAAATGCAGGCATTCCCAGACCTAGCCAGCTACTATAGGCAGTACATTCCCCACTTTGCAGGGCTTAAAGCCCCCCTCACAAATGCAATCAAAGGGAAAGGAAATGGAAACATAAAACTAAAGGAGGAACAAAGGAAGGCCTTCAAAGAAGTCAAACGGGCTCTCTACAGGGAGGTGGTGCTATACACACCAGATTTTTCAATACCATTTATCCTGCAGGTCGACACATCAGACCAAGCACTGGGGGCGGTCTTATCCCAGAAGGTGGAGGGGGCAGAGAGACCAGTAGCCTATGCCAGCAGAAAGCTTAATGATCAAGAAAGAAGGTATGCTACCATTGAGAGGGAATATTTGGCCCTGAAATGGGGGGTGGGATACTTTTAATATTATTTGCTCAACAGAGAATTCACAGTCATAACAGACCACGCTCCCTTGAAATGGCTAAAGTTGTCTAGAACAGATAATGCTAAGATAACACGTTGGGCTTTGGCACTGAAGCCATTCCAATTTTCCATAGAATACAAACCTGGGAAAAATAATGTGGTAGCTGATTTTCTGTCATTCAAGGGACACACTGCCATTCAAGGGACTGCCATTCAAGGGACACACTGGAAGCCTCTCAAGACCCTCAGAAGGAAGCACCACCACCACCCACGTGCCCAACACCAGGTAATAATGCAAGAGCACCTAGCAGCATCTTGGGGGGGATACATGAGAAGGGAGGCAAAAGCCCCCCCAATGCACCTCAAACCCTCACCCAATGCATCCTGATACTTACCATAGGAGCCAGGAAGAGCGACAGCTGAAAAGAAATGTTGACACAGGCTCAGCAGTTCTCCAGCTGCCTGAGCCTGTGTTTCGACAAATGCTGGGGGCGTGGCTCCCAAGAAGCACAGGCTGCTCAAAAGACAGCCGGACAGCCAACTGAGCCACTGCCAGGGAGTGGGGAGTGGAACACCGGCTGGGAGATGCTGACTGCTGAGCTGGAAGACTCAAACCCTGGATGCCAGCGGAAGGAGCCTGATGGCTGCTGGAGGACCCAAATAGTCGAGGCAGAGAGCAGCCCTGGGAGCTGATGGGGGCCAGGGAGCAGGAGCCCCATGGGACACTACAGGGGAACAGCAGGGCTCCAACTGGGAGCTCAGACACTGAAGCTGGGGATGACCCCTCAGGACTGCAGGCATTCCTGGGCAGCACCACAGTGAGCAGAGCACAGGGAATCACAGACCCCTGGGAGGGGTAAGTGAATGATGCCAGCTGGTGGGAGCAGGACAGCTCAACCAAAGGTTAGCTGGGCCCCAGAGAGGTCATGCCAGGAGAACTGGCGGCTGCTGGGCAAAGGGCAGTTACCTGTCCCCACACCTACTAGGATAAAAGGGACAGATGACTCCCCCAAGGGATCAAGGGCCCCAAGAGATGGAATCTCAGGAACGTTGTCGGCAGACGCCAGTCATTTTTCAGTTAAATTGTCTTTAGTTACAGTCCAGCCCAGATAGGGCAGGTTTAGTTGCCTGGGAGGGGGAAGCCAACCCAAAGACAAGCGATGGTCCCAGAAAGACTGATGGCCAGGAAGACCCTCCCCTTTCGAGGGGCAGGCAGTGTGGATGAGGTGAAATCATCTGGGGGAAGACCTACCATGAGCACCATCTACCCAAGCTGAAGACGTGGTAAGGGTGGGGTAAAAGGGAGGTTTGGAGCCCCACGAAGATAGCCCCAGGACTGAGATCCCCTTAGACCGCCTCCAGGGAACTGCCTCCCCAACAACCAACATCAAAAACATGGCAGGCAAAAAGGGGCAGCACCCGAACCATCTAGATGGCTCCGAAACCTGACCTCACCCTGACGTCACTGAGGGGCAAAGCACCAACCAGAAGGGGGCCAAAACCCTATAGCACCTACCGGCGACATAGACATTAACTACAGTTGTTTTCTTCCCATTTCTTCATATAACATTTACAGCTCTGCCTCAGGCTCCTGATAATATTCTATATCAAAGGAACAGAAATGCTGCTTATTCTGTAATTAGCATGATAGTTTTCTGTATCTTTAAGCTGTTCAATTGAGAAGATTAAAAACATTTAGAAGCCCAATTCAGCAAAGATTTTAAGAACATGTGAGTAATTCTACTGACATTTATGGGACTACACATGATTTAAGATTTCAGAAGTAATTTACTTTTCAGTCTCACCAGGAATTTAGCTATAGAGGATTTATTCATAAGTAAAAAGAATGGAACTTCCAAGTCACTCATAGATTTTTTTAAGTAACTGCCTACTCCTTCAGAGACTCCCAAAACTAAAGGGCTTATTAACAAAACTGGAACTTAAAACTG
>NW_017729033.1:65518364-65519796 GCF_001723915.1 Gavialis gangeticus | reverse complement strand
AAGGGTGGGGTAAAAGGGAGGTTTGGAGCCCCACGAAGATAGCCCCAGGACTGAGATCCCCTTAGACCGCCTCCAGGGAACTGCCTCCCCAACAACCAACATCAAAAACATGGCAGGCAAAAAGGGGCAGCACCCGAACCATCTAGATGGCTCCGAAACCTGACCTCACCCTGACGTCACTGAGGGGCAAAGCACCAACCAGAAGGGGGCCAAAACCCTATAGCACCTACCGGCGACATAGACATTAACTACAGTTGTTTTCTTCCCATTTCTTCATATAACATTTACAGCTCTGCCTCAGGCTCCTGATAATATTCTATATCAAAGGAACAGAAATGCTGCTTATTCTGTAATTAGCATGATAGTTTTCTGTATCTTTAAGCTGTTCAATTGAGAAGATTAAAAACATTTAGAAGCCCAATTCAGCAAAGATTTTAAGAACATGTGAGTAATTCTACTGACATTTATGGGACTACACATGATTTAAGATTTCAGAAGTAATTTACTTTTCAGTCTCACCAGGAATTTAGCTATAGAGGATTTATTCATAAGTAAAAAGAATGGAACTTCCAAGTCACTCATAGATTTTTTTAAGTAACTGCCTACTCCTTCAGAGACTCCCAAAACTAAAGGGCTTATTAACAAAACTGGAACTTAAAACTGCTTTTCCATACCGCCCCTCCAAAGCACTATCTCCTTTCTTGTCAGTGGGCTTATCTATTCACTTTACTACTTCTAACATGAAAACAGTTTCTTTACTATGTTGCAGTATTTCATTTTACATTTGACCATGTAAAATTATTTCCCCTGTTGATTTCGTATATATTTTGAATTTCTTCCTAGTCTTCCAACTGCAGTGGAGCATGAATGTTATTTTGCCTGTATAATTGAGAACTTCTACTCTAAAACAAAGTTCATTGAATTGATACCCCAAGTGTAAATTTAATTAATAGCACAACTTTTATAATGATGAGAACATCTGTGCATAGTGCAAAATGTCTATTAATGCAATTTATTACATTTTTAGTCCATATATAATGTTTCCCTAACTATAATGCACTTGGAGAGATTTTTTCAGCTGCTATTTATAGTACATGCAACAATGTAAACGCAAGGCATTTGATTACTGTACAATCAATGTTAATTACAATACTTTACAATAAACAAAATGAACTCCACAAGGACAAGTTCTGAGTCATATATTTTAACTTGATAATTTATCAGCAGTTGTATTTACTTTCAAAGGGACATTTTTAAACCTTGTATGGACCTGAATCTGCATTGTCTGTATTCCCACATGTAGGCACTTGAGGTTTGTGGTGCCACAAACTGCACATGTGGAACACTAAAACATTCCCTACACTGTAAATTTGCAGCATGGGGGCAAAATTTATTATTGGGATTTCCCAGTTGCAAAAAAAAAAAAAAAAAA
>NW_017729033.1:65510651-65518353 GCF_001723915.1 Gavialis gangeticus | reverse complement strand
CCTGGGGGAAAAAAGTGAAACAGTACACACTACAATAGTGTGCACCAGAACAAATGGAAGTTTGGTCCTCTAGGAAGGTGCTCTAACTAACTGCTGACCAGAATATCTCCACTTCTACATTTGTGCCCTGGCTGCTCCAGCATGCCAGGTGGATCAGGGCAAAGGCAGTTTGTCCAAAGCAGGACACAGTGTCCTGCAACAAAGTGTATATGCAGGGGCATGCATGGAGGCAAAACGTAGCTGTACAAATTTGTGTCACTACGATTTGTGCTGCTGCAGACACATGCCCCTGCACAACTGGACGTGCCCACTATGGACACTTCCTCACTCCCACAGGGAGAAGTTCAGATGTTTCCATATTACTATCCCTCAGCTGGCCTGTAGGTCTTGGATCAACCAGCACCATAGGTCACATCATAAAGTATGATTAATCAGTTGAACAGTTACATGTTTATTTTCTCAGGCTGTGATACTTTTTCCACCTTCTCTGCATTATCTTCCCATTTTTTCTTCAAAAGGTATATTGTCAGGGAGCCAAGGGTGGTTTGTGTTGGCCAAATCCAGTATTTCTTCATTTATGTCCCACATCTTGAGATTCACAAGGCATTGGTGAGCATTGTCATCATTTCTGTTTGTGTAAGGGGAAAGGGGGCAAGCTACATTCTCTGAGCAACAGAATACTGCAAAGGAATCTCCATGGTAAAATTGTCACAGAAATTGCTTGCTATACATATGAGTATTTGTTCTGTACCCTGCAAGTCTGTTGTACATGAAACAAAACCAAAGCTGTCAGAGTCAAACAGTGTCTTCAGTCATGATTTGAAAAAAATCAGTTCCACTCTTACATAAGATACTTTATGATCTTGCATGACCATTGTGTGTGCAATAACAGTTTATTGAACACTGTCTAACACTGAATAATTTTAAGTTTCATGCTAAACTTTGAAGCTTCTTGTATTTATTTCATTACAAAAACCAAATAAAAACCAAAACAAAAAGAACACTTGCCACATTGCCCTCCCTCAAATAAAAAATGCCTTCATCCAATTAACTGACACACATGCTCTGGAATCAGTGCAAATCCTATAAGATGGTTAATTATTGTGACACCCATTCTGATTCTTCTGTGTGATTTTTATCTTACATAAGTTCAGTGGTTTTGGTCCAGATCAAATCAATATTGTAGTCACCTAAACATAATTTAGACAGAATAAAGGTGCCTAAGTTACAAAAGGTGATTCAAATTGACCCCTCTCAGCAGCAGCAAAATCACTTGATGCTGAGACTCATCAGATAACTCCATTTTGGCCTGACAAGACCCATAGGTATAAAAATGTTGACATGCTTATGCTCAAAAAAGATCCAGACTGGATATGTGGGTGTTTACACCAACGTAGAGCTCCACTTTTTAAAATGGTTATGACCTGGAAGATGGGATGGACTGCACCCTCCGCAAGTTTGTGGAATGCACCAAGCTGGTTGGAGTAGTAAATAGGATGAAGAGTACAGCTTGGATTCAAAGAAACCTAAATAAATTGGAATACTGGACCTAACAAAATCTTGTGAAGATCAATAAGGACAAGCACAAAGTCCTACAATTAAGATGGAACAATTCCATAGACTGGTACAGGCTAGGGACTGGCAAAGCAGCACCTCTTCAGAAAAGGACTTCGAGGTTACAATGGACAATAATCTGAATATGAGCCGAGAGTGTGCCCTTGTTGCCAAGAAGGCTAATGACATATGTCCCAAGGGGATGAAGGAAAAGGGGCAGGAACCCCTCCCACAGTGGGGGTTAAGATGGAAACAACCCACTGTTACAACAAAAAGAAAAGTCCTGAAGACAGGGCAAACTTACTTTTTTCAGGAATAGCCATGCTGGACAAGCCACAGAGGAGCACAGAAGAGCTGCACAGTTCATCAGCCACTTTTATCTGCAGCTGGGACCAGCATGGGAAGATGATGTCATCAAAGAACACCACCGGCAGAGATAAAACAGTTGTGGGGATGCAGCAGGGAACAGTCTCTGGAGCCACTCCCAAGCTGGGCAAGGGTCACATGGTCAGAAGGAAGATAGGCTGAGGAGATACCCTTCAGAAGGGTCTGACAGTTAGTTAAATAAGACACAGCCCTGGATGGCAAGGGAGCCAGACCGGGGAGGAAGGCGTCCAGGGACGACAGAGTCTGCAAACACCAGATGCATTAGTGGGGATGGGCTTAGGCTCCTCCCCAGAATTCAGTTAATTATTTCTTTTCCCCATTTTCTCTAAGCCTTAGGGCAGGAAAAAAGGGCTGTAAGCAGCACCCAAAGGGTGTAGCAAGCTGGGACTACTTCGGGGACCTCGGCACAGAGAGGGGGACCCAGCACACCACCAAGGATGGCTTACCATCCTAAGACACCCGAGAGAAGTAAGAGAACTGGGACCAGAGCAGATAAGGTGGGTACAGAAGGCAACACTGTACAGGAGGACAATTAAACTAACCACTGATTGGTTGTTCCAAGAAGCTGTTGCATGGCTGAGGTGTAGGGGAGGTGGAGCCCCAAGAACACCTGCTGGAAGTAATGCCCGACCTGTGGACCACTACAAGAGGGAGCCCCACTACTGAATAGAAGATCCAAGTTGTGGCATCCCTTGGGGAGAATGCGACCCAACATCGCAGCTCCAGGCGCAGTCTTTGCAGCAGACCCCAGGTGCATGCTCCAAGGCAGCCAGGAAATGTCTACATGAGGCCAGATGGGTACAAAGTGGTGCATTGGCCAGGAATCCCCAAAGGGATCCAGCAGAAAATGAGTGTCACAATGCAACCAGCCACAATGGCCCCTCCCAATGTTTTAAGAGAGAACCTGCAGGCCGTCACACAAATCATCAAAATACAACAGCAGATGATGGAGTGGCAACAAGACTGGTTATGACACAGCTTAGCCACCTTTAAGATGCCTATGATGACCTGGGAAGATGACCTGGAGGCATATATTGAAGCCTTTGAATGGTATGCTATTATGACCGGGTTGGACAAGGGGTACCAGGCCAACCAACTGGGCATGTCGTGGGCAAGGCATGGGTAGCGTACCAAGTCCTACC
The DNA here is from genome assembly GCF_001723915.1 of Gavialis gangeticus. Lineage (NCBI taxonomy): Eukaryota > Metazoa > Chordata > Crocodylia > Gavialidae > Gavialis > Gavialis gangeticus. The sequence goes on along the minus strand of NW_017729033.1, from coordinate 65,515,270 downwards.
CTGAGACAAGGCATGAGATTATGAGCGAGTCAAGGCTGCCATCTTATATAGGCTTGAAATTAACCCAGAGTATTACCGGAAGCAGTTCCAGGCCAAAAAGTGCCAAGATGAGAGGTCGCCTCAGATCCTGTTGCAACTCCTTCATGACCTCATGAACAAATGCGTGAGACCATTTGTCTATGACCAGGCTGTGCTGGTAGAATGGAGTGATGAAGGCCCAACACCCACCCAAGAGGGCAGGTGGAGAGACAAAAAGAGCCAGGTGCCATGGAAAATTTCAGTTACATGGCTGGGGGGGACAATGCCACCTAGAGTTGCCCAGTCATCATGAAAGCGTGGGTGGGAAACCGCCCCATGCAAGCCATGCTAGACTTAGGGTGTGTTCAATCCTTGGTGAGGGCAGACCTCATGCCTCCACAGATGAACAGTAAGGTTCCCTGGTAAGGATGGCCTGCCTCCATGGAGAGGCCAAATGAGTCAAGCACCAGTGGATCTGACTCTGGGTGATGAAGCACCAAGGAGATGTACTGGTGAGGGCAGTGTCCTGGCTGGCCTGTGATATGCTGCTTGGCTAGGACTGGACTCTGATTTATGATGTGCTGGAGTAATTCCATGACACCAAGATCAGACAACTCCACCTCAGGGACTGCAACGTATGGCTCGGGGAACTCAAAGAGAGCAAGGGGTCAATGGACAAGATGGATGGAATAGATCTGCATGACATGATAAGCAGCCCACAATTTCAAGAAGCCCAGTAGAAGAACTCCAAGCAACCAAAGCTCAAGCAACTCGAACAGAGAAAGACCAGATGGGAATGTTGGTCATACCCTCAAGATATGATGTAAAGAACCAGTTATTATATCAGGTCCAGGGGGGCGGCAGGCAGGATAGAAAGAGATGCAGTTAGTGGTGCCCACCCAGTTCTGGCAGCTAGTATGGCAATTAGCCCATGTGAATCCTATGGGAGGGTATCTGGGCTGGGACAAAACCATAGCCAGGGTGACTTGGTGGTTCTTTTGGCCAGAGCTGGTGGAGGAGATCTCCTGCAGATGTGCAGCCTGCCCAGAATGTCAGAAAATGAGGGAGAATTGCCCAGCATGGGCCCCCCTCCAACCTCTACCCATTATTGACACACCCTTATCAAGAATTGTGATGGATATGGTGGGGCCCCTCCCCAGAAGTAGCACAGGCCACCAGTATATACTGGTGCTCATCGATTATGCCACCCGGTATCCAGAGGCGATTCCCCTCTGGGTGGTGACAGTTCCACAGATTGCCAAAGAGCTTATAAAATGGACTGTAAGGGTGGGAATAACCAAAGAGATCCTAACCAACCTGGGACAGAATTTTATGTCCAGGATACTATAGGTTGTGTGCCATAGCCTGCGGATAAAACATTTGAAGACTTCTGTTTACCATCTCCAGACTAATGGTCTTGTGAAACGCCTCAATGACACCATAAAGAGGATGCTGTGCTGGTGTATACACAGCAACCCTTGGAAATGGGACTTATTCCTCCCCTTGGTGTTATTTACAATTAGAGATACCCCACAAGACTCATCAAAGCACTCACCATTCAAACTTGTGTTGGGCCATCACCCTTAGGGTTTGCTATAGGCATTAAGGGAAGAATGCAAACAAGACAGGGGCAACACAAAAACCCCAGCCGTCTACCAGCAAGAATTCCAATGATGGATACAAGCATCCCAGAGCTTACCTTAAGACTACCTTCAGGAGGTGCAATGACACCAGAAAGATGCCACACATGCACTAGAGAAAGAGAATTCAGGCCAGGCCAGAGGGTACTACTCTTACTACCGACATCTACAAGTAAATTATTGACATAGTGGCAGGGCCCTTTTGAAATAATCTACAAAGTCAGCCCTGTAGATTATGAGGTCCACAGGCTAGGGCACCAGCAAGAAAAACATATCAATCACATAAATCTTCTACAAGAATGGCACGATCCTGAGAGGTGGGCCATGTTCACAGAGAGCAAGATGGAAGATTTTGGGTCACAGAGTGTGACAAGTAGGGAACCCAAGACCTGGGCAGAAGATCAAGTCCAGATAGATAAAGAATTGTCAGCATACCAGAGGGACAAAATGAGGGTGGTGATGCAGGACTTCAAGGATATCTTCCATGAAGAGCCAGGATGGGTCCGAGGCACCCACCACACAATAAACACCCCACTAGGAAGAGTAGTACAAGGAAGGTGGCATCTAGTGCTCGACCATCTCCTTGGCAAGATCCAGGAGGTCAGGAAGACGGTAGAACAGGGGGTGATATGGCCATGCAGAAGCCCCTGACAGAGCCCACTAGTCCCAGTCCCAAAACTGGAAGGAACCCTTCAACTGTACATAGACTATCAGCACCTAAAGGAGATGGCACTCTTTGACACTTTCCCGATGCCCCATGTGACTGAGCTAATAGAACGCATAGGAAATGCTCACTACATCACAACACTAGATCTAGCCAAAGGATTCTGGCAAATACCTGTGGCAAGGAGAAACCGTGAGAAGAAAACCTTCAGGACCCCATGGGGCCTCTGTGAATTTATTTGGATGCTGTTCAGACTCCATGGAGCTGCTGCAACTTTTCAGCATTTGATGGACCGAATCCTGGCCCTGCACACCAGCTACTCCTCAGCTTATACCGATGATATTGACATGTTCACACAAACATGGATCTATCATAAAAGAGTGCTGTGGGCCATGTTGTCAGAACTAAGGAAGGATGGAATGACAGCAAACCCATGGAAATGCACACTAGCCAGAAGAGAGACCAAATATCTGGGTTTCCTAGAGGGGGCAGGGAACCATCAGGACATTGGCTGATAAGGGCATCTGCAACTTCACAATGCCCCAGAATAGCAAAGAGCTCAGGCCCTTCCTGGCTAACTAATTATTATTGCCTATTCATGTCCCACTTCTCGGAACTGGCGGCACCACTTACAGAAGCCTTGAAAGGCCAGAGAACTGGGTCCATAGAGTGGACCACAGAGATGAAATGCAATTTTGAACTAAAGAAGGCACTGTGTGAGGATGTCATAATGCATACACCCAATTTTCATAAATCATTTGTTTTGCAGACAGACACATCCAAAACAGCAATAGGAGCAGTCCTAACCCAAGAGGATGATGGCATAGGAAGACCCATGGCATATGTAAGTCAAAAGCTACTTCCAGCAGAAACCTGGTATGCCACAATTAAGCAGGAGTGTCTAGCTGCAACCCTTAAAATTCCAGATAATACACCATCTGGGAAGAACTAACACCATGGCAGATTTCTTATCTAGATGCGAGAATGAAGCCAGACCAGTGAATGCAATAAACCAAGCAACAGAAACAGACCAGTGAATGCAATAAACCAAGCAAATAGCGCAAGGTAGGAGAACAGGACAGAAAACAAAAGTACCCCAAGACATCTTGAAGGGGGGGTTGTGTCCCAGGGGGATGAAGGAAAAGGGGTGGGAAACTCCTCCCGTGGTGGGGGTTGAAGCAGAAACAACCAGCCATTACAACAAAAAGAAAAGCCTTGAAGACGGAGCAAACTTACGTTTTTCAGGAACAGCCGGGTTGGATGAGCTGCAGAGGGGCAGAATGCCTGTGCGGTTCATTAGCTGCTTTTATCTGAGGCTGGGACCAGCGTGGGAAGATGTTGGCATCACAGAACGCCCCCTGGCAGAGATAAAAGTCAGCAGTGGGGAAACACCTGTGGTGATGTGGCAGGGAACAGGCTGCAGAGCCATCCCCCGAGCCGGGCAAGGGTCACATGGCCAGAAGGAAGAGAGGCTGAGGAAGGACCATTCAGAAGGGTCTGACAGTTAGTTAAAGGAGACGCAGCCCCAGACAGCAAGGGAGCCAGACCAGGAAGGAAGGTGTTGAGGGACAACAGAGTCAGCAAACACCAGATGCATGAGTGGGGACGAACTTAACCCCCTCCCCAAAGTTTGGTTAATTATTTCTTTTCTCCATTTTCTCTAAGCCTTAGGGCAGGTAAAAAGGGCTGTAAGCAGCACCCAAAGTGCATAGCGAGCCGGGACTGCTTCAGGGACCTTGGCACAGAGAGGGGGACCCAGAACACCACCAAAGATGGCTCACCATCCTGAAGACAGCTGAGCAAAGTAAGAGAACCAGGACTGGAGCAGACAAGGCAGGTATGGGAGGCAACACTGGAGGGCAATCATACTAACCATCGATTGGCTGTTCCAAAAGGCTGGCACATGGCTGGGGTGTAGGGGTGTTGGAGCCCCAAGAACACCCACTGGGAGTAATGCCCAACCCGCAGTCTGCTACAAGAGGGAGCCCAACTACTGAACAGAAGATCCAAGACATGACAGGTGAGTGCTGGGGCATCCATCAGGGAGAATGTGACCCAACATTGCCACTGCAGGAGCAGCCTCCATGCCAGACCCTGGACGCATGCTCCAAGGTGGCCAGGGAACATCTACACAATGCCAGATGAGTACAGCATACTGGGCTGAATTTGTATAAGCATTACCAGCAGATCAAGGGAAGTAATGATTTCCTTCCATTTGGCACTGGTGAGGTCATACCTGAAGTACTGTGTCCAGTCTTGCCCTCCCCCCCCCCCCCCCCCCCCCAAAAAAAAAAACC
>NW_017729033.1:65492591-65510415 GCF_001723915.1 Gavialis gangeticus | reverse complement strand
CCCCCGGCACTACAGAAAGTACATGGACAAGTTGGAGAGAATCCAGCAGAGGGCAACAAAAATGGCTAGAGGACAGGGGAGCATGACATAGGAGGAGAGGCTGATCAAACTAGGCTTATTTGTCTGGAGAAAAGAAGCTAGATGTGTTCAGTGATGGCAGATAAGAGAACAAGGAGCAATGATCTCAAGTTGCAAGGGAAGTCTAGATTAGATATTAGGAAAAGCTTTCCACTAGGAGGGTACTAAAGCACTGGAACAGATTACCCAGAGAAGTTGTGGAATCTCCATCCTTGGAGGTTTCTAAGACCAGGGTATACAAAGTGTTGGCTGGGATGATATAGCTGGAAATGGTCCTGCGATCAGCAGAGGGTTGAACTAGATGACCTCCTGAGGCCCCTTCCAACCCTAATTTCTATTGTTCTCAGCCAAAGTCCTGAGTTCTTTAGGTGGGGATGGAGCATACTTAGTGACTGTTCAGTGCTAAAAACGTGTACAATTCAAAACAAAATATAATAGATATGGTGGAAATGGTAATGCTAATGGTGATGGTACCCATCTTTTTCTCAATAGCCTAGTGGTAAGTGCACTTTTGCAGGAAATCAGAGACATAGGTTCTGTGGCATATACCTGACATTAGCACTGAGTTCAATATAATTATAGAAACATAGAAAATTAGGCTTGAAGGGACCTCAGGAGGTCATCTAGTGCAGCTGCCCACTCAAAGCAGGACCATCTCCAGCTAGATCATCCCAGCCAAGGCTTTGTCTACCCAGGTCTCAAAAAAAAACCCAAGGATGGAGAGTCCATACTCTCTCTGGGTAACCTGTTTCAGTGCTTACTACCCTCCTAGTAAGAAAGTTCTTCCTAATATCTAACCTATACTTGCTGCAACTTGAGGCCATTACTCCATGTTGTGTCATCTGTCACCATTGAGAACAGTGTAGTTTCATCCTCTTTGAAAACACCCTTCAGGTAGTTAAAGACTGCTATGAAATGCTCTCTCAGTCTTCTCTTCTCTAAACTAAATAAGCCCAGTTCCCTCAGCCTCTCCCAAAAGTCATGCACCCCTCACCATTTTCACTGCCCTCTGCTGGACTGTCTCCCATTTGTCCATATGCTTCCTGTAGAGGGGATCCTAAAATTGGACACAGTACTCCAGATGTGGCCTCACCAGTGCTGAATGGAGGGAAATAATCACTTCCCTTGATCTGCTGGCAACACTCCTCCCAAGACAGCCCAGTAAGCCATCAGCCTTCTTGACAACAAGGGAACAATGTTGGCTCATATTCAGCTTATTGTCCACTGTGACCCTCAGGTCTTTTTTTGCAGAGCTGCTGCCCAGCCAGTCAGCCCCCAGCCTGTACCAGTGCATGGGATTGTTCTGTTCTAAGTGCAGAACTTTGCACATGCCCTTATTGAACCTCATGAGAATCCTTTTGGCACAATCTTCCAATTTGTCAAGGTCACTCTGAATCCTAGCCCTATCCTCCAGTGTATCTACTACTCTCCACAGCTTGATGTCATCAGCAAACTTGCTGAGGGTGCACTCTATTCCATATTCCAGGTTATTGATGCAGATATTGATCAAAACCAACCCCAGGACCAACCCCAGGGCACTCCACTTCATACCAGCTGCCAACTAGACATCGAGCCATTGACTACTACCCACTGTGCCTGATGGTCCAGCCAGTCTTTTATTCACCTAACAATCCAAAGCACAGTATAAAATACAGTATAAATCCTATTCACCCTTGAACAATGGAAGTGGTGGCAATCTTTTGTCCAGTAACCTGGGTTTGAGAACTATGTCACCCAGAGGGGATTCAAACCCTTATCTCTTACTTCTTAAGGTGCCATCCTAGGAAAATATGGATTAGTTTGGGTAGGGGCTTCATCTGCTCCTCTTGGTCCAGATGGTAGCTAAGAGTACCACTAGATTTATGGGGACAGAAGGAGAACAATCAAGAATAATATGACTCTCTAGCCTAGTATTTATGGCAGTCCCTTGGAAGGGGAACTCCTGAATTCCGGACCTGGTACTAGAATTGTTCATGCATTATATTTTTTTAAAAAAAGGAGTAGGGCTTACAAGACTGGTCAAGAAGAAATGGTGGTTTCCTCTTTACCCAGTATCCCACTAGTTAAGGCACTCACTGAGAAAGTAGGAATCCTAGGTTTAATTCTCCCTTTTCCCTAAGAAAACCACATCACATTTCCCCAAAGAGTTGCCAATCACCATATTATACAGAATTGTAGGGTAGTTTAATCTCAGTCTCTTCTGTTGATGATCCTCTAAATAAATGTTTCATATGAAACAAAGCAGAAGAGAGAAAGAATTATTCTATTGGCCAGTGCTAAGGCCAATTCACAAAGGAAATGGGACAGCTGGATTCCGGTGTCTGTGCCAATCAATATTTGCATGTTCCACGTAAATTTAACAGCTTCAATTAGGAGACAACTTCTCAGAAGGATTAAAAAAAAAACACTTCAAGAACTCATTTTTTCCCAGTGTTTTAGATGGACTAAACTGAAAAAAATAGTCATTCAATTATTCATTCAGACACAAATTCCATAAAATGTGTGTCTATCTCTGCTTTATTTTTATTGTTTAAGAAAGCTGTTATCTTAGTTGTAAGGAAAACCCCTAATCTTAGCAATTCCCAGAAGTAATCTTTCCAACTTTTAATTCCTGACTGAATCAGAAAAAGAAAGAAAAATAGAAAAAGTACATATGCGCCTTAAGAAACATATTATGGCTGTTAATAAAATGTGATATGAATTAACGTAAGATTTATAAAGTCCATAGTCATTAGAGCTCCCTTCCAGTCATTCTCAGCATGCTTATGATAAAAAAGATATAACTTTGTTACTTCACTTATCACTGCAGGATAGGTATATATCCCAGCACTAAAATCCTATTTACATTCCTGCCACTTATAAAGCAGCCATTAAGTACAGACTGTGAAAATGGAATAAATGAAGTATCCCAATATCTGCCAAGATATTTCCTTTGTTGTTTAAATAATATTGTTGCATAGTTTATTAATGGATTTGGGTTACTCATCACGCCTAAGCACTTTATTTAAGATACTCATTCATAAAGGAGGCATAGAGAAGTAATTTATTTTCAAGAAAATCTTAGGTATCAGAAGTTTGAGAAATGTTAAATTCTCTCTGTATAGAAGGAGTTCTTAAACTTTTTCTCCTCTATGGACAACATTTTAATGTATCAGGCTTGTGAACAGACTCTCACCCCATTCACAATTATGTGAAATATCCATGCAGCTATAGTAACTGCTTACATGGAAATATTTTAACTATCAGATGCAGGCTTGTCACACTCACCCACTCCCTCAAGCTGGATCTAGACCATGGGGAGCTATGGTAGCAGTATGGTAAGGGACAGTGATGTGGGGGTCAATACAGTTGCCTCTCACCTGCTCGCTACCAACACCCATACCCAACAGAGCTTCACACCAAGGAATTTGGTGGTGTACCCAGCCACTACTTGTCTGATCCCTGCAAATTCCCAGCCCCTCCAGGAGTCCAATGGCCTGGGTGAAATGATTTCAGCTCACACGTGATATCTGAGAACTCTGTTCTAATGTACTGAGCATATTGTCTTTTTGTGGGGGAGGGGTAAATGAGGAGGGGCGGAGAGTTGTAAAGTTGCAAAAACATCTAGCAGCAAGGAGCATGAGTCAACATCATGAGACCAATCAAGTCAGAACACCACTCATGGTCTCCTTGATTTGTGACATTAAACAGTAGTACAAATAGTAAAGAAAAGACTTAAACCCCCCTTAAAGCACTTACAGTGAAAATGAAATGCCAAAACTGTGCATATTAGAAAAAGAGGGGTTGCTTATCTTTTTCCATATGAAATAATAATATTTGTCCACTTTACCGATATATTTTCTAAAGTCAACAGATAAGGACCTGAGCAGAAAACCATAATATAATTTATTTAAAATGAAATAAAAATAGTTCCATAATATTCAAACAGTTCTCATATTCAGAATCATAAAAATACAGCCTCTCCCATTTTTATTCTTATCTTTTGCTGCCATCGTGTGGTCATTTAATTTGATTATGTAAAATAGGTTTTTAAATAGAACATGTAATGGAATATCCATCACACTTCATATGGCTTCTATTTAATTATAATTTACTTAAAAGATATATTTATCTGGATGCTTGGTCTATAGAGACTAAAGAGAACTTAAATTTACAGCTTTATTTAAATATGGCCAAAATATCCTACCATAAGACTAAACAGCAAAATGTTTCAAATGGATTACAGTTATTTTAGTCAAGGAATATTATAGCTAATGAACACATTTATTTTTTTAGATGGGCATACTATGTCAAGCCACACAACATTGAAAAGTTTGCTGCATACACAGGGCACTCGTACATGTGATGAGTGCCAAGTGATGAGAGCATATATTTCTGATACATCTCTTTTTTATATATATTTAGTATCATATAAAGAAACAGGGATGGGAATGAGGGGAAAATTAAGCAAAATTCAAATTATTCTTTAAGTCAGAATTCCTGGGATCATGTTTTTTAATCAGCTATCCAATTTCTGAGGAATCAAAATGTTCCAAAGATGGATTAAAACCTGTTAAGTGGAAGCCATAATTATTAATTCATCAGACTAAAATTGCTGCTTTCATTCCTGTGTCTAATGACATGTAGCAGGGTAACTTCTCTATTAACTACTATTATCCATGGCAAATAACCATGACTGCTGCTTGTACAAAACAAGCTCAGTTTATTGTCACCTCCCCCGGTTCTTAGTTGTCTGTCCTATTCTCTTACTGTACCTTTTTATGAACCCACAATTATAAATTCTTTAACACAGACACTGAGGGGACTGGAAATCTTTAAAAGGTTTAAACTTCTCATACATTGGAAGTCTCGGGAATGAGCCCTGCAGAAGCCCATCTTTGCTTAAGCAGTTTGATATAAATATATGAGATTCTTGAGCTCTGAATAACTATCACAGAGCAAAGAGATGGTCTTTTTATTATCTGTTTGCATGGTGTAATTGGGCCCTCAAACACTATGCACTATGTGAATAGTAACTATTATACTTCAATAGAAATAAGTAGCCAAGAACATATATATGTTGTTATCACACTTGTCCATATGTTTAGGGTACCCAGATTTCTTGGTCAAGCTGATGTTTTGAAATGTTAAGTGTTAATGTTAGATTTTTTTCAAAGGGGTGATGTTTACTTCTACCTGACAGATGCAAACAGAGCTCACAAACTGGCAAACAAAGAAATTTCAGCATTTTCTTTCTAGGTCATCCATGCATCACTGATAATGGTCAGTAATGACACATCTAATGACTTTGTCAGCTTTTGTTTCTTGTCTGAAGACAGAAATTCTTCCACTTGAACTGGAAGTTGATAGCCTTGCTAGAAGAAAAAAGTTTTTACAGTGAAGGACAGCTGGCTAGGATCAGAGAAGAGGAGTCCTTAAACAGCTGGATTTGAGGGTGGCAGGATGAGAAGTGAATCACAGATCCAAGAAAAAAAACAAACTGCAAAAAGAAAACAGAAGAGAGCAGGACTTAAAAAGGCAGATTTGCAGAAACAGGAGGCTAGAAAGGCTTCTAAATAGCTAGAAACAAGAAATAAACAACAAACAGGAAAAAGAGAACCAGGAGAAATTTTAGTCCCATAGAGGTATTTACTCAATTCCAGATATTCTGTATAGCAGCTGTACGGCTCTTCAGATGCAAATGAAAAAAAAGGGGTGGAGGATCTGAATAGGACATACTTGAGTTTCAGTGTCCAGCCCAATCCACAAAGGGCAGAAATCATGCCTATGAGCAGGCATTATTTGGGAATCACCAGTGAGAAAAATGCACACAATATTTTGCAGCTGACAGAAAAGTGTGCTATCTTTTTGGAGCATTATCAGGATGAGTCATCTCCGATTTGGATAAGAACTTGAAGATGGAGGGCAAAGATCCACCGGTTATGATCCATATTAGCATAAATGACATGACTTCAGGGGCATATTTTACATCATAAAAGAAAAATTGCTTTAAATATTTATTTAGTGCTCTATCATCAGTGTACAAAAAGAAGGAGTTTGACCCTAAAAAGCTTACAGGGTACAGTTCTGCAAAGTTCTGAGAATTGAAAGTATTTTCTGCTTAATAGGTTCAAGACTTAAATAAATCATTTATACTCTATGGTTCTAACTCTGCAAGGCATTTATCATAATCACATGAACTGTTCCACAGAAGTTACCTGGACTACTCAAGTAGTCAAGATTTGAATCCAGTTTGCTTCTTGCACCATCTTATGCAATCTGAAACAGTAAAGTCTGAGAGTTACCAGCTTCTGGTAAAGATTAGCTGATACACATACAGGCATAATCATGGATCTGAAATTAAGAATGACAAGACCTTTCCTCTGTTTCTCTGGCAGGAATATTTTCTGCAGAGTGGGGTTGTTAGCTGAATGGACAATCCCCAAACCCAGAATCAGGAAACTACTTTTGTTTGACCTCCAACATTTATAGTCTGTGGGTGCATCTACATGTTCATTAATGCTTCCTAGTTACTGCTCATTAAGTTTAGTACTTGGTTAACCAAGTACTAACTAAATGTGCAGTAATTTGTGCTATTCCACATTAGTGCCAGTGCATGTTTTTTGTGATGCTTATTGTGCAGTAACCTAATAACACTGCATATTAGCATATTAGCACAGTTTTTGACCAGCATGCTACTGCGCAGTGTTATTAGGCTTCTGTGCAGCAAGCATCTCATGTAGATGCGCCCTGTGTGGCATAGACTAGAATATCTACTAGGACTAGAATTCCCAGTGGCTTTGCTTGTTGAGTCATAACAAGGTACCAATCTCAGGTGGCCATAAAAAAGGATTGTTATAATTGGACTAGACATAGCTGTAGGAACCATATTGTGATGAATGATACTTTTTCACCAGCAGGCTATGAAGTAGGTACCCTATAAAGCCTTTAAGATTTCTAATGGCAACAATTTGGAAAAACTGATTTAGTCCAGTTTAGTCCACCCTGGTGTTCTGAAACCATGTAAAAGCTGATATAAAACATTCAGGATATCAAGTGAAATTCAAAATATTACTCTCATGCTCCTATCCTGGACAATGTATTTAATATACTTCTTTCTTACAATATATTGTTATAAATTTTGTGATTATGCTAGAAGTTTTGCCAACATTTTATTTGTACGAATGTGTATACATCTATCAGTTTGCAATACCTAAAATCAATACAAAATAGGTTTCTACTACAACTGGCATAGAAACTTAAATGTTAATCCTCAGAAAAGTGTTATTTTCTCCCCTGTGAGACATCCATTGTTTTAAGTGTGTTAGGTATTAACACACTGTTTTATTTTAACACATTTTATGGGATTCATCACACAAGAAGACTTGCTCAATAGATTTCCATGAAAATAAAATGTCTCAGCAGGTTAGCTGAATTGTATAGCACTACTGCAGATTATCTTCTCCTAAGAGCTTATCACTTTCATACAGAACAAGAGCAAGGACTGTATAGGTGAAAATCAGTCCACCAAGGATTTTCTAAAGTATTATAATCCTTCATAAAGAAAAAAACCTAAAAGGAATGAAAGTAAAGAATAAAATGAAAAATGAAACTCTAAAACCAATTCAGAAAACGGACTTTAAGGTGCAGTGGATTTGCTCCATGGGCTAACTTGGGAATGATACTAGGTCACAGGGGGAAAAAGAAGATAATCTTTAAAACTCTCCCTTTCATTAATCTTAGCTTCCATTATAACTCTGTACTGCTGCCCAAAAAACATTCAAACATTAAGAATACATTGCCCAATTTGCAGGTACCATGTCTATGCAATAATTTCTGCATAAAATCTTCAGCTGAGAGAGGGAAATGACTGATCCTGCACAATTTGTTTATAGATTTTTCCTTAGTGCTTATAACTATAGCATCTCAGTGACTCATAAACTTTAATTTATCCTTGCACTAACTCTGTGGAGTACAGGCTTTCTATAATTCCAGCGTTACATATGACAACTCAGGCAAAAAGAATGTGCCCAAAGTCACACTGGAAATTAGTGCAAGAATGAAGAAAGGATCCAGATCTCATGTCCTTAATTGTACATGAGATCATAAATTCAAATCAGAAGTTAGAATAGCTGAGAAGGGAGCTGTTCATTTGCTGATAGGTCACCTTACACAGAGCTAATGATTACAGCTTGTTGAAAAAAGATTTTCTCTCTCTAGAAAAGTATTAAGATTTTTTTTTAAACTCCTGAATTGGGACAAGAAAACAAGCTTTTATTTTTTTTTTCTCTTAAGAACTGAAAACAAATAATTTTTGTATATCAAAGCAATTTATTATGAACTTGACATTTGGTTTTGATCTTTCATCCATAACATCATTTGAAATGGAAAACTGAAACTTTCTAGTCCACGTTTTCTCCAGGTTCTTTCTTTAAGCAATGCTTAATTTAGCAAAATATACATAGTGGCATGAAAAAATTGTCTAATCAAAATAGCATTTTCCAATGGAAAACTGTTTCAACAACATTTTTCTGATCAGCTATGCATGGCACCGGCGATCTTCCATATACATTCTAAGATGCTGCTTTTGACCTGCTTTAGCCCAGTCTACCAGAGAGCCCACACACTCCTTCAACTGTGTCAGTATCACTGAGAGATATTGAAGCTACATTTTGATTGTATTGCAGAGAGGTAAATCCCTCCTCCAAAAATATATATATTTTATTAACTATTTGTCCCGGGATGCAAGAATACTCACTGGCAGCTTGTGAAACAGCACGTGGAGGGCGGAACACAAAACCCGCGTGGCTCGTCAGCCGCCTGTTTATACAGCTGCAGCCGGCCGGTGACGTCAGCACTGAATGCCGGCCAGCTCAGATAAAAATGGCAGCGCACACTGCGGAGCCGGCAGGAGGAGGGAGAATGCTGCTGCCGAGGTCCCTGCAGCAAAGACGAGTGGGGGCACAGGACCCGAAGAGTAGGAACAGCCGGGACAGAAGCAAAGAGGAAGAAGAGGAGCATCTCAGTGATGCTGCGGACAAGGCAGCAGGAGGACGCCTGGATAACCATGGAAGGATGGCAGAAGGCACTCCAGGAGAGATCCGACCCGAGAGAGAGGGACGGTGAGGAGTTCAGGGAGCGTCGCCGCTGGAGAGAACTTCGCTGCTGGACTGGGAGGTGCCTTAGAGTAGCCAGGGAACGGGATGCCTAAGGGGATGAGGCAGCCAGTGTCTCAGTGAAGTGCAGGGAGGGAGCTAAAGGGGCAGTACACCCGGTTTTGTGTTTGGGGCTTCCTTTTCCTTTCTTGTTGATTTGGTTCTACCCCAGGCCCCGAGGGGTATAGGAGGCTAGCAGACCCGCAGTGTAGGCCAGATAGTATTGAGATGGGCCCAAGCTGGACCCAGTCGAGGGTCCCAGAAGCAAGATGCCGGCCAGCTTGTTGCCATGAGGCCAGGGTGTAGGGGTGGCAGAGCCCTGACAGTAACCGCCGGGAGGAATCTTGGGGCCAACAAGCACGCCTGATGAACGGCCCCGGACACTGAGGTCATCAAGTCATGGCAGGCGAGCACGGGGTCAAGGATTTGGGTGGAAGTCACCAGCTCAGGCAGAGGCACGAGCCCAAGAGGTGCACAACATCAATCACCCAAGCAAAAGCAGCACGAGAGTGCCTAGTTGAGTCCTGGCAGTGACACTATTATACCTTAAGCTTCAAGTTTGGGTTGCTAATTGATTGAGAGGATTGTAACCATCCTCCCATTTTTATGATTTTGTTGGAAGGAGGATTCTTCTAAAATCTTCCATTGCATTAGTTAAGAAGAATTAGTTAAAGTCTTATACTTTAAGAAAAAAATGTATGAGTTCATGGATGATTCATGCTTCCCAATTACTTGAATTGGCTATATGTGGCTGCTGTTGAGCCACATCTACTTGCACTGTCCAGCCTGTAACTTTTACAGAGTGTAATGTCATAATACCTTAGCCTGACTTTTTGCTGAAAAATTAAACATAGAATTTGCCCATCTAGTCTCTCATTGTCTGGGCACAACATCCTCAGCTATAGTATGTAATAATAAGATTTTTGTTTGAACTTCCCATGATTTCAAATGCCCACAAGTTTATGCCTGAGTGGAGTATTAAGGAATGACACATTTAAAACATACATAATTTGAACTGGTGCCTGCTTGAAGACAACTGTAAGACATGTGTCTGACTAAAGGAATATAGTGTTTTAGGTACCCAATGGAATTCCACTCTTCCAGTTTCATCCAACAGCCTCTTGTAATCTGCTTAATTGAAGCACAGCTCAGAACCTCTATCTTCATTCTCCTTGACCTATCAGATCCCTTCAATACAACTTGAAATACTGTGCTCCATCTGTGTTTGTGATCTCCATTGGTTCTTCTCTTGCCTCTCTAGTCATTCTTTACTTCATTTCCAAGATTCTCCTCCTCCCTTCTCAGATTATGTGGGCTTTACAGAGTGCCATGAGCAGAACCAGCACTTAAAAGAGGGGGTATAGATCTGATAGGGACCAAGCACTACATTATTCAGTTTAAGATCAAAGCAAAAATAAATTGGAATGTGACTTTATTGGAATGTGCTCTAATTTGCTAGAGTAGATATTAAGTTTAAAAAACAAACTAGGCAAAAATAGTAAAAAATAATTGTTTCATTAGACCTGTAGTCATTATAATTGCTTATGCAAACAAAATGTAGCTTTCCTGAGTATCTTGACAATGCATCCAATACTCCACTGTCAGTCATTTCCACACCTGAGTTAATGTGCACCTGAGTTAAGGTTTTTTCAGCTAGAGCTAAACAGCCTGCAGGGCTGTGAAATAGGAGAGAGACATTACCAGGAATAGCTAACAGATGGCAAAATTACAGAAGAAAGGATAGACTGAATAGTGGAACATCAAGACCATTAAAAAGGAAAGGGGTCCTGTAGAATGGAGAGAGATTAACAGAAACCAGGTAAATGATATTCAGTCAATACATCATTGGACCCAGTTCAATCTGAAAAGAAATACCGCTGCTCCTCCAAGCAGTTGGTTTTAAAGTTTGGGTGGAGAAGGAATCAAAGGGAGGGATGCAACTACATGCCTCACCCCCCTCCCTTCCAGGTCACTCAGGCCCACAACTGAGGTGTTGTCTTTCACTTTATCACTAAATATTCATTATCCAGGCTCTTGTCACTTTCTTTGCAATATGATGTGATCCACTCCATCCTATGTTCACCAGTCTACAAATCTTATTGTGGCAGTCATCACCTTGTGTCTCTTTTATGGATTTGGCAAATTTACGCTGTTACCACTGTGAGAATTGTATACCTTTAAGGGTTAGGCTATCACTCAGGCCCCTTAAGACATCACTGGCCACATCTACACATGTGCTTAATTGCGGAGTACACTAATTATCTTCAGAATAAAGTATCACTGTCTACACGTGTGATGCTATTAGGCCACAGTAAAGTAACTTACGCTGCTGTAAGATAGTATTGTTGGGGACAGTACTATCTTATGGTGGGCTAATTAACTGTGATTAAATGCACATGTAGATGCACTCACTGTTACTTAGCTAGACACGGGCAGAGTCTGAGAGAGAGGTGAAAATGTAGTCTCATTTCTGCCTGGGTGCTGTTGGCATGAATAAAGAAACTGCTTTGTTAAAGTGGCTCTTGACTCAATGAACTGAACCCTCAACATGACAACTGCCATATTCATACTGCTGCTGCAAAGATCATTTTTCTGCCTTATTGCTTTAATCCAAACTCAGCAATAGTTAGGTAGGTATACTTATCATACAGGCCAGTATCATCTAACTCTATCCTTGTGTTCTCTGCTACTATTTTAAGCAATACCAGAAATTCTTTAGAAGTATTTGCATAGTACAAATACATAAGTATTTATATTGCCAGAATATATTGGGCAAAATATCTTTGGTCTGTGACAACTGCATGTAATGTTGTTCTAAGTAACTAGAGTTGTCCTCATTACTTACTGACTGTCTCTCTCTTTCTCTCCTAACCCTCACCCAAATGAACAAGGTATGTATTAACTTTTCAACTAACAGTTCCTTTTCAAAGAGCACAATAGTTACAGTAGGTGTTTTGAATGAAGGACAGGAATTAAATAGCAGGTGTCATTCAGAGACAAAAGAACAGCTCTTATAAGTCACTCAGGAGATTGGGTTAGGGTTCACATTACCAATAACTCAATATGCTAATATAATATTTTAGCTCATGCATATGTAGATTTTCTAAAATTATGCTATTAAAGTTACAGAGCAATGCAGTCACTAGAGAGAGACTATATAGGCCAAAAGAATTTTTAGAAATATTAAAAGTAGGCATAACAAGTTTAATGAAAGTCTAGAGGAGTAAAATCACAAGGACCTTGAAGATGGATCTCAATGCCATCATTATTTTAGAAACCTATACAAAAATTCTAAAGAAAAAATTCTAAAGAAAAAGGGGGGAAATGAAAAAAATTAAGGAAAAAAGATAACAGGATGTGTAAGTCATTTAGAAACATTAAAGATTTTGGAAAACTAGTGAGCTTCATTAGTCTCTATGTATAAAAACAGACAGATAATAGAGAGCCAGATGCAGAAAAGAAGTGATGTGAGGCTTGAATAGAATTTAGGCACTGAAATCCAAAATTTAAAATCACCAATCAAAATCACCATGTAGAGTCATGAGATGCTACAGAGATTTGGGAGTGGGGCTTAAGGGGTTGGGGGCACAGGTGGTGTTTTCCTCGATCCTCCCAGTTGCAAGCTATGGGCTAAGGAGGGAGAGGAGGATAGAGGTAGTCAACCAAAGACTGTGGCACTGATGTCATTGTGAAGGCTTCAGCTTCCATAATCACAAGCCACTCTTTGGTGAGAGAGGAAGTGGTCTGCTGGAGAGACATGGCCTCCACCTCACTGAGCTGGGGGGGAGGCTCTTCTCAGCTAGACTGGCTGACCTGCTCAACTGGGCTTTAAACTAAGCTCACCAGGAGTTGTGGGATTACTGCCATTGCAAGCCCACTAGGCAACCTTTGCAAATCTAGCAGGCTAAGGCACTTCAGGGAACCCACCCCTACTTTAGCCCCAGAATGATCTGTAGGGAAGGCAAGGGCCCCCAACAGGCCCCCAATGGGACATTGCGTGTATACCAATGCCAAAAACTTGGGGAATAAACAGGAGGAACTGGTCCTCCTGCTAAACAAGAATGACTATGGTCTCATTGGGATAATGGAGACCTGGTGAAACTCCACCTGTGACTGGGCCACAGGTATAGATTGCTATACCCTGTACAGGAGAGATTGTGCAGATAAAAGTGGTAGGGGTGTAGCTCTCTATGTCAAGGAAAGCTATGCATCTGTGCAAGCTGACATTGGCACCCAGGGAGGATGACTGGAGTCTCTCTGAGTTAAAATACATGGGGAACACGGCACAGGGGCCACCATGGTAGGAGTCTACTACAGACCTCCTAATCAGAAACAAGAGCTGGACCAGGGAACTGGCTGAGGCTGCACGCTCTTGGTGCAGGGTTGTCATGGGAGACTTTAACTACCCGGACATCTCATGGGAAGAGCACTCGGCCAAATCCAATCAGTCGCAAAGCTTCCTCGTGTGTGGACAAGCTCTACCTGACTCAAGAAGTCTATGGGCCAACAAGAGGTAAAGTGTTGCTGGACCTGGTACTGGCCAAAAGGGATGATCTAGTCAGTGACCTAAGAATCGATGGAAAGCTGGGTGATAGTGACCATAAGATGATCACCTTTACTATCCATCACAAAGCTAGCAAGTCAGTCAGTAATGCAGAGGTCCTCAACTTTACAAAAGCTGACTTTGACAAGCTCAGGAGGCTCATTGTCAAGGCCTGTGACAGGAGTATCACTACCAGAGCCCTTCTATTGGTGACTCCGCCCTCCTGTTGTGGGGAGGCCAACTGCCTGCTTCCTCACCTGCCATGCCTCAATCTTAATTGATTAAGTAATTGATGTAATTAGCGGGAGGCTGCCCACTTTATGCACCCCGGTGCCAGGGGGCGCTATCTGCGGCTCCTTTTCCTCCCCTACACCGCAGCCTAAGCCTTACAGATGGTACTGATGTGGTTTTAACTTGGGCCCTGCTGTGCTTTAACCCTCTCCTTGACTTCCCTGGGGCTGCTTGTTGCTCCCTTGCTCTGGGGCCTCACGCTGCCCCCTCACTCTGGGGCTTCTCGTGGCCTTCTCTCTCTGGGACTTCTCACTGCCCCGTGCTCTGGGACTTCTCGCTCCTCATGGCCCTCTCTCTGTGGCTTTTCGCTGCCCCCTTGCTCTGAACTCCTCACTGCCCCCGTGCTCTGGGGCTTCTCACTCCTCGTGGCCCTCTCTCTCTGGGGCTGGGGTCAGTGCACCCCAAAATGCTGTGCCTTCCCTGGTGCCAGGGTCCTCATGCTACCATGGAGCCCCTATGAGGCCTCCTCCAACCCCTAATAGCCTCACCCGTTCCTCTGGTCAAAACAGTGAACACACAAACACAAAGCCCCTGGGCTATAACATAAAAAGCTAAACCGTCTGGCCAAGCAACATTCAATCCCTATCAGGAAATATTCCAACTCATAGCAGCAATCAGGGGCTATTCATGCAGCCCCTCTGTCTGCACTGGCTGAGCTCCTCCTTCCTTGGCCACCAGAGGGGAACTGCCCTCCTGGCCTCATGCCTGGGGCTTAAGAAGGGCCAGGCCCTATCCCTTCCTGTCAGCTAGCTCCCCAGTGGTTGTCCTAGCAACCAAGCACCTGTGACTCTGGCTGCCCTGGTAACTAGCAGCTGGGCCTCCCCCTTCTTGCCACTAGGGGTCTCTCCCGAGCTGTTTCTGCTCCCAGACGCAGGGCACCTGAGTGCTCTGCAACAAGGCCCTTAGGGACTGTGACTCGACAGGATGAGGTGTTTAAGAAGAGTGGTTGCTCCTCAAGGGAGTGATTCTGACAGCACAAGGGATGGCCATCCCTTCTAGAAGGTAGGGTAGCAAAAGGGCACAGCAACCCCCTTGGCTCAGCAGGGAAATTGAGGACCTCAAAAGAGAGACTTATAAAGGATGGAAGGCTGAAATCACCACTAAGGAGCACTCAGCACTGGTCCATACCTTCAGGGAGCAGATCAGGAAAGCCAAGGCTGCAACTGAACTCCATCTGGCTTCACAAATCAAGGATAATAAAAAGTCCTTTTTCAGATAAAAAGTCCTTTTTCAGATAAAAAGTCTTTTTTCATCAGCCCAAAGGAACTGTCCTGTCTAGATTGACACGGAATGGCCAGGGTGAGGGCGTATTTATACCCAGCATGGGTGTAAAGGAACACCTTAAGGGGCTGGACACCTTCAAGTCATCTGGTCCTGACAGATTACACCCTAGAGTACTCAAGGAGCTGGTAGGTGTCATGACCCAACCATTGGCAAAAATATTCAAAAACTCATGGTGCACAGGTGAAGTACCTGAAGACTGGAAGAAGGCCAATGTGGTACCCATCTTTAAGAAAGGGCGGAAAGTAGATCCTAGGAATTACAGGCCAATCAACTTGACCTCGATTCCCAGTAAGATTCTGGAGAAAATTATCAAAGAGACCCTTATTGATAAGCTGGGTGATGGCAACATCCCGAGGGACAGCAAACACATGTTTGTCATGGGTAGGTCTTGCCTGACCAATCTCATCTCTTTCTATGACCAGGTGACATATCACCTGGACAAGGGAGAAGAGATTGACATCATATATCTGGACTTTGATCTAGTGTCCCATGATCTCTTCATGGAAAAATTGGCCAACTGTGGCCTCAACTTCACCATAGTCCAATGGCTCAGAAATTGGCTCCGAGGTTGGACCCAGAGAGCAGTAGTCAATGGTAGTGAATCATTATGGTGCTCCATGACCAGTGGTGTCCCCCAAGCCTCTGTCCTTGGACTGGTTCTCTTTAACACCTTTATCAACAATGTGGACATTGATGCTAGAAGCACACTGGCCAAGTTCACTGATGACACTAAACTTGGGGGCATAGCGTCCACACCTGAGGACAGGCTGGCGATCCAGGCTGACTTGGATAAACTTAGTAAGTGGGTGGATACAAACCTTATGACATTCAATACCGAAAAATGCAAGGTACTCCACCTCAGACCCCCCCCTCCCCCGCCCCCCGCAGCATGCGTATAGGCTCGGCAGGGCTACGCTTGCTAGCACCACAGATGAAAGAGACTTGGGAGTCATGACTGACCACAAGATGAACATGAACCACCAGTGCAATGTTGCAGCTGGTAAAGCAAATGAAACTCTGTCTTGCTTTCATAGATGCTTCTCAAATAAAGCTCAGGATGTCATCTTCCCACTGTACTCGGCCTTGGTGAGGCCGCAGCTGGAGTAGTGGGCTCTACAATTCAAGAAGGATGTGGAGAGAGTCCAGAGGAGACCCATGCACATGCTCAGAGGGCAAGAGAATAGTCTTTATGAAGAAAGGCTGAGAGCCATGGGACTCTTCAGTCTGGGAAAGTGCAGGCTCAGGGGGGACCTAGTGGCTGCTTTTAAGTACATAAGGGGTATGCATCAGGATCTGTAGGAATGTCTGTTCACCAGAGTGCCCCAAAAGACAACAAGAACCAACAGTCATAAGCTCCTTCAAGACCATTTTAGGCTGGGCATAAGGAAAATTTTCTTTGATGTCTGAGCCCCCAAGACCTGGAATAGACTCCCTCCAGAAGTGGTGCAGGCACCTTCTCTGGACTCATTCAAGAAACGTTTGGCTACTTATCTTGCTGGGATCCTTTGACCCTAGCTGACTTCCTGCCCCTGGGGCAGGAGGCTGGACTTGACGATCTTCAAGGTCCCTTCCAGCCCTAACATCTATGAGATCTATGAAAACCACCACCTGCTGCCTAACTTCAGAGGGTCCAAAACTCCACAGGTGCCTCATAGTTTTAAACCTATATAGTTTCAATGGAAGTAACTAAACCTAGCAGTTAGAACAATACTTAAGCCCCTTGCTTAAGTAATGTCCTGAGCAAGGGGAAGTTCACTAGGGAATTTGCCTGGAAAGTCTCTGTCACCACCTTCCTTTACTGTAATGTTGGCCAGAGGGAGTAGGAAAAAGGGATCCTTTGGGGAACAAGGAACAGGAACAGTTAGGCTCCAGAGTGACGAGAGACATGTGGGTGATAGCCCGCTGCTTCCTCACTCCCCTAAAGCTCCCCAGACACCCCAGACACCCCCCAGCAGCCACGGAGCCCCCTGCCGACACCCAGCACAGCCGGAGGCAAGCAGGGCTCATGGTGGGAAGGGGTTAAGCCCTCTGTGAGTGGGAGGAGGTGGCTGCGTGGAGCCAGGCTGGGTCAAGCCCCCACCCAGGCCCCTACTTGGCCCAGCCCCCCAGGGAGCCTCATAAACAGCCTGTGCAAATAGGTGCGCTTGCCTGCTGGCGCGTGAGTTCGCGCAGGAGGGTGCATGGGAGGTCCCAACACCCTGCCTGCGAACTCCCAAGGGTAGACAGTCCCAGTTGTAGCCAGCCTATCAGAGGCATGACATGGATGGGCACATGCTGCACCCCGAGGATCCCTTTGGGCTCTACGCCCCCCTGCCAGGCACCTCAGAGACCACCACCCAAACGGAGCCCATGGTTCTGGGCTCACACAGACGGAGCCCCTGGCTCTTGGCTGCGCAGGCTGTCTGTCTATTTTTCAGTCTCTGGGGCCCGGGAGCATGGCCACCTCATCATGTGGGGTCTGCTCCCTTTTGGGGTCTCTGGCGTGCCAGCTGGA
>NW_017729033.1:65490470-65492580 GCF_001723915.1 Gavialis gangeticus | reverse complement strand
TTCCAGCCCTAATGTCTATGAAATCTATGAAATCTATAACACTCCAGCTTACAGAGGAGTTTTCTAGGGAAAGTCTGCTTGAAAGAAGGGGCAGGAAAAAATAGGCAGGGGATTGTGAGACTCAGAGAAATAGCTGGAGGATGTTCAAATGCTAGAGCCACTGACAGCTCTTCCTCTGCTTCCACCTGTGAGGTATGTGTCCCGGCAGGACCATTCACTGTTGAGGCTTCCACCCTGGCCCTGGTTTGGCACTGCAGCTTGCAGATTTCTTCTAGTGACAATCAGGTTGGGGAGTGCCTGTGATGTGAGTGGTGCCTCCTGATGATGTCCCTCAGGGAGCAAGCAAAAGATTTACAGGAGGAGGTAGCAAGGCTATGAAAATGTCATTGATTCATGCTGAAAGAGATCTCTAGGACTTCTTCTTTCATCTGGCTGATGTAGATACAGAACAACAACTATAATTTTACATTTAGGTGGTTGAGCTAGACAATTACATGAGGAGCAGCAGAGTGTATTACTGTGATACCTCTGTCGTATTTCTAGATCAGGCACCGAGTCATTATATGTTCCATGGTGTGTTCTGGGTGACCACAACTGCACATTGGCAATTTTTTAATTTTCTATTTGTACCTCAATTATCCGCATCTCCCATGGTTTGTGTAGATATGGTTTAGAGCTGCCCATGGTCATTGTGGGAGATCAAAGCCAGGGACCTTCTGTGTTGAATATATCACAAGATATTTGGGACTTCCTGTGAACTCCCTTCAGTTTTCCAAGCTTCATCAGGGTTGAAGTCACACTGCTGAAGGTTGAGTGAAAAAATCCAGAAGGGCTTGTGTGACTTTAGGTAATGGTGAGGGGCACTGTTGAGGTCCTGGTGGCTGGGGAGATGTTTGTTTTCCCTAATTCACTGGGCGTCCCATAAAGTTGCTGCCTCATGATGAATGGGTGGAGGAGTGATGTGAGACAGCACAGGCAGCCAAAGTGTTGGGGCCAGCTTGAGGGTTCCAGTGATGCACCACATTGCAGAGCTCAGTTGGATGTCAACAACTCAAGTGTGACTGCTTCTGGTCCAGTATAAGCGACTCAGTCAGGGAACTGATGGGCAGGATCCTCTGAGAAGCCAGTCTGAGGGGAAAGAAGTCCAGAGGACCTGGTTGTATGTTAAAGAAACTTTACTGAGAGCCATTCTAATGCACAGGAAGCCTAGCAAGTATGGTAGAAGGCCAGCTTGTCTTAGCGAGGAACTCTTTAGTGATCTAAAACAAAAAAGGAAGCTTACAAAAAGTGGAAGTGGAAGCTTACAAAAAAATTTGGACAAATGACTGAGTATGAGTATTGCCTGAGCTGCAGGGATGAAAACCGGAAGGCCAAAGCAGAACTGGAGTTGCAGCTAACAAGGGATGTGAAAGGTAACAAGAAGGGTTTATACAAGTATGTCAGCAGCAAGAGGAAGATCAGGGAAAGCGTGGGTTTCTTACTGAATGGAGAAGGCAACCTGATGAAAGATGGATACAGAAAGGGCTGAAGTAATCAATGCCTAATTTTCTATGATTCTAAGGTCAGCTCTCAGACTATTGCATCTGGCAGCACAGTTTGGGGAGGAGGTGAGCAGCCAACAGTGGCAAAATGACAGGTTATGGACTATTTAGAAAAGTTGGATGTATACAAGTCAACGGGGCTGCACACAATGCACCCAAGGGTGCTGAGGGAATTGGTCAATGTCATTACAGAGACTCTGGCCATGAACTTTGAAAACTCATAGCAATTGGGAGAGGTCCCAGATGATTGGATAAGGGCAAATATAGTAGAAGAAAGAGGAAAATACAGACTGTTCACCCTCACCTCAGTCCCCAGAAAAATAATGGAGCAGGTCAGTAAGGAATCCATTTCATAGTTTCATAGTTAGTAGGGTCGGAAGGTACCTGAGCAGATCATCAAGTCTGACCCCCTGCCATGGCAGGAAAAAGTACTGGGGTCAAACGACCCCAGCAAGGTGATTGTCTTAAAGACCCCCAAGGTAGGAGCCAGCACCACTTGGCTTGGAAGTTGGTTCCAGATCCTAGCTGCCCTGACAGTGAAGTAGCACCTCCTGATGTCTAATCTGAAT
>NW_017729033.1:65490060-65490271 GCF_001723915.1 Gavialis gangeticus | reverse complement strand
ATGGATTCACCAAGGGCAAGTAATGCCTGACTGACCTGATTGCCCTCTATGATGAGACGATTGGCTCCTTAGATGTGGAGAGAGCAGTGGTTGTGATATACATTGACTTTAGCAAGCTTTTTGATACAGACTCCCACAACAGCAGGGGACTGAGGGGCCAGCAGGGGACTGCATGCTTAGGGGCAACCAACACAGGTTCATCAGTGGCAGG
>NW_017729033.1:65485471-65489647 GCF_001723915.1 Gavialis gangeticus | reverse complement strand
CTTTCCTGCCATGGCAGGGGGTCGGACTAGATGATCTACTCAGGTCCCTTCCGACCCTAGAAACTATGAAACTATGAAACAGTCTTGCAAGCAAGCTAAGGAAGTACAGGTCAGATGAATGCACAGTAATGTGGACAGAAACCTGCCTTGATTATTGGACTAAGATAGGAGCAGTCAATGATTTGATGTCTAATTGGCAGCTGGTATCTAGTTGAGTGCCCCAAGAGTTGGTCCTGGGGCTGGTTTTTGTTCAACAACCTGGAAGATGGGATGGAATGCACCCTCAACAGTTTGCAGCTGACACCATGCTGGGGAGAGCAGCAGTTGTGCTTTAGGGTAGGGCTAGGATTCAGAGTGACCTATATAAATTGGAGGATTGGACCAAAAGCAATTTCATGAGGCTTAATAAATACAAGTGCAAAGTCCTGCACTTAGAACAGAACAATCCCATGCACTAGTAGTCTGGGAACTTACTAGCTAATCAGAAGCTCTGCAGAAAAGGACCTTGTCACTACTACTTCTGACCCCTGCATTATGTGTTGAGTATAATCAAGCAGGTAAGCTCTGAGAATGCCTACCAGCTAAAACCTCTAAAGTGGGAAAAGATAGAGGGACATGTAGTTTTTGGTTCTTGATTGCATTTAGGCATGAGATATTGAGCTACTTCACTCCAGCAAGACAGAGGTGCATTTACAGAAGAACTTTAGGTGCTCTGGGAGCTTTAAAGTAAAAACATAAAATCACAGAAATTAGGGTTTGAAGGGACCTCAGGAGGTCAACTATTCCAACCCCTACTCAAAGCAGGACCACCCCCCACAACCCAGCTATGTCATCCCACCCAAAGCTTTGTTTAGCTGGGTCTAATAACCTCTAAGGATGGAGACTCCCCATTGTCTCTATAGGTAACCTATTCTAGTGCTTTACTTTCCTCCTCATGAGAAAGTTTTTCCTAAGATCTAATCTAAACTTCCTTTGCTGCAACTTGAGACTATTGCTCCTTGTTCTGTTCTGCCGCCACTGAGAAACCACCCTTCAGGTATTTGAAGGCACTAATTAAATCCCCTCTGAGTCTTGTCTTCTCCAGACCAAATAAGCCCAGTTCCCTCAGAATCTCCACAGAAGTCATGTGTCTCAGGCCCCTAACCGTTTTCATTGCCCTCCACTGGACTCTCCAGTTTGTAGTGGTGGGCCCAAAAGTAGACCCAGTACTCCAGATGTGGCCTCACCAAGTGCTGAATAGAAGGGAATAATCATTCCCTCAATCTGCTGGTTTCATTACCATTGTAGGCAACCTGTTCCAGTGCTTGACCATCCCCCCATTAAAAAGATCTTTGTACTATCCTTAAAGGCTGTATTACAAAGTTGATAGAAGTAAGATTTGTAACCCACACTGAAGGATATAATCACAAAGTGGTTATAAAATCAAGTTAAATAAGTTAATTTCCATAAGCATTACCCAGACTGTCATAAAGGCACTAGATGCTTTTTTGGTATCACATTAGTATTTTAAGAAATCTATTTCATCTCTATTTGTATGGAACTTGTCCTTGCTATAACATGTTTTTATTTGTACAAAATCCTTACCTATCTTTTTTTAATTTCTTGAGATATTTTGCAATTAATGCTTTAATGTGTCAAGTCATATTACTGTGACTACTTTTATATTAAACTAATTGCATCAGTATGACATATTTAAAAAGATATTCTTCAGTGATAGGTCAGAGTATCACCACTGTTAGCTAATGCAATACATTTTCAGTAATTTTTTATGGTAACCAATAATATCTGTTTTGGCATTTATTTTATTTTTACTCATATGTTTATAAAGATAAGGGAATCTTCTGTGACATGCTAAGTTATGAACCAGACTCCCATTATACTTGAGTTTAGCTTAGATAAAATTTGTAGTGATGTGTAGTTTTTCACAGTGTTATTACAACTTGTTTAGTAAGGTGTTGTCTTTTTATATCAGTGATAGATTATGTGTTTCTTCTTTTTATATTTTACTTTAAAGCTTGCCAGACAGATAGTAATTATGATCTGTGTTGGGCACTTTGCTAGTTTTAGACTTCCATTCAAATAAGCAGAGGGGGGTTAGAAGAAACGTATAGGCCTGTGTGTTGTAGGCAAGTAACGTATAAATAGGTGTATATGAGTTTGTGTCTTTTGTGCTGCGCAACACTCCAACAGAGAAAGCAAGAATTGGTAAAGCAGACATTGTTACTGATTCATTACAGTTTTTAGAGACCTAACCAATAAACTAATTGAGCTATGCCAAGTTAGAATTCCACAAATTTCTATACATTTAAAATTGTCAGCACTGTTCTACTGAACTACGTAATTTTCCTGTTATTTGTCTCTGACTGGATTTTGTCTTTCTTTGAATTATTCAATGCTGTTAACATTTAAGGGGAAAGAGTAAGCCACTGAAGTTAAAAATACTCTTTCTGCCTACTCAGCATAAATGGAACAAAAGTGTTAATCTCTTAGATCCAGATACAAAACTTGATTCAGCAGCCTTATTCCCAGATGATCCCCTGGTAACTGAACTGGCCCAGTGAAGCCTTTGGTAATCAGCATAATTGAGAGCACCCTGAGGACTGTTGTAAGTTACACCTGTGGTCAGACCTGGAACTCAGTTGGCTCAGGATTAGCATTTTAATGATGAACTAGCACCAGCCATAACTATACAGTAATAATTGCTTCTCCATAATAGATAAAACTATGGTATTAGAAAGACCTAAAACTCAAAATTAAATGCTCCACTAACATCAGGATATTGGCAATTAAAGGATACATTGTTGTTTTTAGGTAAATCCCTGCAGCCTACAGATGTCATATGGCTAAGCACACTATACTATGTCAGCAAATTATTATTGTTTTCCCATGACAACAGTGATGAAGAGAATCCTGCCATTGATTCCCATAGTGAAAAGCAGTGAATTATGTATCTTACCACTGCTTAAATGTCCTGGTTTCTTGATTCTTAGAAAGTTTGCTGCTATACCTGATTATATCTTCCCAATCAATGTCAACAATGTCAACAAAACATCTATACATGTCAACCCTCTTCACGCCAAAAAACCTAGCATGCAGACAAAAAATATCTCCAACTTTCCCAATGTTACATCCTAGCATTACATCATTCTCTAGTCCCACACACCATGCAGTGCCATGGAATGAACAAAAGTAATAAGTAGGAGTGTTACTGTGAATGGCCAACAGCTGTATATGCCACATGTTCAACTCCCCTGTAATAGTTATGCTGTCAATTAAAAAACTTGCCCTATCGGTGTGAAGATTTGATCCTTCCTTCAGAGAAAGGGGAAGGGGAAATAAACATCTGATAAAATTATACTGGATAAGAATTGAGAATATCCAGGAATCCAACAGTCTACAGGCAGAGAGTGTGAGTGTGTGTGTGTGTGCGTGCATAAATTACATTTGTGTAATGAACATTTATTAATTTGAGAACAACTAAATTCCAGACACTTCACAAAACATGTAGGTGCTCTGCTCAGAGTCCCTGTAAGCAGGTTGCTTAACCTGTTGGCTTTGGAAGGTAGGTTTGTTTCCTGATGAGCCTTTCTGCCTTAATGCCCTATCATGGGCACTTGAAGAGTGCCCTTGGAGGTGTCCTTTGGCTCTGGGAACCAGCCTCGTCCTTCACCATAGAAAGCTGTTCTTTTCCACAGCTGGCTCCTTCCAGCCAAGCTGCACCTTCACAGTCCTCTTTTTCGCTCCCCTCCCTTTTTAAGCTTCTAGTGAATCACTCTTATTAGCACCTCCCCTACAGTTACAGCTACTCAATAGGGCTGGCTGCCCCCTCTTCAGGCAGAGATGGAACTGGGACTAGCTTCCCGGATCAAGGACAACAAGAAGTCCTTTTTTTAAATACCTAGGGGGGAAAAAGAAGGTTCCGGGCAATGTGGGGACCCTGCAGGACATGTTAGGAAATTTGGTCATCACACCACACAACAAAGCTAACATATATAAGGATTTCTTTGCCTCCATTTTCCTGAGCAGGGGCCAAAACAGCCACCCCCTCTCTGGGCCCCCTTAGACCCGAGGGGAGGTGCACCTAGGCCAAGAGTTAGTGAGGAACTAGTTAGGGAACTTCTGGAGGGACTGGATGTATTCAAATCAGCTGGTCTGGATGATCTCCACCCTAGCGTA
>NW_017729033.1:65461893-65484802 GCF_001723915.1 Gavialis gangeticus | reverse complement strand
TCCAGTTCTGGGTGCTGCACTTCAAGAGGGATGTGGACAACATGGAGCGGGTCCAGAGGAGGGCCACTCACATGATCAGGGGGCAGCAGGGCAGGCCCTATGAAGACAGGCTACAGGACCTGAACCTGTTCAGCCTCCACAAGAGAAGGCCTGTTACAAACTAGTCAGAAGGGACCAGCAGGCATTGGGGGAGTCCCTGTTCCCCTGTGCACTACCAAGAGTGACTAGGAATAATGGTCACAACCTGGCAGAAGGTAGATTTAGACTAGATCTCATGGTCAGGGTGGCTAGGACTGAAACCAACTTCCAAGAGAAGTGGTGCTGGCTCCTACCCTGGGGGTCTTTAAGAGGAGGCTAGATGAACACTTTGCTGGGGTTGTTTGATCCCAGTACTCTCTTCTGCCATGGCAGGGGGTCAGACTCAATGATCTGCTCAGGTCTCTTCTGACCCTACAAACTACAAAACTATGAAACTTCTATCACTACAAGGTGCCACAGTGATAAAATAGTCTCAATAAAATTCAGAAGTGTGTTGTTTTCACAATACATTACACTTACAAAATTACAGGCAACTCTAACTCTTTCCCTGCTATGCAGTTGGTCTAATAAAATATATTATCCTAAGAAATCTTTGCCTGTCACATGATTTCTGAATTATTATGACAACATCACTCTAACACTATCAGGCAACTCCTTGTCATTCTAGCAGCTGCCTGTCTTCAGTTACCATACATGACAAACCATACCTAGCAGAATGTGAAGTGATTGTAGAAAAATAAAGTAACTAGTGAAAAGAATAGATCCCCTGGATGCTAAACTTTTCCTTCATTTTGGCTTTAGAAAAGTGTGTTGATGTTGCAAACAATTCAGAACTTTATCTCCCCAATTGCCTCCAAGAGAGTGACTATGTAACACGGAGCTTAGGTGAGGACATCATGTCAACTTAAGCGCTGAATAATAATCTACATGATTAAGTAAAAATATTCAGTAATCTGTATATACAAGACTCCTGGAGAGAAGTCACAGATCAAGACAATTTTTCTTACCTTACTTGTTCATAAGAAAAGTATCTATACAAATAGTTCTGTGTATATGATAGAACATAT
The DNA here is from genome assembly GCF_001723915.1 of Gavialis gangeticus. Classification (NCBI taxonomy): domain Eukaryota; kingdom Metazoa; phylum Chordata; order Crocodylia; family Gavialidae; genus Gavialis; species Gavialis gangeticus. Next base: position 65,483,696 of record NW_017729033.1, on the reverse strand, counting down.
GTTACAAACTATGAAAACTCATGCAGAAAAATTTCTTATACTCTCAGGAAAGACATAAACCCATTTTCAATACAGTAAGAAGATGTACTTTAATTTTTTCTCTTGAAAAATTACATATTTTAGAGAAAGTCATTAGGAGGCTAAAACTCTGAAAATTCTTCACTAAAAGTAAAACAGAAAAGTAGGTTTCTTGAATGTTAAAACAAGATCTGTAACAACAACAACAAAAGATGTGCAGGTTAGGGAAACAATAATAAATATAATCCTCAAACTCCTTGGAGTAAGCAAATCTCAATAGCCAACAGCTGAAAGCAGGCAAACAAAGCATTAAAATAAAACCCTAATAGGTTTGCAGAGGCAAGGCAATAACCACTTTAGAGGTGGAAACATCAATTATATTTTCCAAAGCAGAAAAATCACTAATGGATTGGAAGCCAATTAAGAACAGTTTACTCAGAACTAAGTTTCCAACACAAAACATGGAAATGACAATTTTAATATGTCACATACCAACGGACAACTATAATGTGATCAAATATCAAGTTTTAAATTGCCTAAAAGAGTAATTGACTATATTTCCAAGAATTACATGTGCATAATAATGGGGAACTTCACTTTCTAGGCTGGAAATAGCAACAAATTCATGGGAATACCAATAATCCATGCATAAACTCAAAATCAAAACACAGAAATGCTTAGAGATCTGCACAAAGTGTAAAAGAATCATAAATATGGGATCACTACTCCCATTCAAAGTTATGCATAAACTCAGGATCACCAGTAATTCACCTTGAACTAGATTGCCCATTTATGTATTGGAATAAAATTTACAGTAGATCAGTTCTCCAGGATGTCAGATTATCCAAAGGATTCAATTATGAAAGTGATCACAGTTTATGTATGAGAAGATTGGAGAGCAAACTTAAGCTAACAAACCCCCAAACCATTGCTAATGAAGGGATAACAATTTGAATGGTAATTTCAGCTTGAGCTACAAAACATAGGAGGTTGTGGAATCTCCTTCATTGGAAGTTTTCAAGAACAGGTTGGATAGATATATGTCAGGGATGACAGAGAAATACCACATCCTGCATTTGTGCAAGGGTTTGGACTAGAGAACCCCCTAAGATTTCTTCCAAGACCATGTTTCAACAACTCTAACAGAAGTAAGCATTGTGATGCAGTACAGTCCTTTTTGCCTAACAGCTTCACAACTGCTGCAATAACTGTTGTTGACTTTCAGACAAGTGAACCTGAAATCTCAATATGAAAACTTTGGCTGGTACAAACGTTACACCTATCATGCTTTAAGCATGCTGGAAGTGCTCTAAAGCCATAATTGAGCAGATGTTCACACTTTTCAAGTGCCTTAAAAACTGCGGATCCTACTCTAAGTTAACTCTCAATGGATGAGGTATTAGACTAAAGCACTTTCTGTTACAGAGCTTTATCAAAAGCCTGTGCCAGATCCTATTGGGGGATAACTTACAGCTCGATCAGCACCATCCCAGGCAGGATTGCACAGGGCTGTGCTCTAGCCTCAGGCAGAGTTCGATTGTTCTGCCTGAGCACCAGGACAGGCAAAACCCTTGGTTGTCACTGACCCAAGCCAGTGACACCTTCTGATCCCAGCCCTGCCTTCTCTTTCCAGCTAGCTGTGAGCTTCAGACAGCCAGGGGGTAGGAACAGGAGTTTCTTTCCCAACGGCCACCCTAGACCTGTGGCATTCCACAGCCTGGCCAGCAGGAACTGCAAGGGAAAGGGGTCTGGACTCTGTGATTCCATAGCAGCCCTGGCCAGGTAGCAAGGTACTGTGGGGACACAAAGCCCAGACCTCTTTTCCCCACAATCTTCCTAGGCTGGCCAAGGAGGCTGTGGGGGAAGTGGTCTGGGGTCTCTCAAGGTTGCCAAACCATGACATTTTTCTTTTACTGCAAGCTTTTTACTGACAACAAAACTTTTTTTTTCTAATGTTTTTATTATGGTTAATGTTACACCCCTAAATTTGAACCCAGGCCTTCTAACTGGAGCTTGGTAGCAGGCAGGGCCCGGCACAAGTGTTGCATTTACATTATGTAAGACGTATCTCAGTAAAAACACATGACAGTAAAAAAGTTTTGCTGTCAGTAAAAAGCTTACACGTTTGCAGTAAAAAAATAACCAATTTCCTGGATTTGCAACATAGGCCTCACCCAAGCTCCCTCTGCCCCAGAATTCATAGCCCCTCTGGGAACTGCATGGGTAGATGACATGGCCATGGCTAGCTCTGTGGGCCAGATATGGCTTGCAGCCTTTATGTTTGACACCCTCACCTTAAATCAAACAAGCATCCAATCCGTGTAAATGGCTTCACATTCAGATCTGATTGTGTATATTTTATACCTTGTTCTTTAAGAAGAAAGATCCACACTTCATTCTTCAAGGTTACACACTTCATCAGTTACTCATCTGTAGCACCAAACTGCATATTATCATGCGTGTGGATATATTTGCAATTGTTTAAGTTTGGCTTACAATCCTGTCCAATGGCAAAACTAATTGTGGTATAGTGCTGACAAGGGACATGCTTTTGTTATCACAAGATAATGCAAAAGCATTCCCACAGCATAGGAGCTGATGGGAAAGCTGTGAAGGAGAAAGATGAAGCTTCAGGGAAATAACAAAAGCCTTTCTGGCATTAAATAGAACTGTGTTTCAATCCTAATTGCTAAAATACCTCCCCGAGGTCCCTTGGCTAACCTTGTAAACTAACTCTGCAGATTTAAGGCAACCTTAACTCATGTTATCATAAGCATCCAGTGAAACATTTATCCACTGATTAAGGCTTTTGGCAGTGTAGTTTGTTGCTTGATGTATGTATAAAATCGATTACTTGCTTCCAGATGAAGAAAATTTCATGTTTAAATAGGAGGGTAGAAATACACAGAGGAAAAATGTGTGCTATCTTAGCTTCTTTTATTCAGAAGTAAAATAGTTGTGAGTTTACTACCCACAAGAGCTGTTTTATCTAATATTGGGCATGTCTACACATCACCCTACATCACCATAGCGATTCACTAAATTGTTGTATGACATGTTACATCACTGTAGGACACACTACAGTGACATAGCGATCACGTAAGTCTACACCTGACCAGCAGCTACTTCACCATAGTGGTGCGCTCCCCTATTTTACTGCACCGATACAGCAAAGTAGCAGCTAAAACTAACCATACACTGCATGCATGGTGCAGTACAGGCAGTTTTTGTGCTGTGCTTCTGTACTTTCAAAATGAATTACTAAAACCCAGTGCAGTAACATCACCATAGGGCAACATCTAGACGTACCCACTGTGAATGAAATCCAGGGTGAAATAAAGAACAATGGCAAGTTTTTCCCAAAGCACCGAATGACTTAGAGCCCAGATCCTAAAAGGGACTAAGACACTGTCATTTTGAATGCTGCAGTGACTAATCTTCAGGTACTTGACCCATATAACGGAAACAACAGCCCTGAGTTAGGTACCTAGTCTTGCTATACAAGGCATGGAACACTTTAGAAGGGGCTCCACAAAATCTGGACAGGTGAACAGGGATACACCCAAACCAGCCAGTAGGAAAAGCTGAAAAGAGGGGAATGTCTGAAAACATGGCCCTCTTCAGAGATTAGACATCTTACTCCATTTGGGTTCACACACCAGAGCTTTGTCCTAAAGGAAGATGATTCAAGTGTTTCTTCCAAACCAGAACAACAGAAACCTATTTCCTTCAAAATATATCTAGAGAAAGAGGTGGGAGACTTGCTTTTACATAAAAGCCCAGTGTTTAGAGTACTTCCCCAGCATTCATTTTTCTTCTCTGCCTGAGGTTTTACAAAACCACATTTCCCACCAGAGTGCCTTAACAACCAAGTTATACAGTACTCTGGACTTGCAGGGAGAAGAAGGGGCACATTCTTAACCCCTCTGATTAAAGCTGTTCCATTTTATGTAAAATAATTAAAGAGTTGTTGATCTGAACAACACTGATAGAGGTTGGCTTCATTCAGTGTCTAACTGATTAGCATTACGTATCACAAAGGTCTTCACTGTGCAATGACCAGCAACTGACTCATGCTAAAGATCTTTAAAATGAATTTCCTTGAATCTTCTGTTCACTAGCATAATGGTTATGACCATTCAGAGGCTTTAACATTATATAGAATTTTACATTTTTATTATCATTTTTTTAATTAAAACTAACTAGCAATTTTTAGTTACTGTCTGTATTGTCATATAGACCTGCAGATCTCTATTAAGATATTAGCATCACTATTGGGATAATGGCAGTAAATCTATATTCTCTGGTCCTGCCAAGTATCTTGCTCATCCTTCTCAATTTGCTGTGGTTATTACCTGCCTGAGACCTTCTCAGGGAAAACGTCCCCTTTGACTCTTTCATTCTGGGATTTGGAGTGCAGATCACTTATTATTCCTAGTTTCTCTAGCCCTATTACCTGTAGTTAAAAAATCATGACGATAAAGCTGTACCTGTGATATCACTGCTGTCTGTAACCTTTGTTTACCAGCAGAGATATACACAGCATCCTTTTAATTAAGGGATGGTAACTCATTAACAGTTGTGTGTCAAAGCCTATACTTCACTGCAGCTTGCTTAAACTTATATCCATTAATTTTTTTTACCATTTTCAGACATTGCTGCATCAGGTATACCATATCTAGGTAAAATAGATAACCAACTGGTAATAACTTCTGCTAAGCTATCTCAGGGAAATAAGAATAACCATCTAGAACCAGATATTTTTTGACCCAGTGAAGACATTCTTATCCCAGTGGCATCATGTTCCTATGCCTTCAAAAGGCCTTTGTTGCCTGCCCTTTTACTGATATGATCGGTATATGTGACAAAGCTTAACAACTTTGTCAATGCCATTATTCATTTGAAGCCTGCATACATAATCACTGGCATTGACATATTTTTTTTCCAATCCATTTCACAAATCCTTTTAACATATTTTTCTGTAACATCTTAGGAAATACTTCCTTGAAGTCTCTAAACAAAATCCCACCTAGAATTGAATAATCCTCCATAATTTGACAATAGTTATGTAATAGGCACCAAGGCCCCTGTCACTTTAAGAGGGTAGAGCAGCTAGAAGCTGCTGCAAGCAGCTGGCTGTGGCAGCAGAGGAGAGCAGGATGGCCATCAAGCCCAAGTGCAAAGCCCTGTGTGTGGCTGGGGAGCCATGTGACAAGAAAGGGTGAGGCTTTGCAGCATATAAACCCAGTGCCTAAGACCAAGCGGCAGTCTGGTTCTGTGATGGGAGCTCCTGGGAAAGGAGGGCTGCAGGACACAGACTGGCAGGCACCCAGGCCACCTAACAGCTGGCATAAGAGTGCAACAGGAAGTATGGCAGTTACGTTGTATTTATGATATATTTAAGCTAGATGCTGGAGGACTAGATTGTGGCTATGGGACAGGTGTGAAGGCCATGAAGTAGTGCTTGGTGGGACACTCTGCAACAGGCAACCCACCCCAGGGTCAGGGACCCAGAGGGTTGAAAGCTGGTCTGCAACACAAAAGCATAAGGCCAGGGGCCTGGAGCATGAGTACGAGACAGAGATGGGGCTCAGGAGCCAAGGTCCAAGGTAGTGGACCTGGACTGAGGGGTGCAACCAAAATAAAAGGGCTAGGGCAGGGAAGACTGAGGCCCAGACAAAGTTTGAAGGCCAGAAGGCCAAAAGCTGTTTTGGGGGCAGGGGCCCCTTTCAAATGAAAATAGAGTAACATCTGGGCATGGTTGCAGGGGAGGACCGAGGCCATGAATATAGCCCATAAGGCAATGGGTGCCCTGAGACACTAATAGGGCCAGGAGGGCTGCAACTTAGTGCCTGAGTGAGACTGGGGCAGCTGGATATGAAAAGTACCTGCTGGCTAGAGTGGGCTAGGATTTACACTGGGACTGTGGGGCAGCCTACATTAACACAATAATAATTCCAGCAAGGCATGGCAAGCAAGGAAAAGGAAGGACACCCTAAGTAGCCAGAGTGGGGGCAGGAGTTGTATGGCTACCAGGAGGCATCACAGCTGCCCCTGGTTTGTGGTCCTGCTACAAGCTAGAAATATACTGTGCTAACAGGCTGAATTGGTTTGGGTTTTTTTTTCACTCATCCTCAGAAGTGTCTCCAGCAAACACAGCCCAGATTTCATCTGAGACCAGCATTTTTCAAAATCACATGTACTTAATCTAGCCATGGACCTTGATCACTTCTACATTTGTCAGTGCTAGAGAACTTGTCTGAAACCACTACATGTCTTCCCGGTATGTATTACCAATATATTTTTTGTGATTAAAAAAATAACCATTTTACACTCTCTGGAGTGTTTTTAAGGTTGTTGTTTGCCATCACTTTTGGCCTTTAGAGTAAGATGTATATGATTAATTTCAGCTAATATTGGCCTGCAATAAATGGAGAATTGAACCTTTTTAAACCCAACCAAATGACTAAGGTCATTTAATTTTTTGTTATCATCCATGATGCACAAGTCTGGTTTCTAGGCTTGAACACAACGTTGTAGGAGATCTGTAGAAATGCTTGGAGGTGTTAGTGTGTGCTTTACTTTTGTGCTTACTATCACAGTAACTCAGAATTGAGACTTTTTTAATTAACTCCTATAACTTTTCAGATCATGTGAAGACTTAAAATTCATGTCTGCTGAATATTTTTTTACACAGAGACACTCTCAGGTTAGTTTTAGGTAGCTAAATTGGCCACATTTTCCCTGCCTATTTCCCTGTTCCAAGGATTTGTTGGATCCTTTCCTCATTTGGTGCAGTAAGCATGTTGGTCACTGCTTTATGACTTTACTGAGACCTATCTATACACCTCACTGTGTTACCTGTGTATTATTTCCGATTCCTTTCTGTTTGCTTAGGCTTAGCCAAGCATCACTAGCTCTTCCCAGAGCTGCTTAATCACTGTTTTTGCCTGGATCATCACTGTATGTACTTTTTAACTCTCAATACCATAAAAAGATTGTTGTATTTTCTGAGGAACATCTCCTATGTAGAAAAGAACCTGAACAGCAATCTAAGGAAACCATGTTTTCCAAAAGAGGAAGTGTATATATTCTGTTTTCCTAATGGCAGTTGCAAGAACCCAGCTGACACCAAGCCTAGAAAAATGTTTGGCATCATCAGTCTCTCCAAAATGTCTCTATTTAAAGATAGTAGAAAATGTTCCCTTTCTGCACACTTACTAATGTTTTGAGGTCTATATATAATCTGAGGGTTTAATCATTTTCCCACTGTCCTTACGGGGATCAGTGAGTGTACACATACTGGTGGTTCTACCAATGGCGTAACGGAGGATGGGACACCAGGGGCAGTCTACCCCAGACTCTTATTTGGGAAACGGAGGTGGCAGGAAAAAATGGCTGCTGCCGCAGCATCATGATCACAAACATGATTGTGTGGCACAGCGGCAATTGGAAGCCGCCCTATGTGTGCAGCTGCCCTGAGTGCCCAGCTGCCTTGTCCCACCAATGGGTTCTGCCCACTTTAAGATTGTCAGAGCAGTGATTGTAACCAGCTTCCCTTTTCAGTCCCTGCTTCATTACAAGAGGAATTTTCTTAGAGTCCTGAATTACAGGAAAATCGAGCTCTCTTTCTATCCTCTCTCATTTTTTCTCTTCTGTTACTTTTCCTTGTCCCACACGTATTTATCAGTTTGGAATGCAAAGGACTTGTAGAGCCCCTAAAAGGAGGAGACTCTTGCCAGCCCCTCAGCTAATCACATAAAGTCACTCCTGAGTGATTTCCTCTTTCTCTTTGAAAGGACAAATTCAGGGGTAATGGGCTTTCTCTGTCTACACCTGATTGAAGGAAGGGGTGCTTACTAAATGGCTTAAGCAATAAGTTCTTCTGAAGGCACCTCAGTATGTGACATCAAGCTGGTTGAGTTTAATCTAACTGTTCCCTAATTTATCAAGAGGTAGTTGCAGGCAAGGTATTCAACAGCTTCAGTAAAATTTGTGGAGATTTTAGAGTTCTTTTCCCTTCTCCCATGATAATTTCTGGAAGTGGTCTGAGTAATAGTTTTATTAGTATGCCTGATGGGACCAGGTATCTTGATCACTGGGCCTTAAAAAAACCCACCCAAACAAGAATCAAAACCTATGCACATTTAGCCAGAGCTTTGGAATACTGTCCTCTGTGAAGAGAACCTGTAAGGATTTCATAGCTTCTTCACGCAGGGAACTGGCTTTTGTAGTTATGTAGCTTATTGCTTTTTAGCCTCAGTCCTAAATCTCTCATTTTTCTACAATACTTATTATTCATATCGGACAATCAATGCTTAGATTGTTACAGCAAAACAATATATATATATGATATCGAGTTCTCCCTTTAGAAAAGAGTAGCATTTACTTGCTCCAAAATCATCTTTGTAATATATAAATGAATAGGAACAGCAGATTGTGAAAGGGGATAGGAGATAGAAAAAATCTAGATTTAAAACAGAGCATGGCAAGTCTCTGAAATGTTCGTTTTTTTTCTAAAGTATATTTAATTTCCTTTAGCAATCTTTCTTGGGGTCCAAAGCTCATTTGTTTGTACAGAATGAACATAAATAACAAGGTCCGATGATAGGTTTGGGGTTTTAAGTATTTAACAGGTTGAAATCATTGCACTTTACATTAACAGGACCATAGCTGAACTGCTAGAAATAAACATTCTCCTAATTGTAAATTCAGTGTATGTAATATTCAGCTCCCAAGGCAACACTAAAGTCGTCCCGTTACTGGAGTTGGTTCAATAATACCATCCTGTTGTTTCTATTATTATGTAAATTAATCATTACTATAACAAAATTATTCATTTCTCTATTTGATCTCTGGAAGAAGTAAATGATTGATGTTCAAGATTAACTCCCAGGTATAGTCGTTCATTTGATTAATAATAGTATTTTATTTAGTTCAGTTAAACTCTTTTGAGGAAAAAGCCTTGAACTTGTGGCTATGATTCACCCTTTAGTAAACAAATGATCTCATTAAGATAATTATCTTCATCTTAATAGACTGGATAATTTAGTAGGTGTCAGAAGTCAGAATAAATAGCAAAGATATCTTAAGCAGCTTTGTTTTAAGGCAGATGTCATAAACTGGAAAAGATTATGGATTTAGCAAAGGCTTTCAGAGTATACAGATGAATAATGATTATGATGATACTGTAAACACTGACATTCAACAACTATAACTCCATTAACCAAATCAGAAGTTCAGTTTAGCTTGCATCAGTTCAGTTTTCATAGTATCCTAATGTCTAAAAGTTGGCTGTTCTGTGAAGGAAGCAGGACAATCTGTTACTTTTGTGGCGTTCTCTATATGCTTTTTTGCCCCATGTTTGAGAGACAAGTTCAGGCTCTTTAATCAGTGAATCCCCCTTGGCCCTTAGATTTGCTAGCCCCTTGGGTCCTAGTAGTAGAGTACAATAGGCCCAGTCAACATTAGTAACTAACAGAAAAAGAATGTGACTATAAGGCAGTAATTCCAGGTTTTTGTCTTCAGCTCTGCCAGTTACACATTATGTGGGCTTGGGCAAGCAGATATGTCTGTCACCTTGAGGGGAAGGAAGAAAGCAACAACTTTTAATTTTTTGACTTGGCCTTTTTAATGACTCATTGCTGTTGTGTTCTGTGCCTTACTGATGTGGTTTGCAACTTTAGGCCTTGCTCTTCTCCTATCATGCAACAATAGTTCTGCTCGTTGGACATGTTGTCTCATTCTGATATCTATCTACTTACGCTAATTGTTAATCATCTTTTTCTTTCTCTCTCATCTTAGCAAAGCACAAAAAGGTAAACACTTACTACTTCAATTTACTGTTAATTGTTACTAATGACTTAGAGAATCTGGTACAAGGGAACCTGTGTCATATTGTAACTATTTGAAAAAAGGGAGAACTCTGGAATTGGCTTAGAAGCAAATGTTCTTATGTGGCCTCAGCTGGTGTTGCAAATACTTCGTAGTGTGTCCTCTGCTTGTTGAAATCACTATGGCTGCTTGCAGACATTAAAAAAAACAAAAACAAAATGGCGCATTACTTTAAACTCAGCACATTCCCGCACCTAGCCCAGCACATGCCCAAAAGAGGCAGAACATTAGTTGGACCCAGTTTGCCCAGTTTCTGTATAGATTGGGTACTTTAGTGGGGCTTTTTTGGTGCTTTAATAGCTCATTGGATAGGCTATTAGATAAAAACATGAAAAAGCCCTGCTAAAGCACCTGGTCTATACAGATGCTGTGGAACCAGGTTGAAGTAATGCACTGCTTCATCTGGTAAAGGTCTTGATTGTTTTGTTAATATCTGCAAGCAGCCTGTGCTTCCATAAACATTTTAATAAGTCAGTATTATCTGCCAAAAAAAAAAATGTAAAAAGTCCTGACCAGATCTACTTCTAAGTCTTTCACAATATTAGTGACCAAGTGTCCCTGAGGTGCATATATGATTACTGTGCTTATAGAAGTTCTATGTGGCCCTCTATAGTAGCTGTCAAAACTCATGTGATTATATGTTACAACACCCTTCATGCTTCTTAGTTTTCCAAGAAAAGCGTATATCAACACCTCTGCTAATTTAGAAACAAAAGAAAGAGAACCAGAACAAGACAGTAGCTTGCTCATAATTTTCCCCACAGAAGAAGATAAGAAATAGAATGAATTGCCTATAAAAGATAGAAATGGTTTCGTTTAATGTACTGCTGCAAAACACTAAGATACTGCATAAAAAGAAGAACCAGCACATACAAGAGCCATGTCCTGCCAGTAGATCTTGTAATGTGCACACTAATGCTATTATGTTTAAAATTAGTAGTCTTAGGGTCATCAGTGGTTCCCAATCCCAGGTCGCGACCCAAATGAGGGTCATGGGGGCAATGCTGGCAGCGCCACACACAAAAGAAGAGCTGTGCCACGTGCTGGGAGCTCCCCCAGCTCTGCCCCTGGGTCACCACCACTGCCATACTCTGCTCCCAGCAGCGGGTCATGGGGGAAAAAAAAAGGTTGGGAACCACTGGTCTACATGGTGCCCTATAGTGATATTGTTACCATGCTGTTCTTTAGTACTTCCTTCTGGAAGTATTAAAGGAAAAAGGAAATACTAAAGTACAGCACAATAACTGCCTGTACTGTGGTATACATGTGGTACACAGTTATTTTTGGCCTCAACATCGCTGTAATGGCATGCTAAAATGGGGAGAATGTGTCACTAAGGCGATGTAGCTGCCAGCAATGTGTAGACACACGATTGCTATGTCGCCATAATACATCATAGCATAAGATCCTGTAAAGGATGTTACATAATATTACATGGTTAGGTGGTAAACACTTACAGGTGATTCGAAAGATAAACCCAGAGATTTCAGCTTGGAATCTGTAGTGTCAGAAAGATTCTCACCTGTTGTAGTCTTTCTGAGTTCTTGGAAACACAAGAATTACTCTCTTATTTTTTTCATAGTCAAAAAAAGAGTGAAAGCTAAGAGCTGGTATTTTTCCAAGGAGTCCATTGAGTTTAACAAGGAACACCTTTAATCTGAAAAGGTTAAGAACCATTGGGTTATTTTTTTTTTTATTGCTATAAACTTATTGCATCTTCTTTCTTGGAAAAAATATTTGCTCAGTTTTTTGGTTCACTTTGGCCTACGTGGTTTTGAAGAAGGCATTTATGGAATTCTGTATGTGCTCCTCAAGACATGTGGAAGGTGACAGGCATTGCTTATTTCTGCCTGCAACTGACATCCATAAGTTCCTATGGCAAAGTTCAGGAAGTATTTATCTAATTTTTTGCACCATCTGGTGAATCTTTCTACTCAGTTGTTTTGTGCATGGTGTAATTGTGACTTATCTTTGTTTCTACACCTAGTGATTTTTTTCCAGTCTTCTTTCTCCTCTAGATGTTGAACAAATTGATGCTCATACTTCTCCTCTATTTAAACCTGTCCACTTTACAAAATAATGGGTCAAAAAGTCATCCAACAACAAGTACAAACGAAATGGTCAAAATCTCCAATGGCAGGCATATCATCCATTGTATTATCAAAGAAGCCCCCCATCTAGGTGTTGCTCTAGAGACAGGGTGGATTTGGTAAGATAATTCAGCAGCAAGGGCAGGGGGGAGGGCGTTGATTAGGTCAGGTGAGCCCCTTTTATAGGAGAAGAAGAGTCACATTTTACTGAAAGAGGTTCCCCTTTACTAACATATGCTGCCTTAGAAAGACAGGGGAATAATCCTTTTATGATAAAAAAGTGTGGCATTATTCCCTGCTCGAGAACATCAAGTTTATGCTGCTCATAGGACAATAGATTACAGCCTTTTGTGCAATTCCATATCCCCTCAACTCTAGAAGTTATACTTCTACCCTAGACACTTTCTCCAATCCAGATAGAACAAATAACTCACTCACACACCTCTGTCAGTAAGAAATACCTGCAAAGTACTGGCCAACAACTCTCTCTCCTTGTTCCTTCTTTTCCTCCCCACAGTGTTATACTCCCTTAATCGTGTCCTTCCAAATAAGTCTCCTGCATGATTGTGACCATCAAATTTTTTTAAATAGGTAATCTACCTCCCTTTAGAAAGCAATACTAATAATGGTGGTAGATAGTAAAAGGAATCAAGGGAACTCACAAGTGAATGATATGGAAGTCCAGGTGAACCTCACATACAAAAGGTTTCCCATTCTCCCTGAGAGAAGGGCCAGTCAGTATGGAATCTTCTAAAGGAGGAATATTTATCACAAGATAATAATGACCCCTCTACTTTGAGCTTCTGAAAAAGAGCAGTTAAAGTACGGAAAATACAATGAATGGCCAAATTAATAAATTTTAAAGGACTATTATGAGGATCTAATCTGACTCCTGAGTAACACAAGCCTCATAATTTCACAGAGTGGTCTGAAAGCAGACATCTCTTTTTAGTTATTTGGGCACCATAAATCCTCACTCAATGGTAGCACTGCAAGACCTTTACAATTCAGGTGGTAAGCAGGTGGCATCATTTTTTTTTTAAGTACAATATGGGTGCATCTACATGAGATGCTTAGCTTTGCATTAGCATAGTTTACTGTGAGGTAAGCACGTGCATCTATATGTGTACATGCTTACTTGACAGTAAATGTCCATAAAACCAAGTAAATTTGCTACCTGCAAGTTGAAGTAGCTAATTTACTCAGGATTAGTAATGTTGCCATAGTGCTTGTGTAGTCACCTGACCAGGAGCAAAATCTGCTCCCAGTCAGCCATCCACCAGGGGTGGGAGATGGTTCCCTGCTCCTGGGAGCTGCCTGCTTCCAGGGCAGGCTCCGCCACAGAAGCCTGCACAGGGGCTATGTCCCCCTGTCTGTCCCAGCAATAGGGAGCTTCCAGCCCCTGCTCCCTGATTGTGGCATGGGGACTGGGAGCTAGTTTCCAGTTCCCGCTCTGCAATCACAGAGCTGGGGCTGGAAATGGGCTGGGAGCTTGTTCCCAGCTCCTGTTCTGTGATCACAATTGTAATCATGAAGCAGAGGCTGGGAGTACCCTGCATAGGGACAGTTCCACACCCAACCTGGAGCTGACTGGGACAGTTCCCAGCCAGCCACAGGCTGCATAGGAAAGCATGTGCAGCCTGGAGGTGGTTGGGGACTGTCCTGTTTCGGGTAGTCCTCAGCCAGCTCCGGGCTGCACATGCAGACTTCCCCCCACAACCTGGGGCTGGCTGGGAACTGTCCTGGTCAGAGGCAGGTCCCAGCCCTGCCTGTGCCCTGATTGAGTGACCAAGGAGGTAGGTTCCAGCCACTTGTCCTCATCTGCTGGTGGGGCAGCTAGCAGCAAGCTAGCTGTCCCACTGGTGGATCAGAGTAGAGGGCTGTGATCTGCCCCTCTCCTGCAGCTCTTTCCAAGCCCTGTGCCCCTGATTGGAGAGTCAGGGCCAGGAGCTCCCTGTTGCCAGAGCAGAGGAACATTGTCCCCACCCCAGCAGCAGGCAGCCCCCCAGGGACAGGAGACAGCTGTCTCCTGTTCCAGTGTTCCATGCCAGCCTGTGGGCTAGCAACCATGGGGAGCTTGCCCCAGTGGCCGCAGGGGCCCACTGCAGAGCTTCAGGAAACTGGGTGCAAATCTGATCCCTAATCCCTGCATGTGTAGATGCCTGCCCAAAAACCCTTATTTCATCTTAGTTTACACCAGGCCGGAGTATGTTCATGTATAGACGGGCCCTATATGTACTTTTCAGGGGGTGGTGGGAATTCTGTATTCTAGAAGTATAGAATATTAAAACTATTGAGTGAGCTGTGACATGAATCATACAGTAGATGTAAGAAGGTCTACTATAAAAAAAAGCCTCTGAAGAGAATATTCTTTAGACTATTGAGACTACCAAACCTATTCTGTGATGTGTCCATGGTTTTGATTGTAATGGGATGGCACTGATGTTCCCTAAGCACTGAACTGAAATGCTGAGTTTAAGCAGCAGCACTATGCTAAAAGCAGTTTAAAACCTGAAGTAGAGAGAAAACTTGAAAATGTATATTCATCATATCTTTTTAACAACTTGATTGTGTTTTGTGACTAACCACAAATATTTCTGGTGTATTATTAATTAGAAATATAAGCTGGTTGTATGAAGACTGTTTATAGTTTCTGTTGTAATGTGGAATGTGTTGGGAACCTTGTAGTATGGGAAGTATAATCCACATATTACTTCCCTCTTTTACTTTGTTAAAATCCACGCAGCAATCCATTCTTGGAAAAATGGGAATTCGATCAAAAGAAAGGGATAATTAAAAAACAATACAAAGTTATCTCTTCAAATCCCTGAGAAGCAAAGGATGGGTCTCTATGTTCTTTCACTAGCAGGCCAGCTCCTGATAAAGTGTAAATATACTGGAAATACTGCATAATCCTTTCATTCGGAGACTTTTTTTATATATATATATAAAACATTGGTTCTTTGACTACAAAGGAAGAAACCAAAAATAAATTAAGTATTCATTTATTAAGAAATTAGAGCAGGCTTTCATAATCTTTGTAATGTTTAACATATTAGATTTTAAACAGATATTTCCAGTGATTGCCAACATTGGAATCAAGTTGTTTAATTCTAATATGATTCATTCTAAGATGTGGGGTGAGGTGGGCACGCTGGAGGGGAGGGATAGAACTCAGCTAGATCTAGACAAATTAGAGGTGGGTGGATGAGAATAGGATGGAATTCAACGCAGACAAGTGCAAGGTGCTGCATCTAGGGAGAAGGAATCAGCAACACACCTATAGGCTGGGGAACACCCTTCTTGTCAACAAAGCAGCAGAAAGGGAACTTGGAGTCATTGTTGACTCCAGAATGGACATGAGCTGCCAGTGAGAGGAAGCGGTCAGTAAGGCTAACGGCACCTTGTCGTGCATCTACAGATGCATGACAAGCAGGTCCAGGGAGGTGATCTTTTCCCTCTGTGCAGCATTGGTCAGGCTGCAGTTGGAGTACTGCATCCAGTTCTGGGCGCCACACTTCAAGAGGGATGTGGCTAGCTTTGAGAGGGTCCAGAGGAGGACCACTTGCATGGTCAAGGGGCCTGAATCTATTTAGCCTCCACAAGACAAGGCTGAGAGGGGATCTGGTGGCCATTTACAAACTCACCAGGGGGGCTAGCAGAAAGGGTGAGACTGTTCCCTCAGGCACCACCAGGGGTTACTAGGAATAATGGCTACAGATTGTTAGAAAAAAGGTTCAGGCTGGACATCAGGAGGCATTACTTCATGGTTAGGGCTGCCAGGCTCTGCAATGGACTCCCAAGGGACATGGTACTCTCTCCTACCTCTGGGGTCTTCAAGAGGAGGCTGGACAGATATTTGGTTGTGGTGATATGACCCCAGCACTCATTCCTGCCCATGGCAGGGAGTCAGACCTGACGATCTGTTTAGGTACCTTCTGACCCTAAGCACTATGATACTATGATACTATGAATATACTTTCAAAGTATGAGCATCATCTGCCACTGTATACAATAACTAGTTATGTGCAATTATTTTTCCTTTGGACAATGGGCTGTAAATAAACATACAGTACTTTTTTCATCTGACTCTTAAGTTCTTATTACACAGCACAAGAAAGGATTTCAAAATGCAGCCTCTAGAAATGGTCAAATCTTGCAGACTGATTCAAAAGAAAATGAATAGGATTTACATGACTAATATGTTATATCAAGGAATAGGTGGGTACTGCAAAAGTTTCTATGATTTATGAATCAATGTGGAACAAAAACATGTTTTGAAATCTCAGATTGGAGTGACCATTCTCTGTATTATTCTGATATGAGACCCACCTCTAGCAAGTAAAACATTCAAGAATGCAAAGAGTGAAGTAACTCCATCAAAACACTATCATTAAAGCTACCGTCATTGTGGAACTCTGCAGAGACTCTAAATGCTGAAACTATGTCACTCTAAGAGCAAGCCTGGGTGAAGTAGTAGAGACCACTCCAATAAATTTGGCAGAAAACACCTGTGCTGATACACCTTAGGAAAATTAACTATAGGGGATTTTTTCCTTCCCTTATTTCAGATCATAAAGATGAACTGTGCTCAATGTTTGGCCTAATACAGGTTCCACTCAAGCTGATGGTAAAATGCTAATTGTGAAAGGAAATTTGGCTAAATGTGTTTAGTCTCACCCAGAATATTTAGAAAGACATATCAATTCTGTCATTACATAGTATATGTATTGATATGTTTTTTCTAATATGTTCACAATATAGCCAACAAAAATGTAAAACCCACACATGTCTATCTAAATACTAGATGTACAGGCACATCTGTGCAGATTCTGTGGCTGTACGGGTTAATGTTTGATGTCAGTACAATACATGTGCTTAGATTGCATTGTCCTCTATGAACATATTGCCAAAATTGAACTGTCAAGTGTTCTTTCTATCAACAGTAAAAACTGAGCCTTTCAAAACCCATAAATCATTTTAAACCAAAAGAACAGATGGCGCTGAGAGGAAGAGCTGCAGCCTGCTGTTCCCTGAGATTTGAGGAAGCCCCTGTAGCTTTCCATGAAAAACAATTTTACTTTGTTCACTTTACCCATTAGGCAAAACAGAGATTAAAATAATAATGGAAAATGTCACTATGCTTACTGAAGAGGATCAAAGTACTGATTGCAGTTAAGTTGTCCCATACATTCTGTGCTCATTTTTCCTCTCAAATATATACTATAGATTTTTAAAAGTTAAATTAAGACATGCATTTGAAAGCTAATTGATAGCATCTTCCAAACATGTTCAACCAGCATACTATAATACTCCAAAATGTTTGACTTTCTGTGCCCCATATTTTCCTACACTGATCAATGCTGATCTATTTAGGGAACACAATTATATTGCTTCTACCCCCCTTTTTTTTTAAATGCTGTAACCAGAGCCCCAGGCTTTGTTCTCACTGTAGTATAGATAGATCCAACACTGGATGATGTGTCTTAAATTCAAATGGGTTGTGAGAACAGTTTACTCCAAACAGCACATGAGGAAATGAAGGCTGAATTGATATAGAATGTGCACAGGATTTTAATCTTAAGCATCAAGTCAGCTGTAAAGCCTGATTAGTACTGTGAGCAGAATAACTTGTAAACCTCTTTACAATCTAAAACCCCAAACTTGCCTCTTCAGACTGGTTTTGGCTCCATACAGATCCCATGGAGGAAAAAGCCTTCTATGTTAGGTAACTGGGTTAGCTGGTGGAAAAAAGATGCTATCTAGTACTCCAAAATGAAGAAGGGGATCTTGGAAATTTTTAAGATGAGTGTGATATGGTCAAACTGCTCATTATTGAGAGATCTGAGAACATATTGAAAGACTTAAATACATCCAGTCTTCCCCTTCACATTGCTATTTTACCAGTCAATTCTACATTAATGTAGGATCTTTCTGTGTAATTTATTTTCATGTTTCATTCAAATCTTGGGTTGCATTTGCAGTAGGATCAGGGAGTCCATGAATGTATGTATACGAACATGTCCTGTTATGCAATTAAGACCTGTGGGACTGATACTTGATATAAGGAGATATGTAACATAGGCTGTCTGCAGACATTAAAAAAAAGCACTTTGAACTCAGCACATTTTCACGCTGAGCCTAGTGCATGCTTAGAAGTGGCAGTGCATTAATTGAACCTGGCGCACCCAATATCTGTAAGATTGGACTCTTTAGTGGGGCTTTTTGGGCACTTTTATGCAATAGTTGATTGAATCAGTTATTAGATAAAAGCACCAAAAAGAGCTGCTGACTCAACTGATCTGTACAGACACTGCACAGCCATGTTGAAGTAACGCAGTGCTTCATTGGGTAAAGCATGTTTTTTGGGGGGGTTTTAACATCTGCAAGCAGCCATAGAGTAGAGAGATAACATGTGCTTAGCCCCCCTTTCCCAATATTTATGTTCTTAACTTTGCTATGAGGAAGATCCAACACAGAAATTAGGCTGCAAACCCTAATCTTTCCTTTCTTATTTAGGAATGAGGACGAAAAGATCAGGCTGCATAAAAGGTTTCTCTCACTGTATGAGGGTCTGGTAACTGAAATGCACATAGTTTTAGTTCTGTTGGATAGAGTATACTCCACACTTAGTGTTCACTCAGGCCTAGGTTTACAAAAGAACTTATGACTTTTATACCTCGTTCCCATTTTAGGCACCCATGTCCAAAATTGTAATCTGTCACCTAATCCTGGAGTTAGTTAAAGTTCACAGCCTGTTGTTTCAGATGAAGTGCACCTAAGTTTCTATTTCTGAGTAGGCTCAGGAGCACCTTGTTCCTGACAGGGCTGTCAGCTGGGAACTCTGTTTTTCATGAAACTTGATTCTAGGTATGTGTGTGTCTGTTCCATGTCCCAGGGTTGTCTCAAACTGCTGTGATTGCTACCTACTTGAGACATAGCAAGCAAAGCAGAAAAAATGTGTCCTTTATCCTCATGCTTTTGGAGAAGGGGCTACCTATTCTTCTTTTGTATGTCAATCTGGTACGATAACTACCAATGACTGGCAAACTTCCTCATGTGACATCACTATGGTTTGTGACTACCATTTCCCATCATAAACATGTACTCCATCATTTTCATTAAATAGTTGCAGCAGAGGACCTCAAATCATGTTGTTTTTTGTCTTACCTTTGTCTTCATATTTCCATATGTCTCCTGTGACCATGGCATCTGTTTTTGACAGTGCAGGCATTCTTGTTTTTCAATTTTCCATAGAACAAAATGTCAGTAGGTGACAACAACCAGTGCTATTTTGTAATTTAACAGTGCTAAATACAGACTGGAGGCAGATTCCTTCTGTTTCTCAAGCTCCCTTAAAATTTGCATCCCATTTCCATCAGCTCTCTTTGCATAGCAGCACTCTCAAGGGCTGGTGCAGGCAGGTAGATTTCCCTATATATTTCACCATTCTAAGGATCTTTGAGCCCCTTTGCTTGTCTTCTTGGAGAGGCATATCAGTGAAGGCCTCAACCTCACTGTATACCTTGTGTTAACTTTTCTCCTAGGTATGTTATTTCCCTACCTAAGAAAGTAGGGCAGGGCTGCACTAACCGGTTCAGTGAGGCATGAGTTTTTATAGACAACGACCTACGTCGTCGGATGCTATGAATGGACTGGGAGAAAAGACAGCATTTATATAGAAAGGAAAGGGACAGGGAGAGGCGACACTCTTAAGAGAGGCAAAAAGTGGGTTGATTAGATGAACAAGGTATTTCACACCTTGAGGGTTGCTAGAGTTAGCAGCTAATCCAGGTGATAAAATAAGAATCCACAGAGACTGTAGAGATTATGCTTAACATGATCCAGTCTGTGGATAATTTCTTGTTCTGGAATTTTGTGTTCAAGTTGGGTTTTAATGGGTTTTATTAATGATAGTTCTTCTAAGGTCAGTTATAGACCATCCAGTGAGGTCCTGAGATGGGGTTTTGTGTATTTTTGAAACTAGAAACTTAGAATGTTGAATCAGTGTCCATTCTCTTACATAGAGATTGGCCCATTTGACCAATGTGTGCAACAAAGGAAATGGTGAATGAACTCTAGATTTATTTTTTTTGAGGGGGGGAGTTGGTCTAGTGATAATATGGTCTATGTTGATGAAAAAGCATATCTGGGTCTGCAGCAAGGCCTGATAGCTTGATGAAAATTGGAATTAGGTAGTCTGTTGCTGGAGAGACATTGTTTGAGGTTGGAGGGTCATTAATAAATCAGGACAGGCTTGTTCCCTAAGGCCACCTTGAAATGATAGTCATTTTCTAGGAAGGACTAGAGGTCATTCATGATGTGTATAAGGTGTTCAAGCTGGATGCTTTTTTAAGTGATGACCAGAGGGATCCCATTGCCCTTGTCATAGGGTTGGTATTGTAGCAGATCAGAATAGGGTATGGGTCTGTTTCTGTTGACTTGGGTGGTTATGGTTTTGGGATGGTACTATAAGTGTAGGAAACTCTGTTCTAGATCTGAGATGTGCATCCTAGTTGATGGGATCAACCAGATATGCTTGTAAGGTAGATGAGGCTGTAGATGAGCAATTTAGCAGTATGTTTAGGATGAATACTGGTGGCATGGAGATAGCTGTAGCAGTCAGCTGGTTTCTGATAAAATGTGGTGTTGATGGACCCATTGTTAAATTTCACATTGGTGTCCAAAAAATAAATTTGCCTGGTGGATTATTCAAGATCCAGTTTTATGGAGGGGTGAAATTTGTTAAAATCTTGGTGGAATTTCTTTTAAGACTCCATATGTCTATGTTCCCACATGTCCACATGGTGAAGATGCTCTCAGTTATATCAGGGTGCTGCGAGAGCATCTGTGGAAGAAGTAGACTCTGAGATCTGTCATATATCTATTGGTATATTGGGGGCCTTTTGTGTGCCCATGGCCACTAATTGTAGGTAACAGTGGGCACATCTACATGAAACTCTTTGTTTGAGATCAGAGCTAATTAAAGCCTTGACATTTACATGTTCAGATGCTTACTGCACAATATTTTGTTCTAATCCTGAATAAATTTGCTACTTATAAATACAAGTAGCAAATTTACCTGGGAGTAACTATTGCACAGTACGGCACTTGTAGACGACTGACCAGGACCAAATGTACTCCCGGTCAGCCAGGCAGCAGAGGGCAGGAGATTGCTCCTTGGCCCCAGGAGCTGCCTGCTGCTGGGGCAGGCTTTGCCACTGGAACCGAGGTCCCCTTGTCCTGGCAGCAGGGAGCTCCTAGTTCCCACTCCATGATCGCAATTGCAGAGTTGAGGCTGGAAGACTTATCTCCTAGGTTCTCCTCCAGGACCTTGGAGCTGAGGTCGGGATATTTTTATCTCCCAGCCTCAGCTCTGTGAACTTGGAGCCAAGGCTGGGAGATTCTTATCTCCTAGCCTCAGCTCTGAGGTTGCAGAGCTGAGACTAGGAGATACAGGGGCTGGAAGCTCCCTCCTCCTGGCGAAAAGAGACATTGCCTCTGGCTGGGCTCCACCACCAGATCCTGGCCCAGCAGCAGGCAGCTCTCTCTGGCTACTGCAGGGGACTGGTGCAGGGCCCGCAGGGGTGGGAGCAGACTGCTACCATGAGTAACAAATCTGCTCCCACTTTCCCACATAGATTCATAGATTCATAGATTAAGGGTCGGAAGGGACCTAGTAGATCTTCTAGCCCGACCCCCTGCCAGGGCGGGAGAACAACAAAAAAACCCCAAAAAGAGAAACGGGACTCAAATGAGTCCAGCCAGGTAGGCATCCAGCCTCTTCTTAAAGACCCCCAG
>NW_017729033.1:65443308-65456893 GCF_001723915.1 Gavialis gangeticus | reverse complement strand
GCTACCATGAGTAACAAATCTGCTCCCACTTTCCCACATAGATTCATAGATTCATAGATTAAGGGTCGGAAGGGACCTAGTAGATCTTCTAGCCCGACCCCCTGCCAGGGCGGGAGAACAACAAAAAAACCCCAAAAAGAGAAATGGGACTCAAATGTGTAGACAGTAGACACCTGTTTGGGGTGGGTTTACTCTAGAGTAAATTGCTTTGGAGTACACCCACCCTGGAGCAGATGCATGTATAGACATATCCAGTGAGTCTCCAAATCTGAAATAGTTGCATGCGAGGAAAAAATGGGAGATTTTAATGGGAAAAAGCAGTGTAATCATCAGGGATAATGTTCTTTATGATTTGTAATCCATCCTCATGGGGGATATTGGTCTACAGAAGTGTTTGCTGGAAGTTTGTCAGGGAAGTCTAGTTTCTTTAGAAAATCTGTGGTGTCCTTCAAATAGCTGGCAGATCAGTGGCACATGGGACTAGAATAGAATCAGTTCAGGCAAAAACTTCCTCTATGATGGCACTAGTGCCACAGAGAATGGAGCATCCTTGCCCTAGCAATCATCTTTAGTGTGAAGGAGACATTACTAGGCATATTTTTTGAGGCAATTAAGCTCTTCCAGAACCACAATATATACAGAAAGACTTGAGTATGAGTATATTGTGTTGGGTAAACTGTGAGGGACTTGGAGCCAAGTAGCATAGGTCATCTATGCCCTCAAAGCCCATGAATTTGATGGAATACAGAATTCTATGAACTTTCTATAAATTGTATTAGGAAAATAAGTACACAAGCATATTATACAGCTAATATATCATTTAACTAAGTTAATTAAAGCAATGCAACAATAAAACTGAACTTACAATTATAAATAAATCAATAGGTTCAAACCATCAATTCCAAGAAACAGGAATAATTGGTTTGTAGTAAGACTACAAGACTAGAACTCAGGAGTCTTGCCTCGGCCAAACTTTTTCTGTGACCTTGGGCAGTCGCAAAATGTCCATGTGTAAAATGGCGATAAATATTTCCCTCTCTCATAGGACTGTTGTGAGGATAAAATCCATTGCTGTTAAACATGCTGATAAAGTATAAACAACATGACATGGTTTGTTGACATGTTCAATACTACCAGGTGTTTGTCTTCTCCACTAAAGCATTCTTCAATTATTTTAACCATTCTAAGGCTTTTTATAAATGCTCTGATACTTCAATGCAATGAAAAATGGGCTTCTTTTTATCAGCTATCTCTAAAAAATATAGAGGTTGCTGATAAAGGGCTTCTAATAGGGAAAGAACTGATATGCTGTAAGGGTCTTATCAATCTATTTCTCTTGGCTTTGAACTAGTTTTTCCCTATAAAGAAGACAAATTTAATGCCATTCATTGTGAACCAACTGTATGTGTAGTTAAGATTTTAAATATCTGCTTTAGTTCCTAATGTGATTGCAGTGAACATTATGCCTTGAGATGGGAGCGCATGAGCAACAGAGTAGTTGGAGAAGTTAGCCAGGTTAACTACTAGCACCTCCTTGCAGCAGGTGTCTAATGCTACGACTTGTTCCATAGGGAATTTGGTTCTGTGATAGACTGGAATTAGAAGTGGACTCACAGGAACATGCAGAAGCTGAGAAGGAAATCTGAGCTTCTTATGTCTCAAAGGGAGACAACTTTTTTCCCAGTCCTAGAATCATAGAGAATTAGGATTGGAAGGGACCTCAACAGGTTATCTAGTCCAAGCCCCTGCTCAAAGCAGAACCAGCTCCAGTTAGATCATCCCAACCAAGGCTTTGTCTGTCTAGCTGGGTCTTAAAACCTCCAAAAATGAGGATTCCACAACCTCTTTGGGTAACCTGTTCCAATGTTTTACTACCCTGCTAGTGAGAGAGTTTTTCCTAAAACCTAACCTAAACTTACCTTGATACAACTTGAGACTATGTTCTTTGTTCTGGTATCTGCCACCACTGAGAACAGTCTAGCTCCATCCCCTTTGGAACCACCCTTCAGGTAGTTGAAGGATGCTATTAAATCCCCATTCAGTCTTCTCTTCTCCAGACTAAATAAGCCCAGTTCCCTCAGCTTCTCCTCATAAGTTGTGTGCCCCAGCCCCCTAACCATTTTTATTGCCCTCCGCTGGACTCTCTCCAATTTATCTACTGCATTGTCCACCGTAACCCCCAGGTCCCTTTCTGCAGAGTCACTACTTAAGCCAATCGGTCCCTAGTCTGTAGCAGTGCATGGGATTGTTCTGTCCTTAGTGCAGGACTTTGCACTTGTCCTTATTGAACCTCATGAAATTTCTTTTGGTCCAGTCCTCTAATTTGTCTAGGTCTCTCTAAATCCTAGCCCTACCTTCTAGCATATCTACTACCGCCCCAGCTTGATATCATCTGAAAACTTGCTGAGAGTGCGCTCTATCCCATCTTCCAGGTCATTGGTAAAGATATTGAACAAAATTGGCCTCAGGACCAAACCCTGGGGCACTCCATTTGATACCAGCTGCCAACTAGATACTTAGCCATTGGTTGTTTTTACATGTGCATTTAGGCATGCCTAAATTTAATGAGCATTACCTTAATGCACATTATGACAAATTAGGTTCATATACATATGTGCATGCATGAAAGCGCATTAAAACCATGTGCACGGACTGACGTGGCACTAAATTTAGTTCCAAGTCAGTCCATACATAGCATTAATGCATCTTAACATGTCTACATGTGCCTTAATGTACTTTAATTACTTGGCCCTAAATCTGATACCTGCTTTTGCAGGTGTCATATTTAGGCATGAATAGCCTACAATCACCATTTTAAAAGCACATTTAAATGTGTGGACGTGTGCCCTTAATGTGTAGCCATAGTGTGCTTTAAATTGGGATAAAGCGCCTTAAATTTGTATGTGTAGATATGCCCATTGATTACTACACCATAAGCCTGATGAGCCAGCCAGTTTTCTATCCACCTTAAATTTCATTGATCCAATCCATATTTCCTTAGCCTTACTTGAGATAATTTTGTGGGAGACTTTCAAAAACTTTAGGTTGGTAAATCTCTTCAGTAAGTTGGTGAAGCTAATAGAGTTCTACCTGGAGTTCTTTCCTATCTCTAAATTCTAGGAGTTTGTAGCAGTGTGGCAGTCATCCAGCTAAAGAAGCATGGGTGCAGTCTGCAGGCTTGCTAGGGATACAGCCTCGCAGTAGGCAATAAGAGGATTTCAGACTACCTAGGCAGTGGGGCCAGCTGAGAGAGATAATTAGTTGGCCGGAAGATAGGGCTCCTGCGGAAAGGAGCCAGAGAGAGAGATTTCTGGAGAGGCACCACAGGAGGGTGGTCAGGCTCCTAGGAAGAGGAACTACAGGCAGTCAGGCAGCTGAAAGCCTGAAAGCTGAGAGCCTGCTAGCAGAGAGCCAAAAGGAAGAGAGTTGGCTCATACGGGACCATGCCTGGAGTACTGTTATCCTGCAAGTCAGCCTGTGAGTGTGAAAATGACCATGGGGCGTGGAGACCATGAGTGCATCAGAGGCTGTGTGTATGGCTTATGTTGTATTGACTCCTGCCTGGAGGGACTTGCCCCACAGGAGTAAGGACAATAAATAGAGGCAATGAACCTGTGAAACGACATGGAAGGACTATTTTGTTAGCTAATTAACCACAAACCCACTATAGAGGTCAACAAGGGCAATGAGACAACCCCCTGAAGGTCCTAGTGGCAGGAGAGTTTTCTGCCAATTGTGAAGCCATGTATAGTCAATTTGGAAAACTGATGTAGCATCTGCAGGCCTTGGCTGGAGAACAGAGCAAGTTTCTAGTTCTGTCAGCCTGATATTAAGGCAGAACACTTGCAGTAGCATTATTTTTGCCTAGAAAATCAGTTATCAGCTTATATCCAACAAAGTCTCCTTGTGTAGTGGAACTAACATGACTACCACAGCAAAATAAAGCCATCCTACTTCTAAATTCTTCCCCAACACTGGGGAACGATTTCAAATAATACTCCCTGTTCTTCCCACTCTTCAAGACAGTATTGGGTGCTGATGTCTCCGTTGGGTGTTACTGATGTGTTATCAGTGTTGAAGTCTGAGGAACCGTGGTACCAGCAAAAAGCTGCAGTCAGGAGATCTCAACACCAATCTTGTCTTAAAGAAAAACCTGGCCACATCTTTGCTGCAAACTGGGCCTCTGGTTGATTGTCTACAAGCGCATTCCTAACATGTTTTGGCCTAACAATTATATCAGACCAGGTGTTAATGCATTTGTGCTTGTGACAATGTAGTCAGCAGAATACCACACAGGCTCCCTCCTAGGCTGCTACAGAGTTTCCATACTTTCTAACCCTCCTTTTATACAATGATCAAAAATATTATTTATTACATTCCATCTGTATCTTTACTATCTTAAACCATCCATGAGCTTGTTTCACATCCTGATCTGAGTGTTCCTGCCTTAGTCTTACCGTGTAGGCACTGGAGCATCCCACAGCTAGCACAGCCATCCCTTCCATCCATTTCATAATAAGACTGTACCATGTATGCACATTACAACTTCTGCTTATGTAAGAAATTCATGTATTGGTCAGGCCTACTCTGGCCTATGCTTTAGCAAAGCTTTTGTGTGAGCAGTCTGAAGTAATCAGTGTTCCAATGAGCCCTACAGGTACAATACTCTTAGCTCTATGTTGCCCTATGTTGGCCTTAAGAGGCATCGGTTTGAACCTGAAATTGTTTTCATTGTCCAGTCAGATCAACAGATTGGTACCTCATTGTATTATTCAAGAGCGTGGTGTATACTATTATCTTCTAGTCACCCTGACAAAATGGTAAAACTCCTTTACCTAGAGATGGCTGACAAAAAGGATCCTAACTACAGCCACCATCTTGCACAAAAAGTATAGATGGGCCAAAACTATCTTTAACTTTCCTGTTGATGTAATTTTCCCAGTACCGTTTTCTAACCTTATCAGCACCCTCCCATAATTCAAATTTTCATTTGGTAGCTGTACTACACCCTGGATTCTACCCAATTCCCAAACAAATTAACTTATGTATTGGATGTCCTGTTTTTAATTCTGAGGCTACAGATTAATGCAAATACTCTGTCATCTCCAGAAATGCTCCTATGACAGGGCACTTAGCATTCCTGTTATTTTAAGAGGAGAGAAGATTCTAGAAATAGCTTAAACAGCAATCAGGCTAGAAGGGGGCTGGGGTGGGCAGTCTCATCCAGGTAGCTGATAGGGAAGGAGCTCCTGAGCAGGCTGCTGAGAAAGTGACTTTGCCTCACACCAATGTGTCTGTTGATATGAAGCCTTAGGGCTGCGAGTTCTGTCTTAGGTCCAGCAGAACAGCCACCATGCAGCCTTAGGGCATCTGGTGGTTTTGTGGAAGGGACTAGGGAACAGCAAGGAGGTCCCAGCTGGCCTAGGGAGTGGGGGAACAGAGAGCAGGCACTACAGGGCTCAGAAAGAGAGAAGAGTGTAGGGGGAAGGGAAGCACATAGGGCCAGGGTGCCCATAGGTCTCACTGGCATAAGAGTGGGATCATGGTTCAGGAAAGGCCGAAAGCCAAGAAGTATCACAGCCAGAGACTGGCAGGGCTGGAAAGCCCATGGATCTCAAATGGCCCAGTAGTAGGGTCAGGGTCTAAGGACAGGAACCAAAGGCCAGGAAGGTCACAGCCAGAGATCAAGGGGGCAGAGCACCCATAGCCCACAGAGGGCCTGGCATAAGGAAGAACAGAGCAAAGAGCTCATAGTCCATAGGGGTGGTTATGATTTTATTAATATACATGACATCTGCAAGGCATGGACATGGGCACTGGGGAGGATGGAACCCACATAATTGGCCCTTAAGGTGATGAGCAGTAATGCCTGAGTTCAAGAGTAGGAGATGTTGCTTTGGGAACCCTGGGGTAGCCTCCCTTCTTATAAAGACATAATTAAAACAAGGTGTGGCAGACAAGTAGAAGGGAAGATTGCCCAAAGAAAGCAAAGTTTGACAAGGGCTGAGGGAGCTCTAGAGCTATCACAGCCACCCGTGGGGTGGGACCCTGTTACAGCTCCCTGTAGGTGAGAAGACCCATATTCACTAGCAGGGAGGTCACCATGAGGCCAATGAACTGCCTGATGTAAACCTATTTCCCTTAACTGGCCATTCCAGTACTGTGTTATGTTTATCAAGGCTAAATATGATATGAAGCAATTAGTGGGCACAATCTTCTCAATCTACTAAGAGGTTCCAAACTAGAAATGCATCAAGCTAAACAGCTTTTAAATAAACCAGGAATAACTAAAATGCCAAGTTAATGGCATATTTACTAAGTGGGCCTATGCCTGATGTTCTCTACCCATGGCTTCCTCCACAAAGATAAATGTCAAATTGGACCTAACTGAGGGTCAGTATTCTGATTAGCGTATGGCCATATTGAAGTAATATTGAAAGCTGAAGTAAATTACGATTTATTACTTCAATTACAATCAAATTGAAGTGAATTGCAATTAAATAAATAGGTTCAAATAATTAATTCAGTGGAGTAGGAATAATAGGTTTGTAGTAAGGCACCAGAGTAGAACCTAGGAGATTTATACTAATCACTGCAACTAAAATGAAAGGTAGGGAGTTATGTCAGTGGTGGTAAAGAGAGGACAATATAAATTTTGATAGCAGGTTTGTGTAAAATTGTGGCTTTAGGCATACACAGAGAAGTATCCAGTGGTGGATTATTGTCATGCTGGGCATGAATGAAATTCCCCACCACTGTGGGAATTTTCTGGTTACATCAGTCAGGTAAAAGCCAAGAGGAAATAAAAATCTTTGTGACCTTCACTATTTCCAAAATAATTTTCCTATTTTAATGGCTGACTTCACCATTCTGAGATAAACTTAATCTTATAGACTATCAACAACATGGAATTGACTTTTACAGCGTACAATAAAACCAACATATATAGGCAAGTGCAGGCTCTTAAAATGTGGGAACATGGAAACTACATTTTTCTCTGGCCACTCAATTGAGCACTTAAAGTACAGTTTACAGTTTGAGGTACTCACTCCTTAAAAGAAGTTTGAAGAATCATATATATTTTTCTGATGGAAAGCATCAACCACCCAACAGAATTTCACACAATAACATGACAATTAAATAAACGGCAGGAATCCAAAAGGGACATGTCAACTAGTCACTTCAATAAACTCTGGCCCTTGTAACATTTAACAGATTTCAAAGGTACATTTTCTGTCTTGGATATCAAAGAACAATTCAGGCTTCCTTCAAGAAATGTAGGAAGAAAGTGTTTTTATCTAGCAAGAACAAAATGTACAGTACTCTCACAGCAAAAATAGCATGTACTCAGACAAATATATAATTTTCATCCTACACAGAAGTCAGTTTTAAACTGAAAAATAAGTCTTTATAAAAGAATTGACCAGAAAGCGTGCAAACTAACAAAAGAATCTTATGCTGAACAAAAACAATTTAAATTGACAACAATTGCCTCAGTGCTTTATAAAATTGGTGTCTTTGTAACAATAACATAGGCTTTAGTACATAAAGTAACCTAGTCTGATTGTGCCCTGTTTTAGGTTACTGAGAGATTTTTTGGTTTTTTTTTTGTTTTTTTTTACATACCAGATTTGAATTTTTGCAAGAAAGAAGGGAGGTATATAAAAAAAAAATTCTCAGTATTCTAAGACACAATCAGACTAGGTTAACCTTCATATATTCCCATGCGGTAATTTCCTACCCCAGACACACATTTTGTGCAGTATCTTAAAGTTAATACATTCTAATTTATTTTACTCTTTAGGACATTGTCACTGGCACCTCAGTGCACAATATCCCCAAAGAACAACCAGATTACATGAATGGTAATAAGTTACTCCAGGGAGACATGAATGTGTTTTTCCATATGGGGTAAGAATTTACCCCAAGCCCATGTAAATTTCTGTATAAATGACAGGCCTAGACCTGTTTGGCTACTTTGGATGGATGCATCTGAAAGGTCAGCATTCATTTACACCTCATTCATGTCCACTTTATGTATCCATGGTAACAAATGGATGGCCATCCTCCACTCCGCTTTTGCAGAAGATGTGGGAATCCCTTTTGCTAACCACTTTGTTTTCAGGCTGCAAGGTCATCAAAACACCCTGCCCTTTGCCAAAAAAAACCCAAACCCTTTGTCACATCCAAATCCATCCCTTCTCTCTTTTCTCATGACAAAACTCTGCCTCACCTGCCTCTTTCATAAAATATAAGCTAGTTTGCCCTGCCTGTGTTAGAATTGAGGACAAGGAGCAAAGGGACAGCAGAGAAAAAACAGAACATACAGTGTATACTATGGAGTCCCCTTCAATGGTAAGGGCTTGACACCCCCATGCCCCTTTTACCTGCTCTCAAAAAGCCCCTATATGTATGGTTTCCAAACAGCATCCATCCACATTTGGCTTGCTTGCAAAGGGTGGATGCTGGTCTCTGGTTTCTGTGCCAGGAGGAGAAGGTGCTATCCACACTGCCATAGAGCAGGGTGGAATTGCTTCTGTGACAGCATAGGTGGACAGGCTTGTTTTTGATTGTTATTTATATACAATTAGCAGTAATAATTTTTTCTTTTTTTTCTGCAGTCCAAGATGAGAAGATAGCACATATTCAGTGCTAAAGACTGTCTTGCATAGGTAACTGGGGATGACAGTGACACATCCACTGATGAAATCTTATCCCAAGGCAGTGAGGATGCTGACTTTGTTCCAGACATGCGCGATTGTTCAGAGCAAGAAGACCATGTGTTTATGGAAGCTTCATCCAGCTCAGATGAAGAGGAGTTGGTGACACAAGCAGAAGTGATGGCAACACTTCCAGTAGGAAAGGGAAGAAGACCAGCCCAGGGCCCCCGTGGAAGACTGGGGAAAGCTATAATAGGAGGTAGAGCAGATCCATTGCCACCACCCCCAGAAAACATTGCAGATGATGACACCTTTAGAGAAAGGAATAGCAGAGTGTAGGAAAAAAGGTCCACAGCTAATATACCATCAGAGAACAGCCAAGAACATAGTCCATGGAAGTGCTGGGCCAACAAGAGAAAGTAATAAAGACACAGTGGTGGAAACCTTCCACCTGTTTCTCTCATTAGATATCCTGACTGTTATCATAAGAGAAACAGGGAGACAGAAAGAAGATTCAGGGAGTGGAATGACAGCCATCCTGAAAATAGGAAGGAGTGGAAAAACCTGGAGGAAACAGCTAAAAGCCTACATTGGCCTTGTACTGCTGAGTGGTCTATGCCATGGTGGTCACGAGGCACTGGAGGAGTTGTGGGAGCAACGCACCGGGCTTCCTTGCTTCCGTGCCACCATGAGTTTAAAACCATTCCGTCAAATCACCAACTACCTGAGATTTGACAACAAACTGACACATGAGGAAAGGAGAGCTGTGGACAACTTTCTGCCTTCAGAGATATTTGGACACAATTTGTGGAGCAGCTCAGGAAACAGTATATTCCAGCAATACATCTGACAGTTGATGAGCAGCTCATTGCATTCGGGGGTCGCTGTCCCTTCAGACAGTATATGCCCAGCAAGCCTGCCAAATATGGCTTGAAAATTTGGTGGTACTATGATGCAGCAACGTCATTCCCCCTGTCTGGAGATATCTACCTGGACAAGCAACCTGTTGCTCCATGCCAACGTAATCTTCGTACTCACCGAGATTAAGTCCTGCTGCGGCAGTCTTTCTGCCAGGTCAGTACTTGTGAAGAAATTGTCACCCACAGTATTCCTTCTTGTCTTGTATCAGGGATGAATCAGTTTTTCAATGACCTGGGTACCATTTGGAAAAACAAGGCTGATATCCCAAATGAAATGCAAGCCAATCAAAGAAGGGAAATATTTTCATCCATTTTCACTTTTAATGAGGAACTCACCCTAGTTTCCTATGTTCCAAAGAAGTCCAAAGTTGTGCTGTTGCTGTCGAGCATGCACCATGACCTGTCAGTGGGTAGAGAGCAAAGAAAGCTGGATATCATCCAGAACTACAATAAAAACAAGGGTGGGGTGGATAACCTTGACCACTTAGTCCATATTACCACTTGCAGATGGAAAATCAACAGGTGGCCAATGACACTATTTTTCAATATGCTGGATGTGGCTGCCATTGCCAGCCTCATCATTTGGCTAGGTCACAATGCAAACTAGAAGTAAAGATCACATTTAAGAAGATGGCCCTCTGTTTCCAGAAGTTTGGAGAACAGTTGGTCGACAGACAAATAAAATGAAAAATGATGGATACGCATAATCTGTCTAAGTCCGTCAAGTCTGGTATGACTGCCCTACATTACAAATTGCCACAATGTGCCCCGTTCTTTTTGTCCAAGGACAGATGACCGTGAAACCCAGAAACGATGTAAAGATTGTAAGCAATTTGCTTGTGTGCACCACAGTACACCCCTACTTCTTTGTGAGGAATGCAATATTTAGTTAAAACAGTTAGGAAGTGTTTTTTAATGTAATCGTTAGTTTGAAAACTGTGAACTGCAGACTTAGCAAATTGTTCATTCACTTTTTGAAACTCTAAAAATAGTTTAAATTTTGTTCATAGTTCTAGTTAAATAATATTTTGGGTTCAAATCATCATAAATACTTTCTCAAACAATTTGTATGTTTAATAAATAGTTTTTGGTACATTTCATAGTTTCATTGCAGTTTCATAGTAGGTAGAGTTGGAAGGGACCCGAGCAGATCATCAAGTCTGACCCCCTGCCATGGGCGTGAAGGAATGCTGGGGTCAAACAACCCCGGCTAGGTGATCATCTAGCCTCCTTTTGAAGACCCCGCAGGGTAGGAGCGAGCATCATTTCCCTTTGTTTATACTGTTGTCACTGGTTCCGTTTTGTTCATGTGGGTGGGGTAACAAGTTACCTCATGAGAACAACAGTTATGGTTTCATGAGAATGGATGAAAGTTAAATATCACAAGAGCCAGAGTTTGTTCAAGTGAGTAGTAGACATGTCCTTGTTGGATTGCTGCCGTTTATTTCATTTTCCTGCAATTGTGTGAAATTCTGCTGGGTGGCTAATGGTTTCCATCAAAAAAAAAAATTATAAAAGGGCTCAAAAAGCTTCTGGTCAATCTCACCCTTCTTTTTGCAGGATATATCACTCACCTGATGTACAATGCAAGGATTAATGTATAAATTGTAATTGGGTTGACAATAATAAATCAAAAGAAATGATAAGCACCTTAAATTTTGAGTAAAATTTACTTTTAATGGAATACAGCTCAAAAACTGCTGTTAAAAATAATTTGTTTATAAATCAGTAACTTTGACCTGATTTTGTATTGACAGGCTATCTGTGAATTTACTTACAAAAATTATCCAGATCCAGTTATATGGACCAAACAGCACCAAGGCAATGTGCAGATACCAAGGAAGATCCCACATGCCATCCAAAAGCAAAAAAAAGCCTGTGGCAAGAACCCTTGAACTTTCTTGATGTTTGTTATGGGGCGGGCCCTACGAGCGGCCGTGATCCCACTAGTGCCCCTGTGGCAGGTGCAGAGATCCCACCTCAGGAACACAGCTGGGTATTCGTATCCCTCCGCTGTTTCCACCACATGAGGCGGGCCAGTAGGGGGCGCTCCTGCGTTGAACCACCCACCTCCCTGCGCCGGACCACCTTCCAGGCTCCGAATGCCTCCCTAGGGACGCCTTATGTCCTGCCGACCTCTCTCCCGGAGCACACTCGCTAGCCTGGGGGTAACGTGCCGCCACCACCCCAAGAATGGACTGTCTCGTGGCCCTGTGTCCTTGGGGTAACACAGGCCTAATAGTCCTACGGGTACTCAACCCAATACAGGCACTTGGGGTACTTCCCCAAGTCCGGGGGCCAAAAAGTAAAGTCTCCCTTAGTCCGCAGACCTAAGGGGTCTCTTAGGCATAATTTAGACCCACCCCTCAATAAGTCTCCCACACCAGTCAAAAAGGAGAACTTTATTGATTACAGGGGGTAGGGTAAACTAGGGTACAGGATAGAGCAATATCTAGAAATCCTAAAGAGCAAACAGTCTGGCTGTGGTAGCCTTTTGATTACGCATCTGTGATACCTCCAGCTAAATATCTAATCAGATTGAGTAGCTTACTCACAAGCATCTTCCAAAGGCAGGTGAAGTTTCCCTTTGGAGGCAGGCGGTTCCTAGCTCGTGAGTTTGGGGGGAGAGAGCCAGTTTCAGATGTTAAGGCTTCTCTGTCCCCTGCCTGGCTGCTGCGTCACCTCATGGCCGGAGCGGAGAGACCGCCTCCTTCCCTGTCCTAACTTATATAGCCCCTGTGACCTCATTCACCTGGGCCAGCGGAGCTCAGCCCCAGTTGGCTGTCAGCCAACCAATCTGAAATGCATCACCTGTTACCGGGCAGATTCCAGCTCCCCAGGTAGAAACCCCTTACCCAGGTAAGTGATGCAAGTCACGTAGGCAGAGGGAGCAGGTTTCCCCCCTCCCTCAGGAATGCAGCCAGCTCCAGTTCCCTAAAGAGACAGGCTGAGGGTGTGGTCCCCTGTGTGCTGGGCCCATCCTAATTGAATGGTCACAGCACAGAGATTTAAATCACAGTGTCACAGGGCAGAGATTTTTGGGGAGAGACCAAGGTGGCTTTCTGCCACAGCCCCCTGCCATGCCAATTAAGAGATTCAGCACCCTCTTATTCTCGCCCACCACGTCTTTGATCTTATATAATTTAATATGGGAGGCTGCCTTTGATCTCCTAGTATCTATGGGTGACTTGGTGCACCCCAGCCTTATGGGCTATGAGTACCTCCTACCTCCCCTTTAGCACGCCCCAAGCCTCGCAGCTGTCCCGGACGTTCTCGTGTCTCCAATATACACGCCCTCACCGGGGCCTCTCCGATATACACGCCCTCACTTACTCTAGTGCCCCTATGTTCGTTAGCCCTTGCCCCTCCCTGGGGCCTACTCATGGGTTCGCCCTTTTTCAGGCCCTATTGCACACATCGGCCCGCCTCGGGCCTCCACCTGCGTGCTCACCCTACTCCAGGCCAGCCCTCACCGGGCTTCACTCTCGCGTGCTGGCCCTCCCTGGGGCCTGTGTCTGTGCCTCTCATGCTCGCCCTCGCTGGGGCCTGTGTCCGCGCTTCTCATGCTCTTACTCATCTGTTTGCCCTTCTTAGGGCTCTGATCACACGTGCCGGCCCGCCTCGGGCCTCCACCCGTGCGCTCGCCCTACTCTGGGCTTTTAATCACACTTCCCACGCTCTCGTCCTCGCTGGGGCCTATATCTGTGCTCCTCGCGCCCTCTCCCTCTCTGGGGCTTGTCTCGCGCTTCTCGCGCCCTCGCCCTTGCTGGGGCCTATGTCCGCACTTCTCGCGTCCTTGCCCTCTCTGGGGCTTGTCCCACACTTCTTGCGCTCTCGCCCTCACTGGGGCCTATGTCCACACTTCTTGCGCCCTCGCCCTCTCTGGGGCTTGTCCCACACTTCTCGCGCTCTTGCCCTCGCTGGGGCCTATGTCCGTGCTTCTTGCGCCCTCGCCCTCGCTGGGGCCTGTAGAAGTAATTAGCTTACTTGACTAGAAAAACAGAC
>NW_017729033.1:65441992-65443297 GCF_001723915.1 Gavialis gangeticus | reverse complement strand
GATTCAACCACAACGCGAAGTTTGATTTCTTCCACAGGCCTATGTCCGCGCTTCTCGCGCCCTCGCCCTCGCTGGGGCCTGTCCCACGCTTCTCGCGCCCTCGCCCTCCTGTGGGGCCTGTCCCACGCTTCTCGCGCCCTCGCCCTCTCTGGGGCCCTCGCCCTCGCTGGGGCCTATGTCCGCGCTTCTTGTGCCCTCGCGCTCTCTCTGGGGCTTGTCCCGCGCTAAACCACGCTCAGGGCTCAGATGGCCCGTAGCCGTGCCTGGCCCCTGACCCTTCTCATGGTCCTTTGCCCTACTGGGCCGAATATCGCCCTCGGGCTGGGGTCTCAACCCCCACACACCGCACCACACCGGCGCCCAACCAGCCATGCCTCCCCGGCACTGCTTGGTGCCCGAACAGGGCACCCAGAAAACCCCCACCAGACTACTGGGGATCTCCTGTGAGGCCTCCTCACACCCCTAAAGCCTCACCCGGTCCTCCGGTAATATACCCAACGAACTCAACAGAACCATAAGCCAACCAGCTGGAACAGAACAACAAGCCTACCGGCTATAACATAAAGACCAGGCCCCACCTGGCCTTCCAGTAAGACCTCCTGGTCAGGGTTCTCTCCCCCCTTGCCATGATGCAGCTACTCGCTCTAGCCGTCTGCTCAGCTTTGCTACAGAGCTCTTGCTCCTCCGGCTGCCAGCAGGGAACTACCCCTAACTCCGGCCTGGGCTGTTTATAAAGGCCCGGCCCTGCCCCCTGGTGGTCAGGTGACTCAATCCATTGCTCTAGCAACCCTCACCTGCTGTCCTGGTGAGTGACAGCTAAGCCCCCTTCAGCCATTATTCAGTAACAGGCACCCTGGTGCCCTGTTACACTTCTCCCCTTCCCGGGGTTGAGCCTCCTTAGGAGTGGGGCGCGGGAGTGCCCCACGACAATGTTCTATCCCTTACCTGAGAGTAGCTGTTCTTAAACAGCACAACTTTAAAAGCTGACTTGAAGATGAAATTAAGAAACAAAAAACTATCTACAGACTAGGTTGTGTTACGTATGATGTAACCGGGGACTAGGGATTCTTATCTCATTACCTGGATTCGCTTTTTGAGCCCTTTGTCTTTTACAGGTTTATTATTGGTTTGCCTCTCTCAGCACTGTCCTCCTCCTCCCTCCCTCCTCTGCCTTTTGTATTCAAATCACTCTCCCTATTTGATTGCCTGCTCTATGCATATCTTTCATAGAATCTGCACCTCTGATTCAGTTAGAGGGATTGAGACATCCATTTCCTGTTTCCCAACACTGTGCTGGGTAAATGA
>NW_017729033.1:65432038-65436992 GCF_001723915.1 Gavialis gangeticus | reverse complement strand
AAGAAATTCAGGAACAAAAAGGGGAAATTGAAGGACCACGGGTAGAACAGAACAGGATAGAGAGCCCTAACCTGATGGTCAAAACAGATCAGGAGTCCGATCAGGAGTTGGGTAAATGATATTTGGTCATGTAAAATTAAATAGGATCTATATATATGAAACAGTTATAAAATTAGGCATGCATATAGCAAACTTTTACAATGCTACTATGAAAAAGAATTAACACAGGGTATGGATGCACTTTACAGATTAAGTGACAGAAACCTAGAATTTTGGTCTCCTGCTTCTTGGGTTAGTGCCCTAGCGATTATGCTATTGGGCTAAAATACAGAACTGCCTCTCCCCATCTAACATCTGTGAGCCATGAACTTTTGCCTATCTTTAATGTCAGGACTTGTGAACATACAGTGCTACATACTTGCCTGGCAAAGCACAGCCTTACTGAACATGCTCAATAGGCATATGAACACCTGCACATCCATAGTGTGCCCTGTGCATTTGCGTGCCTAGTAGAAAATAGGGTTTAGCCCATCATGTCTTACCTGCATGTGAAATATTAGATAACTGATGATTACCTCAGAGATTATTTATATTTAGACTCCTAAATATCTCAAAGCAAATCAACATTTTCTTGTGTTACTTAATGTTCCTCTTCTATAGGTCCAAGGGAATACAAATACATCCAAAATGAAGTAATGAAATGCAACTTTTGTCTACAAGCTACTACATATTCCAAGGATATTTGTCTACAGTGATGCAGTTTTTTTGGAGTAAACTGGTAAAATTTGAGTTGACCTTAGTTTACATATACGAAAGCCTGAAGGGAAAAATGAATCCTGATGTGGAGCTGGAATTCTAAAATCTCTAAAAATACTAACTCATGACTTAAGTAGAGTAGGCATGAAATGTATATAGATTATTGGTGGAAAAGATGAGGTCTGCATAAAAATTATAAGGAGATCAAGAGACAGTCAACAGGAATCTAAAAATAATTTGGGGGGGAAATTAAAAAGAATACCTTTTGTTGAGAGCCAGGAGAGGAGCATATTTTGGTTTCTTTTGTTGTTAAGATGCTTTATAAACAATCATAGTTTTGGAATAATGCTACACACTTGAGTATCTATTTGTCATATCTTCCAAGGTAGGCTGTAATTCTGAATTAATCATAGTAATTCTGAATTAATCTGGCATTTTTATGCCAGAGAATAGAAAAAAAAAAACAGCAACACATAGACATATTTATTACTATTAGAACTTCCAAGGAAATCTGGAGGAAACCTGTTTTACAATTGGCAGGAAACTAAGAATATTAAAATTGTATTTATTAATAAAAATGTAACTGATATATTTTTTCAAATATTAGAAGGGTAAGTATGATGGAAAATTATAAA
This sequence comes from Gavialis gangeticus, assembly GCF_001723915.1. Taxonomy (NCBI): domain Eukaryota; kingdom Metazoa; phylum Chordata; order Crocodylia; family Gavialidae; genus Gavialis; species Gavialis gangeticus. The sequence continues at coordinate 65,435,601 of NW_017729033.1, read as the reverse complement.
ATGCAGACATCCCAGTTCCTATGAGGAACAACTAACATAATCTAAAAAATAAAAATAAAAACTTACTTTATCTGATACAGTTAATCTGTGCCTGAGCAGTAAAGCTCCTGTTGCCATAGTTGCCAACTAACCTGAATTGCTATGGGTCCCAGACAATAAGCGAATCTTTTGGATAGGCTGGTGTCAGCTATTTAACAATGTTAAAATAAGATCAAAGACCTTAAACTTCATACATTATTTTATCACTGTCATGATCTCTCTTTTGATAGCTACTAGAAGGTGTGCCAATGTGTTATGTGAACTTCTTCCCAGCTCCTGGTATTAAAGCTAAATTCATTACATCCAGAGCCTCAGGCAGCAGCATGATGTGGGGGACTAAGCCACTTTCCTAGTATTTCACTAATGCTCTATCCACCTACAGGTTTCTTAAAATATATTATTTCCATGAAAGAAAGGAATGTTTTAAAAATAAATGTTGAAGAAAAAATTAAATGGAATTAAAGAGATTGGTGCCATGAAAAAGTGTTGTGATACCTCACATTATGAATAAATGTAAAAAGAATAAGAAATAAAATGTGGGACAGAAGAGGAAAAAGCTATTAATAATAGGAAATGACACAAAGGAAAAGTAATTTTTCATGGGGACTTAAAGGAAGGGGAAAGGAAGTGTTGCATAGAAGTATGAAAAATAATTGTTATGCTGTCAAATCTGGAGTTACATGGAGGTTACTTAATCTGACAGTTCATAATTCTCAATTAAAAGACAATCAGCATTCTAAGATGCAGCATTGGTTTGATGCACTAATTTGTAAGGAGGGAAAATACATGCCTTGAGTGGTTTTGGAAGTTTCTTTAACAAATTGATGAGAGCATTAACATTTAAAGGTTACATGACTTGCTTTCTGCTTTATTTATCACTCAGAAGTGGCTGCTCTGATTTCCTTCATTTATTTGCCTTGGATGCATTTCAGAGTAAGCATTCAGAAGGTTGCTAGTACACAGCTGGTCCTAACATAAAAGGGAAACAAAGCACTTAAAATAATTCCCCTTCTGTCACTTGCTGTCTAATAATCAGCTCATCTACTCCAAAAATTTAGCTTAGCTCTTTCTCTTTTGCTATTATTGTAGGTAGATACCTGATGCCCTACAACCTAATCTTGGTCAGGTACATTCAACATGGATCAGGTATGATTTCAATATCAGATCTGCTGGCTAGGGCTGTGCGAAGCTTTGGTTGCTGATTCAGCCCAATTCAGCAGCCGAATCTGAATCAAATCAGGAGATCTTTAATCTCTCTGAACCAAATCGGAACCCCCTGAATTGATTCAGAGAGATTTGGAAAGATTTGATGATTTGGCCATAGACACAGCTTTAAATGTTTTTTCTACATACCTCAAGGTGCCAGGCAGCTCCCGAATACTGAGGTGGTGGGGCAGATGGAGCATCCCACAGAAGCATGGAAGGGTCCCCAGCATGCTCAGCAGCAGACCCAGAAGTGGACCAGAAGCACTTCTGGTCCACTTCTGGGTCCACTGGAGAGCATGCTGGGGGGCCCCCCTGCGCTGTCCCGGCTCAGCGACTGGTGCCTTCTGGGTCTGGGGTGGCACCCGGGGTCTCCCCACAGCCAATCGCCGAGCCAGGGGAGCACAGGGGGTGCCCCACCGTGCGCTCATCAGCAGACCCAGAAGTGGACTGGAAGTACTTCTGGTCCACTTCAGGTTCATCACCAAGCATGCAGGAGACCCCTCCCCCGTGCTCCTGTGGGAGGCTCCATCCGCCCCAGCATTGCAGCATTCACAAGCCATGCCTTGTACCTTAAGGTATGTAGAAAAAACATTTAAAGCTGTGTCTGTGGCCAAATAGCTGATTTTTCGAATCAGCCTTGAATCTTCAGATTCGGATTCAGCCAAATTGAATTGGGGACAGTGATCCGAATTAATGAATTGACTCACTGCCCCCGATTTGGGCCAAATCTGAGTTGAATAGGGTCCGTTTCGCACACCCCTACTGTTCACTTGTGTTATGGTGCACAGAGGTACATCAAGTGAGTGGCATGTATAACTAGCCAGCTGGTAGGCAGTTTTATGTTTATGTTTTTCATTCATAGACACTAGTAGTTTGGCAGACAATATCTGGAATTAACAAAATTACAGAAAATGAGGCATATCTTTAATTCTTATGAATATGCATAAAATCTCTTGCCACTAGACCTTTAGGGAATTTCAAGTAATATTTTATGAGTCTACATTTATAACCAAAGAACTTTATGTTCCAAAGACTTATTGACACAGGCTAGAAAACTGGAGATATATACAGGTGGAGTCATAACAGAACATAAGATAAAGTGACATTAGGTCACTGCAGGGCCCTAACAATCCCATCATGGAGTAGCCTGAGGACACTGATGAACTTCAGTGGGCAACCAAACCTAGCCAGCATCTTTCATAAGGCTTCACAATTGATGGAGTCAAGGGCCTTGGTCAGATCAATGAATGAGTAGGGTCAGGCTGGATATTGGAAGGCACTACTTCACAGTAAGGGCAGCTAGGATCTGGAACCAACTTCCAAAGGAAGTGGTGCTGGCTCCTACCTTGGGAATCTTTAAGAGGAGGCTTGATCATTACCTAGCTGGGGTCATATGAGCTCAGTATTCTCTCCTGCCCAGGGCAGTGGGTCAGACTTGATGATCTACTTAGGTCCCTTCTGATCCTACATCTGTGAATCTATGAATGCCATAAACAGGTCCTGGGGTTGCTCTCTATACTTCTCCTGAATCTGTCAAGCAACAAAAATCATGTCAGTGGTACCCCAAGATGGTCAAAAGCCACACTGGGATTCTTGAAGAGCATCTCTGGCAAGGGGGAGGAGGTAATTCAGAAGGATGCAAATAAGAATCTTCCTGGCAATGGAGAGGAGGGTAATGCTTCAGTAGTTCCCACACATTGACTTGTGCCTGAAGGTGGTCACAGTGCTGGCATTCTTTAAGTCAGGTGGAACTTCCTCATTAACCCATATTTTAATGGGAAGTTGGTGAAATGGTTGCACTAGTGCTGTACCATCAGCTATGAAGACCTCTGTGAGAATGCCATCTGGACCTGGCATTTTATTGTTGTTGGTCTGAGTGATGGCATGCCAGACCTCCTTGAAGGATAGGGGATTGCAAGAGCCAATAAGCTGAATGGGTATATGCCAAACTAGCAAATAGGAAAATCTTAAGTGTAGTGTTCGGGGAATTTTAATATAAAAAATTGAGTTGACAGGGTTAGCCTAGGTGGCAACCAAGAAGGGGTTTTGAATATTGCAATTTTGGATGTAGGTTTCTAAATCCTACCTAAGTACCATGTTAGGCACTCAGGCCCTTCTGTGGATTCAAGTCTTTGTGACTAAGAATATGAAGAAATATATAAATGTAAACATTAAAATTGCCAGGTGTCATGGGTACAAAAGTTTCAAAATTGGTGAGTATTTCTTGTGAGATGTATTAAAAAAAACCTATGCTGGACTAGAAAGTGTTAATATACTGCTTTGGGCTCAGGTCACTCAGTTGAGGGAGAAGAGATTTT
>NW_017729033.1:65420925-65427038 GCF_001723915.1 Gavialis gangeticus | reverse complement strand
TCTGTCTGACTTATTTGAGGTATTTTAAGAACTCAGGGGCACATTATATCCTCCTGTAAAAGTACTTATGGTGGCAAGGGGAGCTAGTAGTACTAGGAGGGTTAGGGGAGCTAGTAGCACATCATAGAGTTTCATCTCACAAGTTTTTGGTTAGAGACTTTAGGGAAGGGAGGAGGTATATTGCTTTTCAAAACTGCAGATGCCTAGAGGAAAGGGAGTGTTTAGTTCTGTAGAGTCCCTGACCCCTTACAGCAGGACTCCTACAGATTTCCACTGTCAGTCCAAAACTCTTCTCTTTGAGAGCAGCAGTGTGATAAGGTTATATATTTTTCCCCAAAGGGAACAATGTCAAGATAAACACAGTTCTAAGAAGAGGTCCTTGGAAGAGATTTTTCATGCTTGCTCCCTAATATACAGGTTAGTAGGGGCCAGGATACAATTAAGAAAAATTAAGATGCTGAGCTTCCTTAAGAGCAAGTAGGCATGGTGAGGGGTTGTGTGTGTACTGTAATCCCCAGGATTTTTTCATGGTTTTAAACAGAACTACTATAGCCAACAGCCCCCTAAAGACAGAGTGACCATATTTCCTGACTCTCAAAACAGACCTCTGCTCTCTTCCTGTTTTCTGGCATGGTCAGTTGTCTGCAAGCTTTGGTTTCAGCTGAGTGTGCCAGAGATTGCAGGGAGGAGATGTGGAGTGCTGCAGGATGCTGGAGAACTGGCAACCCCTCTCATTCTCCCTGGGTAGAAGGCATCCTTTTTGTCTCATTTTCAGAAAAGTGTTCACTTGACCACACCAATGGGAAGCCTGGTACAAGTGTTTAAAATGGGATTAAGTGAAAACAGGATACACGATTAGCCTACCTAAAGGAGATGACCACTGTCAAAGCTCTGTTGATTTTCATCAAAGGAACAGTGATTATTTCCCACAAATCCTAAACATAAATGGTCATACTTCTGTTGAAAAAAAAAGAGAGAGACAGAGAGAGAAGGAGAAACAGTGAAAATATTTGCATATTATTTAAAAAATAATCACAGCGCTGAAAAAATGTGGTATCAAACTATATCAAAGATGAATACACTTTTAGAACATTATCACTCTGACATCTGTACCAGTAAAGCCAACAGAACAGATAAGAAGCGATACAGGCATTAATCTGGAAGCAAACAGCAGGCAGCTACTAAAGAAGCAGCAACAGCAAGGGTCCATAAAGAACAGCTTGTACCTCATAAACCTGAGTGATTTCTTTGTCACACCCTGAAAAAAGGCACCAATGAGAAAGGTAATACAATGATCAAAGCTGGCAATCTTAGAGGATTTAAGGAACTTGAACAACTTGACTAAGGTAGGCAACTAGATAGCACAGTAACAGATAAGATTCAGTATTGTTGCACATTGGAAGAAAAATCTGTTCTCCGTATCTGCGTTGTGGAATTCTAGATAGACTAACCTCTCAGAAAAAAAACACCTGTCCCTGAAAAAAAGGATGTGTTCATAAACAGTAAAAGTCACAAAGCAAAATAAGATGAAATATTGAAAATGTAGTCCTACTCACTAATCAATCATACCACTCCATCAGTCACTAGTTTGGTTCAGGCACACAGCATGGTCATTCAAAGCTGTTCCTCAGTCAGTCATAAGTGCCTCAACAATAATACAGGTGTCCGCCAAAAATCCTAATGTTTGGTAAAATGCACAATATTTTATCTGGCAACAACCCCATTACCTTCTCTCTCCCACCAAAATCACCCGTTTGCCTTTATCTTGCCTTTCCACAACCCTGAATTTTTATTCACTTGTTTACAAGATACTGAATTGCACAGAGTCATTTAGATGGCCACTCCCTACTTACCGTTTATCTTAATGTAAGAAATAAAAACAGGAGAAATCTTGATCCCACTGAGGTCAATACAAAGTTCCCATTATCTTCAAAGGAGCCATGATGTCATAAGATGACAACAATATTTCAAACTGATAAACAGAAAACTTAAATTTGTATGATGTCAGTTAATGTGTAGAACTGACTAATACCTAACATGTGAGGCAAAGAGCTGAGTAACATCAAAAAATAGACGTTTTACATGCATGTGTCATCACACAATTACAATAAGCAGGAGTTACAAGGATGACTTATCAAGACTTGTGCCAACCACTAGCCATTTGGTGTTACCAAGAAACCTCAGCCCATCATGTTACACCAATTTTTTTTCAAAGATTTTCCTCTGCAACTTGTATGTGTTGAATAAGGGGATTCTAGGAACATAATGGTTCTGATTGTCAAGTTTCAGGATCTTATAATGATATGTGCAAAATACACATAACATACTGAGTGTGCCTGTCCACAGAAGTGATCTTTTCTATATGTAACTGGCATTTATGCATGCAATAACCTTGACCTGGAAAGCAATCCTGAGCATAGTATCACAAAGAACAGATTTTACATCCAGCTAATTTCAAACTTAATTTAGGGGTTGGAGGGAAGTCTATACTAATTAATTTATTATTGTAACAGACGCTCAGGCAGGAGACCTGTTACTTAGGTAAAATTGAGCAGAGTTGACCTGAAGATGAACCCTGCCAGGTGGAGGGACTTACACACCCGAGAGGGGATCGGGGGATTAGCCTGCCAAAACCAACATAAAATCCTGCGTCCAGGAAACTCTGATTGCCTTCAGGCACAAGAAGGTGGACAGAGGGGGTGACTGAAACCCCGGAGGAGAGGACTCCAGTAGCTGGACCTGAGACCCAAAAGGGACGCTGAGACTGAGAGACTTGGAAGGAGGCAAGTCAGCTACAAAACCAGTTCTTACATGGGGATTTTGGCCATTGGCATGAGTCCGGAGAAGAGCCAAGTCTCCGTGACATGGCTCAACAGGGGATCCCTGGTTGAACAGGGTGTCTCAGGGCAAGACACAGGCAGGAGGAACTTGCGGTAACCCCTGAGCTAGGTGGGACTGCTTCAGGGTTTTTATGGGCCAACACTGATGGCGAGAGAACAGTCGGAGCCGCTCCTGGCTCGAAAGGCTGGGATAAACTGAAAGGCGCTACAAGCATGAACCATTAACACGACAATTAGCGGCACTGAACGGAGACGCAGACAGGGGAAGCTAGTATCAGCCTCTGAGCTCTGTAGAACTGATCCAGGACTTTACGTGCTGGTACTAAACAGGGAGAGAATAGCTGGTGCTGCTCCTGGCACAAGATGCCTGTGAAGAATAAAAGGCGCGGCAAGTGTGAACCACTAATGAGGTAATCAGCGGCAACGAGCAAGTGTCCAAATGACTGTGTGCTTAGATTTCTAATCTCCCTTACCAATGAAATAATTGGTAAGGATACTGAGACTGTAACTTAAATGCTCAAAGGGTTAAGTTTTATTTTCTTTAGATTCAGTTAACAGCTGGGTGGCAATTATTAATCTTGAACATCAAAGGATACTAATGTCCTTCCTTTTCTTCTTTATAAACTTGTGCCAGGCAAGTACAGAGGGGGAGACATACCTAAGATTACTTAACCAGCTCATGATTAGGTTAAATTAGATGGGATTCTACTATAAAATTTTGATAGTAAATTGTGAGCCCTGTGAGAGCCCGGAGGGTGCTCACCAGGAGTGCATCCCCGGCCAGGAACACAGACCACCATGCGCAGTAACGTTGACCCTGATGCGAGAACTCCCAGTCTGCACCAGCACAGCTTTACCTGCATGGCAGGTGAAGTGAATTGGGACTAATTAGCAGCGTGGACTATATCTGGGGGCCGGGGGCGGACCGGGAGAGGAGTCGCTTGAGCAGGGGTGAGTAGCCACAGAAAGGGAAGCCTGGGCAAGCCGCCAGGCAGAGGCTGAGGGAGCGGCGACCCCCTCACCGCAGGAGTGAAACTGAGGGTAGAAGAAACAGGGCGCCAGAGGGGAATCCTCAGATAGCCCTGGGAGTGGCAGAGGCGGCAGGTCCACCTGAATCTAACCGCCACGGCGTTCCTTTTGGTTCTTCTTTTTTTTTCTCTTTTGCCTCCAGTGATTTTCCCCAGCTGGTTGGAGAATCCAGGCTGAGGACAGATGCCTGCCCAAGAAAAGGGGAGCTGGGCTTACCTCCAGAAGTCTTCATAACCAAAAAGAGGTAGCCTGGACCCCTGGCCGCAAAAACTGCGTCTGCCTGGCTGGTGACATCAGAGGGGAATCCCCAGCCGCGGGAGTGGCATTTACCAGTAATTATGTCCCCTACAGCGTGGATTCTGAAAGTCCCAGAGAAGAGTCTGAGCAGGGAAAGTGGATCAGGGAACAGTACAGGGTAATGACCCCAGGCAAGCAAACACCCGACCGGGAAGACTCCTGAGGCTGAGGAGGCCAAAGGTCAAGGACTTTTTTTTCTTTCAAAAAAGAAAAAAAGAAAAACATAATAAAGGAGGAAAAGGAATCGGAAAGTTGACTCTGAGCTGGTCCTGCCTACACTCCCGGAGTTGGGTCCCTTGGGGTACAGGGCAGCCCCTTTGATTGAGCTGGGCAGGAAACAGGCGGTCACCACCTCCCTCTCTCTCAAGATCTCTCATATCATCAAAGTTGTGGCAGACAGGGAAAAGAAGAGGCGTCGGATCCCCTCCCACTTAGTCATAGGGGCACAGCTGCCTTAGGGGCTGGTGAATGTCTGCAGGATGCCGGAGTGTTCACCCATATGCGGTGACAGCCTGACAAGCCCAGCAAAGGACAAAGACAATGAAAATGGATTTTGAGTTTAGCCACCTGGATACATCTTAATAGGATCAGATTTAGTACAAATAGATCTCCTCCCACTCCTTCATGATCTATTTTCTGTCATATAGCAAAAGTAAATGATTTGATATAGCAACTTTTATTAAAGACCACTGTTATTTGATAGCAGAGATAACCTTCAAGACTTCTAGTTCTAGAGGGACCATTTCCTTACAATCCATAGTCTGTCACAAAAGGTCTAAATAGAGCCACATGACTATAGACTCCTTTTGTCCACCTAGCATTTCAAAATAGACACCACAGCTTTACTAACCACCCTTTTGGAGGCAGAGTTGCTAAGCTGCTGCCATTAGCAGTGGAATCACACTCAGCCACATCATTCATTCAGGCCAGCAATATGAAAACAGGTATTTCATACCACAGTCCTTATAAATCAAATCTGTTAAGTTGAAAATTCAATAAGTGATTCTGTGGCTTTGAAATGCAATGGCCTCAAAATGAAAGACTTCATTTTTCCCAGCCTCAGATTGGCTCAGTCATTTGTTATTTCACAGACTTTATCAGATTTATCAACTAAATTAAAAGAACAGCAGCACTGGACACTGGCTGATAATAAAAATGTCACTTCTGGAAGATTCAGGACAGAGGCTTTGTCTTATTCCAGAAATAATCTTAAGTCTGTATATACACTCTTGAGACTGGATAGCAAAGATCATCTGCACATGGAGTGCATACATTCATAGAAAAAACTGCTTTTCCATGTGGACAACTGGATTTGGATTTCCTGTTCTTCCAGGCTTAAGTTGCTTTGTTTCCCTCTTGCATGGGTTTCCCCCAATCCAAACAGAATGAATCTTGTTTTTCTCATTTGTGATTTCCACTGCTTAGGAAGAAGATGAAGCAATTTTTCATTTTCAACATGAAACATCTCTATTGAGTTAAAATATAGATTTATTTTTCTGACCACAAATGATAAAGCAAATGAAGGACAGACCCTTGGTAAGGTACTGCTATGCAGTATTAATAACGTGAGCACCAACAAATGGCGTAAGTCACTTATGGCAGCTTTTCAGGAAGAACACTGAAATTTGCTGAGATTGTGCAACTTTTTTACACAGCAGTTACAATTGCCATAAGCAGAATTCAAGCAGCATTCAAAAGCAGTCCAGAATGATACAATGATGCAAAAGTAGACATTATATCATAAATAATCATTATAAATATAGCCTATGAATCAAGTTATATGTACACATAACTGTCAAGTCTCAAATGTTTGTATATATTGGCATTTACCTAACAGATACAACTACAGCAAAACCTGTGTTAACCAGCATTTTAGTAACCAGCATTTCTATGATCTGGAATTTCTGGACAGCTAGCCGGACACAGGGGGAAGGGAAGCTTGCATGC
>NW_017729033.1:65390847-65415925 GCF_001723915.1 Gavialis gangeticus | reverse complement strand
GTCCAGAATGATACAATGATGCAAAAGTAGACATTATATCATAAATAATCATTATAAATATAGCCTATGAATCAAGTTATATGTACACATAACTGTCAAGTCTCAAATGTTTGTATATATTGGCATTTACCTAACAGATACAACTACAGCAAAACCTGTGTTAACCAGCATTTTAGTAACCAGCATTTCTATGATCTGGAATTTCTGGACAGCTAGCCGGACACAGGGGGAAGGGAAGCTTGCATGCGGCCACCGCCACCCACCACCCTGTGTTGCCGCCACTCCACACCCAGTTGCCACCCTCCAACCCTGCCCCCGCTCCGCATCCAGCTGAAAACCCCTGCCTCAGGTAGCAAGGATTTTTATATAACTGGCACACCGTGTTCCCCACTCATGCCAGTTAACACAGCTTTTACTGTAGTTTTACCATGATGTAAATACTGGGCATGTCTCCATGTGCCTCTTTTAAGTGGGCTTAGCCTAAAATCACCATTTTAAGGCACATTAAAGGCACATGTCTATATGTGCATGCCCTTAATGCGCCTTAAAAATGGTGACTGAAGGCTACGTGAGCCTAAATTTGATGCCTGCATGAAGCCGGTATCAAATTTAGGCATGAATAGCTAAGTCACATTAGTGAACGTGTAGACATGCTAATGTATATTAATGCAGTGTACATCAATGGATGCACACTGGATTAATGCACATTAGCACATCTGCACATGCACTAAAGCAAATTAGCTATTTGCACCTAAATTTAGCGCACCTTAATGAACATTAGTGTGTCCACATGCACACCTAAATTGACTTAGTGCACCTTATGCGAAGGCACATGAAGCTTAGGCACATGTAACTACATGTGTCGACATGCCCACTGAGCCTTTTTTTTTATTTGGCATTTTTAGGATTAAAAATGTTAAGGGGTGGAAAAGCCACTATGTTAACCAAACAGAGGTTAAATGTATGTTTTTGTCCTGTACATGTGCATCTTCTAATGGACACCATAGTGCTGTTACAAGACGCACTCAAGCATATAATGGGTACAGTACAAATAATTTGCAATCTAATGCTTGAGCTGACATAATTTGTTTTCCTTCTGCAGTTGTTCAGAAATCAGAAGCTTTCTATTCACGGACAGAACATTTAAAGGGACTATAGATTTCAGTTGCTATACACACATATCTTTATGCTGAAGTTATAAGAAAAATGTAAATGAACAAGTTTAAGCTAGCATAGAAAGAGGGAATGTTGTGCCAGCCATCATTCACTGCACATAAGGGAATTATTGAACTGTATTATTATTTCTTGAAGATCAAGAATTGAAAAATGAAATTACAGGGCTGAGCGTAAGTGTCATATGCTACTTATTACAGATACAGATATGAGGTACTTTACATGTGGCATTGTCAGAACACTACTAATTCAAAAGACACAATAGATTTTAGAACATAAATAGTAGTGTGCTTTAATGTACCAGAGAGCTCTACTTTCCACTTATGCTCAATATATTTCACTTCTTGAAAAAAAATCACCAAGAAGTAACTTGAACTTGACAGGTTGTTAGGGATGCCTCAGTTCTCTTTGTATGTAGAAGACAAAATGGTTTAGTGCAGGGCTGGGCAATTATTTGGGCCAGGGGGACATTTGGAAGTTTTGGTGAGCTGTCATGGGCTGGGTCAGCACCTCCTCCCCAACAGCTGCTCACCAAATCTCTCTAAGTCGCTCGGCTCCACACTCAGCCAGATGGATGGGATGGGGCTACAGGTAAGTGGGTTACATTCAGGAGTGGGACAAGCAGACAGGGCTGGGTTCAGTATTGCAGGGTGGTGGCAGTGTGGGGCCAGGGCTTGGGACAGAGCCATGATCTACTCCCTGTATGTCTCTACAACAGGCACTAGTTCCATGGGCAGGAGCATGCAGGGAGCAGATTGTGGCTCTGCCTCAGCCCCCAGACCTGCACTACCACCACCAGAGATCCTGGGGTCTCCATGGAGAGTTCCACAGACACTATTTGGCCTATAGGACATATATTTGACACCTGAGCTTTAAATGTATTTGGCACTTTCATATTTACTACTTCTAAATAAAGTGTCCTGAAAGGTCACTCTGTAACAGGGAGCTAAGGTTTTTTGTTACTTTAAGAGAGAGACTGAAGCAGAAAGGACCCCAGGCAGCTGAACAAGGTTTAGCTGCAGGAGGGAAAGCAGCAACTGCAGCCTAGGTGCAGTACACTGCCCATTGACCTGAGAGAGCACACCTGTAGCTGGTTAGGAAACAACCTAACTGGAAGAGGAGCAGCTCAGTAAGATAAGCCTGAGTTCCTGAGGCAGAGAGGCATTGCAGTCTGGAATTCTACACAGAGGAAATCTCCTGCCATCCCAGGCAGGCAAGGGGTGTAAGCTGCAGGCCAGATAAGGTAACCAGGGGCTCAGAGAGGGCCAATGAGTATGAAGGAGGCTTCTGCAGTGGCATGGTGAGCTTTGAGTGTTCTATTTGAAGCATTTGGCTTGCATTACTTGCTGCAGTTTAACCACAGGGAAATATAGGGGACCATACAGGGTCCCTGGAAGACCTTTGAATAGAAGTAGGATGATAGATGTATAGCAGGAGTGGGGAAACTACAGCAGGCTTTGCAGGTTAGTCTAAGCTGCATAGACTGAACTGATAAACAAGTGAACAGACATTTACTTTTGATTCTGGAAATGCAGCCACATGCCTGCAGTGGCTCAGGTTAGAAGTTGGGGGGCACTAGAGCATGCCTCCTTGCTTGGCTGGAGCATACAGCTTGGGACAAGGCTAGCCTGCCCACCTGTGGGGTGGTAGGGGAGATGCAAAGCATCCTGGGATGCTGGAGGACTGTGAATTAGTTTGAATTTGGAAGGGATCTGGGACAGAAGTTCAATAAACCAATTTAACCTAAATCAGTTAAGTCTGACACTACATCCAGTCAGGTTTCTCTTAAACCAGTTTTGGCCGCTTTGAAAGCAGTTTATGTACGCTGAATTTTTGTTGTTTTACAGATTTCAACCCATTTCTGATCACTTATACCAGTTTATGGGTAACTTCTGTCTCTAGCCCAGAAGTTTGAATTGTGGGGAAGGAAACTTAACTTTACGATAGGGAAAGCCAGCGCTGCCACCATGATTTAAAAGCTCCCTGTCAGTCAAGCTAGGTGACACCCAGCTGATAACATCAGTTGCCAATGCCACCATGGGAAGTTTAAAAGGCACTCAGAGTGCCAGTATGGGGGAAGAGGGAACTGCCTCTGGGCCAGCAAAGACTGGGGCAGGAGTGTCTTGAGGCACCAAGGCAGTGGGGTACTAGGACCCTAGGGGCCCACCAGCACGGGGCAAGGAGGACCTGACAAGCCTTGCCTGTCAGAGCAATGGGTCCAGCCTGACCTGGGGTCCAGCTCCCATAGGGAGTGAAGAGGACAACAGAAGTCAACCAGGGCACTTGCCTTAATTTTTAGTTCTTCCAGAATGGAGGCTTTGACGAGTTATTTTATTTTGATATAAACATTATATAAACATTATTATTTTATTTTATATATATAACATTAGCTTTAATTTAGAGAGGCCACCAAGGCCAGGGCCTCAGTGACCCTTTACCTAAAGCCTACCTGGGTGAGCAGGGACTAGGGAGCAGGAACCAGGCTTAAAGCTCATTCACTAAAGAAGTGGAGGTCAGACATTGGCTGATGAATGCTGGGACCAGATGTAGCTGAAGCTATGGCATGTGGTCATAATGCACCTATGGTTGGCATGTGGCTGAGGTGTAGGGGAGGAGGAGCCCCATAATCAACTGCATCCAGGCTGTGAGTAACCCATCATTACATCACTGAACCCCTCAGAGTTCCATTAACACCAAGTCATGGCAGACAAATTGAGGGAGAAGACCCTGCTCTGGGTACTCTTGAGAGTGGTAGTCGAACAAGTGAAGGTGTTACAGTGATCTATGCTGAGTTTTATCTGTGTCCCTCTGGGAGGTATGATTTTTGTACTGGTCAGCTGTGTTCTTTTATGTTTGCTATTTGTGAGCTTTGGTATTGTTGAACACCGAAGATCTAAAAGGGCTCATGTACAGAGGACAGTGTATGTGCACTTTATTCAAGGAAGTGCAGGCAGGAGAGTAGTGTCATTTATTTAAGTGATGAGAGAACATGGTAGCTAGGGTAGCTGAGACCTGAGGGCTCACCACGTTCATTGTTTCATTGTATGGAGTTCTTTTGGTTATTGGTCTGTGAGAAAGGATTTTATATTCCACACATACCTTGTTGGTTTGAGCTGAACTTTTGTGTAGGTGCTCTGATCTGTCTGAGAGGTCAGACATTGACAGTGTAGTAAAGCAAACTAAGGCTACTGCTATTAATGCAGTAGAGAAATTTGAGATATGGCTGGAGCTGCGGTTGTGGCAGAAACATGCTTGGTCGTTCTTGGCTAAGGAGGTCATGTTTTGGAAGAATGCAAACTTATGCGACACATAATTGGCTTATGAAAATCTGTGTAACCACTCAGTACGTTGGATGGTAAAGAAAAAGCATGTCGAGAAAGCATGCAAGAAGGCAATGCTGTTAGATATATTCACCTGGGTGAGGAATATATTGATAAAAGCTAAGAAAGAGGTAGTGGCACAGGAAAGTCTAACTCAGTGATCAGTAACATTGGAAGCTGACAAGACAGCAGAGACTGAGCAACTGCAAGGCAAGATCCACACCCTGCAAGTGAGTGCATGAAAGGATGCACAGGAAATTGTTAATTTGAAAGATGATTTGAAAGCCACACAGAAACAGCTAGAGCTGGAGGTGAGTGATAGGAAAATGCAGAAGAGAAAGGCTGCAAAGTTATACGCAGCATTCAAAGTTATGAAAATGTAACACCTCTCAGAAATAAGAGAGATGGACACTGCAATAGTGTGAAAGAATGATTGTCATCTTGGGTGTAAGAAGCAGATTAGTGAATAAAATTCTCAGATTAGATCATTGAGTGAGTATACTAATGTGGTCAGTAAGCCAATAAGGTACAAGAATTCTGAGAGCTCAGAGTCTTTGTGCAGCAGCACATTTTTTTTTAAGACTGTCACAGAACACTTAGGTGCCCTGCTCCTTAGAGTGGAAACTGCTAGGGAAAGAACACTAGCAGTGAGTGGGAAGCCCCATCTGCTGGTTACCAGGGAAACCAGAGTGAGCTAGTGGCCCACACCTGTCGGTGGTCAGCTGACTGGAAGGGGCAGGGCCTGGCTCACATGTAAACCCCAGGGGTTGAGGATGGCAGTTCCCTGCCAGCAACCAAGGGGGAAGGAGATCTTCCAGAGCAACCAAAGGAGAGAGGCCTGACTGCAGGTACAGCCTCTGATACTAGTGAGGCATGGAGCATCCCTGGTGTGGCTTGAATGATGTTATAGCCGGGCGGCTTCAATTGATGTTATAGCCCAGGGGCTTGTGTTTTGTTTGGCTGTTTAATACCGGTGGTTTGGGTGAGGCTATTAGGGGATGGAGGAGGCCTCATAGGGGACCCATGGCAGCGTAGGGACCCCAGGCACCAGAAAGGGTGCAGCATTTGGGGTGCACCAACCCCAGGCACCAGAGAGGGCTCAGAATTTGGGAGTACAGTGACCCCAGGCACCAGAGAGGGCACAGCACTGTGCAGGACTGTGGAAAGCCCAGGCACCTGAGTGGGCGCAGCACCTTGCAGGGCTGCGGACAGCCCGAGCGCCAGTGAAGGCGCAGTGTGAGACAGGGCTGCGGAGAGCCCAGGGAGGACCAGGGGGCCAAATTATATTGAGGCCCAGACTGAACAATGTCAGTTCCATCTGTGAGGCTTGGGGCATGGTAAAGGGGTGGTTGGAGCCATGCATAGCCCATAAGGCTGGGGTGCCCTGAAACACCCATTGCAGAACGGGACCCACAAGGTCCCACGGGGTCAGAGTACAGCAAAACCGTGTCCAAGAAGATGTAAAGGCAGCCTCCCTAATATATATTTACCATCAAAGACGTAGCAGGCAAGAATCTAGGGTGCCCTTTGGGCCAACTTGGCATGGGAAGGGGGCCTTGGAGAGATCACAGTCATACTGCACGACCCTATGCCATGACAAAGACCAAAAGGAGGAATAGTGACCCTGCATTGAACATGTTGATGCAGCCCACCACCCTGCATGAGAAGCTGGCATCCATGGTGCCAATGTGGGTGAAAGAGGTTTTTAGGACTAACCCACTATGGGGTCAGCAACAAGGGTCAGCAGAAACATCCATAGTTCCTTTAACTGCAGAACAAGTGAGAGCTGTGAATAAACTAATTGGACCTTTAAAGAAAAAGACTGCTATCAGTTGATTGGCCGAGTTATCTATTCTCGAGGAGAGTGTAAGGTACACAGTTGCTGATTTAATTGACATAGTCCAAGAATGTATGGACAGTCACAATTTTGCAGTGATGTTAATGGACATTAAAAATCAGAGAGTGCAAAATGCAGCTGTAATTAGAGATGAAGTGTTAAAGCTATTTTTCCCTTCAGAGTCAGCTGTGGTACTGTTCCATAAGAAGTGGCAGGCTAATGAGGAAAGACCAGAAGTATACAGTGAGCACAAGAAACTGTGGGAAGCTTCCGACTTAGAAGCTGAATTCAAGTTGATTGGAAAACAGCATATCTCTGAAATGAGTGAGATGGATACTGCTGTATGGCAGGGTAGTGCTGTTGCCATAGAGCATCACATGGAGTGTGAATAGTGGATTGAGGAACAAAGAGTACAGCTGCAGTCTCTGAGTAGTCGAGCCAGGTCTGAGAATCGAGTGAGGTATGAGAGCTCGGATAGTTTGGAATCATCTTGTGGTAGTACATTTAGTTTCCATACTGAGAGGGATGGTGAGTCTGCTTAAAGTAGATCAATGCAACCCACCACACCTCTGGAGGAACTGGCACCTATGGCACTGAGAGTCAAGGAAATTTTTAGAACTGACCCATGAGAAGTTATTCAGTAAGGGTCTGTGGAAACAGCCATAGTACCTCTCACAGCAGAGCATGTTAGAGCTGTTGGAAAGCAAACTGGGCCTCTAAAGAAAGAGACAGCAATATGCTGGCTTGCTGAGTTACCCATTTTGGGTGAGGGTACCAGGTACACAGTTGTTGATCTGATAGACATAGTGCAGGAGTGCATGGGTAGTCAGGATTTTGCTGCTGTGTCTATAGATATTAAGAACAGGCGAGCACAGAACACGGCTGTAATCTGTGATGAGGTTTTGAAAGTGTTCTTCCCGGTGAAACTAGCTGTGGTACTGTTTCATAAGGGACTGCAGGTTGGTGGGAAAAGGCCGGAGGCTTATGTGGAGCAGAAGAAACTGCTGTTTGTGGTAGCAGGTCTCATTTGTATGTGAAAAGGTCAGTTTGACTTTAACATTCCAGAGTTTAAACAGCTGCTAAGTAATGGATTTAGTTCTAGGTTACTGACTTATCTAGGTGGAAATGTCATGGACACTACCTTAGAGATCTTGCATTGGACAAAGTGAGGGCATGAGTTAAAGGTGAGTAAGAGCCTCAATGACACAAAGGGGAAAGTGTTTGTGATTTCTCCTAAGGATGTGAGTTCCAAGGAAGAGTCTTGGAAGCGACATAAGAGGAGTGCTCCAAAGGTTTGGTTTGACAGCTATAGCATGGAAAGCGATTGGAAAAGGCAATCCAGGAACATAAAGCACAGGTTCACACCATTCAGCCATCCAAGGAATCTGGAAAAGTCAGTGATAAGGATGGACAGAAACCATCTAGATCAGCCAGATGGAATGGTAACTGTGGTGATAGGTATGATAGGCGAAAGCCTCTGCTTCCCAAGTTTGAGTTGGAAGGAGTTGTTAAGGTACACTTCTAAGGAAATGATTAATGGCCTACCAATGCTTCGCTTATTGAAAATGCTTACCCAGTTTAAGAAGCAGGAGGGTAAAGCATTGAAGCTAGAGAGGGACACAGATAATGATGGATTGCCACTGCCACCAGCAGCAATCCAGAATTCCTATTAGAACAGCTCAGAGTTTTTTTCAACCCAGAAGTTGGCACCGATTGATTTTGAGTCCTGGGGGCATGCATTGGTTTTGGGTGATTTTTGTGAGCTGGATGGGGAAATGCTGTGGCATTCGCAAAAAATGCTATTAGACACACGTGCCTCTTATAGCACTATAAGTAATGAAGTTAAGCTGTTTTTGGATTGGATACCCAGCAGGGTGAGGTTGCTAGAGGGCTTTGAGGGCTTGAAGAAAATAGTTGGATTCTCCAACACCAAGGTCACCGGAATTGGTGCCAAAATGAAGCAACTTAATTTCAGCCTACTACATTTGGGAAGTGTAGGTATAGTGGGTATGGATCTGCTGTAAAAATGGGGTATAATCATAGATTTACCAAATAGGGTCCTGGGGAGGACATATCCAGTAGAGAGGTTCTATACTATCCCTAATACCCACACACATTGGTATGAATCTGACCCTCTTAAAGGAAATGATAATACATGATGGTATTACTAAATTATTGGGAGGCCAATGTAGAAAAAGCTGAGACCATATTTTTCAGTTATGCATAATAACACTCATATTGTGAGTATCTTGACCACTGTTGCACAGACAGTGGGTCAGTTGTGGGAAACACTATTAGGATGGTCCCCCAATGGAAACAGGTGTCTTTAACACCATGCTCCACCCAATCGTGTTGATCGTCTGTGGACAGGTATGTTTGGGTATGTTGTGTATGGGAATGTTTATCTGGAATATACAGAATTGGGAGTATGTCTCCCTCCATCCCAGACCCTCCCCCGTTGTCGTGTCTCGAGATGTCAGCTGTTCCTTGAAGATGTTACGGAACAGGGGTTCTTCTCACTGGCACTCTCTAAACCAGTCATCCCCAATTATTTGATCTAGGTCTACATCCTCTTTTGGGGGGCTTTGCTTCCCATCATGGCCTTCTCAGGATGCATTTCCTCTTTTTCTTCTTGCATATTCTGCATTGCTCGCTCTATGACTTCCCTCACATAAGGACAGTCAGTTCCAAGCAACATTGGGCAGGGCAAAGTTTCAGCCAGCCCAACCATCAGCTCTTCTGTATTCCCCGTGATGGTCAGTGTTAACCTCCATCTCTCATATGTATAGGAGGCTCTGTGAATACATAGCATGCTGACAGTTTTTTTCTCGGGCTCCCAGGTGGGATGGTATGAGGTCAGCACAAATCATGGTCTGTGTCCAACTAGTACCTACCAGGGCAGGTATGATCAGCTGTCTCACCCTTACCTCTACTATGGGTCAACCTTACTTCCAAGGACTGCTTTGATGACTGAAACTGCAATCCATTTTTTTGTCATGTGCCGGGATTGGTTTGGTTGTTGGGGGGGAAAAAATCACTCTTTTAAACCAAATTATAAAGAAGGCCCAAACAGCTGCTTCCTCTTGGATCTCTCCTCAGAAAGGTATGGGTCTTTGCCCTGCCCGTATCTATCACCGGTTTAAATTAATAATCATTAAGAGAACTGTTTAAAGGTACATGAATAAAACAGTTTATTAATTAACACACTTTGGGACAAACAGTAAAGTTAACTACAAAGTATAAACACACAGTGGAAATTCTATAAATCCGAACTTTGTCAAAGACCAGAGAGATTCAGAGAAAGATTTATTTATTGAAGGCTCCCCCAGCATTCGGCTCTGTTTCCCCTTTGACCCAGTACCTGAAGCTTACCTACTTCTGTGTGGGTTACTGGTCACTTACACAGTTTCAGGACAGTGATAGCCAATATCCAATCCCACCTAGGAGGGGTGATACACCGGAATTAGGGGAGCCACTACTATAGCACTGCCATGCATCTGATGGGGAATTATCAGGGAGCTGACTCCTTCCTGACTAAAGGCAGCCTCAGCAATGGATGATCCCCAGTGATGAAAGGAATCCCAGCTCCATGCTGTGGTCCTGCCCATGTTCCACCCTTCACCCACTCACTTCATCCCATCTATTACTCTTTCTCTCTCTCTCAGTCTATTTCTCAGTCTGTCCTATACTCGGTCCCCTTCTCACTCACTCTCTCTCTCATACCCTTTCTGTCACCTCTCTCTCCTCACACTCATGCACACTCCAAGAGAACCCCACCCTCACAGGGTCTCTTAAAGGGCCTTTGCGCACGTTCCTCTGGCAGGTAGCACATGACACACAAATGTGCACCTGACTCTCCACTTCCAGTGCCTTCTTAGATGATGACCCATGCCTAAAGTCCACTGGGTCATACAAAGTGCATGAGTTGGCCTACTTATAACAAATCTCAATGGAATTCTCCCGCATGGCCCCTCCCTCCCCCTTCCTATCTAAAGAGCCTGGCTGGATTCTCCAATCTTCACCACAGAGCCCCAGCAGAGAGGTGCTGATTGCAGTGCTCTTAGTGTTTCTCCTGCTGGGACTGGGAGAAAGGTAAGCCTGGGGGCTCTTGGGTGGCTTTAGAGGGGTGGAGAAAGGGTGGGAGGGTCGTGGTGTGCTGTGCCCTCCACCCCCCACCTGGCCCTGAAGCAGTTTTTTTGCCACACGGGCCGGTGGCAGTGGGGGGAGGGGGGCATTGGGCCACAGCATGTGGGGTTGGGCCACATGGGCTGGAAATGTGTTGGAAGCAGGGGGACACTGGGCCCTGGTGTGTGGGGCACTGTGCCCCGATGCTAGCTTGGGCCATGTGGCCCTGCATGGGGGGGCACTGGGCCCTGAGACTCACTTGGGCCACATGGCCCTGCATGGGGGGGGCACTGAGCCCCAAGGCTGGCTTGGGCCTGCATGGGGGGGGCCATGGGTCCTGAGCCTGGCTTGGGCCACATGGCCCTGCAGGGCGGGAAGGCACTAAGCCATAGTGTGTGGGGCTGGGCCCCTAGGGAGGGGCAGTACTGGACCCTGAGGTTTGAGGCCAGGCCCTTCTATTCCCTGAGGGAATGTTGGGGCCCCATAGGCCCATGGAGGGACAGCACCATGCTGCAGAGTGATTTTTGGGGCCAGGCATGTTGTCTATGAGTGAAGGGCTCCTAGCTTTACAGGAAGGCCAGGGACTGGGCCTGAGGATTGGGGGGGGGGGGGGGACTGCCAGCACCCCCCCCTGGCAGAAGCATGGCCCCGCCTTTCAGGCATAGTGGCTGCTTTGTTGTCCTCTGGCCTCTGCTTTTAGGCATAGTGGCTGCTTTGTTGTCCTCTGGCCTCTGCTTTTAGGCATAGTGGCTGCTTTGTTGTCCTCTGGCCTCTGCTTTTAGGCATAGTGGCTGCTTTGTTGTCCTCTGGCCTCTGCTTTTAGGCATAGTGGCTGCTTTGTTGTCCTCTGGCCTCTGCTTTTAGGCATAGTGGCTGCTTTGTTGTCCTCTGGCCTCTGCTTTTAGGCATAGTGGCTGCTTTGTTGTCCTCTGGCCTCTGCTTTTAGGCATAGTGGCTGCTTTGTTGTCCTCTGGCCTCTGCTTTTAGGCATAGTGGCTGCTTTGTTGTCCTCTGGCCTCTGCTTTTAGGCATAGTGGCTGCTTTGTTGTCCTCTGGCCTCTGCTTTTAGGCATAGTGGCTGCTTTGTTGTCCTCTGGCCTCTGCTTTTAGGCATAGTGGCTGCCATTTTGTCTCAAAGCAAAACTTGCCCAAGAATGCATCCAGAGTGTCCTCAGCTCCGGTTGGGTTTTTTTGAGTGGTTCGAAAGTGGAAATGTTTAAGAATCACTGTATTAGACTGTGCTGTGTCTAAAGGAAACAAAATATTGCTTTCCAGTTGATTTGAGAAAGAGGGAGGTGAACAGATATATAAAAAGCCACAGCTTTCAGAAGCTAGGTGAGTGCAAAAACCTGAAACAGTACTGCATGTGGTATGCTTCAGTTTGGCTTTTATTGCATAGGAACTTGGGATTTCTGATTTGCTGATTCTTCTGGATGGGGTATTAAGACAAAAAGGAAATCACTGAACATTCAGTTTGTAAGTAGGGGGCAAGTAAAACTAAAGGCTGCTTGTAACTGCATTGTTTTGCCTGTCATGCTTGTTGTCCTGCCAAAGGAACATAAAATCTGAGTAGCTCAGGTTCCTTCACACATAAGTCCATGTTTCACTGTTGTCAGGTACTAATAATTTACCTTTTCTTTAGCTTTTGCAGAATGGCAAAGAGACAGTTGAATTTGGACTTTTTCTGCTCAATGTAAAACCCCACCCCCACCCCTAAGACTCCAGGCCTCCTGCCGAGGGTCCAGCCCCCAGCACAATCAGTGTGGTTCTAAATTACAGTACCAGAAGCAGCCACAGTAAGAGTGACACTCCAGATTGGGATGCTACATAATGCACAAACTCTCATACAGATGTTAGTACAGCTTCCAGTAGCAGAGACCCCTGCTTTAGTCCAGATGCAGCTTTTCAATATATTAAGGAAGGATTGTATCAGCCCATAATTGTGTTTCCAGGTACTCTGGCTGGCAATAAAACAAGAAAATTCAGAAAAGAATGGTACAGTGATCACAAATGGCTCGAATACGGTGTCCATCAGGACACAGCTTTCTGTTTCTGCTGCCAAGAATTTGGCAGTTCCCGAACAGGTGCCAAGCATTCCAAATTGTGAGCTTTAAATCACAAAGGAGAGCCAATGAAAGATTTCATGAGCATTCAAGGTCTGCAGCATATCTTAAAGCTCTGGATAAATGGCAGGGTTTGCCGCAGTCCAGGAAAAAGAGAAGTGTTGCATCACAACTAGACAGTCAGAGGAAAAAAACGGTGGACGAAAATTAAGCATATTTACAAACTATAATACAGACTGTGTTGTTTTGTGCTCACCAAGATACTGCAAGCTGTGGTGGACCACCAGTGCTGGTTCACGAACATTTTTACTGGGTAGGCCAGCAGCGCTCATGATGCTCACATGTTCAGAAACTCTCCTCTCCCTGGCCTCATGGAGAAAGGACACTATGCATCCAGAGCCCACATGACAGTGATCCACAGTGTTGCTGTTCCCCCGGTAATATTAGTGGATGCTGCCTACCCCCTAAATCCCTGGCTCATGAAACATTATGGAGGGAATGTTTCAGACCCACAGAAGCTGCTTGTCGACTACTGTCTAAGCAGTTGCAGGATGGCTGTTAAATGTGCCTTTGGCTGACTGAAAGGACAATGGAGGGTGCTTACGTGTTAGCTGGAGCTGGAGCCAGAAAATATCACAGCATTTGTAGTGGCAGCCTGCATGCTGCACGCAACATCTGTAAGACCTGCAGAAAGGTTTCTTTTCAAGAAGTTGTGGGCTGAAGAAGCACAACAGGCAGCGGCCAGACAGAGACATAGCCAGGCAGGAGAAACTGGTCAAGCGGCACTTGTGCAGGACTCTCTGGCAGCACATATTGCTGCTGACAGAAACTAGGAGTGCTCTTTTTTTTCAGTGCAATACATTGTTTTAAAACTTACAACTAAACATCTGTGTCCATCTGTTGGGGTGTGTGGTGTAGTGGATGGGGGGGTGGAGGGGAGAGGACAGGGGCGTGGAAGGGAGGACAAGCAGGGCGGGGGACAAGGTATACTAGGGTAGGGGGTTGCTGCTTGGAGGCCGGCAGTGGTTAGGTGTGGGGGGAAGCTCATTACAAACTGGCACCTACTGCTCTGCAGGTGGAAGGGTTAAGTAGACTGGCCGGAGGAGCGGGGCAGAGTGAACAATCTGAACTCCTCCTTAGGACTGTGACCGGAGGGACATATTCCATCCAAAGCCCAACAGCAACCCACCATTTCAAAATAAAATTCATAGCACCCACCCCTCCAAAAGACATTTGAAGTAGGGGTGCGTGAAGCTTTGGTCTGCGATTTGATTCAGAGAAGATTCAGCCCAATTCAGAGGCTGAATCACTGAATCCAAATCAACTCAGGAGAAGACAAGAAAACTCTCACTTGATTTGGAGGCTCTGAATCTATTTGGAAAAGATTCAGAGATTCAGAGGGCATTCTTTTAGGGGAACAGAAACTGAGAAGAGGGATAAGGAGCAGGGGGGAAAGACTGACATCTCTAGCTGGCCAGTGACTGTGATCTTTCCCTGAGTCCCCTTCCAATCACAGTGCTCTGGAGGAGGGGTGTAGAAACAGCATATAAACCTCTGTGTGCAGCCTTTATGTCCCATTTGTGAGCAATTTCTGTCTGAGCGACAGTGTCTGAAAGGTACTGGATTGGACTGGCTTCCTACCTAGTCAGTCTCCTGCCTCTTTCTGTTCTTGGAAAGGATTGGATTTTGGTTAATAACTAGAATTCCTCTACTTATCCCTATCAACTCCATTTCTTTCAATTTATATTTGTTTGGCTTTCTTTCCAATACTTTTTAAAAAGAAAGCTGTGTTTTCCCTGGAGATGTGATCCATCACTGTACAGGGAAGCACATACATTGCACACACTCACACACATATATCATAGAAGAAGTCAGAAATTATTACAACACAGAAGTCAAACAGTCATGGAAGAAGATATTATATATAGTTATTAATATTATTAGTTATAGTTAGTTACATACAGACCAAAGACAACACTGAAGTCAGATAGAGATTCAGATTAATGCAACACAGAAGTCAGGGAGGCAGAGGAGGCAGAGAAGATATTATTTTAGGTACACAGACAACAGTAAACACAACACAGAAGAAATCAGACACTGTCAGTAATCAGAGAAGAAGACGACATATATTATTAATTAATTACACACACAGACATATTTTCCAGCACAGGAAAGATTAATATGAAGCATGCTGGAAAGGCAGGTCCCAGGTCTTCTGGCAGGGGAGGAACAGGGGCTAGAAGGGGTAGGGGGAGAGCTAAAGCTACAAGTCTCCCCCCCACCAAACATAGACACATACTCTTTCCTGGAAGCCATGAGTCTTCTTCTGCCAGTGGAAGCAAGGAGTGGGAGCAGTACCTAACATCCCTGCACCTGAACCACCTCCCTTAACTTCAGAAATAGGCACCAGCAGCAGAATTACAGTCTCCTCCCACTCCAATTTCATTGCCCAGTGTGAGCCTCCCACTGCCAGAGGAGGAACTGGAGCTGGAACCAGGGGACCTGTGTACCCTAGCTAAAGAAATTCTGGGGACTGAGGGGGAATCTGACTTTGTGCTCCACACCCCTCGAAGTTTCCCTAGACCCAGGTCTCTTTCTTCGTAAGGCACCTCAGAGGAGGCTGTGGAGGCAAGTGCCTCAGCTGAGTCAGCTTCTCCTATTGTTGTGCCTCTGCCTGCTGAGGATGGGGATAAGGCAGGATCCCCACCCTCAACCCAGAAGTGGGGGAGTAGTGTAGTGTGGGATCATTTTGAGGTGGCAGATGATCTCAAGTATGCTATCTGCCAGGACTGCTGAAGACAGATCAGCCGGGGGAACGAGGTGAAACACTTCACCCCCACGGTGATGCTGCTGCATCTCAGGAGGCAGCACCCCCTTGCCCTTCTTCCTCCTCAGCCTGGTGGATCACACTGCCAGGGAAAACCAGTGGGAGCATGCCCAAAGGGAAGTCCTCCACTCACTCCAAAGCCCCTGTTCCTCCGAAGAAAAGGCAGGCCACCCTGGAACAGTGGAGGGAAAGCCACAGACAAAGGGGGGCATGTTGCAAAGGCAAGTGAGATCACCCAGAGCACTGGGGAGATGCTTGCTCTGGATGGCCAGCCCTTCTCCTTAATAGAGTGGCAAGGGTTCAGGTGGCTCATGGAGCTCGTGGCCCCATCCTACCAAGTGCCTGCATGCACCACCTTCAGCAGGACAGTGGTGCCCTCCCTATATGAAGAATGCAGGGAGTACTTAAGGTAGGGCCACAGGTAGCCTTGAACTTCACCTCCGACATCTGGAGCAGCTGAGGTGGCGACCATGCCTACCTCTCTCTCACAGGGCACTGGTATGATCAGTCAGGCCATCAGTGGTCTCTCCTTCAAGCCAAAGTGATGGATGAGTCCCACACACCAAGGGAGATCATGATGGGCATGATGCAAGGGTGACGTGTTGGGCAGGTTGAGCTCACCCGTGGGTTCATGGTCAGCAACGGGGCCAATATGGTCAAGGATGTCCATGATGCAACGCAAGGTGCACCTCCAAGTCAGGGAAGCCTTGGAGGGTGACAGGGCTGCTGGTGATGGTCACTACCACCCAGCTGATTTAAAAATGAAGGAAGGTGGCAGGCTACTTCCATGGCAGCATCAAGGGGGGCAAGATGCTGTGGGACAAACAAAGAGAGCTGAGCATCCCACAGCACAAACTCATGCAGGATGTGGAGACTTGGTGGAACTCCACATATCTGATGCTGGAAAGGCTGGTGGAGAAACAGAAGGCCATCCAAGAGATGGCTTTGCTCAGGGAGACTAAGATCAGCAGTCCCCTTAACAGAGGTGAGTAGGATACCATCTCCCAGATCTTGGTGGTCCTCAAGCCCTTTCTCGAGGCCGCCAAGACCCTCAGAGTTGGCAATGCCCTCCTTAGCCAGGTGATCCTCATAGTGAGGGAACGTGAGAACCAAATGGAGAAGTTCCAGGGGATCAACGTGCCTGGCTGGGGCAAACCGCTGTCACCAGACATGCAGGCACTGGTGAGATGGCTGAAGGAAACGGCTGGATCTCTTGTTGTCCAGTACAGTCTACAAGCTGGCCGGCATGTGCGACTCAAGGGTGAAGAGGAGCATGTGCACTGGCAGCACCAAAACCCTAGATTACTGGATGCAGGTGCTGGTCAACAGAGTCAGGGAGGCAAAAGGGCAGGATGAACTTGGAGGTATGTGCTGGGGCTATGGGGAAGGAGAAGGCCTGAGGTCCTGGACATGACCACTAAAACTGCACTCTGCCAGGGTCAGGAAGGCCTAGTGAGACTGATGGCGTCACAGCAGCCCCAGGAAATGTCAGGACTGAGGAGTCCCCTGGTGAAAGGCAGGTAGGAGGTGCCATAACCTCCAACTACCACATGCACGCACACAGTCCTGGCTGGGGAAAGCCCAGACCCGTCACGTCTTTGACAGGCTTGAGTCTTGCTGGTTGCAGTGGAGCTGTGAAGCTCCAGGTGAGCTCAGCTTAGCTGCCTGGAATGTCAGCTTTCAGGTTGAAAAACCCTTTGTCAGGCTGAGGAAGCACCTGCAGCTGGTATGTGTGTGTGTGCTGTTCCTGGATGGCACCTGTAGGCTGGCATGCAATGCAGGCAAGAAAGCCAGTCAGTGAAAATGGAAATGGAGGCACACCAGGGGGTGAGAGATAGGCTTGGGTGGGGAGGGAAGGGGGTGTAGCAATGCAGGTAAAAGTGCAGAGGTACCTGGGGAGTCAGATGTCTAGCAGGTTGTAGTGTGTTATACATCCATTGTCTATATTGGGTCCATGAGTTTCTGTACTTAGGAGGCTGATGAAGTGGTTTGTAAATTCAAACAAGCACCAAAACCTTGCTAACCTAACCTTATCTCCAAAAGGCAACTTACTACAGCTCAAAACACAAAACATCCAGGAACAGCATACACACCAACTGCAGGTGCTTTGACAGGCTGATGAAGGTTTTTCAACCCAAAATCTTGCTAAGATATATTTCTCTAATTATTCAGTTGGTCTATTACAAGATACCAGATTAACCCAAATAACGTTGTCGGCCAGTGCTATGTCCTTAGACCAACATCCCTAGCACCTGTCCCTGGTCAGCAGACCAGAAAGATGCAGGACCCTGGGCACATGTAAGCCCCAGGGCTGTGGTTGGCAGGGAGAGTACTTTGGCAGCTGCTGGAAAAGAAAGAAAGGCTCTAGCCTGTGACAGTTTGGCTCTCCTGAGATGCTAGTGCTACTGTGCTTCAGTACATTGTTTACCTGTTATTTAAACTGGTGGACCCCAGTGAGGGTGCACCTTAACACACACGCAGTGTCACCTATGTCATGAATTTTGCTTGTCAGTGGCCTGAGGTGCAGTTTCCCAGAAACCCCTGCACTGATCTCCTTGAAAGCTGGCAGGCTTCATGGCCTCAGTAGGGGCTAGCATGCCTGCAGTTTTCACCCTGGCTTGCCTTAACACGCGCACAGTGTCACACGTCACGAGTTTTGCTTGTCAACAGCTTGAGAAGCAGTCTCCCAGAAGCCCCTGCACCTATCTCCTTGAAGCGTGGCAGGCTTCATGGTCTCAGAAGGGGCTACTATCCCTGCAATTTTTATCCAAATCAGCCAAAAAATGATAAAGTTATAGGTATTTCAGTGATTCCTCATTATAATCTATGACCTTATCTCTCCAAATATTCCGAAGCTGATTTGGCCAAATCAATTCAAGACAGTGATCCAAATCTCCGAATTGAATCACTGTCCTCCATGCTGGCCGAATCCAAGTTGAATACTTCCCTATTCGCACAGGCCTAGCTTGCAACACCATTGACGTGCCCCCATGGAAACTGTTCCAAGCCCTGGCAGCTTGGGAATGCTGGGAAATGTAGTCCTAAAAGATCAGAAAAGCTCATCACTGCCATCAGTTGAATAAAATTGCCAGCTAACCAGGGCAGCAAGAAACACCCACCCACACGCTAGTATCAATCCCGCACAGTTCTGATATCGTATCAGTTATTTATATATAAGAACAACAAAAATCATATATATGTGCATCAGCCTGAGCCCAGATGGGTGCAAGTGACAGGTTTTTTTGAGGGGGGACTGTGGAGGCTTAAATGCAACTCCTGCTGTAATTCATTAGGAAGTACAAGACTGGGGGGTAGATTGGTATTTAGCTACCCCTGCTGGAATATGCAGGGAATGACACAAGAGACCTAACTCATTTGAAAGCACATGTTGTGCAAACACAAACGTGCTGCACCACAATAAACAGTTAACATTTTTCAGGCACTGGAAATTAAGAAGAAACAGTCTCTGTGTCATCTACAAACGCCCTCATCAGCTATCCAAAAAAAACAAAGGGAAAACGCATCAAAGTAAAATGTCAACAAAATGTAAGTGGCCATGTGAACACAGATAAGCAGAAAGAAGAAAACAAGTTAAAGGAAAGCTTTGTCAAGATTTCTCAATAGTCAGTGCCAGTTAGCAAGTAAATACACTTCCAGATACACTTCCAACTTTACTTGTAGAGCACAATGTTATTCTTGTGATTGTTAAATCAGTGTTAAACCAAACATAAAAATAGTTTGTAGGCTTTTTTATTTTTATTATTGACTTGTTACTAGGGTGTCATAAGTGACATCACTCTACCACTATGACTCACAGCATCAAGAGGCTCAGAAATTAATCAGAGCGTTTAATTTGAACTACAGCTGGCAGTGAATATATAATGAAAGCTGCTCCTTATGTGAACTTTCAGTACATGGCACTAAGCAAACCTGGCATGACCCTTTTTAAATGATTCACTATGTAAATAAATATAAATAATTTGTTCCTCATATTATAGTTCTGCATATCTGGGGCCTACAGTTGTGTGAAGCTGCCACCTGGCTGTTTTTAATGGCCTTCTTAATGTTGTTGTGCTTTTCTCTTTTTTTTAATATTTTTTTTGAACCCAGATACTTGCCTTCATTGGGAGGGGGGCAGTTAACCATTTTGTTAACAGAAGTAGAGCTCATTGTCTCAGGACTTCCTGATTAAAAAAAAAATCAGCTAAACACATGGAAACACTGGAATGCTCAGTGTATCAAGAGAAAGTCTATACATATAAAGGGCTTAGTCCATCTGTCTGTGTGTCTATCTATCTGTCCGTGATGCTCTTGGGGGTGTGGCTCCCAGCAGGGTGGGGCTCCAGCCAGTGCTGCATCAAGAATGATGGACAAGATGGGTGGGGACAGAGCGCCAGCACCCACCACCCTGCACTGCCACTGCCTCCGGAGAGGTGGGGTGGTGCGGGGCTGGATGCAGGGGTGATGGGTGGCATGCAGCTGGATGTGGAGCAGCAGCAGAGCAGGGTGGTGGGTGGTGGCAGTAACTGCCACATGCAAACTTCTCCTGACCCTGCCCCCTGCTCCTGGGAGGTGGTAGCGGTGCGGGGTGGTGGGTGGCGGTGCTCCATCCCTGCCTGCCTCCCCCTCCCCCTCCCGATTCTTGACAGGCAATTCACTAGTTTTTCAATAAATTCACATTTTTCTGCGGAAGAAGCTGAGGTTTTATGTTCAGGTATGCAGCAGTGATGTCATAATGCATCTTCAGTCTGCTCACAAGTGAGTCACTGTTAGCCTCCTATTTGACCCTCTGACATTGGCATATTCAATAGATGGCACTGCACCACTGGGAGACACCAATACATGGATAGCATCAAATCTAGATCCCATACTCCCGAAATGTTAATTTCCACTAGTTTGGATGAATAGGGCCATAAGGCAGTTTGACTGTTTCTTCAATGAAGGTCAGAGCTGTTCTTGGTGACCAGTACCCCAAATTGCAGTAATTCCTGCAGTCCAGCTGCATGGTTCATACTTAGCCTGCTCTGTGGGAAGACCAGCTTGTATATGTGATTATAATGTAAGATTCATGACCCTCAGGCAGGTACAACTGATGTTTCAAGGGATGATGGTCCTGAAAAATCTCTCTCCCCCTCTCATGTAATTTAGATGCAGATACTACTTTTTTACCCTATACCAAACCATTCTAATCTTCTCTGGGTTTGGATTAAAGTTTAAACATTATCATTCCTTTTTGGCTCAATGCAACCTCACACTACTTCCAACAAAACCTTCTACCCTGAATCCCAACATTAAATTTAGATTTTCTCAGGACTCCTTCCAAATCCGTCAGTTTTCAATCACTTAAGTCTTCCTCTAATGCTTTCTCATGGAGGAACTCCCAGACATTCCCTGCTTTCTCTCAGCAGTGCCACCCTGGGTGTATCTCCCAGAAAGCCTGGCTCTCCCAGAAAGCCTGGCTCTCAGTTCTCGAAGTGTCATGATTTAAGGAACAAAATAAAATTCAGACCCAAGCCAAAGTTTGGGCCCAGGGCCCAAACATGCTGTATCAGTTCTATATGTGCTACTGAATTACATCCTTAGTTGGCAGGGTATAAATGTGTATGATATAGATGACCAGCCAAACTGAGATAGCAAGCCATGGCCCTGGATCACATAAACTTATTATATATTTAACCAAAAGAATACTTGTAAATCATTCAGACTGTGAGCACCATAAATGATGGGTGATTTTAGCACGTAAAGTTGTTTTTGTATATCTAAATGTGAACATATCTTTATAAAATGATACACCTTTGGTTCTCCAGTAAAATAATTCTTCAGAAATCCATGAAAATGAAATAGAGACAGGGAAAAACAAAAATCAATATTCAATATTCGAAATTATCACAAACATAAAGATAAGAGTACTACTGTGAGGTATCCAGTTTATAGCTGTATTGGGCTCGTGGACAGAAGTGATGTCTTTTATTAGACCAAGATTTTTGCAAAAAAAATTCTTTAATTGCAATTAAAGCTTGCAAGTAAAGATTTTTTTTGCAAAAATCTTGTTGGTCAAATGAAAGATATCACCTCTGTCCGCAAGCCCTGAGTGCTACTGTCAGCATTTGCTGTCTCCTACCCTTCAGATCATATGCAGAAATAAACAATCACTTTTACATTATTTCACAAAAAAAAAATATATTTCTAGCTTCCCACACATGCTGTGCCCATTCTTATCATTTGTTTGCCAGTTGTTAAAAAGACAAACAAAAGCCTTATTTTAATACCATAAATCTTGACAATGCTAATGACAAGCATGATAAAGCATGACTGATGCTTTATCATCAGGTAGAAATCCTGGTATACCCATTTCTAGAAGGCCAATCCAGTAATTTAAAATGAAGGAAGACCTTCAGCCAACTCCCCCCCAATTTTAACATTTTGAGAGTATGATCCTCTTATCTTGTTTTTAAAAAAACCAAAAATCCCTCTTATATACAACTGCAAGACTACAAGTCAGGATTACAAGGACTACTTATCTGATTTTACAGTGAGTCCTTGTTTCCATGTAAGCCGTGAAAGTCCCACATAACTACATTTGCACTTATATTTGGATGTAACTCCTGGTTTAGCAGTCTAGTTGCATCTACAACTCTGTAGGTGTTATGGTATATTTATACTAGTTTTGTACTCACCCACTTGCCTAATGTGACTTATTTTGAACAGGTTAATAAAATATCATTACTTGACCTCATCAAGATCAGAGCAGTGTTGGCATATTTTCCTGGAAATTTGCACTGCTTATTCATATAATATCCAGCTGGGTCCTCATCTTGTTGATTCTAGTACAGATAAAGGAGAACATAGGGCCAGCAACCCTACCCCAAGATACCACTAACTACTACAAAACCCACATAAGAGTACTAAAATACACATCTGGTAGGAGTAAAGGTCAAAACTATAAAAACACGACAGGTAGTGATCAAAGCCATCTGGAAGTCATTATCTTGTATAGGGATCTCTTGACAGCTAAATCAACAGTGCTGTCGGGTAGGATGTTTCAAGCAGGCAAACTTATACAAGTTGACAATGAAATGAAAAACTAGGATTTGGATCTTCTGGGATGAATACTACCAGCTAGAAATTCCCTGATGCAGGCAGGAAGACAAAACAGCAAGCATGAGGAAGGGAATTATTCTTATGACTGTGAAGGACACAGTGGATATTTTAATAGATTGGAAACCAACTAACTTAAAATTTGTTTTATAATAAATTGAATTCAACATCTGAAAATGTATCCGTCGTCATTTTTATTTGCCCACTGATGAGACAGAAAACAAAAATAAAGATGACTTCTATAATAACCAATAATTA
This sequence comes from Gavialis gangeticus, assembly GCF_001723915.1. Lineage (NCBI taxonomy): Eukaryota > Metazoa > Chordata > Crocodylia > Gavialidae > Gavialis > Gavialis gangeticus. The sequence continues at coordinate 65,393,224 of NW_017729033.1, read as the reverse complement.
TTGGATGGAGTAACAAAGGATTAATGGTTTTCTCATCACCAGAGATTTTACTGTATAGCTGGAAAACTATTCAAGAAAATTAAAGATAGACATAGACTGCTTATAAGAAATAGTAATAGAAATAATCTGTTCAATTTGTGTGAAGCCAAGTAATTGTTCATAGGGCTATCCTTTTGACCATAAAATAATGCATACAATGTGGATTTCAGACAGTCACAGGCCTCCATATGTGCAACTAAACGCAGAAGTTGGATCTATTGCATGATTTACATAACCACACGTTAGATCCCATTGTGTCTTATTGCCACTGCAGCAGGAACCTGATCCTGGACTACCTCTGTACCAGCAAGGCCACATGGCTGGGAGCCCCACACACCCACTGAGGGGCTCCCAGCCACAGGGGTGCCCCACAGACTGCTGTGGTGATCTCCCTGTTCTGGGGGCATGAGGAAGTTCCAGGACTCTGGGGATCTTGGCTCCCAAAATCCCTTGGGTCTTGAGGGCTTGGGGGTGTGGGAAACCCCTGGACTCTGGGGAATCTTAGCTCCCATGATACCCAGGATTCAGAGATATGGGAAACCCTCAGACCCTGGGGATCATGGCTGCCACAATCCCTAGGGCTTGTTGGTTTTACACTGGGCGTGGTGCATCCCTGTGGCTGGGAGCCCCATCAGCTAATCCTGGGAGCCCCAGGGTCCAGGGGTTTCCCACACTGCTACATGTACAACCAACTATAAAGTTAATACACATTTTTGAGGTTTAACTTTATAGCTGACTGGAGCTTTTTATTGTGTGCTAGCTACTTTGCAGGTGTAGCTGGTCACCAAATAACTGCGGAATTAACCAGGTAATTGTGCAATACGTGTAATGTGTAGAGGGGGCCACACAGCCATATAAATCACATAGACTTTCATAGACTTCATAAACATTAGGGCTGGAAGGGACCTCACAAGATAATTGGAAGTCAGCTGGGGTCAACTGATCCCAGCAAGAAAAGCATCCAATTGTTTTTTAAAAGCGTCCAGAGTAGGTGCTTGCATCACTTCTGGGAGGAGTCTGTTTCAGACCCTGGGGACTCGGACGGTAAAGTTTTTCCTTATGTCCAGTCTAAAATGGTCTTTCAGGAGTTTGTGACTTACATCTCGTCTTCCCTTGGGGTGCCCTGGTGAACAGATGCTCTCCCAGTTCCTGATGCACACTCCTTATATACTTATAGGCTGCCACCAAGTCTCCACTAAACCTTCGCTTTTCCCATGGCTCTCAGCCTCTCCTCTAATCACATGCATGGCTGTCCTCTGGACTCTCTCAAGCTTCTTCACATCCTTTCTAAGTTGCAGATCCCAGAAGTAGATGCAGTATTCCAGCTGCAGCCTCACCAAGGCCGAGTAAAGCAGGAGGATGACTTTCTAGGTCTTGTTTGAGATGGATGCATCAGTAGATGCAAGCCAGAGTTTTGTTTACTTTGCTGGCTTTGGCATCATATCGGTGGCACATCATCTTGTGGTCAATCATGACTTCCAAGTCTCTTTCAGTTGTGGTGCTAGTGAGTGTAGCTCTGCCAAGCCTATAAGTATGATGTGGGTTTTTTCTCCTGAGGTGGAGCACCTTACATTTCTCCATGTTGAATACCATCAGGTTTTGATCCGCCCACCTTGTGAGTCTGCTGAGGTCAGCCTGAATTGCCAGCCTATCCTCTAGCGTGAGTACGCTTCCCCATAATTTGGTGTTGTCGGCAAACTTAGCCAGTCTACTACAGACACCAGAATCCAGATCTTTTATAAATATGGTAAAGAGTACTGGTCTGAGTACGGAGCTCTGGGGGATGTCACCAATCACCATAGGAGGAGAATAGTTACCATAGAAAGAGAATAGTCGGGGAAGCAAGGCGAATAGTGGGGGAAGCACTGAGGTCCCGGAGGGGAGGGGAGCCAGGTGTCCAAGAAGAGTGGTTGCTCCTTAAGGAGACAATCCTCCAAGCCCAAAGGGAGGTAATCCCAACACGGTTCAAAGGGAGCAGGAGGGCACAAAAGCCCCCATGGCTCAGCAAAAGCATCTGGGAATGTCTTCTAAGTAAAAGGGAGGCATATACCCAATGGAAGGGAGGGGCCATCACCAGGGAGGATTATCCTGCGGTTGCTTGGGAATGCAGAGGGGCAGTCAGGAAGGCCAAGGCGGAGATGGAACTGGGACCAGCTTCCTGGATCAAGGACAACAAGAAGTCCTTTTTTAAATACATAGGGGGCAAAAAGAAGGTATTGGTAACATGAAGCCCGGGCAAGACATGCTAGGAAATTTGGCTGTCACACCAGATGACAAAGCTAACCTATTTAACAACTTCTTTGCCTCCATTTTCCTGAGCAGGGACCAAATCAGCCCC
>NW_017729033.1:65381229-65390430 GCF_001723915.1 Gavialis gangeticus | reverse complement strand
TGGAGAGGGTCCAGAGGAGGGCCACTCGCATGATCAGGGGGCAGCAGGGCAGGCCCTACGAGGACAGGCTACGGGACCTGAACTTGTTCAGCCTCCATAAGAGAAGGTTGAGGGGGGATCTAGTGGCCTGTTACAAACTAGTCAGAGGGGACCAGCAGGCATTGGGGGAGTCCCTGTTCCCCCAAGCACTACCAGGAGTGACTAGAAATAATGGTCACAAGCTGGCAGGGGGTAAATTCAAATTAGACATCAGGAGGTGCTACTTCATGGTCAGGGCGGCTAGGATCTGGAACCAACTTCCAAGCAAAGTGGTGCTGGCTCTCACCCTGGGGGTCTTTAAGACACAACTAGACAGTCACCTTGCTGGGGTCATTTGACCTCAGTACTCTTTCCTGCCATGGCAGGGGGTGGGACTTGATGTTCTGCTCAGGTTCCTTCCAACCCTACCTACTATGAAACTATGAAACCATGCACCATGTTAATTTGGTTCCATCAACTATCACCCTCTAGGTCAGACCACAGATCCAGTTCCTCAACCATTGGACCATAAGGTTGACATCTTGGTTAATAACAAGCCTTCTTTGCCACAAGAGCACCCTGTTGCCTAATATTCAGCTTATTGTCCACTGTAAACCCGGGTCCTCTTCTGCAGAGCTACTGCTTAGCCAATTGGTCCCCAGCCTGTTCTGTTCTAAGCGTAGGACTTTGCACTTGTCCTTATTGAATCTCATGGGATTTCTTTTGGTTCAATCCTCCAATTTGTCAAGGTTTCTCTGAAAGATCCAAATGACAAACAGGAGTTATGTGCAAGACTGAGGAACAAATTTAACACACTGAATAAAGGTGACCTGGACATGATTCAATTTAATACTATAATAAAAAAGTAGAGAAAGAGATGCTAGGATAGAAAAAGTGACCCAAAGATGAATGGATATTAGATGTTACTCAGAAAAATGTTAAATGCTAAAGGCAGATAATATGGAAAAAACATGAATACTCCATAAAATGTGTTATGAAAAAGACACGTCAAAGATCTGAAGGCGTATCATTATAGCTAAACTGGCAAAGAAAGGAGACAAATAGCTTGCCACAAAATTACAATCACATCAAAATAAACAGATTGATCAAAGTATTAGAAGCTATCTTTCATGGATTGTAGGCAGGATTTTGCAAAGAGAAATCACGTATTCATCAGATTTTCATCCTAAAATAGATCTTGGAACAGAACACAGAATGGAACAAATCAGTTTCTACTAATCTGGTTGATTCTGAGAAGGTACTGAGAGAATTAACAGAGAATCTCTATGGAAGGCTTTACATCATCAAGAAAAGTACAAATGCCATTTTGTTTCCTTTGTGTTTATACATACTGGCTACATCTTCATGAGATGCTGACTGCGCATCTCATCTCGTTACTTTGCAGTAGTATCACCAAATGGCTTTTCCGTGACACTGACTGTGCAGTAGTCTGAGAGCACTGTGCAGTAGCGTCATGTCACGCTTTCTGCCATATGACGCTAGCGCGGAATAGTCTCGGGCTACTGTGCCGTCACAGCATCTTGTAGAGACATGGTCACTGTTCCACCGCTCACAAAGTGCAGAGATCTCCTCCTGGCTGTGACCAAAATAGCCATTTCTTAGTCCAGGGACAGGAGGCTGAAGTGGGTCTTTTTCCTTCCACCAGGATGCCACCTATCCAGGCAAAGTTCTCTTGGCTGGCACCTGATGACTCCCCTGCTTTTGTTTTCCAACCACTATCCTGAGGTCTCAGTCATCTTTTCTTAATCCATTATTTTAAACCTTTAACCTTTTTCCAGGTTACATCTTGTTTATATCTGAAGTACTGGGGGGGATTTTTTTTTTTTTGTTATAGTGTAGCAAAATCCCCAGTTTTTCTTTTTTAAAAATTATTATTATTTAAAAATACATTCCCTCCCCTTCCCCTAACCATTTCTCACTTTCTCTCTGCACTCTCTATCCCTTATAAGTGATTACAAGTAGTACTAGGTAAGCTAAGTTCTTATACTCCCACACAGTAATAAGCCCCTTTTTACATTGTAAATAGTGTTCTATTACGTTTGTATTGGTGTTTACTGTTTTATATTGTATTACATTATGTTCCTATTATTTTTATATTAATGTTTACTGTTTTATATTGGATTTATATGATTTAGGCCTATGTCTATAAAGTAATGTCAAGTCTCTCATCTTGTGTCCCCTGCCCGGGCATACCTTATTGTAACTCTGTTGTAACTGTGTGACTCATACTTACCCATCCTATGTAAATTGGTTCCTAAATGAATGGGGATGAATGAGGGTGCTTGAGAGACAACGGCAAATCTAAAAATAGCTCCCTCTGAATGACTGAACCATCCACTCAACAACCCAACCATCACCCTGCATTGACCCTCCCTGGCTCAAGATTTGGAAGACAAAGACTGCTATACAGCAGCTACCCAACCCACCACTATAGACACCTGAAACTGCATGTCCTGACCTGGAATGCACATGCTCAGTGCACCAGCGGCTGACCCTTGCTTGGGCATGCCCCCTGCCACTGGGGTCATAGAAGTTCTGCCCCTATAAAAGGGAACAGTGAAGACAGACCTAGGGGGAATGCCATTTTCCATCTGGACCAGACCAGCTCCATGTCACACTGCCTATCCACCCCAAAGGCCTGCTGGCGACCCCCTCTGGACAACACCGAGCTGAAGGAGAGCCTGACTAGCCATCAAGGATCAACTTTCAGCCTGGGATAGGTAAAGATTACTCGCACACTTCCTCCTACAATTTGGACCCTCTCTCTCTCTCTCCCCTCCTGGACTTCAGCCCCTGCACCAAGCCTCTTTAACCCCTATTGCCATTGTAGGTGCATGTGTGTTTGTGGGTGCAAAGGAATCAACAAGATACCATGTCACCATCTGTTCCTGTCCAATAAACCCACTGTTAATTTAGAACCTGAGTTGGGTTTTGTCTTACTGATCTCCCAGCCCTACTCCAGTTCCTATTCTCTGCCCCTCTGCTCTTCTTCCCATGTCTCACTCTGCCCTTGCCTTCTCCCCGATCCCAGTCTTTTCCTGTCTTCTCCCCACAGTCTTTCCTGTCTCTTTCTTTTCCCCTACCTCCTGTCTCTGCTCTGCTGCCCCTGTGATCTCTCTCTGTCTCCTTCTGTTCCTACCTTTCCATTTCTGCCCTGCCACCTCCACTTTCTCTCTCTGATCTTTCTCTGTCTCTTTCTGTTCCCCTACTCTCTCCGCTCTGCTGCCTGCGATCTCTCCTTGTTCCATCTCTTTTCCCCAGAGCCCCTCCCCCTAGCTTCCTGATCTGCCCAGAGCCCTTCTCTGGCTCCTGGCTTGCCGCAACTCCCTGTAGCCTCTCCAGCTGCCCCCGCCAGTAGCTAGAGCCCTTCAGCTCCAGAGCCTCCCAGCCTGTGTGCTGGCTTCTCTCGGGCATGGCTCCCCTGTTTTGCAGGCTCTGGGCATTGTTCTTTAATCAATTAACCTAAAGTAACCCCAAGCTTCAGTTCCTCAGCCAGCTTCTCTCTAGTCTACCAGTTCTAATCCTGGTTTTGGCAATTTTCACTCCTAGCAACTTTCACTCCTTACACTTTCACTCTCTCATCTTAAACTTCCCTTAGGTATCCCAAGTACCCCAAACACACACACATATAGCATACCATCCAAGTTAGGAGCTCACCTGTGTGTATGTATAGGTGGTATGTGTGTGAACTGGTCAAAATATATATGTGTCATTGTGTGTGTGATCTACAAATTAGTGATCCATGCATGTGTATTGGGTGCGCGGGTATTGACAATTGATTTTTGTCTAACTTTCAGTGTGTATAGTGTGTAGGTGCTTGAACTGGTGATAGGTGTGCATGTGCCTATGCTGGTAATTTGGGATGTGTATGTGCCTGAGTTGGTAGTGTGTGTGTGCACATCTCGTGGGTGTGCACCTGGTGGGTATGCACCTAGAGTGTGTGTGTGCATGTGCAATTGTACACCATGCCCCCAACTGTGGGCTCCAGGTGGCTGCAGCTAGGGGTGAGGGGACGAAGCACACACAGACAGACTCACAGCTGCAGCCTGCAAAGGTGGCTAGGAATGCAGCATGTGGCAGGTAAGTCTGTGAAGGGGAAGAGGTATCGGGGGAGAAGACTGAGGCACCCACAGTAAGGGGAGAAGTAACACAGGGGCAGGGGTTGGGATGAATGGGGCCCTGAGGCTGGGGCGGTCATGGGATGGTCAGAGCTGTGGGTGGCTCATCTGGGGGGCAGGGGACTCCCACCTCTGTGTGCACCCTGGGGGAGGCACATGCCCCCTGGATTTGTGCATGGGGCATCACAGAGGCGGGCTGTCACTGTGGGCTTCATCTAGAGCCAATATTGAGGGGATTCTAATCTTAAAAGCAAAAAGAGAGCAGAGTACAAGTTAGAAAGTCTGTCAAGCAACTGGTAGACTTCCTGAGATATCTTAACATCTGGCTGGCATTTGGCTTGGGTCTAAAGGAAGGTTGGAGCCTCAAGGAGAAGCAAGTCTAGCATCCTTCAAATGAACCTCCAGCAAGGATAACACCGCCCAATACTTACAGATTTAACACTAAGGCATGGCAGATAAGAACCAGGCAAGCATTGCTGTATGTTCCTGAGAGGCTAACGAGGACTCTTCCTCACAGCACAGAGGAAGGCAGATTGGGCCCTCAGTCCTATCTTACACATCACAGACAAACCAGTGCATTGGCTGGGAAGCCAGATGACAGTCTTGAAGAATCTGAAAAAACAGAACTCCCAGGACCCACAATGACAGGTGGGAAAGCCCTACAGCAGACCTTACATGTAGTACGGCCAGTGTTGCAACAACAACAAGCAGCTCAGCAATTAGCTTTGCGGAAGTTATGGTTGCAACAACAGGCTTGGACCCAGAGGAATCAGGTGGAGTTAAAAGTGCCCAAAATGATTTCACAAGATGACTCAGAAGCTTTTCTGGAAATTTTTGATAGGGCCGCTTTATCTGTGGGCCTGGACAGAGCACATTAGGCAGAGCAGTTAGGAGTGCTCTTGATTGGCCAAGCTCAAGCTGCTTATCAGGCCATGACACGGGGAGATGACTTAGATTATGATAAAGTGAAACAAGAAATGTTATACTGCTTAGATATAAATCTGGAGACATATAGACAACCCTTCCAGGTGAAGAAAAGGAAGGAGGATAAGGCTCCAAGGGCCCTGCTGCAATGGCTGGCAGATCTGATGACTAAATGGCTGAAGCCCCTGGTAATTTCAAAAGCAAAAATCTGTGATCAGATCCTTCTAGAACAATTTTTGTTAGATTTAGATGAAGATATCCAGCAGTGGGTGAGATATCATTGCCCAAAATCTTCAGCTAAGACTTTATGATTAGCTGAGAATTTCGACAGCACCCAGGGAGAAAGCCTGGGTGAAAAGAATGCAAAAGGGGTGTCATATCCCAAACCCCAAGAGGCAGTGAGAAATGGTGTAAAACAGATACAAGACTTCAGTAGGCCAATTAGCAATACAGTGGTTTGTTTTCAGTGTGGACAAACCTGGCATTGAGGAAGGGACTGTGCAAATGCTGCTTGTCCAGCAACTTGCTTTCAAGAACCCTACTTTGAAGGACCCAGACAGGGCCAAAAGAAACCAGGGCAGTTGTCTCAACGGACAGTAGCCTGGAAAGGATGAGCGATGATAACCCCTGGTAAAACCGACTATTATGACTGAAGTAGGGGGAAGAAAACTAAAGGCTATTGTAGACACTGGTTGTGCCCAGATGTTTATCCAGGCAAACTTGGCACCAGCTGGAAGAGCACCTGAAGCAACACCCATTAATATGATCTGTATACATGGCTAGTCAACTAATTACACCCAGAGAACTTACTGGGTAACAGTTCTGAATGTGTTCAGAGAAATTCCGGGTGGACTTGCTAAAGACCTGCCCTATCCCATCATGCTAGATCACCACTGGAGGTAAATATATGATGTACTAGAGGTTACAAGGGCCCAGGAACCATACGACGGTTGGGCTGATTAGAGAGGAAGAGGATGCCAGTGCCTTAGAGGGATTCAATTTAGACAGTTTATCTAGCAGCTCTCACTTCAGGGAGGCACAAGCAGAAGAGCAAGCTTTTTGGGTCATAAATGAAACTAAGCTTGCCAAGCAGGAAGAGCAGGTAATTTGCCCACAGTGGTGTACCCTTTCACCCAGATATGAAATTAGAAAAGGCTTACTATATAGGGTTAAGCAGGGGGAGCATAAAGGACAGGAGTTGTCCCAGCTATTGATGCTCTGTCTGTTTAGAATTCCCCTATTAAGATTGGTACATGACAATCCCTTGTGGGGACACTCAGGGCAAGACAAAACCAAAGCATGATTCACTGCGTGGTGTTTTAGGGCAAGACCAACACAAAAATATCCACTTGCTCATACATCTTTGACCAAACTGTTAGTCAGTTAGCCTCAGGAAACCACGATGAGTTCCCTTGCAAACAATGCCGGTAATTTCTGTCCCATTTTCTAGAATAGTGCTTGATATAGTCAGTCCCCTGCCGAAAAGTTCAATCAGACATCAATTTTTGCTGGTCATAACTGATTACGCTACCCGCTTTCCTGAGGGTATTCCCCTATGAACAATCATTGGCCCATGGGTTGTGGAGGAACTCCTTCAGTGAGTGGCACGGGTCGGAATCCTTAAGGAAATAATTACCGACCAAGGGTCAAATTTTATGACATGCTTTGCACAGTTTCTGCCAAGTATTTAAGATTTGACACTTGCACGCAACAGCGTACCATCCCCAAATGAACAGGGTGGTTGAGTGATACAATGGCACCCTTAACAGCATTACACTATTGTATGCAGGAAGAGCCCCATAAGTGGGACCTGTTGTTGCTGTCGCTATTATTTGCAGTTAGAGAAGCTCTGCAGCCATCATTGGGCTTTGCTTCCTTCGAAATGGTGTATGGACACCACCCAAGTGGTTTACTATATTTAGTGTGGGAAGGATGGGAAGGAGGGGAGTCTGAAGGGCCATCACCTGCAGAGTGTGTACAGGAACTTAAGGCATATGTAGATAAAATGACATTTCCTGTTAGCACCGACGCAACTGCATTTGTGTTTGCATGACCCAGGATTTCCCACCGCTTTAAAGTCCATTTAGTGCCGTAGGCTAACACCGCTTAGAGATGTTTTAGCCTGTGTTGCTTTTGTGCTACGCCGCTCCATGTGTTGATTTGTTTGTGCAAACAGGCAGACTCCAAAGACTTGTAATTAATCCCCATCACCATGAGGGGCCACTGTGTTCTGGGCTTTAGCCAAGAGGTGGTGCTGTCCATTCTTTTTTTTTACCCTCTTCACTCCTCATCCCTCCCTCCTCTGCAGCCAGGTTGTGTTGGGATGTGTGTGCTTCCTTGCTTGTTTCCCTATCCTTTACCTTTAACTATTTTACTATTTTATTACTTTCAATCAAAAGTAAAATGATGGGGCAGAGAAATTTAATTTTCTAGCCCCTTTTAATTGTTCCTGCACCTATTGTCTATGTTTTACAACCACCTGTGTACCCTCCTGTCCTCCAGCCTCACGTTTCTCAGTACCCTCCACCTGCTGTGACCCTTTCATACTCTGTTGACTGCCGGTGCAGTGACCATGGCTCCCGACAGCTATGACAGTACTGGGGGAATGGTAATTTTTCTGCAACTATATATTTTGAAACTTTGTTGGAGGGAGTGAATGCTTACGACTTCCTTCAATATTGCAACCTGAACTTGCATCACATTCCATTCCAGAGCCACGAGTCCAAGACATTGCCTGCCAAACTTGGCAGCTGGGATATGCATTGTCCAGATTATATTTAGGTAATATGTCCCACTGCCCCTGTGTGTGCACCTGGGTGTGGGGTGGAGGCTGGCAAATTCTATTTTTTCAACTGTGCACCAAGCCTACCCCCTTCCTTTTCTCTTTTCTTCTTTGCAGGTGGAGACTTTCACAGGTGGAGCTCACTGGGGATGAGCCCACAGTGAGAAGGTTGAAGTCAACTGCAACTACTCACCATTTTGGGGTTGGTTTTTTTTTTACATTTTCTATTTGTGTAACATTTTTGTTTTATTTCTGTAACATTTATTTTATGTTTATATGTCAATTTGTACATAGTTATTTTTTACATTTGTTTTTGTTTCGGTAAACTTTTTTGTTCTACTATAATGATGCATGTGGCATTCTTTTTTTTGGGAAGGTTGGGGTTGTTTGACCATGTCTGCCTCAGTGGCAGGGATGCTGTGCCTGGGGGCTGGGGAGGGGGTTGGCATTACATTACTCAAAATACCTACAAAGATTTGCAGGGTGAAGAGTGGCTAGCCCTTTTGCTAGTATTTAAGTGCCAGGTAGGGTGCGGTCCAGTGACATACATCTTGTAAGAAAAAGACATTCCCTTTAGCTTTTAGCAAGTCTTTATTAAGTATTTAAAGTACATTATAATGCATGGTCACCAAGGGGGATGAAGGGCTTGAAAACAGTTTCTTTGCAGGCAGGCTGTACTACTATGTGGGGAGGTGTGATGCAAAAAGTTTTTTTCCCAATGCTTTCTTTGTAATGCACACTATTTTCTTTACAAAAAAAATCCTGTAGCCGGCCCTCCCCACCCCCAGGATAAAGCCTGGCCATTTTCAAGCTCATGAAGCCTTATGGAGGGAACATCACGGACCCGCAGAAGCTGGGTTTTTAACTACTGCCTCAGCAGTTGCAGGATGGCGGTGGAATGTACGTTTGGATGACTGAAAAGATGATGGAGGGCACTAATGTGCTGGCTCGACATTGACAAAGAAAATCTAATGCCCTTTATTATGGCAGCCTGTGTGCTGCACAATATCTGCGAGAGCCGAGGAGAGGTTTTCAAGGACTTGTATGAACAAGAAGTCCGACACGCAGTGGAAAGACAACAGAGATGTGGGGCAGTGGCACAGGGACTGAGGAGATATCCTTAAGGACAGGCTGGTCAGGCAGCTCGTGCAAGATTGTCTTGCATGATGCATTGCTGAGAACAAGAGCTACGGAGTGCTTTGTTCCAAAATAAATTCTTTTTTCTTTTACATTTAAAAAAATCTGTGTCTGTCTACAGTGTTTTGTGGGAGGGGGGCATTAAGCACTATCACCTACATCTAATGAGCCCATTCCTCTTGGTGGGCTAGGCGGGGGGGG
>NW_017729033.1:65380296-65381139 GCF_001723915.1 Gavialis gangeticus | reverse complement strand
GGGGGGGGGGGGGGGGGGGGGACATTACCAAAACGTTTATAAAACAATATACAACAATTCACAACAAACCTCCAAAAGCCACAGTACTTAGGCAGGGAATGGGAGGGTTCCAATGGAAAGCTGGTTTTGCGGAGAGGGGCATTATGCACTGTCACCCACATCTGGGAGGGAAGGATTCACCCATGTGGCTTGTCTTTTGGGACTCGGATGGGCTCCTTGCAATCATGTAGTGATGGAGAGAGAGACCAGACTGAATGAACATAGGTGGGTGTGAGTGACAAGGATTTTCGGGGTGACCATGACTGTGACCAGGGGAGACTCCCATACAGTCAGGACTGCCCAATGAGAGTCCCAGGACTGAGGAGCCCGGACGGCTCACATGCAACTCCTGATGCAATGCATTAGGAAAGATATTCTAGGGGGTAAATTGGTATTTGAATTTGACGCCCTCTACTGACATCTGCGGGGAACGACACACAGGGGCTTAACTCGCTTGAAAATGCCATGTTGTGCAAACACGAATGCCATGTCATGCAAACAGAACTGCACCACACCAAAAACAAGCTGCATTTAAATTCTGCAGCGGTCTACATTAAATCCTGTGTCGTGTGTACATGGCCTTAAACATGGATTACAAGTGGTGGATGTGCTATCCAAGTTACACTTATAACAAAGCTCAAGAGAACCAGAAACTTCATTATGATAAGGAAGCAAAGACCCATAGGACAAAAGGTGCTGGTTCTCCTCCCTAGTACTATGAGTATGTTTTTATCATGTTTCATAGATTTCACAGACATTAGGGCTAAGGGACCTCGGAAGATCATCGAGTCCAGCCCCCCGCCC
>NW_017729033.1:65307027-65307629 GCF_001723915.1 Gavialis gangeticus | reverse complement strand
TGCTTGGATCCAAAAGCTGCACCAGTTCCACTGGGACTTCATATTCTCCTTTTTCTGCATGGAGTATCTTCATTGCTCATGCAGAGGGCTCTGCCTGTCTCAAGCACTCTGGACCCTAAGCTGAGCAGCTTGTATATGAGCTCCAACAAACTCCTGGGAACGTTGACCGGTTCAAGCTTCACTGAGTGGTGAGATCCAAGTTCTCTCTCACTCTCTTTAAGCCCACTTTCTAAACCTCAGACTTGATTAAGACTCTGTCTCTCTCTTATTCCAGGCATGAATGAGACACAGGTGGAAGAAGACAGAAATTCACCACTGTCAGCAGTATTAAAAACCTAAAACATATGACTAGAGTCGATGCCCTTGTTCAAAGATGAACACGAGCCTTCAATGTGATGCTGCAGCTAGTAAAGCGAGCAAAACGCTGGCTTGCGTCCATAGATGCTTCTCAAGCAAATCCCAGGACGTCATTCTTCCATTGTACTCAGCCTTGGTGAGGCCGCAGCTGGAGTACTGCATTCAGTTCTGGGCTCCACAATTCAAAAAGGATGTGGAGAAGCTTGAGAAAGTCCAGGGGAGAGCCACGCATACGATCAGAGGTC
>NW_017729033.1:65294252-65302027 GCF_001723915.1 Gavialis gangeticus | reverse complement strand
TGGTGAGGCCGCAGCTGGAGTACTGCATTCAGTTCTGGGCTCCACAATTCAAAAAGGATGTGGAGAAGCTTGAGAAAGTCCAGGGGAGAGCCATGCACACGATCAGAGGTCAGGAAAACAGACCTTACAACGACAGGCTGAGAGCCATGGGACTCTTTAGCCTGGAAAAGCTTAGGTTCAGGGGTGATCTGATGGCCACCTATAAGTTTATCAGGGGTGACCATCAGTATCTGGGGAATGTTTGTTCACCAGAGCGCCCCAAGGGATGAAAAGGTTGAACTGTTATAAACTCCTGCAAGACCGTTTCAGGCTAGACACAAGGAAGAATTTCTTTACTGTTCAAGTCCCCAAGGTCCGGAATAGCCTACCATAGGAGGTGGTTCAAGCACCTACTTTGAATGCCTTCAAGAGAAATTTGGATGTTTATATTGCTGGGATCCTATGACCCCAGCTGACTTCCTGCCCCTGGGGCAGGGGGCTGGACTCAATGATCTTCCGAGGTCCCTTCTAGCCCTAATGTCTATGAAATCTATGAAATCCTTCTAACCTGACTTTTTTTGATCAAACTTGAGCTAGATTTCCCCAAATATCCAATTGAAACCATAGCTGTTTCATTTGTTTGTCTCTCCTTGTACAGCTATTACTACTAGTAAAAGTATAAGTTCCATATACCTGACAATAACTTTTATGGTCAAGCTGGTTGTTATACTCTCTCTCCCAATCTCATTTACTCTTTCTTTTCCTCAACTTCTCAATTTGCTGTGCAGCAATGCTCCTCTTACCTGGGCCAGAGAACCCTGTAATGCCCAAAAATCCTTCAGGATCTGCTCATTAAGGGGGGTGCTGAGTCTGTGGCATATGAAGGTATCAGCTTGGAAATGCTGAGTCACCCTGTCTGCTCAGACATGCTCTCTTAACCTGCGTGTGTGTGTCTGACTGCACTGTATTGTGCCCTGCTCAACTGACTCCTGTGCTGAGTCTGTGGTATATGACCATGTCAGCTTGGAAGTGCTGACTGACGTGTGTATGCGTGTGTTCGGCTTATTCTGTGGCTGGAGGAACCCAGCCCTGTTGGAACTAAACCTTGCAGGGTAGCTACATTGGGGGTGGGGACTTGCAGAAGACAGAGACGGAGTTCTGTATAGAAACACAATTGACACAAGTACATTGATAGAATTACAGAAACCCCAGAAAAGTACCTCTAATAAATGAGCACACCCCAGTGACAGGAGAATCTGGTAACAAATTTGGTGGAGAATACAGGCAGCGTGTGACCCTAACCACATGGTAATTATTAAGTAGTTGCTGCAAAGTGGGGAAACTGAGGCACAGACCTGAGCAAGCTTTCTTTTCTTTTTTTTCAGACCAAGCTCCTTTAGAGAGGTCCCTGTCTCACTGAATATTTGGTAACCTCCTGTAACTTTTAAGTTAAGAATTGTGCTTAGAATAACTTTAGGACCATGTCATAAGGAATTAAGAGTTGTGCCTTAGAACAATACTGTGTCATGTTAGAGGTTTAAGTGATTTTGTGAAAGGGGCTTTTGTTAGTGATCATTAGTGTGATAAGGGACATTGAGATGGCTGGAAAAACCCCCTTAGCCTGCCCGCTTGAGACAGGAGAAAACCAGCAGGTTAGAGAGATGGATAATGAAGAAAAGAAAATGCCCCTGGGAAAGGGGGTGCTTCAAGGGTGCGAATCCCCTGACTGAGGCAGGTCTGAACTTTGAACAATACTGCACAACCATTAAGCCACATGGTAGTGCAAAGGATGTGGCTGCTGCATGGGCATTATTTTGTGCATGTTTGGAACAGCTGAAATGTTAAAGGGGAGGCAGGAACTAGAGCTTGAGAAAGAGCAGTTACAACAGCATTTGAAACAATGTGAGACAGAGGATTGTGAATTTATAGCAGAAAAGCTTAAAATGGTGACTTTACACTTCATTACCTTGCACTTTTGTACCATTCAATTTCCCTTTCCCAATCACTCCAGTTCTTCAGCAAAGCTCATTTTATTCTTCCTGTATGATATTCTGATCCTTGTATTAATGATACCTAACTCTGCAATCAACCAATTCCATCAGTGTCCACTTCTCTTTTGTGTTAAAGTCATTAAAACATTTAATAAGATTGTACCGAAGATCAGTACTCAAGGAACTCCAGTACTAGCTTCCCTCCAACCTTAATAGCTTCTCTTTTTTGCATAAACATTGTTCCCCCTACTTTTAGTCAGCTGTTTTCCCCACATCACAATTCTTGTGTAAGCCCCTATTCATCTTCAGCTTTATTAATAATTTCTGATACATGCACATTGAACAATATTAAATCCATACAAATTAGATTTGCCATTTTTCCCTTTTTAAAATTATCGGCAAGGCACAATCTTCTTGAAAGTATACAGTGTAAACCCCCCCAACCAGCCATATGTGGTTTTCAGAACAAATGGGCAAAGTCAATCACGCAACACCAAATGCTGCTCTATACTCTCTCTGAAAAGCTCACCTACATTTTGCTTAGAGCTTAGGTAAAAAGAAATAAGTAATTGAATAATCTATTTAAAGTGAAGAAATAAAGGAAGAAAATACAGCTGAGATGGCCTAACCTGGGTAATTTCTAACATTAAAACAAACCAGTACATTTAGTATAGGAGAAAAGCGCTTAACTTTTGACACAGAATACATTCCTCAAGCAGGCATACAGTTCAGCTATGCTACCTACCTCTTTAGCATACCTCAAAAACTATTTAATCAAAGGGAATCCAATCTGTAGGAGTAGTCTGGATGACAAAGACATGTATCCCTTATAGTTACTGGGCTTGACTATCAGTTGTACTCCAGGGAATAAATTTTTAGGTTGCTGCTACCTTTCACTGGATTTCAGCTATTGTGAAAAGCCTGGATCACATATTTCCAAACATACACCTTTTGCTGTTCAAACAAAAGAACTCTAAGCAATCAACCTAAATAAAATAATTTAAAAATTATGTAGCTTTGTCTGTAACACTAAAGTGTCAGCAAGTAACAGACAGTCTCCACTTCCCATTTGTAACCTAATCAGGAAACCATATTTGAGATGCCACAAGCTTTTTTTTTTTTTTTTTTTTGTGAAGAAATTCTAATGTTGAGGAAAACGATGGTCCAAGGTACGCTGATCTGACCTAATGCACACATGCTGATTTACTATCCTTTGAGACTTCAGATACAAGTGTCTGAAGATCATAACTTTTTGCGATTTCTTAGTTGGTCTAATAAAAGGTGTCATCTCTGAACCAAGGGGTATAGTTTTGTATTTCTGAGGATCGTGAATGTATTTGCCTTTCCATATAGGAGCAATTTTACCATCTTTGCACTCCCCTATGCATGAAGAAGTGTGTGCATGCCCAAAAGCTTGCAAATAAAGAATTTGTTTTGCAACTATCTAGCTGGTCTAATAAAAGGCATCACCTCTGCAACAGTTCTGAGGACCAGGAATTAGCTTTCCCTATTTGAAAAGGGTTCGGCCAACTTCTACTGACCCTCTGCAGGGAAAAGCTAGGCCTGAAACAACAGGGTAAAAGTTTGTCACTAAGCAAGCTCTAGTCTGCAATGAATTAAACTTTCCCCAATTTGCCTGAAAGCTGCTTATAAAAACAACAAGAGAACTAGGGGAGCAGCAGATGACCTGAGCTGAGGCTCACACCCAGGTAACAGCCTCCCTACAAACAGCCTAATCGCCAAGTCCCGTATGTCTCTATTCCTACTACGAGGACCCTGCGCATGCGTACTCTATCAACTACGCTCTACACACGCTTGCGCACGCAGCCAAGTCCGGCTTCTCTGGCACATGCGCAGCGCCGCTGTCGCGTCCCACTTCCGGTCTCTCCCTACTGTTTCCGGGTCACGCGCCCGCTGAATAACGAAGCTAGTGGGGTAGTTGCCGATTCTGTCCTGGCTGCTGGAGTGGTGGTGGCACGGATTGGCTCCGGCTCCGGCTCCGGCTCCGGCTTCTCGTCCGCCCTGGGGGCGTTGCTGGATCTGCAGGAGGTGGGGCTGGGCTTCCTCAGGGCGTCCCTCGGCCGCGCTAAGTGTGTTGCTGCCGGTGCCGCGTCTGGAACCCTTGACCCGCCTGCTCTGCTTTCCCCGGGCCCCTGTGGGCCGGGAGCTTCCAGCCCGGTGTGGGAGGCAGTCGAGCCCTAGGGCTGCAGACAGCGGAGCCTGGGTCTGTGCTGCCCTTAGTAGCTGGGAAAGGGCTTTGAGAGGCCCCTGTCGCTTAGCCGACTCTCATGATTGGTAGATGTGCTGCTGTCCCTGGGGGTGTGCCTAGCCTGAAGTACAAGCGCAGTGTGGCATGTAGCTCCAACTAGCCCTGCCTGTGGCATATGGGGGGGAGGGGGGACTGGGAGCAGCAGCAGATAGGGTGGGAGACTGCAGCAACCCCTGGTAAGGCACCCCTCTTCACTTGTGGCACGTGCCATAAAGGTGGGATCCCACTGCTGTGAAAGCACATGCAGTGCTTGCTGAGACTGGAGACTGCCAGGAAGGCAGGTAAAGCATGGGGCGGGGGGAGCATTGTATTTTATTTCTGTCAGTGGCATGATGCAATAGGAGAGAATTGCGTAGAACTGGAATGTGGCTGCAGCACATCTGCCTGCTGCTGCTTCTTGGGGCATAGTAAGGCTAGCTGAAGAGGCAGCACATGGTTTGCTAAGGCACTGTGGGATTGCTGGGGCTATAGGAAGTTTTTTTAAAGGGAAATTAGTATCATGCATTTGAATTTGGACCCATTTTATATGATGCCTGTCTGCAGCTCCATCACTCACAACTTGCCTGAGAAGTGAATGAAAGAAGTGGGTAATAAGGGATATAAACTGCTTTGGTAACAAGCTCTTCATTACCTGTTAAAAGGAACAGGTGTTTGCCTACAAAAGTGTGAGGTTCAGTCGCATCATGTTGGCTCCTTTAAAACTGACCACTTAAATTAGCCAAGAGTATCAGTGTCTGCCAGTCACAGGTTAAAACTGGCTTGTCTGAAGCCAGGACATGCTTAATTCAGTTGTCAACCAAAAAAAACTCTAAAGCAGAAGAAAATGTGGCGTAGCCTGGAATTTGCATCTTTTTCACAGAATAAAACAGTTTATATCTTCAGACTTTATACTTTTGGACTTTAAGTACACAAGTATAATTACTCTTTCCTTTTCTCTAGATTTTGATTTTTAACCCATGGACATGGCTTTTGCATGTAAATTAATTTGTGGGTTTTTCATGTCGTATGAAGAATGAATCTTTAACTGCCCCCACAAATAATGGTTGATGTTCAAGCCTGAACTGCAGTGGTGTTAAAAAAGCTGAGATGTTAAGATCTAGCTATAACTGGAAAACTGCTATGTTGTGATCTGCTAAAAAATTGAATACTCCAGTGTAAGTGTACAAAGGCTTTGACAAGTAAAAACTTGGCTGAAGTACTGGTCTGTCCCTGTAATGAGGAGGGGATTTAACTGCTTGTTTTTGCTTAACAATTGACAGAGAAAACAGTAATACAGAGGTGTGTTTTGCCATCTCTTTGTAAATGAAATTCACCCAACGTTCAACCTGTTATGGAAAAGGATGAAGTTGACATTTTTTTTTAAACAAAAAGCTTATCAAAGGAAGCTGTTTCCTTAGAGGAGGGTAACTGCTGTTTGTTCACTAGATAACTGCTAGACAAAATACCAAGACTGCCCCCGTTTTTCTGGAGGGATGTATATTAAAGCTTCAGTCCTGCAAACGCTCATTGGGTCCCACCAAGTTTAGTAGAAGCACTCATAAAACTACTTGGTATTAAATGGAGCAGACATTTAAAATTCCCAAACTGTATAGGCTCTAGAGCTCTGCGTTTCAAATGTGATATCTTGTTGTGATCTTTCCAGTTTTGGTCTGAAGAAGGCATTTTAATTAACAAATATAAAAAATAGCTAACACTTTAAGAATTTCTTTTCTAGGGTGTCTTACTCTTTGAAGTGGTCCAGAATGTTGAAATTGGTTGAATTGGCCTAGTCAAGACTGCTTACTTTCCACTTTATTCTTGCATTGAGACAATAATATGCTCTTTGTATTCTCAGTGTTCCATTGTAAGTGTAAATTTGGGGAAGGGTTTTTTTTTAAGGTCTTGGACCATCTAAGAAGAAACTAAACTAATTCAATTTCGGTCTGTATATGTATCATGCGATGCTAACTGCTTCTCACACGTTCCACAGATTTAATCCTAACTTCCCCTGTTAGCTGCTTGCCACCAGAATGAGACTTGTAATTCTTGAAGATTATGACCAGGCTAGTGAATGGGCTGCAAAATACATTTGTAACCGTATTATCCAGTTCAAGCCAAGTGAAGGAAAATATTTTACACTTGGTCTACCAACAGGTAAAATGCTCATAATTGAGGGCAAACAGATGTATTTGTTTTGTGCTTAGTCAGTAGCAATCCTTTGCTTGATTGTATAATCAAATGTTATGCAGTACAAAACACAGATATTCCCCAAAATTAGATTCCTCAGATTTATGTGCATATAGCTGCAGTAATGACTGTGCAGAGCCTCTGAGGTGCTCTGGTGGTCGGCACCTTTTATTTTTAAAAGATGCCATATCTTCAGTCATCTTCCCAGGGTTGATCATATGCTCCAGGTGATGCAGGGGTGGCTTAGCTCAGTTGGCTAGAGCATGATGCTAATAGCACCAAGGTTGCAGATTTGATCCTGGTTGGATTAGATGATCTCTTGAGGTCCCTTCTTACCTTACTTCTCTGTGAAAGAAATGTGCCTTTTGAAGTGAACGCTGTAGCAAACAGCTGAACATCTTGTTCTTAATTGGCAACCTGTTGAAAATCACCTGGATACCAAAATTTTGGTGGTTCTACTGTATTCTTTTAAATACTTCATAGGGAAGTGTTGTTGGAGCTTGACAACTTGCTAGTCAGTAGGAGTTTTTCAGAATCCTCTCGAAATGTAATAGGTTCTTAAACCTGTTATAGTAACAGAAGCCAACTTTAGAAGACTTCATACTTTTGCATATGCATCTAAAAATGTGCCTTACTGGCATATGAAGCAAAAGAATAACACAATTATTTAATATAGGGAGTACGCCACTGGGATGCTACAAAAAGCTGATAGAATATCACAAGAACGGAGATCTCTCCTTCAAATACGTAAAGACTTTCAACATGGATGAATATGTCGGTAAGCTCTGAAGTTGCAAATATAGAGAGGCTCAGTTTATAATTTAAACACGGTAGAAAAGATATACTATCTTGTGGTTAAAGCACGCAACTGAGACTTGAGGAGCATATTTGTCATCTCTTGGTTTTTTGTTTTTTAACTCCCAAGCCAGCTTCTCATTTTCCTCTGCAAATAAAATAATGTGCAACTGACATGGCTAGTAAGGCTAAATTGTTACTCTGTAAGGTGACTGAAATCCTTACAGAATGTGCTGCAGAACAAAGTATTGGGCCTGATTTCCTCCAAGGTCCTTTACGAAACTTGGATATAATGCTATCCACTCTTTGGAATGACTATATCACATCCATGGCAGTTGAAAGAGGTCTGTTTTTACTCGCATGATCAGGGGACAGCAGGGCAGGCCCTATGAGGAGAGGCTACGGGACCTGAACCTGTTCAGCCTCCAAAAGAGAAGGCTGAGGGGGGATCTTGTGGCCTGTTATAAACTAGTCAGGGGGGATCAGCAGGCACTGGGGGAGTCACTGTTCCCCCGAGCACCGCCAGGAGTGACCAGGAATAATGGTCACAAGCTGGCAGAGGGTAGGTTTAGGTT
>NW_017729033.1:65279573-65293992 GCF_001723915.1 Gavialis gangeticus | reverse complement strand
TTTGACCCCAGTACTCTTTCCTGCCATGGCAGGGGGTCGGACTAGATGATCTTCTCAGGTCCCTTCTGACCCTAGAAACTATGAAACTATAAGAGAATCATTTAAAACTCTTTATTTTATTTGATTATTCTGGTGAGACAGATTTTTAGACATGGTACATTTCTAATATAAAATATAAATACTGTATATGTAAATCCAAGCGTAATTTTGTTTGGTTCAGTGAGCTCACAGTAATCTGAATTTCACTTTAAACCATTTCAGGGCTTCCCAGAAATCATCCTGAGAGTTACCACTCCTATATGTGGAATAATTTCTTTAAGCATATTGATATAGACCCTAATAACGCTCATATCCTGGATGGGAATGCTCTGGACTTGCAAGCAGAGTGTGATGCATTTGAAAAGAAAATTGAAGAGGCTGGGGGAATCGAACTGTTTGTTGGAGGTATGGGGAAATGCTCTAGCAGTGATCAGTTGTGGCTAATAAGTGGACTGAATCCTTCATTGGGACTTTCAGAATTTTTATCTAAGAACTTTTACTTTGAAGCACAGATTTAAGAGTCTTTGATTACTGATATCAAGAATCAGTTTGAATGTGAAGATGCAGAGAGTCCAATTTGTGGTAACTAACAAGTCTAAATAAACTTTAGTTCTAACTGTTGGGTGGGGGTGGGAGGGAATAAGATATGATTATGAAGAATGGTGAGGCAGTGCAGTGCAGAGGCAGTTCATTGTTTTTGAGATTATTTTAAAGCTTAGAAATGATTGATTCTTTTCTGCTTTGTAAAGGCATTGGTCCAGATGGTCACATTGCTTTCAATGAGCCAGGATCAAGTCTGTCTTCAAGAACAAGGTTAAAAACTTTAGCGATGGACACCATTTTGGCAAATGCTAAGTATTTTGATGGAGATTTATCTAAAGTACCAACTATGGCATTAACAGTCGGTGTGGGTACAGTGATGGATGCTAGAGAAGTAAGAGTTTTAATTCTAACTACTGCTTTTTAAAAATTTTTATTTGCATGTATTTATATTCAGGACACTACTATCAAAATTGTCTTTGAAATTTAAGATAAACTGAGAACTGTTTGCTTTTCAGGTAATGATTCTCATAACAGGTGCACATAAAGCTTTTGCCTTGTATAAGGCAATTGAAGAAGGGGTCAATCATATGTGGACAGTTTCTGCTTTCCAGCAGCACCCTCGCACTATCTTCGTATGTGATGAAGATGCTACTTTAGAACTAAGAGTTAAAACCGTGAAATATTTTAAAGGTGAGCACTAAATCAAAATAGAATAGTTGCCTTTGTTTGAATACTCAGTTTAAAAATGAAGTGGTTAAATCCTGGCCCTTCAGTGTAGCATGTATATTAAAGGAAAAAATGGCTACAGTATTTGAAATATGAAACATTGAGCTTTGTAATTTTGAATGTAATACAGTGTTTAAAAAACTTAACTGTGTTTCTTTCATGCAAAAAGAACAGTACAGAATCTGTGATGTTCAAAGAAAATTTGTCAGGGACATGGTCTCTCTCTCTCCCCCTCTTTTTTTTTTAAAGTTTGTACCCTTAGCCATATGCCCCTTCACTTTACTTTAAAAACACTGGAAGGTGAAATTCAGGTTTTTATTGATAAACTTGATACAAGACAGACTTATCGCAAATGACTTTAAGCTGTTAACATTTTTGCTGTAGTGTTTCTCCATCTTCCTTATTTGTCTTATCTGCTTATTGTGCTTAATAAGCTAAAATGTTGGTCCCCAGAAGCTCAATGTGTGACAAAGAGGTTGGAATGACTTAAGGACAGCTTGCCTAATCAGGCATTTGTATAACCAAATATCCACTGTTTCATAAATTGTCTTATCCAAGATGTACACGGTTTTACATGCTGCATTTTGATTTAATTATTTCACTGAAAGCTGCTTTATTGATATTTTATATATTGATCCTTAACTTACTTCTACTAATTGAATGGCTTTTTAATGTTATGGTGAAAGTTGCTACTTGACAAACTTGTTTCATTGTGATCTGTAGCAGATAAACCTGATGAGGCCAGGGAGACTGAGGCTGGGAAAATAACGTAGTTAGAAACTAAAGTTCTAGGGATTTAGGGAAGGGAGGGTGGGACTTGGTTTTGTTTTAATTGCAATATTATTTTATTTGTCCAGGGTCCGCTTGTTACTGTGAGTTAGGCTGGTGGCTTTCTGTCTTTTTAAAATTGCTTCAGTGTCCAAATCAATCTCTGGACACTACCAAGTTTAAAAGCAAACCAACATTTGGTACTGACGTATAACCACTGGCTTGATATTTTATACATGGGCATCTCATTGCTCTATTCTGTCTTTCTGTTATGGTTTTGCATTTAAAAAAATCTGTCTTTATCTACTGATCTGTCTTAATTGTTGAACTATTCTTATTGTGAACGTTTAATCTAAATTTGCCAGAATTACTTCATGAATTGAATATTTTCCCTCCTTCCACTATGCAAAATGTTATGAAGGTTCTTGAATAATGGATTTGTCACCTAACAGGCTTACTAATATATAACTAGACTTGTGACACTGATATGACCACTGCTTTGAAGAAGCAAAGGGCTATATGGAAAACTTATTTTGTACCCTTTCATAAACTGAATAGGATATTACTACTAGAATTTTTACTATTGACTGATTTGTAAAATAAGGTTGTGTAAAGTTTTAAATGGGGCCACAGTAGAAAGGCAGTAACAGCCCTAGCCATTGTTTTGGAAACTATACGCCAACTGCGAACTCTTTTCACTACCTAAATGACTTCAAAATGGAATATCCATTTTTCACTATCTCAAAACTTGGTTACTGTGTTCTTGAAATAACCAGTAATAAAAGGAATATCTCAGGAGGCATGAACTGGGGAGAATCTTTGGCCTGCAGTGCACATGGTGAACATGAGTAGGGAAATCCCTAAAATCTGTTTGACATTTAAGTCTAGGTACAGGCATTCAAAAAGCCTGAAATTGAATTGATCTAGTTTTCCTGGGTTTGTCTACACATTCAATTTAATGTGCTTTAGGTCATGCATGTTAAAATCCATTACCTCCATTGTAAGGTACTAGAAAAATGTGCATTAGCCTATTTTAATGTGCATTAGCTAAAGCACAGGGGTTTTTTTTTGTGATTTAACATGCATTAAAATAGGCTAATGTACATTTAAAGTCCACATGCATAGCTCAGATCATTAGCAAACAGAACACACGTTTGCCCTTTGGGGAGAGGTGAGAGGGAAAATCTTAGACCAGATTCTGCCACTTAAATCTGTTTGTGCATCAAACTTTTGTTCTGCTAAAGATATAGACCAGTTTCCAATCACTTATACTGGTAGAAGTGTAATGCCTGGCCTATGATGGCAGATATAAACTAGAAAAAACCCAAGGTGCTGGTGCTGCATAAAGTGGCTTTTCACATCGTTGCTTAGTTATCATTAAAACTGCATAGGGAACTGACTAAAGGAATTGCAGTTACTACAGCAACATGTAAGTTAGCCTCAATATGTGCATGTATTATGTTTTATATTTACAGACTCTTTAACATAACAACAGACACGGAATGTGCCATGTTACTGAACCAAGGTCAAGGGCCCTAACTTTAATTTTCTTACTGTTCAATTGAAAACACTAATATGAGTTTCTTATGCATGTGTAACTTTGATGGAAATAGATGAGTTGTATTGTAATAAGGTAATTCTAAACCGGATGAAAAATTAAAAAATAACGCATACAACAAACATTAGCCAGTGCTGTGGTTCGCCTCCTTTGGTTCAAGGTAGAATAGTCTTTAATGGTTGTTAACTTTGATAAAAAGCAGTTGAAATTGTGTTGAGGTCAGAGTCTGGTACTGATGTTGGCAAGCCTGGAAACTTAAGCTGCCATGACAGATGCTAAAAAAAATAAGTTATACTCTGAAACACCCCAAAATTGGGTGACCTTCCACTTCCTCTCCCATTGCTCCTTTGAGAAGTATTAACAAGTTTTGTTTTTGATGTATGACTTGTAACAGCATCTCTAGCTTGTGAATGTCTGTTGAAAAGAGTTTTATGGTATAAAACTGAGACACCAGTGCCCAGCGTGTTGAATCTATATGGGGGTTTTTGATCTTTTCAATAACTTTGGTCTTTTTGTTCTGCAAGCCTCAGTGCATGGGAAGCTTATTAATAGACATCTTCACAAATAGTAATTAGGGCTGCGTGAAGCTTTGGTCCCTGATTCAGTTCGGCGCCTAAATCCAGATAGAATCAGGAAACCCTTTTAATCTCTCCAAATTTAATCAAAACCCTCTGAATCGATTCAGAAAGATTTGGCAATTCGGATATAGACATAGCTTTTAAATGTTTTCTACATACCTCAAGGTACCAGGTGGTTTGTGAATGCTGCGATGGTAAGGTGGGGATGGAGCATCCCTCAGGAGCTCGTGGGGCTCTCCAGCATGCTCAGTAGCAGACCCAAAAGTGGACCAGAAGCACTTCCAGGTTTGCTGCCGAGCACGCCTTCCCCCTCCGTTCCCCCTCCCCCCACCACCTGAGCATTTGCAGCATTCACGAGCCGCACCTCGTATGTTGAAAAAAACATTTAAAGCTGTGTCTATGGCTGAATCGCTGATTTGTATCTAATATGGCCCATTTCGCACACCCGTAATAGTAATCTTTCATGTCACAATCCAGACCACTTTGGAGCATCATCAGACTAGTATATGATGCAATTCCTGGTCATCATAAACCATGGAATAAAGGAATTGTGTAACACATGTATTGCAGTCAGTTTAACTTCTGCCCCAGAAGAGGAACCAGTGCATCTGTGTACTCCAAAATCCAGTTGAAATCGGAGGCTAAAAACTGATTGGCAGTAACAGTCAACTGTTTGGATACAACTGAAACGTTGAATTTCCTAGTGGTGACTTGAGTTGGTTTATTCCAAAAATACATAGTATGGATATATCACTTTGGGGCATTTAGGAACTTTCACTGCCCTTTCTGCTTAATCTCTGTACTTCTAGTAACTGCCTGCATAAAATTGTTTTTTTCTAAAAGTGCTTTTGAGTGGTCATTCTGTTTTCTCTGCTAATTTAGTGGACTGTTAAAAATGTATTTACTTGTAGAAAAATAAACAGAGAATGTGTGCTGACTTTTACATTAGCTGCTTTTTCCCCCCTAAGGTTTAATGCATGTGCACAATAAACTTGTGGATCCATTGTACAGTATGAAAGAGAACTGAAGGAGGAATTGAGGAGGAACTTCACATGGGTGAACACAGCAACTACTTTTAGGTAGCAGATGAATTTACTGCTATGCAATATACTGAAAACTGGCTAAATTGGGGAATATTAGGTACTGTAATTTTTTTTAAGGTCCAATATTTATACAGTCACATTCCGTATCTATATGATGTGTTTGTACATTTTGCTATAACTTTTTGGTATCTTGAGTTTAGCAAATAAGAATGGAAGTTGCTTGTTATAAGAAATGGCAAACAGAGTACTCTGTCTAGCACAGCAGTGTAATGTGTTGGAGTAAATGGAATCTTGGTTCAAGCATTATAATCTTAGTTCCAATAGTGCAAAACTACACTCCTCGTTCTAGTTTTTAGAGGCAAAACAATTTTGGCCTCTCCATTGTCAACTGGTATGGACTTGTAAATTGCACGTTTTTTTACTATGAAATGCTGTTTACATATGTCAAATGCACACTGAGCTTTTGCACTTGGTTGCCTTAAACTTAACTTACTCTAATTGCTCTTGAACATCTCCTAAGTACTACTGCACAAAATTCAGGCAAATAAAAAAAACAAACATGGAAACAGTGCCTAAAAATGCAGCTGCCCCCTTCAAAAACTTTATTTTACAATTTTGTACATGTCAGATTTCTGCCCTCACACTTTTTCTTTGTTACGTTACTAACCATATAAAAATGCTAAATTAATTTGTAATTACAAGCTTTGTAAATGAGGAAAAATGTTAAGTGTTTCTTTTTTTTTAAGACAAGAATTTAGTTGCTTCAGTGATGTGATAATATAACCTCTTTGCAATTATTTAATGTAATAGTCTACAAAAGGTCATTGTATTAAAACAAGTCTATCTGTTACTGAGCCACTTTGCAGTAGAATAGCTATTTTGCATTGTATTGTTATAATTGTTGAACACTCTACATTCTTGCTCTGAGTAAAGCTTACATACACAAACCAAAAATGTCTAAATTTTTATTTTGTTGAACATAAAGGAGGGCTAAAGAGCAGACTAGTTTTCAGTGAGTTGTAGTGAAAGGATACTTTTGTTCTCCTCTAGGTAAGAGGGCAGTTAATCTCATCCCAGGCCAGCTCCTCAAAAACATAGTATAAAAATATCAGTGGGGGCCAGCCTTTTTGCTGGACATACCACGTATTAGCTGCACACTCCTTCCTGAGTGCCATTTCAGTCCCTTTCCCTTACCCAACCTGCTCAGCTTTCTGCTTCCTGCCTTGTGCTCCATAGCTAATCTACATTATCTGCCACGGGGTGGATCTATGCAAGATGGTTACTGCACAATTGACTATTTTAATGGCACAGACTTCTCAGGGTCTACTCGTGTGCCCTTATTAGGGTACATGAAACTAATAAACTCTGCAGCTTGTACATACAAGTACTATCCTGCTGCGGAGTTCTTGTCAGCATCTACATATGTGCTGCTGCATACCAGCTGGCTGAGGCATGAGGGTGCTTCAGTTCCTGAGCTGCTAGCCAGCTAGCCCCATCACCCTCATGCTCCAACTACCTCCTTCACAGCAGTTTGAGCATGGTCAGAGCAGCCCCAGGCTAGCCCCTGGGCCCCCTCAATGTGCTGCAGTCCAGATGCATATGTAAAACATGTGCCAAGGAGCAATAAACTGCAGAGCAATAAGCTGGAAGTTTATTGCTGCCTCCAATGGCATGTGTAGATGCACACATTGTATACCTGTCCCCATGCAAACCTACTGTATGTTACACACAGGCTGCCTGTGGCACCAGTGTCACAGGCTAGCAACCCCCAGTATAAAGTAATTATTTAATGAAAGTACTTTGAGGCTGAACAGACTTTAAAAATAAAGTAAAGTAGTCAGTGTTCTTTTTGTGCTCCTTTTCATGCTTTATAAAACATTTGCTTGTGAAAATTACATTCTTGAAAGCTAAATTGAAAGCATTCCTTAACTACAAGTGTGTCATACACAGGTAGGTTTATTACTGAATAGCCCTTTAGCAGCAGGCTGCCACTAAGTACAAGTAGGGAAACACAGTAAATCTTACCGGTGTCAAAAAAATCAAATGAAACATTACCAGCCTCAAATACA
Organism: Gavialis gangeticus; assembly: GCF_001723915.1. Classification (NCBI taxonomy): domain Eukaryota; kingdom Metazoa; phylum Chordata; order Crocodylia; family Gavialidae; genus Gavialis; species Gavialis gangeticus. Next base: position 65,286,668 of record NW_017729033.1, on the reverse strand, counting down.
AAGTTAAATTCCTTCTGAAGCTTGAAGCTAAACTTGCAATAAGTGTATTCTAAAACTAGTAATAACACAGAAAAATAAGCAAGCTGTAACAAATAGCTATGCAGCTGGTAAGAGCACTATATAATACTTAATTCATTTCCACATCTTCCTTCCAGGGTGTGTCTACACAAAGTACTTAATGCACCGTAGCCTAATAACACTGTGCAGTAGCATGCCAGGCAAAAACCACGTCAATATGCTACTGTACAGTAAATGTTGCTAAAAAAATCATGTGCCAGCACTACTGAACAATAACTATAGTTACTGTACATTGTGTTAGTACTTCATTAAGCAAGTACTAAATTAGATGCACAGTAACTACTGTGCATTAATAAACATGTAGATGTACCCACAGAGACTTAATGGAACCCTTCTAGAATTTTTTTAGTTGAAATTTTTCAGGAGGGAAATAAAAACTAGCTTCTGCATTTCTTGCAGGAATAGCTATTTTCACAGGGCAAAGATTTATATAGGGCCACTCTGTTCCTTTTTTTGATCCCACATTCAATCTTAGTTGTCCTCTGCATGAACTTGCCTTTGTACCTTGTTCTGAGTAACATCAATTACCAGAAACCTGTCTCAAAAAAGGAAGCATCTGTTTAGTGCTGGATTATGTTATAGAATAAGCCCACTTCATTCACTAAGACAATTGTTTTAATATCTTTGATAAGGTCCAACTCCATCCAACCTCTTGGCAATTCTCATCTTTCTTCTTACATTACCCATGTCTGAAATCTTTTTCTGGTTCAGTGATGATCTGGGAAATGTACAAGTGTTACATTTATATTAACCTAAACAAAGTTAGATGGACTTAAATGCCTAGTCCTGCAGCCATTCACAGGTCTTTAAGTTGTCCCCAAAAGTGTGCTTGATCTAAATTAGTTTACTTCCAGGAAATTATCCTTAAAAGTTAGTTCACTTGCTCTCCAAAGGGTTAACCTGATCTAGCAAATGCCTGTGTTCACAATACTGCCCTAGGGCTGGAAAAGCCCAACCACTTGCCACCCCTAGGCCTGTACTATTCCTGCCCACTAACCCTAACCAGGCTATTTTTAATCTTCCTGGATCAAGCAATCAGCCCACCACCAATTTCTTACTTAAAGGAAGCCACCTAAATTTAAGCTGGGTATAAACATTTGTATATGCATCTCTTCAAAGGTAAGCTTCTCTTCAGAAATACCGATCCTGTCATTTTTTTAATGAGTATGTTTCCTGATCTATACGTAGTATGTTGGAGAACTAACCACTCCAAGAATTAAAAAGATCCGTCTGTGTCCAGAACTGACTCTATCCCTCTATTTAATAGCAGAATGTATAGAAGACCTTAGCTCATGGATCAGCAATCTATTTAGGCAGAATGTGAAAAACACCTGTAATCTTGACTTGTAATATGCTGGAATGCCAGGGGCAGACAGCATGGGAGCTATAAGGGGCCCAATCCCTGTTGTGTGCTAGGGGCTGGGTTTATGCTGCCACATGCCAAGCAAAATGCCTTTGCATGCCACACACTGGTAGGCATGCCAAGAGTTGCCTACCCCTGCCTTGGATGCTTCTCCCTGTTGCCCAGCTGAAGCAGCCCCTAGCATTGGCAGGTACAGGCTGCTGACTCTTGTTTTAGGTTCTTCCTAATACAGATAAGGAATAACCTGGCCCTGGTGTCTTTGCTGAATCTGTAATTGGGCTGGACAGAAGAACAGCTGAGCAATACTAACAGGATTTAAGGAACTTGATTGCATGTTCTCTTCATCTATTATCTGAAACACTAAAATTAGACTCCCCCAACTACTTAACCACATCTTGCTGTAATATATGTACTATTAGCTAAAAATAGCAACTTTAGCAAGTAAGTTGGACAATTATTATTTTGAGGTAACTATTCAATACAAGAAGAATAATTTTCTCAATAAGAAAATTACCTTGCTGTGATGACAGTTAATATACTAGAATTCTGTTTTATACAGCTGTATGATGCACTGCCCTGGTTCTCTCGGGCACAAGAAGTTTCCACAAGGTTAGACACAGCGTATTATTCATGGTGTTAGAATGAGTTATTTACTCAAATATTGGAAAGTATAAAATTTTAATCAAAATTATGTGGAAAAATATTTAGTTTTCAATCATTCAAGTTTAATTTCCTAAGACCATTTACAAGCATTTGTACATATTATCAAGTAGCACCTGGTAATAAAAACTGAACTGTAGTTTACAAAAATATATACACATGATTACAATAGTATCTCTGAATATGCAGGTACAACATTTCATATTACAAATCAAATACACCAGATGGAAGTTACACACCAATTCCCCCAGAAGTATTAAAGTATATTATTAGTCTCCAATTATTTGTTAGATTGTCTCTTTAGGACAGTTATAAAGGCATCTTTTGGCACTTCCACATTGCCAATTTTCCTCATCTTCTTCTTTCCCTCTGCTTGTTTCTTTAAAAGCTTCATTTTTCTTGAAATATCTCCTCCATACTATTAAAGAGGAAAAAATAGTCTAAAAGTTATACTGTGCTATAATGCAAGTTTTAAAACTATATTATGAAGTCTACCAGAGTCTCTCTTTTTTAAGTTAGTTTTATTATGTGTTGCTTATCAAGTCCCAATAGTCACAATAGTCACCTCTTGGAAGGGAGAAGAGAGTCATTTTAGGCAGTTCCATAGGTATGCACTATCAGTTTCCCCATCACACAGGTTGATCACATGCTGAATTTGCTCAATAGCTACAAAGACTAAGGGAAAGCAATCTTTACTTCTCTAACTTATTTCTGGTCTTTTAGATCCTTAAAAGTCTAACAAGTGTTACTTTTTGTATAATTCTAGTCTGTGTAAAGCTAAGCTTTACATCATTCAAACTACATTCTAAATTGATCACTGAAAATCAATGTAAACCTGTCTATAAACTAGTGTCAGCTTGGGGACTTTCTTATATCACTGACTCAGGTGTGTGGGTGTGTCACACCCCCCCACCCCCGCTGAAAAACAGCCAACTTCTCTGAACTGTATTACAAGTATAGTAAAAGCACCAGGATGCAAAAAGACATAATCACCACAATACATTTAGATTTCTCTCTCTCCCTTTCCAGAAAGGCTCACAGTGGGTTACAATATCCAAACAATCCACAAGAAAGAAAAGCAAGCACAACGTCTTTGGCAGACACGGAAAGAGGCTCAAGGAAGTAGGTAGGTAGATCATGTCCCTTTAGTGAAAGGATTTACATTTAAATGCATTAAGAATTCCCCAACTGAAAAATACCTACACATTTTGCCAGGACATCCTTTCTGTAAGCTTTCAACCTGAAAGAGAAAATACCACATACTTTCTGCATGACTGAACATCTTAGGAAGTCTAGGCCCTCCATGTGGTGCCTTATTCTAACCCTTAAGAACACATGAAACAATAGAAACACAATCCTCAGATGGTTGGGCATGATTACTCAAATCAGTATTGCATTTAAACTACTCTAGTCCAAACTAAACTTGAAGGTTGCCTTTTAAACTCTGCCCATATTTTTTGAATTTTGCAGTTATTCAAGAGTGTATGTTACATAACTAAAATGTTATGCTCTCCCTCTTTAAAAGCCACACCTGCAACTTTATCAAAGTAAGTGTAGTTTAAAAATGTATAATACTTTCACTAACCAAAAGCCAGCAATTTTTGTGTAGCCAAAAGAGTGCATTATTGCAATGAAGCAATGTTCACCCTCTGCTAGATGAATGAACATCTCAGCCAAGGTGTCACAGCACCCTGGAATGTCCTGAGATCCTTTCAGGAGTGCCATGGAACAACCCAGAGATTTCAAACAGGAATCCATTGTTAAAAACATCCTGTCCTGCTGCAGCCTGAGTTCTTTGCAACAGAAAAATTCCTATTATTTTTCCTTAGTCAAAAATGTGAAAAACTAAGAGCTGGCATTTACACCAAGGGATACCTTGGGTCTAGAAAAGTTGAGAACCATTTTATTAGAGATGACTAGTTGTTTAACGGCATGCCCTGATTTCTACTGTTCATAAATTCTTTACATATTAAGAACCACTTAAGTTATTAAGATAACTTTTTCCACTTGGATCCTCTATTGTCTGCAATTACTTGCAATAATCCAAATCCTAGTGTTTTGCAGCAACCAAAAAACTGAATTGGTATCATACCAAGCAACAATGGTCAGTTTTCAGTGGAGCTGGTTTTGGAGAAATGCCTTTGTCCTGCCTGCAGTGTTTCCTATGGAAGCAGCAGCTTGCAAAGGGATGGAAAACAGAAAAGAACTCTCCTGCCACTCATATTTCCAAGGTGCTAGGACCCTTTATTAAATGGAAGTCTAATCAAGGATAGCATACAGCAAGAAAATTTTATCAGAGAAAACTATTTTGCTACATCCTAGAAGTAACTCCTTTGAGATCTGCTTCCAACTTAAGCTCCATCCATTAAAAGCATTTTGTTTTTATACACTCATAGTAACAACACTGGATTTTTTTTCTTTGACTTTATAAACTTCAAAAGAATAACAGATTCAAAATCTGAAAATCAAGCAATCATTTTATTATGCAAGAAACTGACAGTATATGGGGTATAGATAGACAAAACAATTATACCAAAAAGGAGAGGGTTGGAAATTACCATGTGCCACTGCAGCTGTATCTAGTGTCCAGCCCAATCCCACATCAAGTGGAAACTAAACTGCACTATTTAGCCATTTCAAAATGCCCCAATTTAGCTTTACTTACTGCAAGATACAGTGAACAAACAGAACAGTTAGGACTGATCAGCTGATATGTTTCTGAGCAGGAAGTCCCCCCACTTTTAATTCAGTATAATGGTTTCATCTGCCCATACCTTATAAGAGAAAAAATGTAGGCCACCTTATTTAAGTCTTCCACTGGTTGGAAATGTAAGTGACAGCACCTTACCTGTTTCAGGGTGAACAGTGGCTCGGTTATACAACAAAATCTATTTGAACAGAAAATAAAAAGTTCTCATCACAAAACTTCACTGAAGTCAGAAAAAGTGCAACTTACGTTTCTCTTGCAATAATTTTCTTGCCAATAACAGCCTGGATGGCAATTTCAAACAGCTGTCTAGGAATAGCATCTTTTAAACGTTCACATATGGCTTTACCAACAGCATATGCCTTGTCCCTGAAAAAGAAATATACAAGAGTTTTTAGGGCAAGTAGTGCAACCCTAGAAAAAAATATTAAAGATAACTATTTCTAACACTTTTATTATAAAGACTTCACACAATCTGCAGTAGAGAAGTTCAAAATATATTGTCAATATATTGCATCTTATTGAATAAGTAGTTCAATATAATTAAACTAATTTCAGTTTAAGACGTCTAATTTAAGAATTCTGGTCCTTTGATATTGACTTTCATATCCTTGGACTCTGTATTAAAATATGCTCTAATACTGGAATAATTCAGCTCGAAAGTCTTACCCAGTTTTTGAAGGAAGGGTCTATCTTAAGGAAGATAATGTTTCACTGATATGGAGGTAAAATCACATACAAAGATAGGATTCGACTAAGGACTGGAAAAAGTAGTCGAATGAATCTGGACACTGCAGCCTCCTTCTCTTTTGAAGAAGCTTGCCTTGTTAATTAAAAATGCAGAAAATAATATTTGCTTACAGTGCCCAAGTGTATGTTTCCATTTTATAAATATGAACTCTACATATGTTCTCTTTTTCCAGTCTATGATAAACTCTCTTCTCACCAAACCTGTTCAATTTCCAAATCACAATGGATTCAGAAGCTAAAGACCAATGAAGGGTTGTATGCCAAACCCTATTTTGAAAAGGTAATAGAAACTCAACATGATAAATTATGAAAAAAAACTTTATATATCATAGGAACCTGGTAGAAATGCCGTCTTCACTGTGTGTACACTCTTCCAAGTATGGCGTAACTCAGGAAGACAAAAGCAAATTTACATGGAACCGAAATTATGTGGAACATAGAACTAAGCAACTTCCAGTTGGATTCCTTTAAGAAACTAGTGTGTTATTCTCATCAAACCTTTCCACAATATTGTCTGCTCTCTTCAAAGGAGAAAGTTTATCCTTCTCCTTCTCTTGCTTATCCACAGTTACCCTATCTTAACATTTTCTACTTTCTCCAATTAATAATTTGTATCTTTTAAAAATAATTAAAGTATTAAGTATGTCTCAAGTTTTAAAATGCCTCTTTTCTTTTACAGATCATTCCTGAAGGCAGCTGAACGGTGAAGTATTCTGTCCTATATTAATGTATGTTACCATCATCTATAAAACTATTTTTGATTCACTAGCTAAGGCCGTCCAGTTCATCAACTCACTTGTGTACAACAGTTGCAAGTTCCTCAACAGTGTTTCCATTTAAAAGAAAATCCATTTTGACAAGGTCTGCTGCCTGGTATCCTGCATCTTCATAATCAAAACTACACAGAGAAAAAGTTTAAAAGTCAGCAACACTTGTGACGAATCCTGTGATCCTGGTGTTAAAAAGTTTGTTTTCTATACCATTTTGTAAAAAGACACTTGGATTTTTGTTAAAATACAGACAGATTCCTTAAATTGTTTTACTAAATTTCATAGATGTCATAGACATTAGGGCTGGAAGGGACCTCGGAAGATCGAGTCCAGCCCCCTGCCCAAAGGGCAGGAAGTCAGCTGGGGTCATAGGATCCCAGCAAGATAAGCATCCAATTTACTCTTGGATTATAGTTTACAAAGGCCAGATGAAAAACTACTACTAAGTAGTAGGAGAGTATTCTGAGAATTACAATAGTACATTACAAAAATAGTTGTCTCCAGAACTGAAAAAAATCTTATTCCCAAATATCGGCAGGCATCCTCTCTTCCAGCTATTGAGTAGGGTAAGTTGGGACCAGTGGTGCACCCCCTGAGAACCCGCATGCACCCCCTGAGCAGCTGCGATGGGCAGGGGGGCAGGCACCCTTCCCCCATGAGCACCAGTCAGGACGTGGGAGTGCTGGATGTAGGCCACGGCCGCTTCTGGTTGGTAGCTTTGCCACAGGGATGCCCCCACCCCTGGTCAGACCCCACCCCCCTCCCAG
>NW_017729033.1:65278772-65279200 GCF_001723915.1 Gavialis gangeticus | reverse complement strand
TCCCAGCTGACAAGATCGGCTGTAGGGAACACCCCCCCCCACACACAGGTTGCTGACTGGTCGCTGGGGTGGGCACATGACCCCCCTAAGGTGGCACCAGTCAGCCATGGTTGGAACCATCACCATCTCCACTGGATCCTCTAGGAGCCTACACCAGGACCAAGGGGTTTCTTTCCCTAATCATTCCAGGGGGAAGCTACATAAAGCCCCAACCCACAGAAGCTATCAGCTGCAGAAGCAGACTATACATCCCAAACTTATCTGTGGTTAGAATTCTATACCTTAAAACAGGACTTCTGAACTGTTTTTATTTATACTCCTATTTGACTAACTGGTTGCTCCTACTTGATAACAAATCTCATTCTCTTCAGCTTCTCCCTCCCCATCTCACCATCAGTTTCCTCCTCTTTCTCTCCATTTCCAAACAC
>NW_017729033.1:65262887-65273772 GCF_001723915.1 Gavialis gangeticus | reverse complement strand
CACCATCAGTTTCCTCCTCTTTCTCTCCATTTCCAAACACCCCCTGTTCAGTTTTTTAATCCCCACCATCTTTTCCTGCGATACTTCTATTTCCGTTCTTTTCACCATTTTCTTGCTCCCCTAGCTCAATCATATACAAACAACAAAAAACCAATGCCAATTATAATCCTATTTCCATAAAACAAATTTAAGAAAAGCACAGAAGACTAATCAGCATGCAACACCAAAACAAGCTTATGACCCTGTTATTGTAATTCTCAGAATACTCTCCCACTACTTAGTAGTAGTTTTTCATTTGCCCTTTGTAAACTATAATCTTTTCCAGGGAGAAGATCATGTCATTCTTATGCTATAAAATGACTAACATAATTATGATCATTAAAGAAATAAGTACTGAGGCAAGATCAAAGTATAATGCATCCTAATGCCAAATGTCTTGAGATCAGGTTTCAGACACAAGAGGCAATGAGCTTTCACCAACTTAAATCTCATCTACCAAATAGCATTCCAGTCAGCTGAACTCCCTTAAGGTACTAATAAGTAGCAGCACATTGTTATATCTTCCAATATTTAAGATTTTACCTAAAGGAATGCATTTTTATCTCAATGTGCAAAAAGTTATTTGCTTAATTCCCAGAACAAAAGTTGAGAACATTTCTTTTCATGTGAGCTTGTGACTAGTTCTAATGAATTACCATTTTGAATTATTTCCTTAAAAATCCACTTTCAGTCATCCCTTTAACACAATAACAATACTCATATAATGCCAGGTCTCATAGTGGAGTGCACCACACACTGGAACAATGCTGGCAAGAGAAGATTCTATAAGAAGGTAAATTAGGTTAACTGATACCTAGATTAATTAATTATCACTGATGGTCATAGTGTAATCTGTTTACAGCTGGAAATTTAAAAAAGGGCACAGGAAGTTAAACACCAAACTCCATTTGGCTCCTTTCAAAACTCCTTCCTGCATCCCAGAATCAAAATGTAAAGAAACTTCTTTACATCCCTCATGAATATCCCTTTTCAATAATGATCATAGTGATACCCAGAAATGCGTGGAAGCTATTACACTTCCATCCCATTGAGTGTCTCTCCTTACAGCATCTGACGTTTAACTATGGTTATTTCAGAACTGATATATAAAGAAGACATGAGTGCCAAAGCACCCAAAGTCAGGTTCAGTTGGTTCTGTCCCATTTCTGTCAATTAGTTATAGAAGCAGTGCTCAACCTCTGGCCCATGGGTCATGTCCAGCCTGCAGAGCCATGTCATCCAGCTCATGCGGCTCCCGACAAGTCCAGAAATCTGGCAGCAAGGAAGCAGTAGAAATATTAATTGCTCCCAGAGCTGTGGCAACTAATGCTGCTGCCACTCCCTCACTGCCAAATTTCCAGACCTATGCGGAGCCCCATGGCCTGGATGAAATGGCTTTCCGTGCTTGATTGTGCTGGCACAGAGTTACACGGTGGCTGGATCTGGCACAGAGAATTGTGCCAGCAGGCCAGATCACACTTGGGACTGACTTTGTGCACATAATCCTAACAGTGAACTGTCCCTGCACTGGTCACCTGGCCCACAGGGCCAGAGCAGTTAAGTACCACTGACAGCAAGTATGACCTTGCTTCTCTGCCTCAGCTGATTCAGCTGTAAAAGGTTTAATGCCATTATCCTATTCAAAGGAACAGTCTAATTCTTGAGTAAAAGGTAGAGCTGTAGTAATATTTTATACTTCAAAAATTCCTAGGCTTCTTTTACTATGTAAAATATTCCAAATGGAAATTTACCCAAAGAACTTTGTCTCCCAAATGGAAATAGCAATTTCTTTTATATATTTACTAACCAGAATAGCTCCCACATCTCAAAGCTGGCTGAACATTCAACAATTTTTCATGATCTAGTTTTAGTTTTCCCATAGTTGCATGAAAAACACAAGGCATATTTGCTTCAGTCAAAGACCTATTCGTAACTTTAGAATGCTGTCTCATCTGCCCTGTTGTATCCCTCCTTGTCGGGTCCCTTCTTTAATCACAGTATTTGTCATCCCATTCTCTATTATTTTTTTAAACTAGAATGTAAGCCTTTAAGGCAACACTAGTTATGACATGCATAAAAGACCATTTCTGCATCATTACAAAAAATATTCTTCCCCGATTAAATGTTAGTGTTAAGAGCTGAAAATTTCCTTCCATGCCTTTGAAAATTCTTTCAAATTTTTAACCTCTTCAAAATAAAGAAAGCTTACCTAGCATATCCAGAAGACAAGGATTTTAGAGTGTCATAGAAATCCACAACTACTTCATTCAGTGGGAAGAGATATTTCAGCATAACCCTCTGTTCATCAATGTACATTACGTCTTTTTGAACTGCCCTGCGAGCCTACAACATAAGTTTAAACAACAGAAGTTCTCCCCTGCATAAAAAATGTATAGTTTCCATGTACAGAATCTAATTACTGGGAGGTTGCAGGGGGATGGACAGGTGGTATGGGGAGACTAAATAGCTTGTCCCCTGCTTGTGCCTGCCCCGCTGCTACTGCCCTCCCTGCAACCTTGCCCCCACTTTCCTTTCTGTTCCATCTCTGTGTCCCCTCTTTTGCCCTTCCCCCTCTTCACCCCCCAGCCTATGGTCCCCCCTTGCCCCATCATCCTCTGCTTCCCCCACATCACAGCCTGTTTCCCCCACTCCTTAATTTTGCTCTCTGCTCATTTCCATTCTAGTCTGGGGTGCTGTTGCTGCGGGGTCAGGCTCGGGCCATGCTCAGTGCCCCATGCCACTATGAACAGAGCCTACCAGCACAGAGCAAGGATAAGGGGGCAAGAGAGATGAGCAGGCAGGGGAACAGAGGCTGCGTTGGGGGATGGGGAGGAGAGGAATACAGGGGTGCAGAGGTTGCGGCAGAGAGTGGGGCAGGCAGCAGGTACAGCCCCAACCTCAGGTAGGGGCTACAGCCTGAGCCACAGTAGCTGCCTTCCCATCCTCACACTTAATTCTAAGATGAGAGGCTCCCCTTTCCATCCTCAGCCCTCATCTTAAAATCAAGTAATATGGTATGTTGAGAAACTCCAGCCACAAGCTATGAGACAGCATATATTCTTTTTTCTAGTCATTTGCTTAGGCCCCAAACTAAATAAGCATTATAACATCAAAAACATTAAGTATCTGTACTTCATGAAATAGTGTTGTTTTTTCCACCACCTAATACAAGATTTCCAGATGCTTCTTGCCTCATCGCTGAAAATCCTAATATATTTTGCTCCTACCCCTTAATGCACTAAATTCTGCAAACAGTTTTTAGTATAGGGATCTTACTGCTACACCTAGCACCACTGATGTATACATGGGAGTATAGCTCTGCAGATGACTGCAGGATCAATACCCAACTCCCTTATTTGCAGACTACTGATTACACTATATGCTTTGGGCCCTAATGTAACAGTATACTGTTCTGTATTATGTATTATGTAATTTTGTATGTTTCAAAGCATTATGACATTTATGTCTATTGCAACATTTACTTTTGTCTTTATACTTAATTTTAAAAAAACAAATAAAATTTTCCAATGCAGCTAGATGGGGATGTTCAGGTAAAGAACAAAGTTTTTAAAATGTGCATTTCAGATGCAACTGATAAAAGCAACACTTTGCAATTTGATTTTTTGCTAAAATGGGATATTAAGCATCATTTTTATCATCCTGATCTGTTCCACATTTGGACAAGGACAGGTGTATCATACCTGCATAGATGCTTGTCTGAGTGACAAGAAGCTGCAAGCTTTCCTAGGTGAAGCTGCAAACTTCTCCACAGTTTTTTTGGGACTACTGATACAAAGTATGTTTCAAATTACTCCTAAATACATTGTAGGTAAATTACTCCAACAGCTCCCACTAATTTCCCCTCTAAAAGAAAAATCAAGGAACTAGAACAAACACCTTATTTTACAGAACTCAAAAGACTTTGGTTACTGAGCTTGATCATTATATGGAATTCTGAAGTCAGAAATGAGGTCATTCACTCCTGAGTTTTAACATTTAGGTTTTACTGGAGAAGAATTATTATTTTTTAACATTTCCAAGCTTCCCATCACTGTAGCATACAGACAGAGGTAATTTAATAATGTGCACACAAAACTAAAGTGATATACAAACCTGACACACAGTTGTTATTTTTCCCATATATTCATGGGGTGTTATGACGGTACCCAAAATAGTTGGCTCCAAATATTCTGAGACGGAATTTTTATCAGGAAACTCAGCAGGGTTGATTATTATAATCTCTTCTTTACCATATGCCTGTAAGAGGAGAAATTGCAGGTTGAGAACTTAAAGCAGCACGTACACACACGTGCACCTAGCATCTGACAAAGGAGGTTGTTGGCTATGAAAGCTGAACCAGTTCGTCTCTAACGTATCACCTTGCTTTCACTTCTGTCTTTAAAAAGTACTACTAGTAAACTACATTTTCAGAAAAAGGAATGAACTAAATGAAAATACAATATTATAAGATGATATAGAGTTGTATTGTGGTTATTTGGATACACACTTATGAGTAATACTCTTATCCCAAATAGATGCCAAATAATTCTAATACCTCATCACAGATGCCTCACTACACTGGCAAAGTTATTGAACAGTATATGTCATCTAGATTATGATCCTCAGAGAAGTGAGAAAATGATTTCATTTTTTCTCAGTTCAAATGTATGGGAACAAATACACAACTTAAGTAGTCTTTCAAATCCTTTGATTTCAATACAATTGTTAACATTTATTCATATGATGTTTCTGTCAAAGGAGCAGCTGAAACAAGAGAGAAAAAATACTTTAAAGAACCTTTCCAGTTTTCATTATGAAAATGTACATACCTACAGACAGTTCATTAGGAATATCAATGGCAAGAAATGATGTTACAGAATAATCACATTAAAATGAACTGCAGGCTGCAGCATGACAGGGGCTTTTTTTAATTCTCATTGCCCAATGAGATCCCTTTGCCTTATCCATAGTATCCAGTAACCATCTGAAAGAGACCCCTCTCACCATACACAGTCTACATTTTGCAACAAGTGCTGCATTTAGTCTCATAAAAATCTATTTAAATACTAACTTAATCACAGAAAGCATGGACAGAATTGGCAGAGATCATCTAGTCCATCTATCATTCCTGGCAAATTTATCTAACTTGCTCTTAAAAATCACCAATGGGTGAGACTGCACAGCATTTATGACACTTGACAGCTGGGGTTCTGGGCTCAGCATTACATATAAGAATTGTTTCTGGTTTTAATAGTGAGATGAGAACCACTAAAAACAATTCAACATTTAAGTAGCAGGGAAAAAGTAGCGTGATAATCAGCAGCATGATAATTAGAGGAATGCTACGTTTTGCCTTAGTAAGCCTATAAATGAATAGCAAGTTTTGAAGCTATCCAAAAATATAGACATTACATTTTGAAATCTTAGAATCCTACAAAATTTTGGAAGGCACTGAAACTTACCCCACACAAATAATTCTAACACTTCGGGAATGTTGTTCTACCATTGGTCTTACAGTCATAGACCTTCCCACCACTGTAATTTTAATTCCCATAATGCTCATTTGGAAGTGTATTTTCTATATTCTTCATAATTACATTACTAGAAGCCTTAGATGTTGAACATCTGGTAAAGATGTGCTGAAAAATTACTTAGCCTCACAAGTATATGTTAGTTTTAAATTAAAATCAACGGACATTTTTGGTTGTACACCGTTTACTGTTCATGAAATAACTGAATGCATGAACAATTGAAAGAATTCAGTCTTATTCCTAACTGTTTTCCAAAACAAGTAATTTCTCTCTCATCAAAATTATACAGAAGAAACACAAGATGCTATATTAGTTCAGTTCAAATGTTTGTTATTAAAGCTTTTGGGAAAAGAAAAACAGGAAAGACCAAAATATGGGATTTCTTAGTAGACATGCAATAAAGATATATTTACATAGAAAACTATTATTTAGGTTAAAAAATCCCAAACAGAAGTAAAAAGCACTAAAATTAGAGGTGCCTCTGTAAATTTAATTCTTCCCTTTTGTATGTGCGCATTATGACACAGTCCAGGTCATATATAGGGCTTGACAAAATTTGCTTTTTTTTTTTTTTCATTTTGACAGATAATATAAATTTATCACTTTTTAAGCATTTTAATTTTATTGATTTGAATTTTCAGGACTGTGAAATTAGGGATGTGGGGGGGCAACAATTTTTTAATGACAAACATAGCTACTGTAGGACTGCCAGCAGCAGAGCTGCCATCAGTCCTGGCTCTGCAAGCCCCTAGCTCCATCATCCATGTTGTCACTTCCTATTCTTTTGTTCCCAGTCCTCTGCGATTTCTAGGAGTTGCAGTCCAAATTACAGTCAGCACAGTTCTGTTACATTGCTTCTCCTGCTATCACACACTTCATCAGCCATCATTTTTCTTACCTCTTTTCTATACATTTCAGTTATTAACAATGGAAATATTTTTGTCAGTCTGTGAGCATGAGGCAAAAAATCAATGTTTATCAACGTTTACTGATAAAAATCAAATCCTGCCAAGCCTAGTCATACGGTGATGTTTTCAAAAGTTACATACACATGGCTAGCTACATTTCAGACAAAAGCGCTGAGTCTTTCAATTTCATAGATTCTTAGCATGCTGAATTAGCCTGAGATGCAGCTTCCCATATTAGAGATCTGGGTGCAACTCCCAATTTGCCTTCCCTCTTAATGGGCCAGGATACATCAACAAGGTTTTAAACACAGAATGCTAGTTAGTAAAAGAAGTGAGACCTGAACCCATGGTCTCCTTGATTCCCACCAGCAAGAAACAAAAGATATGGGGAATCTGTGTTATCTGAATCCTATCCAGAAATGCTCTGTGGCACACATGCACGTATTGCAGCCACAAGAGAAGGCTGGGGGGGGGGGGATCTAGTGGCCGTTTACAAACTGGTCAGAGGGGACCAGCAGGCGCTGGGGGAGTCCCCGTTTCCCCCAAGCGCTACCAGGAGTGACAAGAAATAACGGTCGCAAGCTGGCAGAGGGTCGATTTAGGCTAGACATCAGGAGGCGCTACTTCACCGTCAGGGCAGCTAGGACCTGGAACCAACTTCCAAGAGAAGTGGTGCTGGCTCCTACCCTGGGGGTCTTTAAAAGGAGGCTGGATGAACACCTCACTGGAGTCGTTTGACCCCAGTACTCTTTCCTGCCATGGCAGGGGGTCGGACTTGATAATCTGCTCAGGTCCCTTCCGACCCTACTAACTATGAAACTATGAACTGGCATCCAAAATTTTCGCTGCAGATCTCTTTAGGTTGCTAGGCACATGCACCTACATACATGCGCACAAACCCCAAAATGGGTACTACAAGGAAGGAAATGTAAAGGTAAACCACTGACAAGGATATGATGATCAAATAAACTTTCACTCTGGACGAATAAGAAACGAGACTTATGCCAACTAGCCCCTTCACTGACAGGCACGTTGCTGCACTGCAGTAACTATAACCTAACTACACTTTTTTCATTCTTCTGCACCCAACACTTACATGTTTTAAATAATTCATTATTATTTCTGGAAGTTGTGAGTGGTCAGAATCCTAGTTGACTAAGCACTGGTTACACCTCAGCTGCCACCTGTTTTGGCACTGTATTCAAGAAGTATACAAAACACCTAAACACAGTCTAAAAGCAATTGAAGGAGTTAGAAGGCAAGCTATCTGAGAAAAGGTTGTAGAAACTAGGTATGTTTACTTTGACAAACGGCGATTAAGGGGAATGATGGCAATTTTAAAATATTTGAAAAGCAATCATAAACAAGAGGGAGAAAAATTGTTCTCTTGTCACAGAGGACAGAACACAAGGCAAAAATATAAATTACAGCAAAAGATTAAATCTCAGGGAAAGAAAAAAACCTTCCCAACTGTAAGAACCACAGTGCAATGAAACAAAATGCTCATGGAAGCTGTGAAATCTCTTTCACTGAACGTTTTCAAAGAGCGATAGGATAAGCTTTGTAGTAAGCACCATTGTCCTACCTAAAGAGATCTGCAGCAAAAATTGTAAATCTCAGTTCCATTGGCACAATACTTGCATACATGCCACAGAGCATTTCTGGATAGGATTCAGATATGTGGTAAGCACCATGGTCTGGGATGCTTTACAATGGTGCTTACTACATATGTGCAGAGGGTTGAACTAGATGATCCTTAAGGTCCCTTTCCTATGATCAGAGCTGACCTGAGCAGGGTGTAGGGCCCAGGGCAAATCAGCCCTTGCAGGGCCCTGCCCCTGCTCCAGTCCAGTCCAGGCCCCAGACCTGAAGCGGGGGGGGGGCGGGGAGTGGCTGGATGCAAAGCCTCCGCTCCACCCAGCTCCGCACCGTTGGTATTCTGTCCTGCTCTGCGGGCCACTCAAAGTGCAGGGCCCGGGGTGGTTGTCCTGATTCACGCCCCCCTAGGAACAGCCCTGCCTATGATTTTATATAATGAGTGTATGGTTTGGCAGAACGCAAATAAAAAGGGTGATGAATGACTGGCATCCGCTATAACAGAACTAAGGTTGTAGCATGTGCTTGCCGTGTACAGTAACAGTAATATAAGCAAAATGTACTTGAAAATGGAATATACTGTTTGGTGACTTAATGTTATGGTTCCTTGTTTTTGTGGGTTTGTATCAGACTTCTTGTCTGTGTAGGAACCCTACCTTCTTCCAAATGAAAAGTTAAGCAATTAGTCACCTTTATTTAAAGGTTTAATAACAATACATCATAGAAAAAGGGATACAGAAAAAGGGGACCAGGAGGGATGAAAGATGTATTTGTCAGCAGATACTTGCCATCCCTGATACAGAATTACAGTAATCACTATGTTATTGTTAGGGACCTACCAAAATAGTGATTTTGCAAATGTTGTGAAATCCAGCATTACCTGCAAAAAAAAAAAAACTAGGCAAGGCCTGCAAAATCCCCACACACAAAAAACTTAATTAAAATAAAATGCTTGATTTTCAGAGGAAGCCTGCAGTTCTCATGCTGTTGCGACCCAGCTGCACAGCAACCTGCCAAGGGGGGTGGTTAGAAGCAGGGAGGGGGCTGCTGGCACAAAGGGGAGGCCAACATAACTACCATCCCTGCCTGCCCCTCACCACTGACTGGCTGAGAGGGCTGCCTGTCATGTGGCTCTGCCCCTCTCCACCAGTCAGGCAGGACTGGGCAAGAGGCAGGGCTGTATGAAGGACAGCCCTTGCAACCAATCAGTGATGAGGGGCACAGCCATCAGGTCCCCTCAGCCAGAGGCATGGGGAGGCCCCAGCATGATCACCCCGCAAAAGTGGTGGCCAGCCCCACAATCTCCCAGTGAAATCAGCTGGCCACCTCAAGTTAGGTAGTCCCCTACTTATCAGCTGGAAATGGCAACATTTTCAGCTAGTAATTCAGCCAAATCTGCATTTTTACAGGCATCCAGGAGAAAGCACTCCTCTTGTTCTCAGTTCTGCAAGCACTGGAGACATGAGAACAGTGGTTCAGAACCACTCAAAGCACACCCCCCATAACTTTTGTGAATTAAACAGTGCCCCATTTCAATAATGAAAGTATGTATTGCAGTGTTTACCCTCCTTGCAGAGGGCCTAGGCATTGTGGGGTAGGGAAGCAGACAGGCAAGGACAGCTGGAGCTTGCCCTTTCCTGTTTCCTTCTCTATACCTTCTGCATCGCCCCTCAAAGAATCTCCGGGCAACCCCTCATTAAGAATCACTCAACTCAAGTTTCTTGGGAGGAATGTGGCCTTAAATGGAAAGTGGAAAAAGTCTAACCACTAGGGATTCGACTGTTTCTTAAAAACGGTTCATTTCAAGCTCCAATAAATAACTATTATGGTACCTTTATCAGTTTTGCTGAGGAAAGAACAGCTTTATATGGAACAGTCGGTGCAGTCAAAATGACAGATGCATTATATTCTTGCTCTAAGCGCTGGTTAAAAACTTCCATATGTAGGAGACCAAGGAACCCCAACCTGAAAAAAAATATTATTAAATGTGTGTACTGTATTACTTATTATGAAGGTAATGTTAGGGACTAACTAACTGATTCAGTACCCTTAAGTGCAATAAAGACAACCCAGATAAAGTGAAACCTCCATTGTTCAATATAACTTTTCTTGAACAAGGATTGCTAAGCTGGACAAACGTGCTGTGCACAAATGTAGAGTAGGAATATATCAAACGCTTTAAATTTTAAATCATAAAACCAAAATGAAAGTTCCCAGAAATAACAGACTAATGCCATTTTTATCAATCATTTACACTTTTTAATGCTCATTTATAAAATAGTTCCTAAAGTTAAAATGTGTGTAACAAAATAATCCTCACCTCCATCCAGCTCCTAAGGCAACACTATTATCACGATGAATAGTTACACTGGAATCATTTAATGTCAGTTTTTCTACAGCACTTTTCAGGTTATTATATTCCGATTGGGCTATTGGATACATTCCTGTCAAAACAAAGTCACAGTTCACAAAAAGGCCCTCGCAAACCTCACTTTATTCATCTGAACCATTTAACTATTTCTCAACAGGCTGAAACATATCTTTTAGTCGTAGCTCCTATATAACACAGCAAATAGGAAAATGGATTTAAAATCCAATTCACCTTAAGACAAATGTTTTATGTGGAAATATTTCAAAAGAACAGAATTTATTAAGGATTCTGGCTAAATGCCATGCTCCTGAAAATGATATCACACACACGACCATAATATAAATAAATTCAAATGAAGTAACCAAACTACAAGTATTATACTAAAAAAAAAAAAAAAAAAAAAAAAAAAAAAAAAAAAAAAACCCCCAAAAAAAAAAACA
>NW_017729033.1:65248769-65257887 GCF_001723915.1 Gavialis gangeticus | reverse complement strand
CCCACCAACATAAACACATTATTAATATAAATGTAGTAAATCAAGACATGAACCTACAATATTGTTGTACATAGATCCACAATTAACACAATAAAATCAAATCTAATTTTAAAATGCATCACTCATATCAGTAATAAAGGATATTTAACTCTAATCGCCTTAGCCTTATAAGCAAAAATTACAAGGCGGTTTACTAAATTTGGTGTTTGCTGTAAAAGCCAGATTAATTTCTCTCTGTTTGAAAAAAATGTATCAATTTCTGCAAGAATGGTAATAAATAGGTTCCCCTTATATCACTATATAAAGGGCATTCTAAAACATAATGGATAGTATCTTTCAAAACTCCTATGCAGACTGGGCAACATCATTTAGCCCTTGGTATGGAAAATCTATGTCCAGCCAGAACAGCTGTGGGCATCTGTTTGGTCCTTAATCTCATCAAAGAGGATCGCCATTTATTATTGAGATCCAACTGTAAATACCTTTCTCCCCCCAATCCAACTTTCAAAGTGTATATAAAAAGGGGCAATACAAGTAGCCCCAACCACTGCAAAACCATTCTGCCTGGTAATATCTCGCATCCTCTGGAAAATCCAAACCTTTTCTAGGGAGAAAGATCTTTCATTATCTTTGAGATAGTATCTCGTCTAGAAAGTGCAAAAGTATGGGAAAGAAAAAGCTAACCAGGGTGATTGGAGGAGGGGAATTATTAATACCTTCTATGGGGCATAATTTAAGGAGACGAGATGGTAAAAGGGGCAGGATTTTAAACCAAAATCCAGCCATTCTGATAATATTAGTTAAAATAGAATCCATTCCCATCTCTAATCTCAAAAAAGATGCAGGAGTTGAGGGAGGAAGAGCCAGAAGAGCACTAAGAAACTTGTTCTGAGGTATGTCTACATAATTACTAGTGGCATAACCCCATACTTCAGCACCATATAAGACCTGAGAGGTAACTTTGGCTTTATGTGCTGATATAGGAGCTTGGACTGATTGTCCTGCTGTGGTTTCATAACATTTCTTTATAGCCATGGCCTCATTGGGCTGCCTCAGTTTTAACTGACTGAATATGATGTTTCCATGAGGAAGAAGCTGTGAATAATACACCCAAATACCTATAGGTTTTGACAACTTCAAGTTTGGTTCCCCCCCATATTCCATGGATATTTCATCAAACGACTTCCCCAATACATTATTTTGGATTTATCATAATTTATCTTTAAAGTTACTTTGTCCACAAAGATGCTCAAAAGTTGTAATTGCTCTCTGTAATCCAGTAGGAGTTTGACAGTATAACAGTGTCATCTGTATATATTAAAATAGGGATTGGGGTTGCTAATAGTTTTGGGGGATGAAAATGTGCATCCTGCATATTTCCAATAACATCATTCATATAAAGATTAAACAACAAAGGGGCCAAAATACATCCTTGTCTAACTCCTTGTATGCAAATTTGTGTAAGTTCACCCTTCAAGCCCCACTTAACTTGGGCCCATGTATCTTTGTAATATTCTATCAACAAATACAAAAAGGAAGGGACAATCCCATAATTTATCAATTTCTCCCAAAGTTTACTTCCATCTTACTGTCAAAAGCTCTTGACAAGTCTACAAATGCAATATACAGTGCTGATTTGTGTATACTTATGTTGCAAAAAAAAAAAAAATCGAAGAATATGTTATCAAAAAGGGAACATCCATCCCTGAATCCAATCTGATGTTCACGTAATATGCTTTCCCCTTTTACCCATGTATGGCAGGGCACTGCTGGTGCCTGCCACTTTAAGACCAGTACCAAGCAGCCAGCAGGTGCTTGATTGTGGCAGCCATTTTAGATCTCTGGCCACCCATATAAACAGATCAGTTTCCTGCTGGCAGGGCAGGCAGTAACATCATCTGGCTGCAAGGCTCCATAACATCCTGGAAGTAAGGGCAGGAACTTTAGGGGATGGACTGGAGGGTCCTGGGCATGACCTAAAACTGCACCCTGCCAGGAGTGGGTGGCCTGGTGGGGCTCTCAGTGGCGTGGGAGCCCCCAGGAAATGTCAGGCCAGTTATCACCTCAGTGAAAGGCGGGTAGGGGCACCTTAACCCTAGCCCTCACCTTTGGGTGGGTTAAGTAACAGCAGAGGTAGTTGGGGGGGCCAGGCACGGCTGAGGCCACCTGAGCCCTGTCGGGTGCAGACCCTGAGAGACCCCAAGAAGGGAGAGTGGGGACCAAGCATGGCTGTGGCCACCTGAGCCCTGTGTGGGGTGCAAGACCCTGAGAGATCCTGAGGAGGGAGAGTGGGACCAGGCACGGCTATGGCCACCTGAGCCCACCGGGAAGCGAGCCCCAAGTGAATGGGGCAGTGCGGAGCGCTGAGTGAAGGGGATAAAAACGCCCTGGTGAGAGGTGGCCCCAGACAGGGGCGGAGATGAAGAGCCCTAGTGGGGGGGAAGGAAAACCAGAGGGCTGAGTGCCCAGTAGGTTTATGTATATATAGAGCTGCCCCCAGAAGGGGCTACAGCAAGCTTAGACCCAGTCGGTAATTGGCTGGTTACTCCCCCGGGGGTCGTGGTAGAGGCCCAACAGATGGTACGTCTGCCACCCAAGGAATGGACTAGCTAAGCCTATGACCAAAGGGGGCCCAGTCCAAGAGTGAGCAAGGTGGCATAAGTTGTTGACGCATGAAAGAGACCCTGTGAGAGAGGGTGGAGTGCGTGAGGCCCGAGTGAGAGGTGGGCGGTATTAATGTGTGTGTGACTAAGGCCTGACGGTGCAGCCTAAGCTTGCTCCGGTGGTAGGCCAGGAGCACTGTAACATCCGGATGCCATCTGCAAGGCATGGGCTGCAGTGTAGGGGACATACGGAGCCGCAGATAGTGCCCCCTGGCATCGGGGCAATAAATGGGTAGCCTCCCACCTAATTAAGATTGTTAATTAATAACAAGGCATTGCAGGCGAGTCAGGTGGGGGGAGTGCCCAAAGGCAAGTGGGGAACTTAGCAATGTGGCTAGGCAGTGAGCCCCATCTTGCTACACCATGCTATAAGATGGTATAACAAATAACACCCAAAAATTTTAACTGAAACATCTATCAAACTTATACGGCGATAAGGTTCTGGCTTATCTTTTAAGGCCTTTCTTGAAAATAGGTACAATAATAATCCCTTTTCAGGAATCTGGGATTTGGCCCAACTCAATTATAGAGTTATAACATTTTTCCAGGATCTAAGTCTGCCATTTGATATTATCAATGTAAACTTCCACTGGTATTCTGTCTGGACCTGGGGCTTTATTCTTCTGTTGTACTTTGAGGAAATATGCTATTTGATCCTTTGTTACCCGATACTTAATTGTATCAGTGAGGGGTTTATTACTACTTATTTGTTCCATAGAAAAAGTAAACTGATTGAAAAAATATTCTACCCAACTGTTTGTGGTAACATTATTTTCAATGTTATAATTAAAATTAGCTGTTCCCTTTGATACATGTAGCCAGAAGGCTTTACTATCTTCAGCAATAATTGCCAACCTCAATTTATCCCATTGCTGGTTATAATACTCTTTTTTTTCCTGGAAAAGTAGTTTTATATGCTTTCCTTAACCTTCAAATCTCACTCCGAAAAGTTGTTCCAGTGTACCCAGTTTTCCTTTATTCCCCAGCTTTCCTATTTAATGATCTTTTTCTGTTCTACACAGTCTTAAATCAAACCAGAAAGTGTCTCCTTTAAATGTCTGTACAGGATGGGAAATTAAGAGGTATTGAGAGGAGCGGATCAAGAATATCTTTAATTTGCTGGCATATGAACACACTTTAATTGTCTATCTGACTGAAACCCTAAAACAAGTCTGATTTGAAAAAAAAGTTAAAATTCAAACCAGATTAAATAAAAACTACTGATAATCTGAAAGTTCGTGAAAAATACACAGACAAGCAGAATCACTGCCCTTCTGCAAGATGCCCCTTCCAAAAAAAGGGTCCAGTGCACAAACAAAGAAACATGCAGTTTTGAATCATCAGAAATGAAATGCAGGAAAAATAAATATAATTGCCAAAAAGCAACAGCCTGATCAATTGGCATTACGGGCTCTACTGGGTCCTTACGATGCAGCTATCTACTGGAGATAGCATAGATTACTCTGCATCAGTAAGCTCCATCATGGGGACTGAATGCCTCCTGGAGTTCCCTATTTGTAGGCAGCACACACTATTCCACCACTTGACAAATGTAACATCTTTCCCCTATGTGCTGGTCCCAGACTAATGGCCATCCTAGGTCATGGTTCACACTTTCCAGAACACAGTGATAAACAGCAGAAGTCACTGTGTACTGTTCATGACCTTTCTCTCTTCACTTCCATGCAACCATGTCAGGACCAAATTCAATCAAGTCATAAGTATTTGCTATATATTATCCATATAAGAACATTACAGGAAATATTTGAAAGGAGAATTCAATACAGCAATCACTTGCTCTGAACACCTATTAAATCTGAACTCTGTATATGTGTATTTCAGGGCTGCCCAACTGGGGGGCCACATATAGCAGACTATATACCCAGGGGACACCACCCCCAGCAGCACACACAGCCCAGCTTCCCAGTCGCACACACCACATGGGCATCCCACCATGCAATATGGTCAACTTGCTTCCCCCTACTGCGCATCTAGCACCCCCATGCCATTCCCAGATATGCATGTCAGACCTGCAGCAGATAGTACAGGCAACCTGGCTCCCCACTTCGTGGAATGCACAGCGCACACAGACAGCCTGGTCCTCTCCTGCAAAATGCACGTCGACACTAAGAAAATAGCAGCGGTACGCTTTGAAACTAAAGCACCTTCAATGTGTTTTCGTTCAAAAGTGCACTGCTGCCATTTTCTCAGCGATGACACACATTTCGCCATTTATACCAATCCATGCAAAAAGCGCCCAGCACTGTGTTGCATGCATGTGTGCATACACCCAATGTTTTATTTTTTTTACAATTTTAAACCAACCTGGAAGCCTACCAGTGCCTCAATCACTATAATAAAATAAATTCTAAGTACCTATAAATTTTGGTATTTGATTTTGGGGTTTTTTACCACGGAAAAAAAATCAGAGCTCTTCCTGCTCCCTTCACCCACTTGGATGCAGGTCCAGGACCCTCACTCCCAAATCACAACCCCCCAGCCCTTCCATTCCCACCCCACAGCTGTGCCAGAGGGGGCCTCCAGCTGCCAGGGCTATAAGGCCAGGGACCTGGGTCCAGACCCCCCTACCCCCCACAACAGCGCCCGTGCCCCAGCTACCACCTATAGGAGGCAGTGGCTGCTGAGGCAGAGTGGAAGGCTCAGCCCAGCTCCCTCTCCCCACCAGCGGCACAGCTGGAGTGTAGCTTATTTGGGGGCGGGGGGGGGGAAGGGGTAGAGAGCACAAATGCAGGGTGCCCACTGCAGGCTCGGACTCCCTACCCTATTGCCCTCCCCCCCCAGAGCTTCCACAGGCCAGTAGGCAAGACCCAGCACAGCAGGGCAGAGTGGGACCAGACAGTAAGGCTTGTATCACCACTGGGAGCTCCATGCCGCTATGACAAGGTGCCCCATTCACACCCAAGTCACGCTTCCTGCCACATCACAAATGCATGGCAGGAATCACGGCTGTTGGGACTATGGATAAGATCCCAATCGTGCTATTACTAGTTGCCAATACAAGGGGAGCTTAGATCATAATCCTGGGCCTGGCAAGTTGGACTGGGGTCAATCAGCTGATTGTCAGTTCTGGCCCAGGAACCAGTGGTGATGCAAACGGGCTTCAATAAGGTCCCAGGGCCAGAGCTGACAATCAACTGATCAGCCCTGGCCTAGACTTTGATAGGTCCAGGTCACCTGACGCTGTCCAGACAGGCAGTCAGCTGATTGTCAAAAACCAAGGCACAGCAGTTCTGGCGGATTAGCAGTTTCCCCTTCAGGGGACTTTTAAGCCCCACACCTGGCAGTTCTAGCTGGGCTGCTAGGTACAGGGAAGTCAAGGGCTTTTCCCGCTGTGGACTTTAAAGCCTGTACCCAGCAGCCTAGCCAAAGCTAATCATGATACAAATGTAACATGTAAAAGGGGCCTAGAAATCATCTTTCCCCATCCTCTGTAGACAGAAATTTTGCCTCCCAAACTACTACAGCAACAGATAAATGCCTAACACAGGGGATGTCAACCGGGGGTACGTGGGGACAGAGTGCCACCACCTCACAGGAGCAGGGCCGGGGTGGGGCAAGAGCAGGGCCGCACAGATGCCGTGCTGCCGCTGCTCTACCCCCACTGCCCCTCCCCCCATTCCGCATCTGACTGCTCGCCATTCCCCCTCCCCACCAACGTCTGGCTGCATGCCACCCCTCCCCCCGGGATACATTTATTAAAAAGGGGGCTGCTGGGGGTACATTTATAAAAAAAAGGTTGAAAACCCCTGGCCTAACATATCAGTGGCCTTGTATGCTTAAAATGCATTTAAATACAATTTTAAATCTTTGAAAGTAAAGAACTAGTTTTAGTCCCTTGTGCCTTTAAAGATACTGTGAAGTAAGTGATGGTAGCAGATAAAAGTCCTTTCCCAGAGAAAGTGCTTCATAATAGATAGTAGACATAAGCTTATCAGTTGAAATAAGTCCAAATGGGTGATGCAATTCTTCAAGATCTATATATTGAAAGCCCCGAGTTAACAAAGATAACCATCTTCAAGTAAAAATAATGTCAGTCTCAAATTAATTTTAAAGCAACCACTAATCCTCGTTACTCTTAAAACTATTCAAGGCCATACTGCATGCTGTTCTAAAGCAGCACTTGGCTACTGCAGTATTCTTCAAAACCTATAACTTATATGCATGTTGTTTTATTCTTCACTGCCTGAGTAACTCTTTTACTCTTGCAGGAAATACAAAACTTTCCAGTTTTTGAATCAGTGTGCTGCTCACCTGCAAAGACCATTGGTTTCGCCGATTTAAAACCAGGCAAGGGCTCCACTGGCTCCTTATGCGAATACAGTGTGTCCCCTATTTGGGCTTCTGCGACTTCTTTCATCCCAGCAATCAAATAGCCCACCTGTCCAGCATACCTAAATAAAATTGGTATTATGTGGAAATTTTTACTGTGCCTTAATAATATTAAAGTTTTTCTCCCCTGGCAGTTATTCCCTCTGAGATCCAAGCATGTTCTCTCCATAACTCCCAATTCAGTCTGATATTGCTGCTCAGTTGTTTGTTTACCGCAACAGATGCTTCAAGAATGAGTCTTGTGACTTGGCAGTTAAATTTCAGTTACACTTAGAAATTAAATGTCCCTTTTAGTTTTTTTTGGATTTCCAGCTATATCCAATTTCCTATGCAAAGACAAGGACAAGAACACTCTTTTAACATCTAAAATAGGGAAGCAAGAAGAGATGTCAGACACCACACAGTCAGTTTGAGATACTAGCAGAACCTGTCTCTGACAAGTAGAAATGCCTCTCTGCAGTCCTTGTGAACAACTGGTTGGTTGACGGGGATGGATCACCACCCTACCCTGTTGCTAGCATGGGAATACAAGGTGTATAATTAAAAATTCAACTGCACAGTGAAAGATGCAGTTATTTTGGCCTTCTCCAGCTTCCATGAGAACCTCTGAGAAAAGCCAAACCAGCACTTGGCTGCAGATGTTTCAGAAACTGTTTGTCTATTTTTGTTTCTATTGTCTACAGAATTTTCCTGACGCTGTTCCAGAAAGGAACTGGTTCCTGATAGCAGCTATAGGTGCAGACCATTAAAAAAAGATTAAGAGCTTTCCATCTCAATAGGTAGCATTGTAATAAGAGCCTGACTACAACTCATACCTAAGGTCAGTCCTATGGGTAAACCAGAAAATGAAGCAGAAAGACATGCCTTTCAGGCAGGGCAACTGAGACTACCTGTTCAGCATGAAAGACAAACACTACGTGCCCAAATGAGACATGCCCACAGAAAATTTAGATAGAAAGGAATTGGAAAATAACACTGGAAACGAAAAAACACTAATGCACAATTTGGTAAGAACACTTAAACAACAATTAAATGGTACAAACTAATAGACTCTTCATTTAGCTCTAATTGTCTTTTAAGAAAAGATTTTCCTCTTTGAAGGGCAGAGAGCACCTTTACTATGGATATCCTAAAACATCCATTTCCTTTCCTGTCTCCAGTTCAATTAGATGCCAATATAGTAAAAAAAAGTTTGTAACGTCCCTTGGACCAAACACCCTTTACTCTCATCTCATTCTTTCATCCAAATGGACTGAGATTCAAACAGCAAAATTTCCAAAGACATTCTTAATTCCTCCCGAAGGATAGCACCACATTGCATTTTACATATAAATCAGCCTTTCTGATCTTAGAAGAGTCTTTATTTCATTTTGTTCTGACAGCTTTATTAATGTTACTGTGTTTCAAAGGTTAGGTGCTTTGATGGCAGTTATATCAAATTCAGTTATAAAGTTTTTCTGAAGGAAAGAGTGACGTCTTCACTTACTTCAAACTAAATGTTTATGAATGTATTCCTCATTAAAGGTATTAGGTAGACAGCTCTTTTAGAAAGAGGTGAAATTTCCCAAAGGTGGCTAAGTGATTTAGGACAATAAATCACGCTGAAAGTCAATGGGGTCTTAAACTCCTATGAAACGTTAACATTTTAGAAATTCCCACCTCAAGTCTGTCCTTTCACCTAAGAACATGTACAGAATGAACAGCAACTACGCAATGAGATCCTGGTATAACTTATCAGTGTGCCTCAGTCAGGCTGAGAAGGGGCTAGATCTACAGATGAAATGATTATTCAGTCTCCAAACTCATTCAGTCTTTAGTCTGTCTGCTGACAATGCAAAGATGGGGCCCAACAGAAAAGGTAGGGGGTTGCATATACCCGATATGTAGGGGTGCACCAATAGAGATTTTGGGGGCTGATACCGATATTTAAGGAGGCATATTAGGCGATACTGAGCTAATTTTCAATACAGCTGCGTGCAGCTGTTAAGTCTGTTGTTGTGGAAGGGGCGGGGGAAGGAAAGGGGCATGAGGGAGAAAGAACAAGGCCCCTGCAGTGAAGGAGTGGGATTGGGGCAAGCGCTGCCCAGCCAGGGGAGGGAAGAGAG
>NW_017729033.1:65242112-65248632 GCF_001723915.1 Gavialis gangeticus | reverse complement strand
CCGCACCCCGCCCCACCCCAGCTGAGCAGCACCTGCCTGCCCCTGCCCCACTCCCTCCGTCAACGTGGGGGGTGTTGATCTGCCTCCCACACTCCTTCCCTCCCACCTCCACTTCCAGCACAACAGACTTACCAGCTGCACACAGCTCTCCAAGCTGCCAGACTGTGCTCCTCACTGCCTGCATGCTGTGCTGCAGCCGCATGCGTGCATGGGCATTTATTGGCCACATCAGACCAATCTCCAATACAACCAATTTTCTTTATGTCAGTGCTGATCCAGTATCAGACCAATGTACTGATGCACCTCTACTGATATGCTGGGGGAATGCTGCATGATATGACTTCTCATTAAGAACTGGATTCAAAATACAGGCAGTCCTCAACTTACAATGTTTCGAGTTACATTTCACACTTATAACGTTTATAAATTGACATCCTGTTTCAACTTTATGACGTCAGTTTCGACTTTACAACGCTTGATCTGATGCAGCGCCACACCAATGAACAAGTTTGCTGTGTCTCTCATCTCCCCAGAGAATATCTGTCCAAACTTCCTTCAACACTTTAAGAAAGCGGACAACACTCCAGAAAAACCTACAGCCAAGACTCCTGAGAAGACTCCAGCCAAGAACCCTTCAAAAAGTCCAGCAAAGTCACCTCAAATAAGTCCTTTCAAATCAATATGATTGTTACTTACAATATAAATACATTAATGTAGCTATATTACTCATCTATAATTGATGGAGTACAAAATTCTGGGTTATTTTTGGTGAAAATGGGGTATTGGGCCTTGGTTCAGAAACCAATCCCCCATTTATAACATTGTTCCTATGGGAAAATCAGCTCCGAGTTAAACCATTTCGACTTAAGACGCTGTTTTCAGGAACCACTTGTGGCGTAAGTCCAAGGACTGCCTGTACTGAGATCATATAATACGTCTTAGACAAAAGCTCAGCGTGGATTCTTTCAAAAGGCTCATCATCAGCCTAATAATCTTCAGTGATTTTGAAGTGGGTGCTTTCAAAAATCCATCACCCAGCCATTTCCATCCAGAGCTAAAACTGGACAGATGACATGGACATGCAGGACTTTGAATCTTATCATCATAAACACTAAATTATTATATTCTACTCAAAGGTTTCTTACTTACAACTTATGAGTTGGCTGTTCATCTGGAGTCAGAATTCCCACTTCATTAACTTCGTAAGTCTTCCTTGTATGAGCAAACACAATCTTATCTCCTTTCTGAACCTCCCCACCAAAGAGTGCAATGCTAGCTATGACACCCCTGTAGTGGTCAAAGGTGGAGTCAAACACTAAGGCCTTCAATGGATTGCTAGTGTGAGCACTGGGTCTATTATGAAAAATAGAAATAATAAATGGAGTAAGCATAACTATTTATCATTATATATTATATATATACAGAAAAGAGACCAGACTACAAAGAGCACTGTGCAAAAATATAGGTCTACTATATATAGTGCACATGATATTAGGAGTCAATTTAAGCCACTCCACAATAATATGCCAGCTGCAGTCTTTTAATATGTATTGTATACTTTGTTTTTGCATATCAGCTCTATTTCACAAAAGCTGGGAATTATTTTTAAAACATTAAATTGTTTCCTCTTCTAGCATTCCCCTCACAAATAATATTCCACTGATTAAAAATCACTCAAGCAAAAAAACTTGCTGATATAGCTCTTCTATCTCCCTCTGACATTATCTTTTGGGCTCTGTTTGGCTTTTGTTACTGTAGGTATTATCTAATAAAAAGAACAGAATGAAAAACAAAGTATTGATCCAAAGTCAAACTGCAGTTTAGCAGCCTTTGTCTTCATTCTGACAATGGCTAAATCCTCAGATAAAAATCTTAATTAAAATTGTAGTTCAAGCTGTAAAGGCTGTAAACATATATTGTTAACTTCAGGCCCTGGGACAAGTTGCATTAAACAATGTAATGTTCAGAAGGAAGTATGTGCACCTAAAATATATTATTAAATATAACCAAGTTACAGTTGTGTGCTCCCCCAAATCCTATTAGGATTGCTCCAACATTGATAAGAAAATATTCTGTTAAAATGGTTTGATGTGTAAAAGGAAATTTGAATAACCACTGCTAAAAAATACTGTTTCAGTCTTTATCTGCTCCTGTACTTGAGGGCTTACTCCAAACATATCATCATGTAACTGCTTTTTTTCCCACCACTTCATATAACATTCTCATCTAATAATGGCTTTTTACTCGTATTTAAAATTTAACAATTCCAACGTGTATTAATATACACATTGAAAAAAAAATCATTTGTCAAGAGAAAAATTTAGAAACTGACCATTTCAATCACACATGGATCCTGCACCTCCAATTATTAGCAACCGAAGGTCAAAAATTTAACATAAACTAGACCCAAATTAAATTTGTGCATTTATCATTTAAAAAGAGTTAACTATCACTCCATCACTTATAAAAAAAAAAGACTAAAACTTACGGTGGTATCTTTTTGATGACATGTTGAAGCACTCTTTCTACATTTGTTCCCAGTTTAGCAGAAATCTAACAAGTTCAGGGAAAAAAAAAACATTTGGAACAAGTCTGGCTGAGATGCAATTCTATTAAACAGACAATGTCATTTAAACTTAAGCAACTTTTCCTAAAATTATAATGCTTAACCACAGGTAGAGCAGAATACTTTTAACAGTTTTTAATTCCAGACTTTGTGAAACTATTCAACAATTATGATACAGGCAGTCCTCGGACTTACGACACAATTGGTTCCTGAAAACCACATCTTAAGTTGAAACATTGCAACTCGGAAGCAATGTTCTTATAAGAAACAATATTATAAATGGGGGATTGGTTCCTGAACCAAGGCCCGATACCTATTTTCACCAAAAATACCCCAGAATTTTGTACTCAATCAGTTATAGATGAGCAATATAGCTACATTAATGTATTTATACTGTAAATAGCAATCATATTGATTTGGAAGGACTTCTTTGAGGTGACTATGCTGGACTTTTTGAAAGGCTCTCGGCTGGACTTTTCAAAGGGTTCTTGGTTGGAGTTCTCAGGAGTCTTGGCTGCGGGTTTTTCTGGAATTTTTTCTGCTTTCTTAAAGTGTCCAAGGAAGTTTGGACAGATATTCTCTAGGGCAGGGGTTTCCAACCTTTTTGAATGTGGGGCCAGATCATGAACTTATCACCCAGTGGGCCGGCGAGCCATATTCAAAGACCTCACAGGAAGTAGTATCAAATCCCCGCCCTCCCCCCCAAAATGAAAGTACAGTGTTTACTTTCATTTCCCATCACAGCACCTTGCGGGCTTCAGAAAACAGCTTGGAGGGCTGCATGGCGGCCCGCAGGCCATATGTTGGACAAGCCTGCTCTAGGAAGGTGAGTGATGCAGCAACTTGTTCGCTGGCATGGCATCGTATTGGATCAAGTGTTGTAAAGTTGAAACTGACGTCATAAAGTTGAAACAGCGTCAATTTATAAACGTTGTAAGTACAAAACGTTGTAACTTGAGGACTGCCTGTATATTACAAATTTCTACAATACAGTAAAAAAACCTCAAAGAGAAAGAAAAGATATCAGAAAGGAAAAAAAAGAAAGCCTGAAGGACAAAAGAAATCTCAAATTTGTCCTTGAAGCTTCTGTTAAGCATGAAAGCTTTCTTTATACAAACTGGTAAAAATTTCTCTCTAGCACAATGCAATTAAATGTTGCATGTCAAAAAGGAAAAAAAGCTTAAGCGTGTATTAACTTTTTAACACAGATCAAAAACATCTTGTATGATATCCCAACAGAATTTAAAAGTCTATTATCCAACCAGTCTTTAAAAGTCTGAAAGAGAGCCTACCCTAATGCAATCATCCTCAGGGAGATCAAACAGCTTTTCAATTTGCTTCTCAACTCTTTCAGGATCTGCATTTTTCAAGTCAATCTATAAAAGAATGTTCTTTTATACATTTGAAGTGCTATTATACACACATACACCGCATGTTTGTGATTCACTGAATAAATAACAAATCATTACATACCTGGTCATTAATACTGAATGTAAACACCAGTTACCTTTAAAAGACTATCTATATCAAGGAATTTTCTGAGTCCTTAACAGTAAAATCTCTATAATAAAATTTCTTCTAATAATTCTTATTAAAAAAGTAACTGGAGTTTTCACTAGTGCTACTGCGCAGTCACCTTTTTAGTGACACTACTGCACAGTAGCACATTAGCATTGTTTGTGCTGTGACACATTACTGCGCGGTATTATTAGGATACTGTGCAGTTAGCGTCTTATGTAGATACTTCCAGTATCAGGTAACCTTTTCTCCACTATAATAAGTGATGGCAATACAACTGTTTTTCTTAGGTTGATACAATTTCATGATAAGTATGTAAGGCACACAGAATAAGTGTAAGCAATACACAGCCTTATTTCCAGGATCAAATGTTAAGAAAAACATATCTACACACTACATTTTTCTTAATTAAATAATCAATAACAAATCTCCCACTCTACCACCTGTGGGATATGGATTCTTTTGGGGGAGGGAGCAGGGAAGGGAGTATTTTATTTTGGGGGGTTTTCTTACTCTCAATAAAAGCCTATTTCTTGAATACTGATTAAGTAGCAACTCTGGCACCCTTACCAATGGATCATTTTTATGAAAGATTTTTTTTAAGTGTATGCTGGAATAAAGCAAAACTCATAGTGTAAGTTTTATGTTAGTGTAATGGTTCTCAATCTTTTGGAACTCAAGGCATCCCACCACAATTTTTCTGACTCTCAAAAACTAATTTACATCTTACAGTGCCTACCTCTTCACGCTTCATAGCACCCTTAAAAAGGATTTTATGGGCACCTCAGGGTGCTGCAGCACCTCAGCTGATAATCACTGAGCTAGTCTAACTGTTCTTCATAGCAAACGGGATTATCCTATTTACCAGAAATAAAAATAAAAAAGCTACAGAGAATGTTGTAGCGGGCATATATCCAATACTTAAATGGGTACATTTGCACCATGATATGCTAAAATGTTTTATGCATCCCATTAGAAAAAGCACATTCCATATTATTTTTCATCTTGTTGATAGCTTCATTAGAGCAAAAAGAAAAAGCAAACATCTCATATGCACTTGTGAGTCTCTGGTGTTTTCAGGTTCAAATTCAAAGCATCAGTTAAGCTCAGAAGCGATGCAAGCTATATGTTGCCAAGAGACCTTATACAGCAGTCACAAACAGTAAATTACACAACAATAAATTAAAAGATGAGGAAATGACATCTTGGCTTAGATCCTCCAAGTTAGAATTTGTCTTGATTAGACTTCAGGTGCATCAGAGCATGTGAAAACATTCTAATGTGTTCTGAACCTGTTGTGCAGACAAGACTATGTACACATGACACATTCTAGCCACTTGATGTGATAATCAGGGCTGCTTTCAGCTTCAATCTGACCAGCTAAGTGAAAAGCCAGCAAGCTTTTCAAGCTGTAAGCCAAAAAACCTGGCTTCAGCCATGCTCCAGCAGTGAGGAAGCATTTACCCATGCCTGTGCTAGGGCCAAGCAGCTGCACCAGCACTGGCATGGCTTCTCCCAACCTCTCACCTCCCAGCTGTAGTGCAAGTGCAGCTTCCTGCCAGAGCGGAGCTGTGCTGGGGCCAGAGAGCTGAAACATGAGCCCATGCTGTTGCTGCCTCTTCTGCCCAGCCCCAGCAGTTTCCAGCTAGAGTGGAAGTGCAAATCCCAGCCAGTAGGAAACTGCACTGGAGCTGAGAAACTACATCCACACTGCTACCAATCCCTCTCATCCCCTCAATGACGCAGGGTACTAAGGTGTGCCTCCTCCTTTAAGGGCAGGAACTGCCTGGCTAGAGAACCCAAGGAGCTAGCCAGAGCTCCACAGCTGCAGGCTAATGGGGGAATTACCCTGCACCTGCACCCGGTCATCTCAACACAAGGAGTTATGGCCCTGGGCACATATAAGCCCCAGGGCTGAGGCAAGCAGGGGTTAATTCTCCAGCAAGCTGCCCAGGGAAGGAGCTCCTGCAGGGAAGAACTACCCAGGAATGCTGTGGCTGTTGACACAGCTCATGAGGCTCCAGGAGTCTACAAGGTACCCAGGGCTGGGAGGCACTCAGTACTCAAGGAGCAGCCTGGGGTTTTAAAGAGACAAGAGTGTGGCTTGCATTACTCATATACTCATATTCTGTTACAGCCCAGAGGCTCATATTTATATTGTTCTTTTTATACTGGTGGACCAGGCTGAGGCTACTGGGGAGGAAGAGGCCTCATAGGGGGCACAGTATGGTGTAGAGCCCAGCGCCAGAGAAGGCGCAAAGATGGGGGCCAAGGGCCCAGTGATGACAGGAGGCCGAGTTAGACTGAGGCCTCGTAAAAATAGGGACAATGTTTAATACCACCTGCGAGGCAAGAAGCATGGTAAAAGGCCTGAAAAATCTGTCTTCCAGTAAGAAATCTGAGAAACTCAGTGTCTTTAAGTTCCCCACAAAGTTA
>NW_017729033.1:65234776-65237112 GCF_001723915.1 Gavialis gangeticus | reverse complement strand
AAGGGAGGTGTTGGAGCCACACATTTAGCCCATAAGGGTTAGGGTGTCCTCTGAGGCACCTACTTAGGACGGGACCCAGCAAGGAGTCAGAGAACCTGCAGGGTTTTAGTGGGGTCCATTAGGACCATGACCGAGCAGAAACTTGAAGGCAGCCTCCCTATTTTACTATCTATTTCAACAAGACATGACAGGGGAGAGGAGCAGGCGCTTGCAAGGCAGAGCTAGCACAGTCACAGGCCCCTTCATGGCCACTTCTAGGGACCCCACATCATGGCATGCCCCCCACCCCCAGCAACCTCCCAGCTGCAACTGGAAGCTTCTCTACTGGCTAGAAGCTGTACTTGCACTGCAACCAGAAAGAAGGGGGTAAGGTAACATCGCAGTGATGCAGGTACAGCTATCCTAGCACGGTTCCTCATTGCCCAGCCCCAGCGTGGGCAGAGACCAAGCCTTTCAGCTCCATGGGCCACATCCAGCTCACAGACCATATGCTGCTGACCCCTGAGCAAAGTAACACTACAGCTTTTATCCTAATCGAGACAAACCTTTGCTTTTATTGCTACAGGATTTCTTAATTTATTAGACAGATCCACTTACCTACATTGCTGTTTTGAGGAACCACTGTTTACAATGCTGGCACCTTACACAACTACTAAAAATTCACTGCAAATAGTTTAATGTTAAACAGAGGCCAGCTATTCACAACAATTTTTATTTTAGATTAGCTTCTTGGAACACAAGTAAACTTGCATCCATTTTTAGCATATTTTACTATGCCAGGGATGACCAACCTGCAGCATGGAAACTACAAGTGGTACAGGCAGCCTCTGTATGCGGCATGCAAGACTGGGAAGGCACAGGCAACACAATAATAGACAGGGCAGGAAGCAGAAAGCAGAGCATCAGATCCAGAAGGGAGCACAGGCTAGAAAGCAGAGCAACAGATCAGGTGAGGGAAAGGGATCAGAATGGCACACAGGATAGAGCAAGGGGACAGGGCAAATTTGCAGTACACCTGCCAAAAAGGTTGGCCCTCAGTGTACTTGGTAATATACTCATTTTATTTCACAATATTTATAGTTATACAAAATGTGTTGCATAAAAGCCCAATATCTCAATACCTTGTTTATAACAGGAATTATTGCCAGCTGTGCTTCAAAAGCAAGATAGAAGTTGGCCACTGTTTGTGCTTGAACACCCTGGAAAACATCAGTGAAAACCTGTATTCAATATTACCGCTCTTTGTTTGGGTTATAACCAAGCATACCAAATAAATCCACTTTCTTACCATACAAATTCCTTTCCTGGGAGTAAGCAATATTCAATTTAACTGGTCTTCAGTGATATATAATGGGTAATGACAAAAGCATACAAAAAGAAAGCAAAGGCTGACACACAACTTCTTAAATTGTTCATTAATATTTATATTATAGATTTTTCAGGATACCCAAGGTATATTTTAGCTACTAGTGTTGCATTATTATGTATGTAATCAAAATAATCAGAATATGCCTAGTCCTTGCCTGCATACATTTACACCCTAGGGTGGACCATAGGGAGTATGACTGAGACAATAATAATAATAACAACAGAAACAAAAAAAACCACACTGCACTATCTAAATGTCTGCATAGTCCCATATTTTAATATTTTTTCAAAATAATTGCAATTGTTTTGCCCCAATTCCCTTGTATAAGAGGGTTAGTGGAAAGGAGTTTTCAGGCAACAAGGATGGTTTGGTTTCTGATAAGGGGCACCATGTCAGAAAGCAGGGAATCTTTTTTTGAATGGAGATATAGCCATCCATATGCAGATTTCACTGGCAAGACAGAAAGTAGTATTAAGTGCAATGGAACATGACTGCATGAATCCTACCCCCTCTATGCCCATCCAAGGCAAGAAATGATTGGGCATGGACACTCTATACAGTTAGCTAAGAATTCTTATGGATCCAAATATTAGGGAGAAATGACTGTATTTGGCCCAACATACTGCTGAAAAGCAGTTGATGACTCGGTATACAGGCCTGAGAGATGGAAGTATTAATGACAGTTGTGTACAATGCTGATAAGGGAAAGGGTTTCAGATACTATGACTGACAATTAATACCAAGTCTCTATCTTGAATATTGTCTAATATAAAAACAAGAGCGTATTTGAAAGAAATACTAAACAGCAAAGTTAATGAAAAGAACTAATCAACATTCCTGCTAATACAGGAAAAGGAATAAAAGTGGTCAGGTAAGGTGCCATGCAACTATTGTTTAGAGAATTTATGCAAAGTTTCTGATTCTGCCTCAAACTGTGGCAAATTTAACATGCTCCTTTTCGTTTCTT
>NW_017729033.1:65217992-65229776 GCF_001723915.1 Gavialis gangeticus | reverse complement strand
AGATGGGTTATTATACATTTTTCTAAAGAACTGGATCAATGGAGAAATCTCACACCGAAATAAACATAAAATTCAAAGAAGAATCACATAACATTAACGAATGAATGGTGAACACCAACATCCCAATATTCTATTTGCACATATTTTATATATATAATTAAAGGAAAACAAAATATAAAATGGAATCCAATTAATGATTTATAAAGAAGTAATAAGTAATAGATGTTAAAGCATGTTACAGAACTCAGTGCAAGTTTAGGATGGTTATATTTCACATAAGAGAATACCTGACCTCTTGTACGCTTAACAAATCTAGACCCCCTACAAGCAGCTAAGAGTTAAACAGCACTCAGATCCCTCAAAAGAATGGGTTTGCCCCTTTGTACAAAGCAGGAGTCTCATCCTGCAGTATTACTGTTTAAACTTTTGTTTTGTTTTGTTTCATGGGACAGCACACATCATCACAAACATACTTCGTAAATCAGTTTCTTATTCTGAGCTAGTAATATCATTTTTTCTGCGCTAGAGCCCAAAAGGAAATAAGCCAACTGAAAAACTGGAAGTTGACCCATTTTCCTTGTCTATGCAACTTAGGTGGCATTAGCTACTGAGGTACTATAAGAAAACAAGAATTGAAACTACCTCATTTGCATCTACTACAAGTATGACACCTTGACAGGCAGACAGAGACCGTGATACTTCATAGTTAAAATCGACATGACCCTGTGAAAGAAAAGAAAAAAAACAGTGTGTCTTTGAAAACGTAGTATGTGGTTTAATTTGTTCTATTTTAAAGGTTGCTAGCAATTTAACAGAAAAAAATTCTTGGGCTAATTCTACAAATTAAAAGCTCTAAACAATGCAATAAACTTGCCTTAAAACTATTTTACTATTTTAACATAGGGACATTTTGCTTTATGCAATTTTAAAGACGTTTATATTTTACTTACTGGTGTATCGATGAGATTTAAGAGGTAATTTATTCCTTCATAATTGTAGAAGACAGATGCAGTCTGTGCTTTAACTGTGATCCCTCTTTCTCGCTCCACTTGCAGCTTATCCAGCACTTGTTTATTATGCTCGGTTTTAGTAATTGTTCCTAAGAATCAATGTTTTAATAATTGAATTACCATCTTATTTTACATAAGTGTAAGTTTCTATTGCATCAAAATACACGGAGTGTCAATTTAATTTCTGCTACAGAATTTTATATAATCTTAAAATGTAAATTATAAGGCAAAATGGTAGCTTTCACGATAAACAAAATGTGCTAAACCCACTGGCCCAAAGCACATGACACACATTCCTTCGCAAAAGGCTCTTCTCCATCAGTTAAGCTTTTCATTTACAAATTATGTTTGGGGGAGGGAGGTGGGGGGGGGTGTCATGGTGGCAGCTGTTGTCAGGGCCGAGCAGCAGGGAGGTGAGTGGGAAGACAGCCCCAACAACAGCTAGCAGGGAGGGGGAGGCAGCAGGGAGGAAGGGAGGCTGCACAGGCCAGGGTGGGGGGAGACAAAGGGGCAGGGGTAAAGGTGACAGTTGTTGTCGGGGCTGGGCATTGAGGGGAGGGTCATGGTGGCGGTGCTCTCCTACCATCCGGCAGGAAGGGGGAGGCACCAGAGAGGGAGGTAAGCAAGGGGAAGCTCAGCTGGGAAGTGGAGGCAGGCAGGGAAAGGGTGCCCCTGTGCTGAAAGAGGCAGTGGCAGCAGCGGCAGAGGGTGTCTTTACGTGGCCGGCCCTAAAGGGTAACCGGGGGTTGAGGGGAGGCCATGTAAACACTCCCTGATATCCATCATTCTTAACAGGCAATTAGCTAGTGTTGCCTATAAATGCCACGTGCATGTGATTAGCCACAGCATAGACGTGGCCAGGACTGCAGACTGGCAGCTTGGAGAAGAGCATCTGGCTAGTAAGTCTGTTAGGAGAAAGGGCATGGGGGAGGCAAGGGACATGGGGGGGTGCCCATGGTGAGGGAGGGAGTAGGGTTAGGGGAGGCGCAGAGGCACGGGCAGGTGTTGCCCAGCTGGAGTGGAGTGGGGTGTGGGACGGAGTTGGCAGCTCACCCAGGGTACGGAGAGGGGTGTCTCCCACCACTGAATGCACCCTGGAGGAGGCATGTGCCCCCCAGATCTGTGCATGGGGCAAGGGTGAGCTGCCCACTGCATGCTCAGGGCCGGAGCTTCTCTAGCCTCTTCCCAGCAGCTGTGCTCAGGTCAGGTGGGGCAGGGTAGTGCAGGTGGTGGCAGCGCTAGGAGGGATGCTGCAAGGGGGCTACAGCCACCCCAAAATTTGCCATAGTCCCTCCTCCCATCACCACCTGCCCTGCCAAAGCACAGCTCCCAGGAAGAACGTGGAGGAGCCCTGGCCCTGGCACTCCTAAAAAGACATGAAGAATCTTGAAAGGGTCCAGAGAAGGGCCACAAAAATGATTAAAGGCCAGGAGGACAAACCTTATGAGGAAAGACTAAGGTATCTGAGACTGTTCAGCCTGGGGAAGAGAAGACTGAGGGAGGACGTGGTGGCCATCTATAAGTATGTAAGGGGTGAATATTCGGAGCTGGGGAAAAAACTGTTCACTAGGGCACCCCAGGGGATGACAAAGAGCAACGGCCATTAACAGTTAGAGGATAGTTTCAGGTTGGATACAAGGAAGAACTTCTTTAAGGTAAGGGTGACCAGAATCTGGAATAGACTTTCCTAGGAGGTAGTACAGTCCTCAACCTTGGAAGTCTTTAGAAGGAGACTGGACAGACACCTTTCTGGGATCATTTGATCTCAGCAGTGATCAGGAGGTTGGACTCTATGATCTTCTGAGGTCCCTTCCATCCTTTAATTTTATATGATTCTATGATACTATAGTCTTTGAGTTCTTTGCAACAGAAGAACTGTTCTATTGGTTTTCTATAGTCAAGTGAAACAAAGAGCTGCCATTTTCTGAGGGATGCCTTGAGTCTGCCAACGGACACCTTGAGTCTGCCAACGATCACCCTGAGTCTGCCAACGATCACCTTGAGTCAAATGAGGACTGCCTCAAGCCACAGAAGCCTGAGAACAACTGTCACAGCTACTATCAATTCCAAACTCATAGGATAAAAAATGGATCAGTAATTAGAGCACAAGGCCTTGGGAGACCAGAGTTCAATTCCCTGCTCCACCACAAATGTTTTCTATGACCCCAAATGCTTCATTTGGACAAGTCTCTCTGTCCTCCATTCCCTATATGCAAAAGAAATAAATATGTGAAAAAAATTCCTTCACACAATCATAGTGAGGTACTCAAAATAAGTACATTAGGTTAGCGTGTCTGCAATTTACAACCTCATCTATTTTGTATGCAATATTTCAGAAATCTGCACAGCAGCAAAGAACCCATACAATTCTTAATATGCGCACTGCAGAGCCACATCAACATACAGTTAAATATTCCCAGGACAGACTCCACAAATCCCGACACTCTCACTCTCTGTTATACCCATACTGGTCTCACCTACCACAGAAACCTCCAGTTTTAAAACATTCACAGTTTTCTCCTAAATTATTACCTACTTTTCATTCTTCTAAATGAGATTAGCTCTCAAGTTTCAGCATGTTTTAGTTTTCCTCCCCAAAATCATTTTGTCTGAAATTTCCAGATTCCAAGAGTTTCCTTCCACCCTTCCCAATTTTTCTATGCACTTAAGCCCTTGCAAGTCTTCCGAGTACTGATCTACTGGATTTGTCAAATTAAACAGAAAACACTGTGTCTGAGTACAATATATACCTTCCCTTTTATTCCCCGCCATTACTACACTCTTAATATACTACCATCATTTTCCACCATTTTCCTTTTATTTAAATTTGTCTTTATACCATAATAAAATCTGCACAGTTATGTCATGGTATGCCATGTCCAAGATCAGAGCAACATAGTGATAACAAAGTTAACCCCAAAACGCTGTGACAGAAATGTACAAAGACTTTTATACCATTTTTGCCATGAACTAATGACAACTAAATAAAGTATCTGTAAAATTACTCTTACCTGTCATTTCTAAAAGCCTGTCTGCTAGAGTACTTTTGCCATGGTCTACATGAGCTATGATACTGAAATTTCTTATATTTTCAACAGGAAATACAGACATATCAAGCTTTTCCTGAAAAATAAAAAGGTACAGATCCCTAGTCAAGAAAAGATTAAGCTGTAATTTCACACACCCCTGTATAAAATCATTTCTATATACATTACAGAAAGCTCCACCTCATTCTACAGCATCTTTTTGGAAGGCTAAAGTAGTTTAATCATTACTTCTCCAGTCCCCACTTACAAACCTGTAAATGTGTACAATATGACATCAAGCCGTCAGGAATTGCACACTGAAATCTGTTTTACAGAAATACAGGACTTCCGGAAAGGCCTTAAAGACCATCTTAATCTAACCTTCAACAATGAAACAGGATTAAGTACACTTAAATCCATAACAGATAAATGCATAATTAATTCAATTCCACAATGCCAGTTCCAATTTGTGGCTTATTGTTTAAATCACTTGACTGTAGAGCTTATTTCAGTGTTGCTATACTGTAATTTTATTGTACTCCATTCAACTGTGCCAAAAACTGAAGAGGATGCAGCTGTCAAGATCGCTATTAGAAACTCTGAAAATGACTAGACAACAACCCTGAAAATAACTACCTACCACCATCAAGGCTTCCAAGATCAGCCACAAAATAGACCATTAGAAGCCAGGGGTCGGTTAGAGGCCTGCTAACAGATGCCACAGCACTGACAGAGCTCCAAGCCACGCTCCTTAAATACAGAGGTATCAATGGTGTGACAACAGCAACTCCAAAACCAATAAGGTCTTCTCCTTTTAAAGGTTTCTCGTAAAAGCCTCTTAAAACTAACTATTAGCAGCTATGAAAAGGACAGTTAGCCGGTTTTACAGCTGATAATGCTATAGCTCAACACCACGGTGAATTTAACAAG
Source organism: Gavialis gangeticus (assembly GCF_001723915.1). Classification (NCBI taxonomy): domain Eukaryota; kingdom Metazoa; phylum Chordata; order Crocodylia; family Gavialidae; genus Gavialis; species Gavialis gangeticus. The sequence goes on along the minus strand of NW_017729033.1, from coordinate 65,224,810 downwards.
CACCCTTTACATTAAGTCTGGGTAAGTACACACACACCACAACTTTTTTCAGTCTCATGATGTAACCAGACCAGTGGGGGCCAATTTTTTTTGGCAAGTGCACCACAAGTTAAGCCTCGTACCCTCTGCAAGTGCCATTTACTGTCAGGTCATAGGTCCATCTTGCCCAGTGTCCTGCACCTTTTCATTTCCACACTCCCCATCTGCAGCCCCACAATGTCCCTGGATGTCCCGTCAACCTCTTCCTGGCCCTAAGCTAGTGATCCACCTGACCAGGAAGGAGGATCTGGCTGGAAGAACCCCTGGGGACTTTGGGGCTGTCTTCCTGTCCCTGGGCTCTGGGCAGTTTCACCGAGCAGCGTCCACTCATTCAGGGGCCACTGTCCAGCATGCTCTGCTCAGCGTCCCTGCTTGAAGCACTTGTTTTAACCCTGTGCCCTCACTCCTGTCCCTGTTTTCTCTTTAGTTGCCCCCTGAGCTCAGCTGATGTCCCCCCAGCGGCCTCCCTGCCAAGTTCTTCCCTAATGAATCCAAACCCATAATCCACGGGGTACAGAAGGCAGAGACCCACCGCTAGAAAGGAAACAGAACCGGGTAGGAATGGAGCTTTCTCCCCGCTTCCCATCCTCTCCCACTTGCAGCCTCCAGCATTGCAGATGTAGGAAAATCCGGCTGAGAGGCTGCGCCCCTCACTCCCGCGCTCCATAGCTACTGCTGCCCCTTCCCCCAGGCCAGGAGCCCGCCTCCCACCTTGCTGCGGGAGCTGTACGGCCTGACATGCGCCGCGGCGCATCGCTGCGCCCAGCGTAGAGGCTGCGCAGCAGCGGCGGCGCCCGACAGCCAGGCCCAGGCGCCCGCCGCGCGGCTCCCCCGCGCTAGCATGACCGCGCGGCGGCTCAGAGGCGGCCCCCAGCCCTGCCCGCCGAGGCTCTGGCTTAAGGGGTCTCCGGCCTCCGCCAGCCACAAGCAGCATCAGCAGCGCCCAGCTCGGCGAGGAAGCAGCACACTCAGTCTGTGGCGGGAGGGAGCCGGGGCTCGGCCACGTGCGAGGCCGCACCCGGAAGCAGCGAACAGCTGTTGGAGCAATTCCCACTGCGGCTTCCAGTCTAGCATTGCGCATGCGCTACGGGACGCCAGGTGTGTGAAGAGTCGCTTCCCCAGAGTGGGGCGGAGTCAACCTCCTTTCGGCGCTCTCTGCAGTGACGCCACCGACTTCCAGCTGGCGGGGACCGTCCTGCCGCTACGCATGCGCCCTACTTCCTCCCCTCCCTCCCAGTGGAGTGCTCCAGCCTCTCAGTCTCCGCCGCAGCTTCAGGCTCTATCCCCGCCCAGAGGGCAGTGATTAGAGAGGAGGGAGGGCAGTGCGCGGCGGGGCTGAGCGTTGATAGGCGCAGTAGGGGGGTGGGGTGGGGCAGCGGGCTGGACCTTCCCCTCCTGTGAGATGAACCCGCAGAGGCCCGGCCGCCTCGCCATCTGAATGCTAGTTCTGCGCGTGACCAACCTAGAGTAGCGCTTCACTGTTACGGGTTAAATAAAACAATGCCCGGTCCCCCAAGGCTTGTCTGACCGCACCGCGCAGTGGGGCCAGTAAAAATATCACCGTCGGACATATAAATATATAATAAACTGTGATATATAATACAGATATAATAAAACATATGTCAGGTTGTAACCATATGGGTCTAGAGAAAAAGGCAATCAGGACTCATAGTAGAGAGGATACCTTTTATTTAGACCAACAACTCTTTTGCCAAACAATTAAAAGACTTTTTTTTGCAAAAATCGTGTTGGTTTAATCAAAGATATAATCTCTGTTGCAAGGAAAATCGAATCTGGTCATGTCGAGTTGACCAAACTCCCAGAAATCTTTTCAAGATGACTCAAAATTGGTAGTGATTGTGTCCTAAAGTTAACCCAAGTAAAATGCCAGGGAGTGTGGAACATTTTAAACAATGAAACAATAGAACCTTAAATTAAAATGATACATGGTAATTTTGGGGAGTAATTAATTTGAGGATGGGAAAATAACAGAAAAATATTATCAAGGTGCAAGCATGTGCTATTGTATTCTTAGGATCTATGAGCCAAAATATTAAATAACAAATCTGGCTAACATTGATAATAGTGACATCACTAAAGGGTTAAATAGCCTAAGCAAGGAAAGTCAGCGTCCGGTGTTTGCTGCATGCTATCTGAACCATTTGCATGGATTTCTGAGAGAGACAACTGCATGGATCTGTAAAGGAGGACCAAGCCCTCGGACTTGGAACAGCGCAACCCAGGAACCTTCCCCAGAACGGCCGGCTGAGGGAAGTAACTCGGGCGTAGCAGCTCTAGACAGACTGAAGCGGTGAAGAGTCACGTTAACGCGCTCTGTCTTTGGTAACTGTCTCCTTATATTCTGTCAATCCCAGGAAAGTTGACTACTTGTATTCTGGCGACCCCAGCTGATGAATTGCTTTGTGCTTAAGTAGATGTTTTGTAGTCAATAAAGCTTCTGACTGTTTGTCGGACAAGTGCCAGTGGTTAATCACAGAGTTCTCCTCGCCCACAGAGAAGTAGGGCTTGAATGAGTTTACGCCCAACAATCTCTACTATGAGGCCTGGTTGCATTTTTAATAAAATGTATCATCATCAACTCTGCCTCTGTTAAAATAATGCACTTGAAGCATTTCAATGCCACAGAAGTGACCCAGGGTCTAAGTACAGACAGTGAAAAAGTAGGGTTACCATATTTCCAGATCCACAAAAGAGGATGCCTGTCACCGCAAGGGGGTGGGGGGAAGGGAGGAATATGTTGGTGAGGGGCAGTGACATGCCGGTGCACTGCCCCTGCCTATTCTTTTGCCCCTCACTGATGAGCTGCAGCCCCCCCCACCCCTTGCTGGTGCCCCTCACTCCCTACCCACAGCCCCTGCCCCCTGCTAGCCCTGCTGGTGCCCCTCACACTAGACCCGCAGGCCCCTGCCCTGCCCCCCAGCCCTGCCAGTGCCCCTCACTCCTGACCTGCAGCCCCCTGCCCCTCCCCCCCAGCCCTGCTGCCCAAGGTAAGCAGCTCCCGCATTGCATGCGCTCATGCTCTCTCTCTCTCTCTCTCTCTCTCTCTCTCTCTCTCTCTCGTGCAGGGAGCATGTTACCCTCAAAAGCCAATCAGTTTGCCAGCTGCTCCCAGCCTGGAGCAGACCCAAACAGCAGACAACCCAGAAATTTCCTCTTATTTTAAAAACCTGCCCGGATGCAGCACAGGGGTCCAAAAAAGAGCCTGGAAAACCCAGATGTATGATAACCCTACAAAAAGCTGGAGAGTCAGTCAAGTCAATCTTCACAGGTTAGTCTAATGGTGAAGATTAAACTGAAAAACAAGTGAACAGGCATTCACTTGATTTTGAAAATGCATCCACAAGCCTGCAGTGGCCCAGGCCAGAAGCTGGAGGGCACTACAGTATGCCTCCTTGACAGCTTGGTCCAAGGCTAGCCTGCCCACCCTATGAGGGGTCGGTTGTGCGAGAGGTGCAAAGCATCCTGGGATGCTGGGGGACTTTGAGTTAACTTGAATCTGGAGGGAATCGAGGATAGAAGTTCAATAAACGAATTTAACCTACTCAGTTAAGTCTGATACATCCATCCAGGTTTCTCTAAACTGCTTTTGGCCATTTTGAAATAAGTTTATATGCTCTGAACTTCTGTTGTGTTACAGATTTGAACCGATTTCTGATCACTTATACTGGTTTATGTGTCATTTCTGTCCCTAGCCTATGTGTGTGCACAGGGACATGAGATATGAGAGGAGATCTGAGAAACAGCTCTAGGCATGGTTAAATATTTCAGTAAACAGATTTAGCAGCACACAAATTGGGTGTTATGTACAATGATTACATATACAAGTAAACACATACAAGAATGTCTCAGTGACCTCAGCAGGGTTGCTGAAACACACAACTACTTGCAGAAACAACACTAGTACTACAGTGTGTGTATATTAAATACATAACTATGGGATAATGCTGCCTGAATGACTTGGGCCAGAGCATGGTCAGATGACAGGTAGTCAATGTCAATAAATTGAGAAGCCAGTCATCTTCATTTCCAAATTCCAGTCCACATAAATACATATGGTAATGCTGACAATGCTAGGTCAATCAATACATAGCCATGATGCAGAATATCTACTAATAATGTCACAAAAATAGGTACTAGGCAAATACCAGAGCATAATAGAAGTTAGAGCAGGGGTGGACAATTATTTGGGCTTAGTAAGTTTTGGTGAGCTGTTGTGGAGGGACAGGGTGGTAAGATGCCAATTGATCCTGTCTGTCCCCCTGGTCATCACCAAGAGCTTGAGGAGGGAGGACTGTGCAATGCACCACTTGGCTCTGCTCCACCTGGGGCCAGGCTGGCCTGCGTGCAGATTTCTCTGCCCCTCACCCCACACCACATCCATCTCCCCCCTGCATTTGGCTTCCTGTTGGTGCTGCGAAGTCCTGTCACCACAACCTCTGGCAGCACGGTCCACACAGGAGGGGCATGATGCAATGCACCACGTAGCTGTCCTGCCTACCTGTCATAATGATCTGCTGCCACCACGCTGTAGTGGGAAAGTCAGGGGTGCCTGCCACAGGCCAAGCACCCACCCCATGCAACTGGCACAGATTCACCTCCTAGTGGTGCCGCAGCGGCAGCAGTTCATCATGGTGGGCAAGCAGTTACTCAGTTACTCTGTGTGCTGAATCATGCCCTGTCCTGTGCACTGCTGGCCCAGTTGCAGGTGGCCAGAGTGCCAGGACTGTGCAGCCACAGCAGCTGGGTAAGGAAGGGATGGAGGAGGGTGGAGGACTCTGTGCACTGCATGACCCAGTCCGGTGCAGCCCCGGCTGCAACAGAGCAAAGTGGCGTGGGGTACAACCCTCCCTCCTCAGGCTTCTGGCAGCAGCTGGTGGGCTACATAGGATCATTTAATGGCCTAGATAGGATCATTTAATGGCCTGGAGGCTGTATTTTGCCTACCCCTGTGTTAGAGTATTCTTGGGCTGCCCCACCTAGATGTTTCCAATTAGTAAATAACTAGAATTTGGGGTGTTAAATTTTATAGAGTCCATCCAGGAAGAGCACACACCAACTGCAGATGCTTCCTCAGCCTGATGAAGAGTTTTTAAACCTGAAAGCTTGCTACGAAAAAATGTCCAGCTATTTAAGTTGGTCTAATAAAAGAGATCAGATTCACCCAAAGAACCTTGTCTGCCTATGTCCTTTGACCAACACTGCTACAACCTACACCCCAGTCACCATACTCTTAGCATTTCTTATACTGGAATGGTCATTAGTGATGTGAAGATACAAAAGCATCCCTCTAAACTGGAATTAATTTGTATTGAATAATGTGAAATCAATTATAATAGATGACAAATTCAACAACTTACTGATTTTCTGGATGTAAAAATGTGAAACCAGCATCAGTTAGGATAAACACCATATTATGTAATGCAAACATGTATTGATTTAATTTCTTGGGGAGTTTCCAAGACAAATGTTTCATTAGCTACACACTCATGAAATGTTGAAAGGTCTGTCAATAATTACTGAAATTAAAGGATGAATATAATTCTATTGCATAGTTTTAAGTAACTTAGTATTCAATTTTTTTCTTTCACTGGTAACTGGATCCAGTAGAGGTAGATATCATGCCTAAGAGATGTTGTCCTAAATTACATCAGGTTTGAAACTAAGTGATGCATTTTTCTATAAATTAACCAAATTGCAAGAGTAAGCATTTACAGAGACCAATGATCTTAATCATCAACTAAGCACCCGTAAGTGCAGCCAGTCACAGTGTATATGAAATAGCATATAGTAATGTGGTGCATAATACGATGAGTAAAAAATTGTGTCTTATGCTAATATACAGGCTTAAGGGATGCAACCAAAGATGCTTAGCATAATATACTTGCATAACTAAAGCCAAACAAATCAGTAATCAATGGTATCCATTAAACGTAACATAAGACTTGCCACTTTCAATTCACTCACGAACAGGCACAATTTGAATTTATGTAGTATTATGAGACTACAGAAATGTAGAGATGAAAATAGAAATAGTGTCCATGATGCCTGTAGAAGAGACGTGATTTTTTTTTTAAACACATCATAAGGGCTGCTATAAGTGGCTCCAATATGTTTTCTCCATGGGTAATTGATAAACACATGTAATAATCATAAAAAAAAATGTCTCCTATCACAGGGGGGCAGTGTTGTTAGTACATACAGAACAGTGACTTCTCTACAGCTAACTTCTCTAGGCCTGTGCAGTCTAGAGACATGATAGTCATGGGGGACCTTAACTACCCAGACATATGCTGGGAGGAACAGGCAGCCAGATCTAACTGCTCACGCAGGTTCTTAACCTGTATCCAGGGCCTCCACCTAACACAGGAGGTAAAGAATTCCACCGGGGTAACGCCTTGCTCGATTTACTCTTGGCCACAGGGGTTGACCTGGTGGGGGACCTGCAGATTCAAGGCAACATAGGGGACAGCGATCACCAAATGATAAAATTCACTATCCAGAGAAGGGCGGACATTATACCCAGCAGGACACAGGTGCATAAACTTTAAAAAGGCTGACTTCAATAGGCTCAGGGAACTGGTTAGCAGGGTACTAGGAACCAAGAGCCTAGATGCTCTGTGGGTCCAGGATGGGTGGTCATTCCTCAAGGAAACCATCCTTTGGGCTCAGAGTGAGACAATCCCATGGCCAGGGAACCCCTTTGCCTAACCAGAATCATCCAGGATACCTTGAGGGCAAAGAAAGAAGCACACAGGAAG
>NW_017729033.1:65211616-65212992 GCF_001723915.1 Gavialis gangeticus | reverse complement strand
CAGGGAACCCCTTTGCCTAACCAGAATCATCCAGGATACCTTGAGGGCAAAGAAAGAAGCACACAGGAAGTGAAGGCAGGGGGTACTTAGCAAAGACGACTACATATATCTCAGAAAAACTCTGATCTTGGTTTAAGATGTAGTTAGCTGGAGAAATGTGAGAGAGAAAATATGAAAAATGTAGAGAAAAACAAATGAAATGGCAATGTCATTGCAAGAAGACTCCTGTGATAATTACAGTCGTGTATTCGCAAAGGAAATACCTGTATGTGAATTTTCTTTTTATAATAGTCATGACAAAGATTTTACACTATAGCATTGTACTGTAACTTCCAGTTAAAAAAATATATTAAAATATGCGTTTTAGTGGAACTGCTGTTACATGTCCTGATACGGAAAGCTGTATCATCCTTTGACATTGGTCTGTTTTATTCCACTTGGTTAAAAGTCAGTGCATCAGAATTATTTTTATAATTATTTTTCTAATTACTTTCCAACATTCATAATTCCAGCACATCCTACTCAGCCATGATGAAAGATATTTCTTGCCCTGCCTTTCCTCACATTAAGTACTTAGGAAGTAAAGTGTAATTGCTGGCTTTACATGAATTAACGATATTGGTGGAGAATTGCTCATCTTCAGAGTTTCTTCAGTATGTTTAACAAATGTTAGGCATATTCCTGTTCACTTGATTTGTGTTTTCAAAATAGTTCAAACATATTTAATAGGTTGCATCTGCATATTGAAGAGAACCATTGAACAGTAAAGATTATTGATGAGGGAGGCTTTACTGCTAATGAAACCTTCTGCATAATAATGTGACATTTTAAAGTGTGCTTTCACCCTTGTGTTATCTGATTAATTTTTCAGGAAAGATCTAAATCTTAGAGATATTTTGTAAGTGATGAATTATGATATGCTACACAGATAAATCAGAAGTTTAACAAAGTAAATTGCCTTATATTAAACATCTCCCTGAATCCAGAGCCAGTCTCAACCTCCCACAAACTTCAAGAAACTACATACATTCATAGTCTGGGGGAGCTAAAAGGACAGTTCTTATCAGATAATCTTAGTTTTTGCATAATTCAGGATGTGGGACTTCCCAGATTGAATTCTTATTTGAACTAGAGTATTTCTGTTAGAAAAGCACAGATCTCTGTATCAAAATGACCTGTGTTGCAGAATCCACCATAATCTATGACACATTTTTTCAATCACCAATTTCCATTGCTATTAAAATCTTGTTTCTGATTTCTAGGTTGAATTTGCCTACCTTCCACTACTGGATCTTGTTGCACCTTTGTCTGCTAGTTTGAAGAGTCCTTTACCAAAGTTTCATAGTTTCTAGGGTTGGAAGGCACCTGAGCAGATC
>NW_017729033.1:65196715-65207366 GCF_001723915.1 Gavialis gangeticus | reverse complement strand
TTTCCTCCCTGTCCTATCCCTCCTGTACAGCCTATGGCCTTTGATATTCACCACCCAGTCATGCGTTGCATCCCACCACGTTTCAGTGATCCCCTCTATGTCTGGGCTGCTGTCAGCTAACAGGAGGGTAAGTTCCTCTTGCTTGTTTCCCATACTACGAGCATTTTTGTAGAGGTATTTGAGGCCTCCTGTGGATGTGTGCACTGGCCTGCTACTTTCAGCATTACCCTGGCCCCTGTCACCTACCTGTGTATATGTTCCACTCATCAGCCTAGGCTGGGCTGTACTTGTGGGTGTTGCTTGGTCTGGCAGTTTTATTTCCGATGTAAATGTTTCTAGACTGTACTCAAGTTACCTCTTACCTTTCTCTCTAATAAGTTAAATAGAACATAGCTCAAAGGTCTGTTTCTATAAGAAATCTTTCCAGTTTTCTGTACACTATCAAATTCATCAATATCATTCTCAAAGTGGGGACACCAGATTGGGTGTCTATACACATACAGGGCAAGCATATCCAAAGGCACTTTAACTTTAGTGCTTTGTTTTAAAGGCTTTAGAATAAGTGCTTTAAAAATTAATACATGTGCCATCTCTTCATGCAAGTTTCAAGCCTTGCTGTAGTTCTGTGGAGTAGTAGAAGGCAGGGGGCGCCAGACACTGCATAAACTAATTGCATTGGAGTGAGCGAGTGAGTGAGTGAGCAAGTGATGCATGCCATCTGCTTTGTTATTAAGAAATAGTAAAGGAACAGAATAAAAATAAACTTTTTTATCATTTTCACAACACCCTCTGTGGAGGGAGGGAGGGAGCGGCAGAGGTAGGGGATGCAGATGACATGCTCCCCATTGTGCCATCCCAGTAAGCACATCAGGAGCTGTGCTAGAGAGGAGAGGACATGGGGAGGTGAGGACTTCTGATGTAAGAGCCCCCCTCTCAATGGTCCAGGAACCCATAAGAACTTATGCATCTGGGGATTAAGAGGGCTTCTCTGGTCTCCATTCTACTTCCAGAGAAAGGACAGGGGTGTTCACACAGTGAAGACCAACTGGCAAACTGCACCCCATAATGTGTGGGTTGGCAAGCTCCACAGGCAAGCCCCTTTCCCACCCCACAACCCACCCCCACTGATCACCCCTGAAAAGGGACCATCCACCTGGGAACCCCTCCAGCCAGCTCACCACAACAAGAGACAGGCTCACCCGCAGGTTCCCCGGCACCCAGGAGGGGACAGAGCAGGGAATACACACACACCCCACTATCACTACATGGCCACTGCACACCCCCAACAGGGAGAACCCATCCAAAACCCCTGCAGCCCCCCAAGCCCCTGCCCATTAAAACACATCGGGTTCCCATGCACAACGGGAGCCAGTGGGAAAAACCTCCCCTCCACCACTGTATATCACTGCATGGTCACTACAAAGTCACGTGTGTAAGTCCCCAATATTCTAGTAGTGGTGACACCCATGCTTAGTGCAGAGGTAACGTAACTCCCTACTCCTACTTATATATTCAAGATTCACATTAGCTCTTGTAGCTAAAATAACTGATTTTGGAGCTCATGTTCAGCTGATGATCCCCTTTTACACCCTCACTATATTAGTTTCGCTGCTTTCCAAGACTGGCCTGTATCCTTCATTGTTTGTATACATTTATCTATACCAAAATATATATGGTTTGCTTGTGTCCACCTCACTGAGCAATCCAACAGGTTTTATATCACCAACTTGTTCTCTTCAATATTTATCACTCCCCAGACTTGGCATTTTTTGCACATTTCATGAGTAATAAAACAATAATCAACATAGTTATTTCCCTTGTCAGTCCAGATCAGGCACCAGATATAAAGCACCAAATATGTGTAGCCTAAAACCTCTAATAACACTGATAGGAATCTTGTCTCTGTAGAAAACCCCCTTTGTCAAATTGTTTAAAGTTAGGTAAAACTATTAGACACAACTGAGGTGATGTCATATCCCTGACATCAAAGTCACTGACTCTGCTGTTGGGAATCTGGTGTTCCAGTAATGAATAGGAAATGACAAAAGAAAGGATGAAAGTAGCTAAGAGATCAGTACTGTAAATATGGTTAAAATAATAAATAATTTTTAAAAGTGAGTCATTTTACCCCATTAAGCTGCTAAAGGCATTTAATCTTTAGTGTGGGAACACAATGGAGCATCCAGCAATTGAAAAGGTTGAAGCAAAAATGTTTTGGTGAAAAGATATTTGATAGGCTGCATAGAATCTACATTAACAAAATGAAAACATCCCCCACCTTTCTGGTGTCCTTTCACTGTGTAATAAAGGTAATTGCTGCTTCAAGATTTCATTTAGTGTTAAACCTTAGAATAAATGCCTCTGTCCATGCATTTACTGATTTTAATTACCTGTCCTTCACTGAGAACAAACATTTCTGTTGGGCTATGGTTCTCTTGTGCATCATTTGAAATATCTGCCATCACTGCTATGCAAGGTCTGAAACTGAATCTTGAGGATGGCAGAGGTCTGCTCAACTTGTGTTACTATAATTTAAAAATCTATTTTGGTTATTTCCAAAGTGACTGTCACTGTGGTATCTAGGGAAAATTAAGAAGTGTCAAGAATCTACAGGGAAAATGATGTTTTGACTGCATTTTTTGTGAACAAGGGCAGTGAATTTAAATGTTAACATTTTCTATTTTGCTGGAGAGCTGGTAAGATACCATTCTTAGAGAAAGACTTACCTTTAAATGTCATAGTCCTATGGTTCAGTCTGATGTCTATGGATAAGGAACCTATGATGTCTGTGGTCACTTTGGATATATCTATGATGGCTCCATGCTGTCCTGAATGCCTAGAAAAAAATGTCTCTATCAAAGAAGAATCCTCACTCAATCAGATTTGTAAATTCTGCTAAAAACTCTCCACTGAGATGCATAAAAAAGATTGTAGTGATGTGTGCATTATTGTTTAGTTTTGTTCTGCCTTGTTTAATCTTTCCCTTTCTTGTGTCTTTAAAAATAAAAGTCACAGCTAATTAATGTGATTACTTTGTTTTTCTTTACTTGTAGTATTATTTAAGGAAAGAGCTTCCTGTGATTAAAACAGCTAGTTCCCCTTAACTGCCTCTGAGACAATAATTTATATCTAACCTACAAATTCTTGGCTGTATGTTTTGTTTTGTTGTTTTAAGCAGTCATACACTTGTAAAGTGCCCCGGTGTCATTATTCTGTCCATTTTGGAATGGCAACAGCAACTAATCAAAATCCAAATATCATAATAATGGAAGAGTTACCTAATGTGAGGTATGAAGACTGGCAGATGGCCATATACTGGTAATGCAGTGCACATACAATTCATCCTGCAGTACTTGTAAAATTTGTATTGTCCTGAGTTTTCTGTTGCTTATCTTAATAGATAATAGGAGATGGTCATAAGATTACTGCAGCTACTGTACTACTGTAGTCCCTTGGTTCATACAGGGTAGGTATATGCCATGTTGGATACCACTAAGAGTTATGCATCTGAATTTCTACAGTGCATTTTTTTTATGAGTGCATTTTCTATGCTTCAGCTAGCGCACATTACAAAGATAAGTTCAGGTCAACAATCTATGCTGCCATATATTAGGGGCTTTGACCCCTGTACAGAAGTTTATCTTACTTTACAGAGATCCCCAAATCTGGGATACAGACATAGATAAAAATGCACTAGCAATCTTTTATATATAGTACATCTGTAGAACTCACAGAAGAAGTGGCTTTATAGTAAGGATTTGAATGGGAAGAACAGAAGTTTTCCATACCAGGATTGGCCGGCTTCTGTATAACACATAACTGATGGCTTTACAGTGAAAATACAAGCTTCAAGTCCACTCACACATTCCAGTTTCTCATCTATTAACTCAGCAGTGCATCATTCAAATGCTTCTTTCACTCAGCAGCAACTCAGCGAGGGTCTTGATACATGTAACAGTTGGCCTGTCCCCAAACGCTACTAATTGGGAACCAGTTCACAATTGTTGCAGGTCAGAAGTGTCCACCCTAGCACACCAGATAAGATGGTCACCTTTTACGCATTGAAATGCTATGGCTTTGACACCAGAGGGTAGGAACGAGTATCTTGCCCAGTATGCTTGCAGTGAGCTAGTGGGGGTAGGGAGGAGTGCTTGCATCCCTGCTTTGAGGGTCCTAAGAGGTGGGTGATGTAAAATGCCTATGGATGTGTAGAGTGCTTATGGCTACCAGAACAGTAGTATATTCATCATTGTGGGCCTCTCCCTGCTACCTTCCCTCGTTCCGCTATAGTCTTCACCCACTGTGATCTCTCCTGCCACACCTTGACGTAATGACATGACAAGGGAGGCTGCCTTGAGGACAAAGAGGGCTTTGGGTAATGTACCTTTGTCTGGTCCATGGCCCCCTGGCTGCATCCCACGTTTACTCTGGCTGAGCCTTTCCACTTGGGGCCCATTGCTGAGGACTGCAAATGTTTGCCTCAACTTTGGTCAGCCACCCTGGTCCCGTTGCAACTCCTATATAGGCTTCTATGGCCACGGGTCTCCCCTTCAAAAGTTCTGAGCCTGCACCCCTCAGTCTTTGGTGAGCTTTGCCCCTCTTGGGTTTTGGGCTTATGCTTCAGTCACCATCTTTTGTCATATGAACAACTGTACCTAGAATTCAGGCTGTCCTGAGGCATCCCTATCAGTGGCCTCTGCCTCTCTTACAGTTGCAACTGGTCCCCTGGGGACAAAAAGAAAAGGGACCAAAACCATGCACACTGTTTCAGCTCAAAGGAAATTATTTATCTGGAGCTAGTTTCACCTTTCAGTGGTGCTTGCAAAACAGAAACCACACAGGTTTGAAGTACATACTTTGCTCTTGGCACAGACTCCAAGGTTCCCTACACCCTGGCTGCCACTCCTTTTGCAGTCCATCCTTGGGCCCCTCCGTCTGGAGCAATATCCCCAGTGGCTCCTATAGCCAGACTGCTCCTCTGGCTTGGGCTTGGGCTTTTAAAGCACTTCCTGGGTCATCCAGCCCTCCACTTCAGCCCCAGGTCCATCAGCCACTGTTTGCACCTGAGCTAGGCAGCCACTTTGCTTCAGGTTTCTCTGCCTGTTAGCTTGGCTTAGGAAAAACAGCCAAACAAAAAAAGAAAACGGGAAGCAAACATACGAAAAAGGGGAAGAGAGCTAGTCACCCCTAGATCCCCTCTCTAGTAATGGGGTAGGAATCCTGTTACAGGTGACTGGTGTTTAGAAGTGTCGTCACATTTCTGCTTTCCCATCTCTCCTAAACATGAGTTTAGTGAAGTTCATTAGATTGCACGTGACCCACCTCTGCAGTGTGCTGGCCTGACTTGGGGTGCTTTGGGGGGGAGAATCCTTGAACCCATATTTTTAGGTTCCCAGGCGTTGGGGAAACATAGTGAGTCAAGTAGGGAATGAGGAAATAAGGACACAGTTTGTTGTTAGAAAGATAGCTTTTATTGGACCAACAGCACAGCAGAACTCATTGATAAAAAATGCCAAGAAAAGGAAAGGAAAGCAGGCAGTTGAGTTCTGACCACATACCAGAGCAGCTAGTTTCAGCAGCAGAGGGGTGCAGGGTATGAGAAGCAATTCAATGTGGGATACCACAAAACACTTGGTATCCAGACATAACACACACCTAGTTTACAATGTACCAGTTCGAAAGAATACCTGGAAAGTCAGATATTCTTTCGAAGTGTTCCAGGCAGCTTTAAATTGGTTAAATGGGCTTGTATAGCTTTCCTTTTCAGATTTAAACTGGATTTAAAATGATCTAAATATTACATGTATCTATATTCTAAACCTGCAGTGAGGTGATTTTCAGGAGCACGTCTCACGTGTGCCTGTCAAAGCAGTATGAATTAAATTCATGGGATATACACAACATATACATTGATGGTGGCACATCATAAAAATAAAAGGGAGTGCTGCATATCTGGAAACCAAAGGTATTTATTTAGGTGCCTAAATATGAGTTTAAATGAACTAACTAAATGTAAAAAATTTAAGTTTTTTAAAAATGGCCTACATTTTCTTATCATTTTCTCCACATTTCTTATCAGGCCTATAGATTTATCTTCACAGAAAAGTCTATTATAACACTTTATTCATAGATTGTGAGACTGGAAGGGACATCAGAAGATCATCGGGTCCAGCCCCCTGTACCAGGCAGGAAAAGTTTGGTCATGCCTGTGTAAGTGGGAGTCAGAACCAAATCAAGTTTATAGCCCTTAGAAGACCAAACCATAAATCAGCCCTGACAGACTGCCATAAAACAGCCATTGCACTCCTGTTGATTAAATGCATTTTCAAGGTAATTCACCAAAGTTGTCTTGCCATGTCTTCCTCAGGTCTTACTTTCCTGCAAAAAAACATAAATGACATGTTTTTTAATTATGTGGGTTATCTATGAGGTTGCAATTTATGGCACAGTTGTGAATATCAAAACAATAATCTGTAAGTGCATATGATCCATGTCTGAAGGAATAAAACCCATGCTCCCTGCTATTTCCCTGCTCAATGCCATTCACTTCCTCCCACACACAGAACAGGCCAAGGTCATTAATCCCTGTTTTAATTGCTTTTCTCTCCCATTAAATTGTCTGTGTTACAGAGCTAGATTTATCCAACAGAGGAGAAAGGGACAATTAAAATCTTTTTGCTGGTTATCCCCTGGTATGATTTGCAAGTAAAACAGGCACTTCTGAACAGAAGAGGGAAGATTGTTCCTAATGGACATAAGATTAAAGATATCCTAGAAGGGTATTTTGAAGGATCTTCTCTCACATTTGCCCTTTCTCTTAGTCTAGAGTTATTTGATTTTTAAAATCCTGGTATCTTGTGAATGAATATTGGAACACCACTTTTTTTTTCAATCTCTCTTAAGCTTGCAATGGCTGGATCCCTGAGTTACCTACAAACCAGTATCTATTTTGTTTAGATTACCTGATCCTTCAGGACATGTTACAGTGTCTTTCTGTATTTAAAAACACTGATAAATTTTGAGGACATTTGTAGTCCTTAATAGTAATTAAGAAATGATTGCACAACAGTTCATGACAGGTTTCCATAAAAACCTGCGTTTAAAAAAAAGGGTTTTTAACCTTCCTTAAAAACCCATTGGAAAGAAAATTTAAAACCCATTGGATACATAATGAGTTAGCATGGCTGGGAGTCAGGAGTTGTATTCACTTCTCTTCCAGTTGTGTGCTATGTGACCTTGGGCAAGTCATTTTATCTCTCTGTGCTTCTGTTTCTCATCTTTCTTCTTGTCTGGATAGATTACAAACTGTTCAGAATAAGGACTGTCTATGTCTATGTCC
Source organism: Gavialis gangeticus (assembly GCF_001723915.1). Taxonomy (NCBI): domain Eukaryota; kingdom Metazoa; phylum Chordata; order Crocodylia; family Gavialidae; genus Gavialis; species Gavialis gangeticus. The sequence continues at coordinate 65,200,027 of NW_017729033.1, read as the reverse complement.
TTGTATATGGACATATGTCTATGTCCTATGTCTATGTTCATGTAAGCACATGAATTACTATTTTATTTTGCTAGTTGGAAGGGGGAACACAAACATATGCTTCTGTTTAAAGCATACTGTAGCAGGACACTAAGATGTGCCTCCTCCTTAAGGCTGAAGAAGCCAGGTCAGGGAGTTCTGCAGGCTAAGCTAAGGCACAGAAAGCCAGTCGCTAGAGAACTTGGTGCCTGCACGTTAGAGGTGTGCAATTTCCAAATCCTATTCAATTTGGATTTGGATTTGTCCCGAAGGGACAGTGATTTGATTTGTTGATTTGGATCACTGTCCCTGATTTCGATTCAGCCAAATTTGAATCTGAAGATTCAATGCTGATTCAGAGAATCAGTGATTTGGACATGGACACAGCTTTAAAAGTTTTTTCTACATACCTTGAGGTACCAGCATGGCTTGTGAACACTGTGATCCTGGGGCGCATGGACCATCTCACAGGAGTGTGCTCGGTGATGGACCTGGAAGTGGACTGGAAGTACTTCTGGTCCACTTCCATGTCTGCCGGGGAGTGTACAACCCCTTCCCACCCCCCTACCCCCCCCACTGTCTCGGTGATTGACATCCTTCTGTGGGACACTGTATGAGTTCCAACATCACAGCACTCATGAGCTCCCTGCCACCTAGAGGTATGTAGAAAAAACATTTAAAGCTGTTTCTATATCCAGATTTCTCTGAATCAATTTGAAGGGTCCTCTGATTCAATTCAGATTTGGAGATTTGGCCGCTGAATCTCTTCTGAATTGAATCGGGGACCAAAGCTTCTCACAGCCCTACTGTGTGTTGTAGAGAGACAGGAACCAGAGGGCTCAATGTCAGGAGCATATAGAGTTGATGATGGTAGTAAACACCTGCGAGGCATGGGACATGTGTAGGGAAGGTCAGAGCGTGTATATATCACCCAATATAACTGGGCGCATGAAGGGCAGCCTCCAGCCTAATAAACAACTTGATTACTTACTAACAAGGTGTGGCAGGTGAGATAGGTGGGCAGACTGCCCAAGACAGGTGGGTAGGCTGACACAGATTGGCCCCAGGGTGGTCCCCTGTCACAATCCATTATGATAGACTTTCTATTTATTCATAGACAAAGTACCTTTGAACTATACTTTATAACTCATGGGCCTGTCATGGCCAGTTAATTCAGTGTTGGCTGTTTTATTTGTGCTGGTATCTTGCACTGTATCTATGCTTCTAACATTTGATGAGGATAGAATCTTTTCAGTGGAACAAAATTTTATAGGAGTCCCAGATTAATCAGTAAAAAGCTTTCATGGCAGCTTTATGCTTATTTACAAGGTTTAAGTTTAATGCCAAACCCCGCCCTCCCCCCCCATGCCAGTGCATCTAAAATAACAAGCCAACAGCGTCTCTAGCTATATTTCCTTTATATAGTATAACATATTTAAATTCGAAACAAGCCATATAAAGCAAAAACAACACAAAGACGTGCACATCTCCAGTGATCCATGTCCTAGTTTACAAATCTTTTTTGCCCTTGAAAGCAGCCAACCCCTTTAAAAGCTCATGAACCTACCTAATCATATTTACACCAAATTATTTCATATGTAGGTAAGAAACTGAGATTGTTTTCTCAATTTCTGTATACCTCTCCTTAGGGTACCAGCCCCACATGTGATATATTGTTTTTCTCAAAAGTTAGAACTTTCCTTTATTATTTTATAAATGAGCTCTTAATCCACAAGTATTGACACAAAACACAGTAGCTGCTCTTTTGAAGCCATTATAGAATACAGTGTCTGTGCAGGCTATTTTAAAGAAACTATTACAGTTTGTCCTTTATGGGAACTTTATGACTTCAGTCTACAACAAACACTCAACAAAATGTTACTAAGTCTCCTGATCCCTGTACAATTTGAATAGAATCATTATTATTATGTAGGATATGGGATTAGAGCTGTTTTGCCTCCACTAAGAACTCTATCTAAAGCAAATACTGTGCAACCTACTTTTCCAACTTTACCTTATGTCTTAATTGTGTTTGGAAGAACTCCTGGGACTATTTAGAGTAAAACTGATATTATTTTGATGAAGTCACTTAGAAGTAGCCACAGAATATTTGACAAAACATAATGCCTCAACTAATAGTGGTTAGAGCATTGAACTGAGATTTGGAAGTCCTGAGGTCCCAGTTCTGCTGCTGGCATGCTGAGTGACCAATACAAGTTAGTTACCCTCTCTATCTCAGTTTTCCCATATATAAAATTACAATAATGAGACTAGTCTCCTTTATAAAGAACTTTGATATCTACTGATGAAAAGAACCATAACAGTGAAGCATTACTATTTTGTTACTAACTTATCTTTGACTATTGCTTCAATATACATGTAAATAGGTTTGGAATAATACAACCTAATTAAAGCCAATAAAAAAACATCCGCAATGCAAATGTATAGGATAAGAAGGATGGGAGTAGGAGGGAATATGGGAAGAAAATGTCTATCTTTTATGAAGGCTGTTTGTTTTATTAAGCTATTGTATTTTAATATTTTGTTCTATTTTTATAAGTTATCTGTCTTTTATTGTTAGCTGCTCTGAGCATTTTGGGGAAGGACAGCATATAAAACTAATTATCCAAATAAATACTCATCAAAACCTAACCATGCTCTTCTCTAATTATGAATTTATATGTTGCAATCAAGCTCTTCATAGGTATATGGAAATATAGTGTATGTGTTCCTTTGTATGCTTATTTATAATCTCTGCTTTATTGGGGTCACTTTTACATTTACTTTTTCAGCTATGGTGGCTGACATAGAATACACGACTGTGAGATGCATGGAAAAATACATTCTTAGAAAGCCAAGAAGGGGAGACATGTGCAGCAGCACCACATCAGGCCCCAAGGGAAAAAAATAGCCAGAAAAGTCTTTATCACAAATGAAATGTGAGAGATTAATAGTTTCTCTCCTTATTTTTATATAACATGATGACATGACTTATTCGTGTAATACCTTTTTGGCTGGATATTTGAATCTGTATCAGGAGCCTAGGGTTTGTTTCATGGCATAAATTCTGAAACTTTTGTGTCAGAGGAGTACAGCAGGAGCTATAGCATGGGAAGAGTTGTGGATTCCTTTTGTGAACTTTTAACCCTGGGAGGGAGAGTGTTACTAAGGAGGGATACCTGGTGTCAGAGAAAAATTTTGTGATTGTATGCTAACAGCACAGAGAGCTGAAACTGACATGTGCAGACAAGCTATGTGCATGGAAAATTCCACAGCATGCCCAGCACGTGCCCC
>NW_017729033.1:65195700-65196704 GCF_001723915.1 Gavialis gangeticus | reverse complement strand
CTCGGCCCACCGTGACCTTGGGGCTGCTGTTCCCCGACACCTGGAAAGGTAACTGTAGAGCAGTTAGCTCAGTTTTAAGACCCTGTTTGTGATTTCCCAGAAACTGATGGGTTTTTTTCTGGCTCTGATCTGGGGTAAAAAGCTATGTGAGAGAGAGATGTTTGGAGACAGGAACAAAAAAGTGACTGAAAATATCACCTGTTAAGCAGGAAGATTCAGCCCAAGATAGCACTAGGCATGTATGTGATAGAAGGGTTGTCCAGCTTCTAGACAGTGGGGAAATGCAAAGTCTATGGACCCCCCAGCTGCATGCTCTGCCAGTTGTAGACCCCAGGACTGCACACGGTCCCTCTGCAGGCCTTCCCATCATGCAGACACCTTGTACAGCCCAAGTCCTTTCCCACCTGCTTCCCCACCCTGCCCATCATGTAGGAATCATAAGCAGCCCAGCTTCTTCATATCACACCAGGGGCATGAGTAGCGCTGGCCCTATTACCTCTCTACTTGATTCCTATTTTTCCTTGTTTGTTTAAATTTGTAAACTACTCTAAATAAGGACGTCCTGTCATCAGATAATTTTAGTGAATAAATAATAAGGATTATATTAAAACTACTTCTTGCAGACAACACTCACCAAAAAAACAGCTGTTGGATAAAACATAATGCCTCCACTAATAGTGGTTAGAGCATTGAACTGAGATTTGGAAGTCCTGAGGTCTTATGTGCAAGAAACACAGTAAGAGCAGCTTCTGCCACTTACCAGGCAAAAGCCAAGTCTACATATAGATTCCTAGATTGTAAGTCTGGAAGGGACCTTTGGAAGGTCATTGAGTCCAGCCCCCTGCACCAAGCAGGAAAGATAACTGGGGGTTGGGTGACCCCAGCAAGGTGACTGCCTAGTCTCCTCTTGAAGATTTCCAGGGTAGGCGATTGCACCACCTCTAGAGGGAGCTTATTCCACAGTCTGGACACCCTGACTGTGAAGAAGTTTTTCTTAATGTTGA
>NW_017729033.1:65157078-65190700 GCF_001723915.1 Gavialis gangeticus | reverse complement strand
GACCCCAGCAAGGTGACTGCCCAGTCTCCTCTTGAAGATTTCCAGGGTAGGCGATTGCACCACCTCTAGAGGGAGCTTATTCCACAGTCTGGACACCCTGACTGTGAAGAAGTTTTTCTTAATGTTGAGCCTGAATCAGTCTTCCAGGAGTTTGTGGCCATTACTTCTGGTTTTCCCCTCAGGTGCCCTGGTGAACAGTTGCTCACCGAGCCCTAGATTTACTCTCCTAGTGTAGCAGTAAGCTGCGACCAGGTCCCCTCTCAGCCTTTTCCTCAGGCTGAAGAGTCCCAGATCCCTCAGCCTTTCCTTGTATGGCTTATCCTATAAGACTCTGATCATGTGTGGCTCTTCTTTGGACTCTCTCAAGCTGGTCCACGTCTTTGTTAAAGTGTGGTGCCCAGAACTGGACACAGTACTCCAGCTGCGCTCTCACCAATGCTGAGTAGAGCAGACGAATCACTTCCTTGGTTTTGCTGGAGATGCATCAATTGATGCATGCCAGAGTATTATTTGCCCTACTGGCTACGGCATCATACTGGTGGCTCATATTCATATTGTGGTCTATTATTACCCCCAGATCCCTTTCATTTGTGGTGCTAGTCAGTTTGGTGCCACCAAGCCTGTAGGTGTGTTGGGGGTTGCTCATTCCAAGGTGGAGCACTTTACACTTCTCAACCTTTAACTTCATCAGATGATCCAGAGAGCAGAACAGTTAACAGGTCTGGCTCCCTAGCTGCTGCTACTTAGTGGGCATGTCTACACATGCAATTATTGCACATGAATAAACACCAGAGCTTATTGCTCCAGGGTTTATTGCTCCAGGACACTGCATATTCATGTGCACCCAGGACCACAAACACTAAGCCAAGTCAGAGCATAGGACTGGGGATGGAAGTGGGGGTCAGCCTCCAAGCCTGGAGCTGCTCCTTCTGGCTTGACATGCTGTGCAGGGACTGGCTGGGGCATGAGGGTGCTTCAGTGCAGGGCTAGTCGTCAGACAGCCCCCACACTGAAGCACCCTCATGCCTCACCCAGGCCCCCCAGCATCTACACATGCTGTACTGCAAAGTAAAAAAAAAACAAAAAACAAACAAAAAAAAAACTGCACCGGGATAGTACCTGTATTTGCAATTTTATCCTGGTACAAAGTAAATTAGTTTGCTCCATCCTAATAGGGGCACATGTGTAGATGCGTGACATTTGCTGCACAGCTAATTAATCTAACTTACAGTAAATGTCTTGTGTATATGCACCCAATTACTACAAGTAAAGATGTTCTTTTTGTTTCCTTCCTCCTGCCTTTCAAAAAAACAAGATGTGTAGCCCATCCCAGGGTATGTTGTATATGAGAAAATGCTGTAGTAAATTTGCTAAAGAAACTGAGACTTGCTAAACATGGTCTATCCCTGTCCCTGTGCATAATAAAACCAAGTCTTTTATATTAAGCCATCTTTATAATTTTGCCTTGATCAATGCCAGCTGTTGGTAATTACCTGAATTAATTTATCCTTTGAAAATACTAATACAACATTTTACTTTCTTTCAATTTTGTGAAATTTCCCCAGAATTCCAAGATGAATTCTAAATCTGAATCCTTCTTGTTTGGCTCTCTTGTAACTTCCAGATGCATGTTATCTATATCTTCATATTTTAACGTGTCCTAATAGCTGCTGTTATACACTTTCTGTAGTTACTGTTAGAATGCTTATGCAGAAATATAGCTACACATGCAGAAGAGAAAGACAGAAACACTTCTGTCTTTCCTGCACTGTCATTACTATTTTTACTACTACCATCTGGTAACAGGTCAGTACCATTGTTAGAATTCTTTTTGTTCCCAGTATACGTGGAAAATTTTTGTTCACAAAATTTTGGCCATATATTTTTCTAGGGGTGAAAAGAGATCAGCTTTAGGCCAGCTTTCTCCCAAATACCTGATCAAACCTAGAAATGCAGAAGAAAACCAAAATTATGAGGCAGAATCCAGGTGATGCCTCCACATATTTTCTCACCTCATCATCTTTGCAGGGTAGAAAACTGTGCATGTGGGAGGGGAGGGGGGAAAAACTTTAGAGAGACTATACATGGTGAATACAACTGGAAAAGCTCTTGTGACAAATATGAGGTGAGCCTTAGGGGTGCCTATATGCATGACAATTTTTATCATTTAAAGTTGTCTAAAGCCATCACTTATTACAGGTCGGGGACTTTAGAGCATTTTTAAAATGGCAGTAGTCGCCTTAATTAAACCTTGTATGTGCTTTAAATGTGAGGTGAATTGCGGTAGTGCATCTCAGCATACCTAGTACATCTCTATTAAGCATGCATTTAACTGGGGCTTTTTCAAATGGTAATTACTAGTTGCTACCACCAGATATCGCTAGCTGTGGACCCCAGTATTGGCATTCCTCAAAGCAATCTCCTTTGTCTAATTAAAAATATAAAAATAAAAATCATCACTTTTTTTTCTGTGTCATTTGTTATTTACTCTTCAACCCCTGGGGGGGTGGGGGTAGGAAGAGGGGTGCACATTGCACTCCAGTGGCCTCCTTGCTCTTGGGGCTGAGAAACATCAAATTGGACAGCAGCAAGCTGATCAGGAAATGACCCACAGCAGCAAAAATGCTGGCTTGCAAGAGTCCCTTCTCCTCCCCCTCCCCCCAGGGACCCTTTGCACTGGGGTGGGGCAGCAAGAGGGAATACTACCACCCCACCTCTGCCCCTCCACAGGAGTGCAGGAAAGCCCCCACACCATCTGATCACTGCACAGCTACTGTGCCCCTCCCCAAAAGTGGGCACAGACCTCATTCAGCTCCACAGATTCCAGGCACCCCGGTAGCCTGCCCCATTCCCCTGCATGTGGGAGAAAGTAGGGAATACTCCCCCCCCACATTACTGCATGACCACCACAAACCCCCAAAAGTGGGGACCCACCCAAGATGCCAGGCAGCCCTCCCCAGATCTGCATGTAGATAGACAGAAAGAAATATACCAGGCACCTCCCTGCACAGCCATATACACCCCCCAAAGTGGGAACCCCCCCTGCAGTCCCCCAGCACACCCTCAAGATCCATGGGGGAATCTGGGAACACCCATCTATGGTTGTATGGATATAGATATTTCTGTGTATGACACTGATTATATGTAGATGTCCTAATAGATTGATTTGCTTGAGCTCATTTAATACTGAGGGTAAGGGTTCTGAATTGAGTTTCAATGAAACTACTTATGTTTTGATTCTGTCAAGTGGGCAAGGAGTAAAACTTACTTTTTATGTGATGTCACTGGACTTGTAAAGGTAACTTCAGGACATTTTTTCACCTAGAAAGAGGCAAGCAAGTAAGTCCTGGTGGGGGGAGGGTTGGGGGTATATGTTCTCTGGGAGGACCCACCCCACCCTCAGGTTGCACCTGCCCCTCCTCTCACCTGTGTATTGTGCTTGCTCCTCCACCCCACCTCTGGGTCGGTCTTGCTTCCTCTACCCTACCAACACATCACACCTCTCCTCCCATCCCCCAGTGGATTCCTGCTCCCCTCCAGCCTTCTAGACCCCCAACCTACCAGCTATCTCCCCCATCATGACTTTACCTGATATTGGACAGCCAGTTTGAATTGATTTAACCTTCCACTAATGCCCCAAATGTCTGTTCTTAGCCTCTAACTTTTAGAAGCCTTCTAGTGATTTTTGTCAGTGTTTCTAGCAGTCTGACCCTATTGCTGTACTCCAAGGGAAGCTGCTTGTTTCTGGGGCTCTCCACTTTCCACTGAGATTTGGGGTGTTGTAACAGGGCATGCCTGATCCTGTTACTAGAAAGGCCTGAGAAGATGAGGGACTCAAGGCCAAGAAGGGCAGTAAGAAGTAGTAGCCATGGGGAACTGGGTCCGGGACTAAAAAGGGCAGTTGGCTAACCTGGTCACTGGGTGCAGAAGACCTGGGCACATGACTAGAAGTAGACTGGGCTTGGGGATACAAGCCCAGTCTCTGACTGTGCAGGGGGTATTTCTTGCCTTCAGCAAGAAAAGCATCTCTTGGGAGTGAGGTGTTGCTGGCAATGGACAGACAGGTACCCAAGTCATCCAGGGAAGCTAGGGAAGGAGGCTCCTGCAGAGGTAGAGGCTACGGGCAACATTTACCCCTAGGAGGAAAGCTATTTGTCTTATGAAGGAGCTGGTTCATGTTTTTGTTCTGTTTGTACCAGATGACTGCGTTGTGGATAGAGGGACAGAAGAGGCAATGAACAGGGATGCCTGGGTGGCACTCCCCTGTTGTTCCAGGAGCTAGCCCTGAGTTAAAGGGATGGAGGCTGATACTGAGACTGAACCCCTACAAAGGGCAGCTACTAAAGCAGGAATCAGATCCTAAACAGTAGGCCAAGGCTGAGGATGTGGCCAATGAAAAGGTAGGCCATGGCCACAACAGCTGAGGCTCCAATAAATCCTCAGAAGCCTATAAGAACACTCTCTTAAAGGGGAAGCACTTGAAGGGGAGTGCAGGTCCCCACGTGAAGCAACCAACAAAGTTACCCTTGGACCCAGGGACCACTTCCACTGACAACAAGCAGAATAACATAAAAGGCATGGCAGACAAGAGACTGGAGGTGAGATGGAGCCAGGGATAGGGTAGAGCCTGGTGTCAAGGTAGAAGCCCCTCCACAAGGTAGAAGGGGTGCCACAGTGTCTTGTCCTTGGTTGCCTCTGTTCTGAAGGACCTTGCCTTCCTCCCAGATTCTGCTATATCCTCTCCATATCTCTTCATCATTCTTTTGCAGTTCAGTGGAGGCAGAGATATTTATCTCTCTTTGGAATCCTTTCTCCCTTGACACCTGACTGTGAAGCCTTGGTGCTTTGCTTGATAAACCTGTCAGTAACTCCTCCCATTGGAATATAGTCGGCTGACAGTTAAGAGTTTTACATCCTCTCTGTCTATTAGCATGTAGGCCATAGCTCTTGTAAGATGTAAATGGCCATTATCTAGAGAGAAGCACCTTTGTTCCCTGATCTGGCTATTCTCCAATTGACATTTTTTTGATTAAGTCAGGTCACAAAATTGCAAAGATACATATATGCATGCATGCATGATCCATGCAGTCCTCAAAGTAATGAAAATGAAGACGGGTTATCATTTGCTTTAAAAAAAAATTAAACATGAAGGTAATTAAATCAACTCAAAAGATATCTGTGCATGAGGGAACATGGTTCCTTGATATTAATTACAGAATAATGAGTAACTATGGCAGCCCCAACCCAGCTTAACAGTCTCATCTTCTTATTTAAACAAAGACTTGGAAGTTAGACTATGGCTTCCTACAAAATAGAAAGGGATCAGAATTTTAAACTTTGTCCTTCCAAAAGTACTTTAGCGCTTCTTAATGGGAGGTTTTTTTCCATTGATTTGAATATAAACTGCATCAAGCTCGTGTTATACGAAGTTCACACACCATCCAAACTAAGTCTTTACTAAGTACTGTAGCTGAATTGCAACATGGTTGCCAAGAGAAACACTGTTGAATGCTATTGGTGCATTAAAGGTAGAAAAGAAACTTAGCTGCAGAAGAGGAAGCCTAACCAATGGCTGTTCAATTTAAATTACTTGTAAACAACAGATATAAATATGGCTTTCTACTATTTTCTTTTATCCTTCAATTCTAAACCAGTTGTCTCGAGGTGCATATTTGGTGAGAGTGTAATTTGTTGATTTTTTTTTAAATCAAATCACACAATATTTTACCAGTTTTAAAGCACTATCGGGCATGTATTAATGGGCCATGAATATGCTTCTCATGAAATTGAACTCATTTGGCCTTCAACCTTAGAATTTAAAATGCACCTGAGGCATGGTTTAATGACTCAGGAATATATCCCATTTAATGTCCTGTTCCTTAAATTAATCAGCCCAAGTGCTCATCAAGAAGCCATCTGATAAATGACCCAGAAAAGACAGAGATTGTTGTAATTGGTTAAGTATCTGATGCTAAAATGCATATCAATAAAGAGCTTTCTTTGGGATTTGTTACCATACTGAAAGTTTCATAGTGTCTAAGGCTATGAAATATTCATTTAACCTGTATATATCAAAGTTACATCTATATGTTTCTATATACATTATTAATAATGTATCTAGAAGCACCTAAGCCCTTAGCTGAGGAACAAGACACTATTGTAATGAGTGCTTTAATGCACACATGTATTAAAGAACAGACTTCAATTTTTATAATTTAGATTAAAATTGGATATTAAAAGCATAGCAGTTTGGTTGTTTTGCCTTAACTCAATGATTGCTAACCATTTCTGCTTTCTGTACTTGGTTGTAAACTATTGCAGATGGTATTAAATGTTGTCCATGATACTGACAGGTCTTTTTCAGCCGCAAGCATGTGTTCACAGGTCAAATTTAGAACATTATAAATAGTACAAGATCATCCCTGTTAACGCAAGAGAATATTTTAGGTTTTTTTCGACATGTAAGTTCATGTACAGGAGGCATTGTTTCACCTTATATATTTAAAGGTATGTAATTTAAATTGAGTTTCAAGTTTGTAAAAATATTAAGCTTTTAGATTATAATACATTTTAATATACTTTATAGAATGGATTATAAAGTTATTTCATATATGAGAACATTGCAAAAAATTTCAATGAGCTTCAAAAGCTGAATTATGAATACCTATTTTAAAAAATAAATAAGATGTTCCAGGATTTATGACGTATAATAGCCTTACTCTTAATGCGTGTAATTCATAAGTCTTATCCAATTTCTAATAAAAACACATATGATTTACTAAATTTAGCTAACAAAAATTATCTTCTCCAAAATTTGGAAAATCTATGTGTTGTTTACTAGTAAGAAGGTATTGTTGATATATGGTGTAACTGTTCCTTTCAATGCTGAAGGGTCCTGGCAGATTAGTCCTTTTATGTGATAGAATTTGAAACTCCTGAATATGCAGCACTTCAAGAACACCAATAAATTACCAATTTGTTATAACTTTTACTTCTAAAGTTATTTATGTAAATAACATTTCCATGAAACACTATATTTGCTTAATAAATGTAAGATATGGGGGGAGGGGGAACAGCAGTTACGCAGTAACCTGAGTGAGAAGCATTCTTTGCATTCAGTATATGAAACACCAGGGGAATCAGAGCAAGCTGAAGACTTCAGGAAATATTGACCTAAGTCAAGAATTAAAATGATTAAAATGTTAAATAAGCCAGACATGCTCATGCTATGAGTCAGGCTGCTTAGCTTCTTTAAATATTTTAACCTTGTAAGTTTTAGGTTTAACCTTGTAAGTGCAGAAATATTTTAGAAATGTATACATCCAGTCACACACACAGGTGACCAGTACTTATACCCCATCTTTGTATTTTCTAATTGCTGAATGTGAAAGCATCAATGTAATTCTGCAAGCTTTGGAGACTTCCACAACTGCTGACTCTGCTAGACAAATGAGGCATTTCTACACATGCTCTGGGAGGTGCAATGGGCTCTTTAAATAGAACAGCTCCAGGAGCCACTCTGATTAACGCGCCCAGAGCATCATGTGTATCAGTGTCCCTGCCCTGAAAAATGGCAGCAGGGACACTTTAACTTAAGCTCATTGAATGAACTTTAGTTTGACAAGCTTTAGTTAAAGCACCCCTGCAGCCTTTTTTCAGCATACAGGTACTGACATGTGATGCTGGAGTCTGCTAGAGCATGGCAATTACCATGCTCCAGCAGACTCGATTAATTGAGTCTGCTCCAATGCATTGTAATTCCAGTGCACTGAAGCAGCTTCAATGTATGTGTAGGCACTCATAGTATCAGTATATTGGTAGCAGTTGTATAAAACAGCCTCAGTCCTGCACTCCATAATCTTAGGAATAATTTTACTTAAGATAATGTGATAAGGACGACAGGTTTGAAACTAATATGCAGAGCATATAAGAATTTGACTGTGCATTAAACTTCATGTAGATTCATATACTTCAGTATACTATTGAGTATTTAATATCTATAATGCTGTAAATATGCCTGACACATTACAGAGCAAATAAGAAACAACCTCCGACCCATAATGTTGCTAATCTACATGACCAATTCTGTGGAAGCTTCCTCATGTGCAAATATTTATTCCCAGACAGAACTATACTCACAGGAGTAGGAACTATACATACAAGAGGAACTGTTTTCAAGCCAGGATTCTAGATTTAGATATAAAATAAAGGTGTAAATGGATTCTATGCTGTAAATCCAGAGTTAAAATGGCTTAAAACCAGCACAACTAATTGTTTTTATATATTTAGTTTATTATCTGATTATTGTTTGGTCCCACTTAGATCACAATTTCAAAATAAATATGCAACTTAAGTATTCTAGTTACAATACTGATAAGCAGATATTACCTAACCCAAGTTGTGTAAACTTTCTCTTCTTTAGGGTTAAAATGTACGTTACTTTATGATACTTGTGTAGCATATCAAAACATAAATAGTTGGGAATAATTAAGGCTTTGATGCCTAATAACTGTTCTTTTAATCAGTAGATTAATAGAATCATAGAAAATTAGGGTTGGAAGGGACCTCAGGAGATCATGTAGTTCAACCCCCCACTAAAAGCAGGACCATTCCCAGCTATATCATCCCAGCCAAGGCTTTGTATACCCAGGTCTTAAAATCCTCAAAGGATGGTGTGGTGGATCACTGCGAGAGTGCTCACCACATAGGGTGGGCTGCAGCAGGCTAGAGAAGGGCCTACAGGGAATGTAGCCAGATAAAACCCCATAGAGTGATTTAAAGGGGGAAGGTGTGTGGCAGAGCACCAGTGGGGTACTCACCCCTTGGGGATGTTGCAAGCTCTGTAAGAGCTTGTTGAATGAGCATCAGGGAAAGCCCTCCCCAGGAACCATTTTAAGGGGGAAGGTGGGTGTCAGAGCACTCATGGTACTCTGCCACTTTAAGAACTGGGCCAGGCAGCAGGCAGGTACAGGCCAGTCCTGATGAGTGGCCATCTTGAGCCTCAGGCCAGCAGGGATGGGGGCAGCAGTTGCTGCCTGGCACAGGGGAAGGAAAATTTCCCAGCGGAGCTGCTGCTCCAGAGACAACATGCAGGTAAGGGCAGGAGCTATGGTGTGGCTTAGAGGCTCCTGGTCTTGGGTGTGACTTGAAACTGCACCCTCCTGGGGACAGGTGGTCTGGTGGGGCTCCTAGTGGTGTAGCAGCCCTCAAGAAGTGCCAGACCAGTTACTGTCCCAGTGAAAGGTGAGGAGGGGCACCTTAATAACCCAAGCCCCTGCTTTAGGGCAGGTAATACAACATCAGAGGTAGTTAGGGCCATGCATGCCTAGGTGGAGGACCAGCGCCCAGTGGGGGCAAGGCCCTGCAGAATGTGTAATGGGGCCAGGCATGGCTATGGCCATCTGAAGCCAATGGGGAGTAAGACCCTGGGAAGAGAAGGAGAGTTGTGGGCCAGGCACACCAATGAGGGGCACCTGAGCGTACAGGGGTTTTCAGCTTCAGGTCCCAGAGAAAAGGGTGGAGTATGTACCTCAGGGAAAGTGAAGGTGCAGAGAGGCACCTGAAGGGCTGCATCTGAGTAATAGAACCAGTTGAGTCCCTGCAAGGAAGGGGCATGAGTTGATGCCCTGTGAGAGAAATAGGGCTCAAGTTGAGGTCCTGTTAACTTGGGGGACTAAATTAAGTCCAGATAAGCCTTCAGGTGCCTGAGGCCAATTGGAAGGTGACAGAGGAGAAGCTGTGGAGAAATAAGGGGGTGAGTCAGCAGCCCTGTATGGAGAGCAGCTGGGGGAAGTTACCTAGCTACGAGACAGGGGCAGAGCCTGTACAGAGTCTGTACAGTATTTGGCAAGCTGCCCAGCGCTCATTCAGATGAGGACAGTGGGAGAAGCCCAAAAGGCCGCGTGCTTGCTGGCTGGGGAGTGAAGGGAATCAAGCCTGAGGACCTTTCAGGATAGGACAGGGTGAGTGTGGCCCCTGGGAAAAGGAGGTGTGGTACAAGTGAGGCCCAGCAAGGACAGCATGAGAGAGACCATGCGAGAGACGGTGGACTGTGAGAGGCCTCAGTGAGAGGGAGGCGGTATGAGAGTGGTCCATAAAAGAGCAGATTGTGAGAGGCCTAATACTGTAATGAGTTGGGCCTAGCCTCAGGCCACAGCTGTACACAGTTGTTAGAAACATCTGGCAGGTATGGGACATGTAAGGGGAGGTAGGAGTGTGTATTCAAGGCCCTAGATACCAGAGCCCAGACAGGGTAGCCTCCTACTTATTTAAGATCATAATTACTTAACAGCGAGGCATGGAAGGAGAGAGAGGCAGGGAGACCAGCATTGTGGCTGGTTGGAGAGCTCCCACTTCGCCACAGATGGAGATTCTAGTGTTTTACTACCCTCCTAGAGAGAGTTATTCCTAATATTTAACCTAAACTAATATCTAATCTAAAATTCCCTTGCTGCAAATTGAAACCACGGCTCCTTGTTCTGTATCTGCCACCGAGAACCACCCTTCAGGTAGCTGAAGGCTGCTATTAAATCCCCTCTCAGTCTTTTTCCTCTTTTGTAGACTAAATAAGCCCAATTCCCTCAACCTCTCCTCAGAAGTCATGTGCCCCAGCCCCTACCCATTTCTGTTGCCCTCCTCTGGACTCTCCAATTTGTCCGCATCCTTTCTGTAGTGGGCAGCCCAAATCTGGACACAATACTCCAGATGTGGCCTCAACAGTACTGAATAGAAGGGAATAATCACTTCCCTTGATCTACTGACAATACTCCTACCAGTGCAGCTCAGTATGCTGCTAACCTTCTTGGCAACAAAGGCACACTATGTTTTTGTTAATCTGCTGTAATTATGATGCATTAAATTTAGTACCTGTAATGACAGGTACCAACTTAATGTGCTGTAATTGGCATTGTGCATTAGTGCAAACGAACATTTTTGGGTTTTTTGTCACATTAATGCACAATGACTAAATCTACTGTGCATTAGCACAAGTTTTACCTGCCACACTAATGTGCAGTAGAATTGGTCTACTGAGCTCAAAGCATATCATGTAGATATGCCCACTGTTGGCTTGTATTCAGCTTAATGTCCACTGTAACCCCCAGGTCCTTTTCTGCAGAGGATATAGCTTATCTACTAATTAGTATCACTCGCTTGAATTTGGCCATAGCTTTATTTTAAAATGGAATATAATTTTCTCTCAACAAGAATTTACTGGGAATATCTATCAAGAATGACTAATAGTTGTGTCAAGAAGTCAGGTAAGGCTTAAGAGTAGGTTTTTAGTCTTTGTTTTGAAAAAATAGCATCTATAGCATGTATGATAACAGATGAGACATTATTTTATAGTTATACTAAAGAAAAACTAATTGAGTTTATTTCTGCCACTTCAAATTGGCATAAGCTCATTTAGAGAAAAGAAATCTTTTTAAGCCTGCAATTCTGTAGTTTTCTTTTTTTTCTTTTGGGTTATAACTTTTCAAAAATAATGATTTACTTTGTCTAGCATTATTTCATCAGTATTCTAAATCATTTTCCCCAGAATGTCAAACTTTGAACAATTTCATTCAGACTTTTACCAGTCCAGCTATACCATTGATAATCAAGAACCAGGATACAATCATTCTGAGGCCAATGAAAATCTTTATGGAAACAGAAAGTAAGTAGAAAGATAGAAGGCAAATACTGATTTTTATTTTTTTAAATTCAACATCAAATTAACAAACTACAGTGTTAAATTGTTGGAAAAGAGATATGTTCAACTGAATTTAAAGTTTTATGTGAAGAGAATAATATAAAGTAGCACTAGAGACAGAGACCAAAAGTTTTATGTTGTTTGGATTTTTTACATGTGTGGGACTCTTAATTTTTTTGGAGGAAGTGGCATTAGGAGGAGGAAAGCACTGAGTGGTTCCCATAAAGAAATTTTCAAAAAAATTATTTGGGGATGGCAGTTGAATTCTGCCATTCTCTCCCATACTCAGGGAATAGGTAACAGCTCCACTCCCAACATTTTTAGATAAGAAGTGCTCTGGGGAAAACCAACTCAATTCAGTGGTAATTTTCACCACTTTGGCCCTAATGACAACATGAATCTACTGAGGTCCCTGAAACCATCCTGCTTATGGGATAGACACCCCAGCTACTCAAAGTCTCCTCAAATAGAAATTACATTACATTTCTGGTGATCTCTGAAGGGAATGATACACATGCCAAAAGTAAGTACTTCTCTTCTGCCTTCAGCCAATCATTTCCTCAGCCATGTATAACAAACAGCACAGCAGACAGGGAGGGATGATTCCTCCACTCAGCCCAAGATGGAGGAGATATACGGAGAAGGCCATCTCCATGCAGAAAATCCCATTATATAAAAAGATTTTAGGATTGAAGCAGTGGACTGGAAATAGTTAAGATCAGCTTCCAGTTCTGCTATATGCTTCCCAGTTTGCCTTAAATTAGTTACTTATTTTCCCTGCATATTGTTCTGCATATGTGGCATGGGGATAATAATCCTTTCCTTAAGGTCTTTGGAGTTAATCTTGAGTGTGCTTAGACTGGCTGAGGATTCAAACTTATTTGGATTCTCCAGGCATTATAGAATTATAATGCAATATATAATTATAATTAGAAAATTGGTTGGGCATTGTGCGACTATAACTGATTTTTATTTGCACATGTTGCTAGTTTGTTGAAATGACTTTTACATTGTATTCAATACAACTGTACATTCAGATATATGTAGAGCTATTCCATTAGAAAACTAAACGCATAAGAAGTCAGGCTACAGAGTGAAACTTAGTATTTAACAAATGTGTAGATTGTAATTGTCCCCACAACCATACATACCCCATTGTGTGCATATTTTGTAATCAGTGGGCATGTATACACATGCACATTTACTGCACAGTAACTATGGCGACTTATGCTGACTTGGACATCCTGCAGGTATCAAATTTATGCCTGACTAGTTATTGCGCAGTAATGCACGTGTTGACGCCTTACTGTGCAGTAATACTGTGTGTTTGGATTGACTTGGGACTAACTTTAGTCCCAAATCAGACCACACACAGCATGATTGTGCTTTCACACCTGCACATGTAGATGATGGCCTATGTTCCGCTTGCTGCACAGTTACTTACTGCACAATAAATTGAACGCGACATAAATGCACATACAGATGCAACCATTATACTAAAGACTATGTTTTCTTGAGGACTCCTTCCTCATTCACTGGGCTTGTTAGAAATACACAGTTAATGATGAAGGGATGCAATACAAGTAACATATAGAAGCAAAAGGGTCTAGGCAATCTGGTAACCATATTAATGCGCAACTCTTAGCTATTGTGAAGTTAGTTTATTATAAATTGTCTGTCTTACCCAGATATATGACTATGCTTATTGTTATAGGTACCAAATAGATGAGTTGCCTCAACCTGCTGCATTTGTTCCTTCAGAAATAATTCCATCTTTTCAAAATTACACAGGCCAGATTTTGCAGCCAACCTACAATCCAGAGTTTTTATCGCATTCTAATTCTTCTGGCAGTTTTGATGAAGAACCGCCTTTGTTAGAAGGTAAAAGTTAATCTATTAACAATATTAACGTATCGTGTTTCTAGGTGTATATATTTTTCACTAACTCATGTCACTGACTAGAGAATTATTACTGTGCAGCAGAGCCACTGTATCTAATAGTAAGACTCACAATTGTTCTATGCCCTAAAGAACAAGTCATCTGACATTCCTCCATCCCAAAGACTGAAGCTGTATCAGGAGTCTGATCTTGCATTGTTGCAAGCTCCAAATCCTAGTTAGTGGGAGTTTTAGGATCAAGTTAAGAGGACTAGAAAGACCTGTGACCAAGGTCCTGTAATCTGGTCTGTAGGAACAGACCTTTGTACCATGGCCTATATTGACAGGTACTTTAAACTAGAAGTCACCCATCATCATTAAGCCCTACACTACTTTCCAAATGGGCACAACCAAACAACAAAACCACACTTCATTTACACTTGTTTTTGCGTACCTAGAATTAAATGAGATTTCTTTTTGCATATGCTTACAAAGTATACATATGTAAACTTTATACATGGAATGTAACATCTTGCTAGTTGACAATAACAATAAAAATCTTTACCGATGTAGTTTAAGAAATAATAATCATAGACTGTCAAATCAGAAAAATATATTGTTGATTTGTTGATTTTGTATTTTTAACATAGGTACATATTTATATTTGAAAAGAAAGTGCCACAATTTGCATAAAAAATAAGAGTATTAATTTGTTTTTATGGCACATATATCATATACTTTATTACCACTAGATGACAGCATAACAATAAATTTTGTATTCAGACTTTTAAAAGTTTTTCTCTATATATTTATATTGCATAATAAGATATCATTTTAAAATACCTATAAACACTTTCTGTAATCTTGCTTGCATATCTAGTAATACGTTTACTAGTTAAAAAGACTCAAGAGGGCTCACTTAAATAGAAAGCTTGAGAAAGGTCTCATAACCTGCATACTTTCATGTGGTAGGCCATTTAATTGCAAAAAGACATGGTTAATTGTAAAAAAATCTATGTTCCAAGCATGATACTTGTAACCAATTAGCAGGCCACTCTTTAGTTAACAAACATACTGATGATTTAAAAACAACACATAGATATCCGATTTAAAATTGGAGACTTGTTTGTAATGGATTTAGTATAATTAGTAAAGTAAATGCTAGTTACATTCAACCAGACAACATTGCTGAAGTCAATAGAACATTTTCCTTTAACTTCAATGGAAGCAGACTCACTTTGTGCCTATTGGAAATAGAACACAGAAGGTTAGATCTCCATCTGCACATGCAGCTCACCTGGTGGCTGGACTGTAGACTGACATTAAAGTAAAAACTGTTCTGACCACAAAGTTCTAGAGATGTTACCAACTGAGGTTTTGGGTCAGACTACTTCTAATTAAAGTATAATTGGAAATATATAGTATAATTGCAGTATAATTAAAAACAATGTAGAGAGCTGTATGCTATATAATCTGGTTTTTGTGTTGGCTCCAAAAATAAGCTGGCACCGTGCAGAAATTGGACATTTGCTTTCTGAATGGAGCCCTCCCTGCTGCTAGCAGCTTCATTCCAAAACTGTTTTTGCTCTTTGTGGGAGCATTACAGGAGGAATGTTGCTCCTGGGAGTTGCAGTCTTTTTGCAGTCATTGACTTCAGCGGGGTAAAATTTTGCCCATTACAAAGCTTCCATAAGAATATTTGTAAAAAGTCCCTTAAATGCTGCACAAGTTGTTACTGCTTTTCCTCAATGGGCAAAGTGTCATTTTTAAAAATGCCTCTAGCAACTCAGCATTAAGAAACATCTTCTGTCATATTTACCAGAATTAAAGCATGCATCTCTGTCCTCAGTATCCCTTGAATTTTGCAGGTATTGCTAATTAGCACATTATTCAAAGTCTCATTTAATAAGGTTAGAAATGTATATAATGTGTATTTACGTCTCTCTCTCAATTGAAAAACCAAACATTAAGGGGATAGTGTTGATAGTATTTTTTTTGTCCATTGCATTCAATATAATTTAATAATTTAATTACCATAATTCTGAATTAGGAATTCATCTTGAATATAATGCATGAAAAGGTAAGGGAATCTTTCCTGCAAAAAAGAATACGTTTTCTTGCATTCAACCCTCTAGGAAGACAAGAGGTTGATTTTCTTACTTTGGGTTCATGGTCTCTAGTGATTTCTGTAAAAAAAACCAAAAGGCTTTTAAAATAATAAACAATTATGGAATTTTTCTGTTGCAGAACTTGGGATCAATTTTGATCATATATGGCAAAAAACACTAACTGTCCTAAACCCAATGAAACCAGCAGATGGCAGCATTATGAATGAGACAGATGTGACTGGGCCTACAGTTTTCTGTTTGGCTCTTGGTGCTACACTGCTACTGGTACAGTATGGCAAAGTTATGAATGCTTTAAGCA
Source organism: Gavialis gangeticus (assembly GCF_001723915.1). Taxonomy (NCBI): domain Eukaryota; kingdom Metazoa; phylum Chordata; order Crocodylia; family Gavialidae; genus Gavialis; species Gavialis gangeticus. The sequence goes on along the minus strand of NW_017729033.1, from coordinate 65,174,703 downwards.
TTTTCATGCCTGTACAATAACACTGGTTCAGTTTGGGTAGATGCTATGCAGGTACAAATTAAATGTTTTACTTCAGCTTGCATTCAGATTGGATATAAGAACATATCTGCTGTACAATTTATTTATAATTTTTTTAATGTACAGTTTTTAGTTCTAGCACAGGTAAAATGTATTGCTGTCATAAAAAGACAAGGGCAGGGCACACACTTTTTTGTAGAGACATAATATATAAAGAGAGGCAGAGAGATTTTATGCAGTTCATGTTCTGTACATTTGCAGAATGTGTACAGGAAAGGCCTAAATTATTCCAGCCCAAAATAACACCTATAGATATTATTGCCAGGAGAGGAAAGATTTCTTAACACTTTTTATATCTAAACCATTCCAAAAAAATCTTTAAAATACTTTAATTTCCGAAAACTGCCCTACTTCTCTGTTGACTTTGCTAACGCTCTTTTTTTCAATTTTCTTTGCCTAAACAAAAGAGAGGCATGTATATAACTCTTTTCTCTTCACTTTTCCCCTTCTTTCTTTGTACTTCCACTTTTTTCCCTATGGAAATAGCTTTGTAATAGCAAAGCTGAGGAGAGGTGTAAAATGTGTTATTTTATAATATAATTATTTTATTATAATAACTATAAACTGAAAATCTGGAAGGGAAGGAGGTAAAAGAGTGAGGGTGAGAGAAGGAAACTCCCAGAAAAGGGAAGTGAGAGGCAGGTAGAAGGTCACTGCTTCCCAGAGAAACAAGAAAAGGGGGGGACATGTTATTACCTTTATATTATTATACTCAAAAAAATTGGGGAGCATTTAGAAAAGGAGAGGATAAGAGGAAATGTCAGAGAGGCTGTTTTAGGCTTGCACAAGTCCACTATGTCCATAAAATTCAGCAATTCAATGGTGAATCATGCCTAATGGCTCAGTGAATAAAAACAATTAAAACCCATGTGATTGTGTTAGTTCGCTAATATAACTTTTTACCAATTGGAATACAGGACTTTAAGTGCCATCTTACTCTTCGGATTTACCTTGTTTTTGCACTGATATTTGATATCAGGCTAGCTTTTTAGCCTCGAAAGCTAAGATACACTTTGGTATTGAATAATTCTCTTCTAATAGCACTAGTAATACAATTTGGCTGAAGGCATTTTTTCAGAAAAGAAATTATAAATTACATTTTGTTTCAAGTTCTTTACTATGGAAAAATATGCAGAAATATTCTTCAGAATATTTCAGAAATACTTCAGAAATGTGCAGAAATATTGGTAGCAGTTATTTTGAAGCACGATAAGACAGGGAAGAAGAGAACAGTAAGGATTTGGAGCATGGGAGCAAGGCCTGATTCCACTCTCATGTTATTAATTAGGGCAACAGCACTGCAGATGCAATAATAACAGTGTCCATTAAATTAGTTTTTAATGGAGAGCAGAGAGCAGCATTAGGGTTGGGGACATGAGTCTACTGTCCCGCATATTTTGTAATTAGTTTTCTATGCAAAGTAGGTGTTACCAAATCATACTTCACCATGCACATACATCACTGGTAGCATTTGCATACACTTTGTACTGGAGTAAATGAAAAAACAAAATACCATCTTTGCCCAAATACAAGATGACTTCAAATTTAAGACAACCCCTCTCCCCTCTCCTTCCCCGCCCCCCATAATTACATCCTATGCATGGAAAATTATAAATTTCTTATAATTTTCCACATATAGAATCTAATTATTGGATGGTTATCTTAAATTCATCCCTAACACCACTACAGTGGGGAAATCAGGGGCTGGAGGCCTGTCCCTTGCCCCTCTGCTACACAGTTCCTGTGCCCCCTGACATCTACCCTGCAGCCACCTGTCCCCCTGCCACTTGCCCTCCTTGATGCCTGTCCCACTGCCACCTGCCTCCCTAGCATTTGTGTCCCCTGTGCCTGTTCCCCCAGCCCCTTGTCCCTCCTGAAGCCACCTACTCACTGCAGCAGCTCTGCATTGGGCCTTAGGCACAAAGCACATTGTGGCTCTGACCTCAGCCATAGCCAGGCAGCAGCGGTAGCAGCAACAGTGGCAGCAGTAGTTCTGCCTCTGGATCCTTGTCCTGGGTTTGGGCCAGGGTCAGAACTGATACTTTACTTCAATTTTATTATTTCTGCAAGAATACTTAGTGCTATCACTTTAGTACACATCCATTCCCATTCTGCCAAAATAATGAGGGCCCACTCTGATTTTGCATATATCACCATAGATTGGAAATCAATAGTGTTACATGGAGCAGGTGAAAAAGACATTGGGAATATTGTGTTAATTTACAACCTCCTTTTTCCCCGCTGAACTGCACCTAGCATAAATTCCATGCATATCAAACAGTACACCAAATTTTCGTTGAGCTGCTATGCTCTTTTCCTTTGTTGCTGCCTCCATAATTTGTTAATCTTAGATTAAGCTGCTAAGTAGAGCTCCGTCAATTAATTAAATGTTCTGAAACAAACAATGTAAAATATTAGCTGCTGGTGGTTGTTGTGTCTATTTAGGATACAACATCTGTTAGTTGTTCTAAAGGAAATACTGCCCCAGCAACTGAAAATGTTAAATCTATTAAAACCCTCTAATGACTGTGACTGTAGTTAGTAGTCTGATGTAGTAGTATTTTCCCTCAATATTGCTAGTTCTCGTTAATTTTCTTTAATGAAGCAGCTTTCATTAATTCTTTAGAGGTTCCCAGTATTTTGAATGCCAGCAGGGGAGTTTGTGCCTAAGAAATATGACTTTTTATGTTGCCAAGCAGATATTTTTTTTCAGAAATTTAAAGCCCTAAGCTGTCAATTACCTCCAAGTTAACTCATTAAGTTCAGTGAGGTTGCACTGGTTTAAAAGACACAAACTGAGATGAGTATTGGTTTGAATGCTAGACTGAGACTTGAAAAACCTGGTTTCAGTAACCTTTTCCAACTCAAACTTCTTGTGTGATCTTGGGCAAGACATTTAGCTATGTTCTATCGCCTCAGTCTTCTGAGGCAGTAGCACTACCTGGGAAGAGTGTTGTGAGGTTAAATGAATTAAAGATTGTGAAATGCTCAGACACCTTGAAATGAGGACTGTATAAGCCCTGTATATAGAAAGATTCTGTTCCTTAATATCCATAGGTGAAACAGTACTTGCCTAATCATTTTTATTCTGAATTTCTAATTAAACTTACTATAAGAACTCTAGAGTCTGATCAGATGCATCTGTCTCTGATTGTTCTCCTCGTGGAGGAAGGGCATATAAAATGGTATGTTTTTTTATTTTATTTTACTATGTGTCTTTGTCTGTGTCTGTACGTACGTACGTACACACACACACACACACACACACACACACACACACCCCCTATAGCAACATGTATTTATTATGATGAAAGAAGATAACAGCAACAAAATTCACCTTACAATGACAAGGAAGCAGGTGAGGTTTGGTGGCACTTATTTCTATGGGAGCTTTTTCACAGTCTTCAGCCAGCCCCTGAAGAAGCTCTGCCTTGATGAGCTTCTCTCTTTTTGTAGAAGTTTGACTACAGTCTTCATCTCTGAACTATATTTCCTTTCAAATGTGTGGGTGTCAAAATCACAGTATTATCCTCACAGTTGGTATTCAGTAATTCACTTCCTAGTAGCTTAAGAGAGACCACAGATTCAATGGGAAATGAACTAACCCTCTTATGTCTAGAGGTGATTTCTCTAAATTGGGGCCGGAGCAATGTGAGGAAATCTGTGCTATTGCCACTGCTGCCTGTATTGTACTTGCTTTGTGGATAAATTAGAAGACATCAGTCTCCAGAGCTGTCAGGCTGGTACCTTTCACAAGCATTAAATTCAGACAAAAGAAAAAGTCTAAAAAAGAGGAAGGAAAATCACTCTTTAAGTGGAGCAAAAAAAAAAAAGAACATGACCTGACAGTTACTAGAAAGGTTAATGTAGAAATTAACATGTTACATGAAGCCGACCACAGTGATGCGGCAGCGGCACACATGCTGAGTTTAGATTCAGGGGCACCTTTTGACTTACACATGAGGAAGGAATTCACTATGAAAATCAATACGGCCAGGTTCACATAACACTTTTACTGGTATAAGTGATCAGAAACTGGTCTATACCCATAACAACAGAAATTCAGCACGCACAGACTTGTTCAAAAATGGCAAAACCCAGTCTAAGACTTGTCCTATCCCCCTTCTGTTCTTCCTCCTCTCCCCACCAAAGGGTGAATTTGTTGTTTGCTACCAGTCTAAGCTAGACTGCTTACAGAAAACTGTGTAACTTAGATCAATTCCACCTCCGGCTTTTTGAATGTCTGTACTGAGCCTAAAAGTTCACAAAAGGTTCACTTACTTTTGATGAGCTTAGTTAGTAATTGGGCTTAGTAACAAAAATATATACTAGAAATGTCTGGCTGGGGTCCATGGTTCAGTATGAAAAGTAAATAGAAGTATTTATCTCTACTAAGATCATGGCTTTTCTAGTTTACAAAATAGATATCTATATAACTACAAAAAGCATTTCTTCATTCCCAGTGTCCAATCTAACATGAAATGTCTCAAGTAATGGAGCTTCCACTTATTTTCGTGGCAGACTTTTCTACAGCCTCACTCTATTTGTCTATTTTTCTGATATTCAGTCCAAATTTTCAGGTCTTTAATTTTATCTCACTAGTGCTAGTGAGGTCACCTAAATAATCCCTGTCTCTTGGAGTCTGACTAACAGAAGGCAATTCAAAAGCAGGCTCTATATCCCTGTGAATTTAAAACAAATATGACATTTTTTCTTTTGGGATGTTTTGATCTGAAATAAAATCTTGTAAAATACTGGCTTGGATTCTGATTGCACTTAAACTGGAATAATTAAAGTCAGTAGACTTTGGCTAGGTACAGACATTCAAAAAGCCTGAGGCAGAATTGATCTAAGTTATGCAGTTTTCTTTAAGTGGCATAGTTTAGATTGGTAGTGAACAGAACACATATTTGCCCTTGGGGGGCGGGGGGAGCAGATCTTAGACTGAGGTTCTGCCATTTTTAAACCAGTCTATGTGTGCTGAACTTCTGTTACGTTACAGGCATAGGCTAGTCTTGTGTGCTGAACTTCTGTTATGGGTATAGATTATTTTCCAATCACTTATACTAGTAAAAGGGAAATGTCTGTACCTGGCCTGTAAATGTCAAACTGTGTAAGCCAAAAGTAGACCAGGCCTAGTCCTTATATTCTGTTTTCTCCTAGTGTTTCATAATTAGTAGTATGATGATGTTGTTTGGTACTGACTCATATTTATTTCAGGCAGGAAAAGCTCACTTTGGCTATGTGTTTGGTATGAGTGCTATCGGATGCCAAGGAATACATGCTTTATTGAACCTGATGAGCCTAGCAGGAGTCTCATATGGCTGTGTTGTAAGTGTATTGGGCTACTGCTTGCTACCCATGGTGATTCTGTCCAGCTGTGCAATCTTCTTCTCACTACAGTAAGTATCAGCATATATGACAGAATCCAGAAGGATTACAGTAATTAAGAAGTGCAGTATTATATGAAGCATTTCCATTTAAGATTTGGGGTAATTTTTGCCTTCAAAAATGTAAAGAAAAATATCCATACTGGAATGAACAAAAAAAGGAAGATTGCTGTTTCTATGTAGAGATAGACAAAACGAAGACAGAGGTGATTTGGGTTCTAGAATTGCCCAGAGGGGTTTAGGTATGTGACCCCAAAGTTTGGTAAATTTGAATCCAGTGTATGGGGACCCCTCTTTTTGACAGTCAGTCACAACTGAGAGTGGCTTTGATTTCAGAGAACCCCCTTTTTCTGTTTGCTGCTGTGTAAATCCAGACCCAGTAGTGGTTTGAATCCTGGTTTCGTATTTTAAATGGATTTATATAAATGGTTGTGTCATTACATCGTCCTTCAGTAACAACTCTCTTAATTCCTGTTTCTTCTCAATTTCTGTTGTAACATCTACAAGAAATCAGTCAACTCTTCATTACTAGACTAAGGGACAGTAAGCAAGGTGGTGGCAGGGAAATGCTAACAATCCCAAATCCATTTATTATTGTAATTAAGAAACTGTAATTTCAGATCAAAAATGTAATTTGAAATAGTAAATGTAACTAAACATTTATATAGAAGTTTGTATGTGCATGTAGCTAAATATGTATGTATAGAAAACATCTGTATATTCAGTTTTTTTCCTTCCTTCCTCTTAAACTGTGAGCTCTTTGAGGTACAGACTATGCCTCCACATTTGTACTCTGCCAAATAGAAGGAGACCTAACACCTGATTATAGCCCTGGGGCAGCATTGCAGTGCATGTAATAGATAACAGCTCCCTGCTTCAGAAATTTGAAGGAGAGATTTTAACTAATATTTTTGTGAGCTACTAGTCCATAAGGTGTGGGATGTGCCTTGCATACTGAGTAGAATGCAGCTGGAAATTGAATAGCTGCCCCTACTTATTTTATTTAGAAGAGCAGTAGTTGTGTATAAATACTGTTTTTCAGCATCTTTTGCTGGCATAAGGATTTTAGCACACTGAATTAGTCCACTTGCTTCACGTTTCCATGGAGCTATTATGGTCTAGCCTGGCAATGATCCATGTATTAAAGTGTTTCTAAGCTCTCTCTGACATGACAGCCAATAAAAGCACTGAAGGAGCCACTCACTCTCTGTTGTTTCTACAAAATGTGTATTTACTTGGTTACCCTATTTAATACACATTTATAAAAGGTGCACATATGCAGTTACAGGACAGATGGGTTTAGCTCCAAAACAGCTGTTACATTTGATCAGGGTGCTATTGTTTGTATCAGACAGTCCCTAAGTGAATACAGTACATTTGTAATATGCTGTAAAACTACTGCAAGTTCACACTTTTAAAAGCCCATAAATACTTTGTAGAGTAACTCTTTCTGGAGAAATTTGTAGGTAACTCTTAAAACCTTGCTGATGTTATCTGAAATAAATTTCTCAAAGAATTCTCCTGATACTGATTTAATCTTGTGCTGCTTTACTTAGCATGGGAACTGCTATACATACTAAGACCATGGACAGCAGCTCATTTCTACTAGTAAGAATTTCTTGGAAACTGGTTGAAAAATAGCCTGAGAGCTGGAGGTTACCTATGATACAGGCCCCTGGCTGAAGAGCTCCACAGGCCAGCTCTTTAGCCAACAGGCACTAGAGTGCTGCTGTCTGGGCCACCCTCTCTCTTGGGGGAGCCTATTAATTGATACCCTGGATGGAAAGAGAGCAGGCTGTCAATTGGCAGTTGCCAGTTGCTGAAAAGCAGCAGTTGCCACAGACAGCTCAAGGAGGATTTACCCCCCTGGAGAAGCCCCCCCCCCCAATCATCCTGTCAAACAGCGGATTGGGCAGGAAGCCTCCTGGTTTCCGTGTCAGGAGAATAGCCCTGACTCCATGCACTCCTTCAGATGGAAAAGAGCAGCACGAAGGGGCAGGGGACCATTCTCCAGCAGCAGCAAGCCTTTCCAAACTTGTGGAGACTTGCAGCTGCTGCACAGCTGTCCCCTACCTCTCACATGGAGGAATGGGAATGCATGTATTGGGGGCAGAGGACTGTTCTGTAGCTGCATGCTTCCCCCCAATCACATACCCACACACCCACACTCCAGGTGCACTGGGAAAAGCGCAGGCATGTGGGGAGCCTTCTCCCCAGGAGGCAACCTTCCTGGGACTCTGGGAAGGTTCCCACTACAGAAGGAGAATGCTCCTCCCGTGGTGGAAAGGTGGGGAATTTTCCTGTGCAGGATCTGCACCAGACTCCCTACATAGAGCTTTCCTTCTTGGACTATCAGGGAGCCAGTGCTCTCCCTTCCTCCCTCTTCTTGGGGTACGAAAAGTGATGTCCAAAAACATGTAACACAAACAGATTGTCTTCTAACTAAAATCAAGCGATGCTCTTAGCAAAGAAAGCTGTTGTCATAAACATGTGAAAAATATACCTCTTTTCCGCATTTTGATTTTTGGGAAAAACAGCCACGTCATTTTAATTGTTGGTGATGAAGTATTTAAAGAAGGAAACAAGATGGTACAAAAGGATTGGCCAATATTTGGATGCCAATATTTTGTGAAACAAAACTGTATTTTCCAAAGCTCTGGTTATGCCAGTCTCTGAGGGTATTATGCTTTGTGACAAGCTGATTAGACAATTATTCTAAGGGAATTAGTTTCTGGTCAGAATGGACTTGGAAGAACAGTCTGCAGACTTATCTTTTTCTTTCAGGAAACCCCCAAATCCCAGAACAGAAAGGTCACCTCTTTTACTTGGGATGCACAAGAAGGGAAATGAATATAGGGCAGTGGACTGGAATCCTAAATCCTAGATTGAAGCAGCTGATGCAAAGATATTGTTGTGAGCATGCCTATGGGCTGTGTGAATGAACAGTGGACTTGGCCTGCAAGACCCTCTACCTTTGGGCTCCAAGTTGGTAAATCCATGCTGTCCACAGATCCAGACTATGAATCTGTTACTAGTTCCCCCAGCTGTCACCCAGCCTTCAGTGTTTCTGTGTAGACTGCCACATTCAAGCTGAGCACCCCGGCACTCAAATGCCTCAGTAGGCTCTCACGGTACATATCCACATGCCCGACATGGGCTGCTCAGGCTGCTGGAGTGTGCTAATTAGCAGCTGCAGCCAGCTGTTATACATTTCTGTACAGCATTGGTAAAGCCACAGCTGGAGTATTACATTCAGTTTTGGGTGCTGCACTTCAAGAAGGATGTGGAAAACCTTGAGAGGATCCAGAGGAGGGCCACTTGAATGGTTAGGGGGCTGCAGGTAAAGTCCTGTGAGGAGAGATTGAGGGACCTGGATCTCTTCAGCCTCCGCAAGAAAAGGCTGAGGGGGGATCTAGTGGCTGTCTACAAATTCGTCACAGGAGGACAGCAAGGAATAGGAGACGCTCTGTTTACCAGGGCACCCCCTGGAATTACTAGAAACAATGGCCACAAACTGACAGAGAGCAGATTTAAGTTAGACATCAGGAAGGACTTCTTTACAGTAAGGGTGACCAGAATCTGGAATGGCTTTCCAAGGCAGGTGGTGCTCTCCCCTGTCTTGAGGGTCTTTAAGAGGAGACTGGACAAGCACCAGGCTAGAGTCACCTGGCCCCAGTGCTCTTTCCTGCCCAGGGCAGGGGGTCAAACTCAATGGTCTACTCGGCTCCCTTCCCACCCTAAACATCTATGAACCAGTTCCAACGTGGGCTAATCAAGTCTGGTGGAGCGTGCTAATTAGCATGCTCCAGCAGCTTCAATGTTGTGTATTCAGCATCCCCATGGTTCAAAATGATGGCGGGAATGCTTTAACTGAAGCTCATTGAATAAGCTTTATTGGTGTCCCTGCTGCCATTTTGAAGTGTAGGAAGCTGAACACCTGAGATGCTGTGGGTGCTTTAATTAGTGTCTCCAGAGAGTGCTCCCCCCACTTCCTTCCCCACCCCAGAACATGTGTAAAGATGCCCTCACTTGTCTAGTTCTTCAGGGAATCATATACATGGCACTTTCATTGCACCTTTCTGTCTACACTGAAGCATCTCTTGACTCTTCAGGTGAAGGATGACTTAATGCTACCTTGCTATTCCATTCATTATCAGTCCTGGTGCCAAAATTTGGCCCACACTACAAGACACATCAACCACACCTTATAACAGTCCCCTGAAAAGTTACATTAGCTGGGAATTGCCATTATATAGTATGCTCCTGCTACATCTTTTTCCTCTATACAAACCATGAATTTCCAGCTGGCTATGCCACCTTCCTTGCTTCTCAGTCCAAAGCAGGATCCAGGAAGCTAGATAGTTCTGAATGTGGAAAATCAAGGTGAAGGGTTAAAGTAGCATTTAGACTGAGGATATACTATCATGCTTGGCTTCTTTTTTTATGAGTTAAACCACATGAGGCACCGAGTGTCCTTAAATTTTGTTGCAGTGCTCAGGAACTGAAGGTGCTGAGTACCTTATGGGATTTGGAACTACATTTCCAAGAAATAAAGTGTGAACTTATTTGATTACACTAACAAAAATAAATAAATTAAATAAATAGGTTTCATTATGCCAGTTTAGTTAGCAAACTAATTTAGTCAAGATTATTTGTGATAGATAAGGATAAGTAAATATGTCTGATGTACTTTTTATGTTTGGTTTTATTCCGTTGATACGTTTGAAGAATGGAGTTAACACAACCATTCAGTAAGTGGCAGAGCTCCATTTATCCTGAAAGTCCTTGAGATTGACACAGGGAAAGTGTGTAACACAGCCATCTTATTATGTACTTCGACAACAGATTATGTGAATGAGCTCATACATTTTACAGAAGCAGACTGCAAATGCAAAATGCAAATAGAGTATGTGTGAAACATTATTTATTTGCAATACCTTGTTCATATATGGTTTGGATTCAGTGCAAGTCTTTCAGCAGACTCTGGCTCACTCACAGGACCATTGCATCAGATTCTTGGGTGCTATGTAGCCACTTTGCCCTGCAGCGCTGGCAAAAACTGGTCCTAAGACAATTTAGTCAACCAAGGGGTAGGATAGATTTTATCTCTTCCTCTTTTTTTTAGTCCAGAGGAAGACCCTAGGATTAAGGAAAAAAGCCTTTGTAGGATGTGGGCTTTGGTGATTTTTTTTTCTCTGTTACATTCTCCCAAAGTACATCCTTTGAAAAGGTCATTCATCACAGTGGGTCTCACCCTAGAGCCTGTCAACACCCTTCTGTGTGTCCAGCAGAGACGTAATTCCTGAGTGATACAAGGCTCTGTCTCCCTCAAGGTCCGAGTATGTTCCTGTTCCTGCCATACAAAACAAAATGCACTGCCTCTAGACCATCAGGCTGCCCCGGTGAAAACAGCAAATCTGTAGCATTGTTTAAATCACAGCATCTCATGCATGTTTATTTTGGCTGCTAGGGGACTTCTGCTCACTTTTGGAATTAAAAAGCTCACAGTGTTGTTTTTCTCACAGCCCCAGGCAAATTAGCTTGAAGCTTTCTGGTCTTCCAAGTAATACATTTGATGCAGCTGCTATTTTCATCCAAAATGAAGAAATAGCTTTTTGCTTGATGTTGTATTTTAATTTGTACCTTGCCCTTGACTTTCATTACATAAGTCATTCCTCACTTTTACCAGTGACAACAGCCTTAATAACAGCAAACTAAACATGAGCTAGGGTTTGATAAGATTTCCTTCAATACATAATAACCAGTGGACTCATTTTTTCTTTTTTTTTTTCCTTGGTAGGGGGATACTAGGAACATTGCTAGCTCTGATTATTGTTGGATGGTGCAGTCTTTCAGCTTCCAAAATTTTTACATCTGCATTGGCCATGGAAAGACAGCAGCTTCTGGTTGCTTATCCTTGTGCTTTATTTTACGGCCTTTTTGCACTTTTAACTGTTTTCTGAAATGTACTTTGTAGTAACCTTATTATATTTTTGTCATGTTTATTTATGTATTTATAGTCCTAGAATTGCATTAAGCTCCATTAACAAAATTAGATTATGTATTTTACCTTTTATTTGCTTAATGGATGATAATGAAATAAAAACAGGAAGATAACTTTACTAATAATAGTGTGGTGAAAAGGCTTACCTTTTACAATTGTTTTTGCTCAAATGAGAGTAAAAATAAAATAAGGCATGTTAGAAAGAAAAATATGAAGTAAAATATAACTAAAAAGGTTCTTATGTTCTTGTAGCATTTCACACAGAATTATATATATAACGTAAGGAGTGAATGAAAAGCAATAAGAACTTGAGTATTTCATAGGTGAAAATGTTATCATATTTAAAAATGTGTTTGGTTTATTACTTTTCCTGAACCTTTTTTTTAACTTGTTAAAGAGAAGCTGAATGTTTGCCTGATGGTGAAGACTCATGAAAGATGGCCATCAAAAGAAAGTTGCTACAACCTGCAGTGAGCAAACTACATATATCCTCTGCTTCTTAAGAGACGTGGCTCTGCAAAGCCCCATTGTATTGTACATAATGTACTATAATGCTAGATTATAAAATTGCTACTAAACCACTGCCTGCTGTCACTGCAGAAAAAGCACTGCACAAAGCAAAGGTAACTCCTAAATATGTTTCCCGAAAGGCAGAACTGCATTTGAGCAAAATACAAATCTCACCCATTTTGTATGGAGAAAAAATCATCTTCATTTCTTTTAGTCTTACAGGAATCTAACGTTTTCATAATAATGATGAAACACAGAGTGCACAAGTTGTTTCAAAATATAGTATTGGGAGTATCAAGCTATCAGAAGGGGATAAAGATATGTGGGTAGGCTGACCTTTTTGAAGAGGCAAGTATGTAGTAGTAGAGACACTGAATATAGTTGTAGAAAGGCCAAGGGTTAAAAAACACACAAGCACCTTCTGTAAAGGTAGATTTGAATAAATAAATAGTTGCAAATCATTTAATCAGTGTTTTTAGCTTATTGTTTTCCTTGTGAAATATTCATATTATCTTGATTCTTTTTCTAGCATATTCATTATTCAAAAATATTCAGTGCAATGTCTGCAAAATGTTGTACCTCTCTGGCCTGCTAGCAAATAGTTCAATATTCAGGACCTGAACTGAGTCAGGCCCTGATCCTGCAAAGACATTTTTGCATACTTAACTCTATTCCTCGTAATTATCCCCATGGAGACTTTTCTGAATGCTTAACGATTTGCATCATCATAAATCTTTGTAGGATCAGTTCCCAGCTGATTTTTATGATTGGTCATGTACTCCACATGCTGTATGATACTATTCCTTTATTGGATAAGTTCTTTAAGCCCTTTTGGCAGTGAAAATTAATATTTGCTTTTTTTAATGTTTGTGCAAAACACTTTGAAATGTGCTTTCCCTGAAGTCCTCCAGAACAGGATTCTTGGGAAGAAAATGTCAAAGAAAGACTAGCATGAATTGTGGAAATTGTTTAAAAATGTCACCATTTTTATGGAAAACATTTGTCCGATTTATCCACTTCTAAAAAAAAAAAAAAGATTTGTGTCATTTCATTTATTTCCTATGACAGATAGCAAAGGAATCCAAATAAATTGCTAAGAGTCTAAGTGGTCTTTCATTTTCAAAAGAAAATGTCACCATTGCATTAGCTTTGAAAACATGCCCCACATACTTGCATTCCTTATGCAACATGGTTTGAAAAAATGTCATGTATCTACTTTTTGGTACATGCCTAGGGCACTTCCATCTTCACTCTAATTGTGGTTCTGCAACATTTTTCCATCATGGTGTACCTATGCAACAGGAGCAAGTGCACAGGTGTGTCTTCATAGTAGCTCTCCCTAGATCTGTGTAACACAGAAGGACTCACCCTTAAAGCTTGATTCACTGCTGTCCAGTACCTCTTATCATTACTTACAACAGTGCAAAGTAGGTGTAAAAAGCTCAGATTCTTATCTGGTAGCATGTTACATCCACTTCTCCCTTATACTGGGATGAATGCTGGCAGAAGATGGGGTAGTATTTTCATCTAGACTATGGTAATAAGGTAAATAGTGAAAACCTTGCAACTTCGTCATTTTCAGAACAAATTCAACCTTGAGAAGAGAAAATGGGTAGTTGAAAGTAATGGTAATGCACAGCATTAAAAATACTGCAGACTATTTATTTTTAAAGAGTGGTATTTACATTTACAAATAGTAATATTTGATTTACAAATATTTACATTTTGTTAAATATCAGTAATTGAAGACAAACCATGCCCCAAGGAATTGAAATTCAAAAGTAAAAAAAATGACAAAATACTGGGAATCCTGAAGTAAAGAAAAACTTAGACTTTGTGGGGAGGTACAGACATTCTAAAAACCCAAGGCAGAATCAATCTAAGTTACAGCAAAAGCTTTGTTATCTGGCACCCATGGGGAATGGGGGAGGGGGGCGGGGGGGCAGGTGCTGGATAACAAAATATGCTGCTTAACTGAGAGGCCTGAACAGGCGTCTTTGCCTGTTTGAGTTGTTGCCTCTCCTGCCGGATCTGGGGCACCTCCCGCCACATCACCGTCCCTCTGTCGGGTCCCACGGACCCCAAGGAACAAGAAGGCAGGTCCCACATAGGCTGCTATGCCCCAGGCCATGGGGGCTCGGTAGCAGAGGCTGTTTTCCCCCCGGGCCATGGGGGCTCAGTGAAACCAAAAGTTCTGTGGTGGGCACTTCCAGTTTTGCTTCTACCTTACAAGCCAGCATGCCAGTTAATAGCATGCCAGTTTGTAAGGTGCCAGATAACATAGCTTTTACTGTACATGGTTTTCTGTAAGTGGCATCAGTAGTGAGCAGAACATACATTCAACCTTCAGTGGGGGAGAGGAGGTGAGGGCAAATCTTAGACCAAGTTCTGCCATGTTTACACCAGTCTATGTATGCTGACCTTCTGTTCTGTTATGAGTAGACTGGTTTCTGATCACTTATACTGTTAAGAGTGTCATGTCTGTACCTGGCCATTTTTGTTTCCTGTATTGACTAAGCACATTGTGCCCATCTGGCCTCGAACAGCTGGTCACGTGCTGCTTGGGCCCAGATGTTCGGTGGTGTTTGTCTGTCTGTCCCGGATGTCTGGCCGAGTGGGTGTCTCCCTCCAGTGTAGTCTTTCCTCAATCTTCCCTGCCACGACTTAGGATCTTGTTCAAGTGGTGGGTGTCTGACCACCGGGGGTCTCTCGACTATGGGACAACTGTCTTGTGATCTTCTGCAAGGCTCCACCTCCCCTCTACCTCACCCTTACACCCTGCCTTGATGGATTCCAGATGTCCTTCAAGCCAGTTCCCCAACTGTTCAGGCCTCACATACATTTGCAGAGACAGTCTTATCAGCCTGCAGGGCCTAACCCTCAATATACACTCCATGCCTCGCAGCTGCCTATTCTTCCCTGGGGCTGTAAACCACCTTTAGGTTTAAACAACACTCGGGCTCCACACACCTTGCATCACAACCCCTCCACTAGTAGGAAACATAAAATACAAACAACAACAAAAAAACACTGAGACATTAAGAGAGGCCTCAGTGAGGCCGCTAATTCCGAGAAATGGGGCACAAAGTGGCGGTAGTAATTAACTAGGCCCAGAAAAGACCAGAGTTGCCTTGGCGTTTGGGGGGCTTGGAACTTATGAATGGCCTCCACTTTATCGGCTAGTGGTCTGATGGTTCCTTGTCCCACTAGGAATCCTAAGTACTTTGTCTGGTGATGCGCCATTGCTCATTTCCAGATGTTCCACCAAGTGGGTGTCTCCCTCCGGTATAGTCTTTCCCCAATATCTCCTGCCACAACTACCGGATCTTGTTCCAGTGGTGGGTGACTGACCACCAGGGGTCTCTCTACTACAGGACAACTATCTGGAGATTTTCTGTGAGGCTCCACCTCCCCTCTACCTTGCCCTTACACCCTGCCTTGACGGATACCAGATGTCCTTCAGGCCAGTTCCCCAACAGTTGAGGACCCACATACATTTGCAGAGACGGTCTTATTGGCCTGCAGGGCCTAACCTTCAATATATACTTCATGAATCGCAGCTGCCTATTCTTATAGTTTCATAGTTAGTAGGGTCAGAAGGGACCTGAGCAGATCATCAAGCCCGACCCCCTGCCATGGCAGGAAAGAGTACTGGGGTCAAATGACCCCAGCAAGGTGTTTGTCTAGCCTTGTCTTAAAGACCCCCAGGGTAGGAGCCAGCACCTCTTCTCTTGGAGTTGGTTCCAGATCCTAGCCACCCTGACAGTGAAGTAGTGCCTCCTGATGTCTAATCTGAATTTACCCTCTGCCACCTTCTGACCGTTATTTCTAGTCACTCCTGGTAGTCCTCGGGGAAACAGGGACTCCCCTAGTGCCTGCTGGTCCCCTCTGACTAGTTTGTAACAGGCCACTACATTCCCCCTCAGCCTTCTCTTGTGGAGGCTGAACAAGTTCAGGTCCCATAGCCTCTCCTTGTAGGGCCTGCCCTGTTGCCCCCTGATCATGTGAGTGGCCATCTTCTGGACCCTCTCCATGCTGTCCACATCCCTCTTGAAGTGTGGCGCCCAGAACTGGATGTAGTGCTCCAGCTGCGGCTTGACCTGTGCCACATAGAAGGGGAGGATCACCTCTCTGGACCTGCTTGAGATGCATCTGTGGATGCATGACAAGGTGTGATTGGCCTTACTGACTGCATCCCCACACTGCCTCCCCATATTCATCTTGGCATCAATGATAACTCCAAGATCCTTTTCTGCCTCTGCACTGATGAGAAGGGAGTTCCCCAGCCTGTAGGTATGCTGCTGGTTCTTCCTCCCCAGGTGCATCACCTTGCACTTCTCAGTGTTGAATCCCATCCTATTCTTGTCCGCCCACCCCTGTAACCTGTCTAGGTCCGATTGTAGCCTATTCCTTCCTTCTAACGTGCCCACATCCCCCCACATCTTAGTGTCATCAGCAAATTTGAACAGAGTGCTTTTTACCCCCTCATCCAAGTCCCTAATGAAGACGTTGAACAGTGCAGGCCCAAGGACCGAGCCCTACAGAACCCCACTGCTCATATCCCTCCAGGTCAAAAATGGACCATCCACCACCACACTCTGGGTGCGGTGCTCCAGCCAGTTGGTGACCCATTTGACTGTGTAGGTGTCGACACCATAGTCCCCCAGTTTCTTAATGAGAACGGGGTCAGAGACAGTGTCGAAGGTCTTCCTAAAGTCCAGAAAGACTATGTCCACTGCTACCCCTACATTTAAGGATTTGGTGACCTGGTTGTAGAAGGCCACCCGTGTTGGTTGCCCCTAAGCATAACCTCCCCGCTGGCCCCTCGTGGACATGTGCCAAGATAATTCTCTCAAAAAGCTTACCCGGGATCGAGGTAAGCCTAACTGGCCAATAGTTTCCTGGGTCCTCCTTCCTTCCTTTTTTGAAGATGGCCCTATTCTAGTCCTCTGGCACCACACTGGCCCTCTTCCAGTCCTCTGGCACCACACCAAAGCACATCGAGTGCTCGTAAAGCCGTGCTAGGTGTCCCGCAATGAGCTCAGCTAATTCCCTCAGTGCCTTGGGGTGGAGATCATCAGGACCAGCTGATTTAAATACGTACAGTCCCTCCAGAAATTCCCTGACTAGATCTTCATTGACCCTAGGCCTGGTGTGCCTCCCCTGGGGCCTGAGGGGGTCCTGGTGGGAGGACTGATACGGTCCCTGCTCAGGAAAATGGAGGCAAAGACATTGTTAAATAGGTTAGCTTTGTCATCTGGTGTGACAACCAGATTTTCTACCATGTCTTGCAGGGGCCCCACGTTACCCGGTACCTTCTTTTTGCCCCCTATGTATTTAAAAAAGGACTTCTTGTTGTCTTTGATCCAGGTAGCCAGTCCCAGTTCCATCTCTGCCTTGGCCTTCCTGACTGCCCCCCTGCAGCCCTGAGCAACTGCAGTATAGTCCTCCCTGGTGATGGCCTCTCTCTTCCATTGGGTGTACGCTTCCCTTTTAGCTAGGAGACATTCCTGGATGCTTTTGGTGAGCCATGGGGGCTTTTGCGCCCCCCTGCTCCCTTTGATCCACGTTGGGATTACTTCCCTTTGGGCTTGGAGGATCGTCTTCTTAAGGAACAACCACTCTTCTTGGACACCTGACTCC
>NW_017729033.1:65154301-65156581 GCF_001723915.1 Gavialis gangeticus | reverse complement strand
CCTGTGTATATGTTCCACTCGTCGGTCTAGGCTGGGCTGTACTTGTGAGTGCTGCTTGGTTTAGCGGTCCAAGGCTTCCTCCTCCCTCGTCTTCCCCTTCCCCTGATGAGCCTATTTTAAAGCCCGCCAGAGGAGATCAGCCAGCCTAGAAGAAAACACACGCTTAACGTTAGGGGAAAGGTGGAGCCCATCCCATCCGAGCATGTCTCTCGTCATCATGTGCGGGTCGTTGTCAAGGAAGCCAAAGCCCACCTCAAGACACCATTCCCGAAGCCGCCAGTTGGTCTCTGTGATGCACATTTCATGCTGTCTACCATGTCCGTTCACTGGTAGTACAGAAGAGAATACCACCTGTGCACCTATTTTCTCTAGCACGTCCTCCAGAGCGTAGTAGTCCGCCATCAGGTGATCCAGGCTTCTCCTAGCCTTATCATTAGTGCCCACATGGATTTGGACCATGGAGTAGTAATCGGTGGGCTGGACCACGGCCTGGATCATCCCCGTCACATCCCTGGGGCTGTAAACCATGTTTAGGTTTAAACAACACTTGGGCTCCACACACCCTGCACCACAACCCCCCCACTACAGCTTGCTTGCTCCCCCTCCCTTCTCCCCCCCTACCTTTCTGCAGGGGGAGTACTCTGACAGCACGAGAGTTGTGGGGTGGGGCTAGGGGAGAGAGGCTGCAGGGAGGGCTCAATCAGCCCCAAAGTGGAGTTTGAGTCCCTCCTCAACCCAATAGGCAAATGCCTGTTGGGTCAAGGGGGCTGCTCTAACTCATGCCATGAGTTGAAGTTGGGGCCTGCACATCTGTCAGTGCTCAAAGACTGTAAACCAAGTCTGTTTGAGTGAGCAATCCCCAACCCACTACAGACCTGCTATATAGTTGGGAAGGAAATAAACAAGCTTTTGGGTACCACTGTACCCTTTCTCAGGTCTATTTTATTTAATTCATTTTAGAATTTAGTAGTAATTTAAAAATCTAGTAATTTAAAAATCAAGAGACTAACCATTAAATATATCAGTTTTTTTTTGTATGTTTGTTCTTAAAGATATATCATTGAATTTGAAAGTTTATGGGGTTGTTTTTAGTCTGCTACAGGCCCAAGGGGCCCTCCCCCAGCTACATGTCACTGTGGATGCCAGGCCAGGGCAGGGGCTTGGGCAGACCACATGTGCTGCTGTACACAGCATGGCTGTGGCTTGGGTCCCAGGGCATGAGGATGTACATCAGTTGCCATATAAAGGGCATGGACTTACAGGCACTCCATGATCAATGGTTGTGGTCAGTGGTGGCAGTTCACTGTGCCTTGACCTTTATGTGGCACTGCCACACCATGCTCCCTCATACAGCCTGACAGCCCCTCATAGATGTGGGCATTGGAGCGCCCACCCCACTCAAACTGGCACTGCAACTCTGCCTCACCCCACAGTGCCATGAAGTTGCCAGTCTCCTTCATGGACCAGTTGGGGCTCTGGGTGGTGGGCACGGGCATGGGTGATGATGAGGTCATCATGGGTCCTGCACTAGCTCTTTGGGCC
Source organism: Gavialis gangeticus (assembly GCF_001723915.1). Taxonomy (NCBI): domain Eukaryota; kingdom Metazoa; phylum Chordata; order Crocodylia; family Gavialidae; genus Gavialis; species Gavialis gangeticus. Next base: position 65,155,039 of record NW_017729033.1, on the reverse strand, counting down.
TCTGCGCAGCTGTCTCAACTGCTGAGCTTCAGCAGCTGCCTGCAGCACCCAGCACAGGGGCCCAGTGAAGGACTAACAGCCAAGTGGCAGAGGCAATGCATGGCAGCACCTGCAAGCTGAGGGCCGGCTATTGCGGGTGGGTTGTGGGCAGGTGCAGCTCATCCCAGCAGCCAAAAGCTGTGCTGTAGGTAGTGTTGTAGCTGGGCCTGTGTATCGGCAGGCCTGGCTAGAGCCTGCAGCAGCCTGCAAGAGCCTTCAGGCCTGAACGGTGTGGGCCTGGCAGCTGCACAGCTGTGCCATGTCAGGCAGCGGCACTGAGGTGCAGGTAGACTGGTGAGGCTAGCCTGCAACCTGCCCAGGGGGACATAAGGCTTGGAGTCACCTCAGGCTTTCTGCTGGTATGCCCCAGGGCTCAAAATGTCTGCAGGCTTTTAATGGCCTGAGGCAGGGGCTGCCATGGAGGCCATCCAGCCTGGGACAAGAGAGGCTCCCAACTTGGAGCCCTGGGGCTAGCCTCAGACTGGGCCCTAGTGGCAGGGCTGACTTGGGAGCAAATTTGTTCTCTGGTCATGTCTACAGGTTCATAGTTTCATAGTTTCTAGGGTCGGAAGGGACCTGAGCAGATCATCTAGTCCGACCCCCTGCCATGGCAGGAAGAGCACTGGGGTCAAATGACCCCAGTAAGGTGGTCATCCAACCTCCTCTTAAAAACCCCCAGGGTGGGAGCCTGCACCACCT
>NW_017729033.1:65130450-65153304 GCF_001723915.1 Gavialis gangeticus | reverse complement strand
ATTGGGAGTAAGCCTCCTTTTTGGCAAGGAGACATTCCCGGATGTTTTTAGTGAGCCATGGAGGCTTATATGCTCTCCTGCCCCCTTTGAACCTCCTGGGGATTACCTTCCTCTGGGCTTGGAGGATCGTCTCCTTAAGGAGCGACCACTCCCCTTGGACACCCGGCTCCCCTCCCCTCTGAGTCTTCATTCATTACTGTGCAGTAACTAATCATGAGTAAATTTGATACCTGCATTTGCAGAGGTATCAAATGTACTCCCGATTAGGGATTTTTACTGAGCAGTAAGCATGTGCACATGTAGACACATACACTTCCTGCGCAGTAAACTATGCTACTGCACAGTTAAGCTTCTCATGTAGATGGACCATTGTTTAGTTATAGTATATTTGCAGGCAAATGTCATATTTATCCTATGATAATCCATTTAACCTGGGGCAAAGTGCAGTCACTCAGAAGTCCAAGTCTTTTGTCCTGGGATAAATCTTAAAAAAAGTTTCCCACATAGGAGGTAGTAACTCTTTGCCTTGGAATACTACGAAGTTTTGTGCAATTATTCTTGGATTGCATCATTGAATCAATGGCAGAAAGGCAGCACTGCATTCAGCCACTCACTAAACCCTGATTAGAAGGACAGAGTTTGTACAATTCCAAGATATCTTTGTTCCAGAACAAACACACAAACAATTTATCCAGGGACAAATGCAATAGCTGTTTCTAGCCTCAATTAACTTCTACAACCTTATTCAGCATAATTAAGTTTTGATAGCGTGGAGGTACTACAATGCTTCTATTACTAGCCCTTAGGTTGGAGCACCAAGCTTCTATATATTTACTTTCTACTTGAAGCAAGAAAATCTATCTTTCTTATCCCTATAAACTTATTTGTTTATTTGATGATAAATGCAAACACAAAAAGTAGTCGGTATATAGTATGTTAGTTGACACTTACCCCTGCTTAACACGATAAATGAAAATGGCTGTAGTACAGTGTCAAATCAGTATTGGAGAATCATGTTCTTCATGTTGCAATTTTCTCTTCCCAAGTCTGAGGAGGAAGAGTTTGGCTTCTTTAGAGTACAATAAGTAGTGAAAAATGTACCCACTCTAAAACAAGCTTTACAACTTTTTTTTAAACAATTGTAATGCTGAAGCAGTTAGAGGAAGTTTAGTTGAAATTAGGCAGGAGATAATAATGCTTAGGAAGAGAGATTCTTTTCATTTTCTAATGTAAATCCATTTGATCTGACCAAAGTAGGAGGAAAGTTTGACAATCAGTTGGCACACTGCAGTACATTAAGAACATCACTGTCAGTACCAATATTCAAGAAGAGGGCTGCAGTGTGCATGTCAGAGCATTTCTATATTACAAAAAATTCTAGCTATCACAGTGGTTGTTACTCACTAGTCCTATATTTTGCAGGTACAGTGCAGTAAATGAGGCCTACAAGTCACTGATTACTGGTTGCTCCTCACTTGGTGTGACTGACTGCAGGGATATTAAAAGGCCAGCGAGGTGTCAACTCAATGAATAAGCTTGTTTCTTGATGCTATACAGTAAAATGCACACTCAGGTTGCATCCAAACATGCACGGGCATGCACTTGCAGTGGCACAAGTTGCTGCAGTGTACACCCTTGCATGTACCCTTCACTGTGGGACAAATTGTCCTACATCAGGCAAACTCCCCTTGTCCAGCTCCTCCCAGCTCTTTACCCACTGAGAGCAGGAGGGTGGGGCAAGCACTGGTGCTGGCCCCAATAGTCTTACCTGGTGGCCTGGAGCAGGAGGAGTCCAGGTCAGGTAGCATGGAGGCCAGGCTAGCAGCCAGAGCATTCTCTGGATGGCCCGGCCTCCACGTATGCCAGTGCATACTTGTTGGGCATGCATTGCACTGCTTTTTGCTGGTGCTTTTTTTTCCTATCAGGAAATCCCCATGCCCCGTGCTGCAAACTTACAGTGGAAGGCACATTTGATCATTCGCCATGTGTGGTTTGCAGTGCCACAGAGGCTTGTAGCACTGCAAACCACACGTGCCAGGACATCTGGATGTGGCCTTAGTGTATGTTTCTTTCATATAAACTTTTCCATGTAAAACCACAGGAACATAGTACCTTTACTATTTTAAACAAAAGACTGTTATGCTTTTAATGCAATGGCAAGCAAAGCAATTCTCAAACCATGCTACTATTTAGGCACTTCACCTAGGTCACTGAAGAAAGACTTTAGAAATTAATTTGCAAAACCCTAGGTAGTCTTGCAAAGTATCTCCAATCTTAAGGTTGCTAAACTGAGAAAACAGTCGTCCAAGCACATTAATGTTAAGTTTCCATACGTCCCCTTAACTTTGCCTCTTGTTCAAAATAACGGTGGATTACATTTTATATGGTGTTATGCTAGGTATCTGTGGCATAAAAAAACAGTTGGTACAAATTAAGGTAGGGACAGCCTTGCAATTTGGGTCTATGAGAGTGTGCTATGGCATGTCCTGGGGTTTTCTGCTTGTTTTGAAAGTAAGTGAATATCAGGAATCAGTGAATGGAGCATATTTTGCATAAGAGGGGTCACAACCTACATAAAGGTATATTACAAGTGGTCATCCAGAAGAAGCATGGAAATATTTTACAGACATGCTTAGAGTTGATTCAGTGAGCTTTATTTCAGGTGGTGGTGTTCCAGCCGGGGCCAGTTTTGCGGTAGCAATATTCTGCTTGCTATTTTAAACTATCAGGATGACATGTTCCACATTTGAAATGTTACACAGAGGCCCCCGCCACACGCTACACTTAAGATGTGATTAACCAGTTAATCATGTCTTAAGCTGGGACAGGGTACATGTTCAATCAATGAATGGTGTGATAAAATGAGAAATAAGCCACAAAGGTATTCCACAAAAACTGTGCAGTAACTTTGTGGATAGTTCCTATCACACCATTAATTGAACGTGTAGCCAGGGGTACCCCTGTGTCTAGGAGCCTAGAACAACTAACAGGTCTCCCAGCCACGGGTGCTTGTAACTTGCCAATGCAGAGGGAGCTCAGGATCGTAATCCCAGACTCCCCTTGGACTAGTAATAAGGTGTGATGGGATCTGAATCCCATAATCATGACTCCCACATGCATGTGTGGCATGGCAGGAAAAGTGATTGTGTGGGTTTTACATCAAATCCCATCACACCTTTACCAGAGTGCCTGGCAGAGGCCATAACTTAGGACAATACACAGGATTACTAAGGGATGGAAGCTGCTAATTCATGTTTTATAAATATATTTTTTTAATATTTTAGCAAAACAGAACCATAATCAGGGGGAATACTTTGCTATGATATTGATTTTTGAAACACCAAGGAGATTAGAGACTTCTTTCTGCAACATATACTACACATTTAATACAAAAGAATGGGTGGTGGAAAGTGATGGTAACTGTCATTATCATCATCATCATTATTTTATATTCTACTTATGACTTTTTCAAGCATCAACTCATACTTGCCAAAGTGAAGACAAAATATGCTCCCAGTGGTGAATGCCGATTTCATGAACTGTATTCCTTACAGCCAGGGACAGACATTACATTTTTACCAGTATAAGTAATCAGAAACCAATCTATACCTGTAACAGAACAGAAGTTTGGCACACAAAACTGGTCTATACTTGGAACAGAACAGAAGTTTGGCACACAGTCTGATTTAAAAATGGCAGTACCCTGTCTCAGATTTGTACCCCCGACCAAAGCGTGAAAGTGTGTTCTGTTCACTATCAAACTAAACCATGCTGCTTACAGAAAACCACGTAACTTAGATTGATTCTGCCTTAGGCTTTTTGAATGTCTGTACTTAGCCTATGCTACCTAAGGTCAGGACACAACATCTGTGTATGTCTTGTCTTAGTGCTCCATTATCACCAGTGTTTGCTCCAGATGCTTCTCAAGTATCCATTCTTGCATATTGGCATTATTTGTCCACCAAATGATCATAATTGAACTCTGCAGTAATATTCAATCTCTGACCTTTACCTGTAGCAGTGATGTGTGTAAACAGAGATTAGCAAGTATGTGTGTTTTGAAAATTTGCCTTCCTCCCCTGTAGTCAAGCCTAGAGTCAACATAAAGCTATTATTTTCTTGTTCATAAGTAGTAGCCAAAAAACATACAGCCATTCAGTGTGTCAAACACAGAGAAAGGCCACAAAGAGTTCTGGAAACATCATTAACTCCCTACAAGGTTAAAGCCCATCGATCTGCCTGAACCACTCTGGGAGACAAAGAGTATAATTACAGGGCAACCTTCAATTGTGGACACTCTTTAGACAAGCTGACAGCCTGATCCAAAACCCACTGAAGTCAATGAAGAAACTCCTAGTGACTCAACAAGCTTTGGAGCAGGCTAGTTAGGAAGTCAACATACTGTCTATAGATAATACTGTTACGGGACCTGTGAAAAAAGGATACCAGTACCCTAATGCCCACAACAATAAACTGTTTACCATTATACCATGGTTGTTGTAATAAATGTGTTCAAGTCACTGTTCATATGTCAGAATTGCAAAGGCTCATGTTTCTTGTCAATGATACCTCACTATCTGCTGCCTTTTGAGATTTGTAATACACATTCCCCTATGTCGACTCTCTGAAAATGTAGCCTCTTGCTGTTCTCCTCCATAAAAACTACATCACATTTGTTTTCATTATAGAGTCTGTAAAGTAAGCAGCATGTGCACCTTTCCATTTTATGGAAGACATAAATCTGTTGTCAGTGAAGTAACTGCAAAACTAGAGCATTTTTGCCTAGCAAAAATGTTCAGCCCAGAACAATGTACTGTTGAGATACAGGTTGTAATACTTTAGCAATCACAATATATAAGTGTTTTCTACCATAAATACTTGTAATCTCATAAACTATCTATAGTGCTAAATGACTCCTGGCCTCTTAATTTTTTTCCCATTTTCTCATTTTCCAGCTTAAGACTCCCAGGAGATGTTTTTATTTCTGTAGCATCAATGATCTACAGGTTATCACTACTGATACTATATAACTTGCTAAAATGCTCTTCAGAAAAAGAAAGCCAACATTGACCTATAATAAGTGGTGATTTTCTACCTATAAACCTATAGACTTAACTGTCTAAACAGACTTTCACCTGCACATGATTCTTCATGGCACATTGCTAGGAGAGGTCAAGGGTTGTGTCTCAACCATGTTTGCTAAGTGATTTGGAAGAATAACATCTGTGTTAATGACAATATGCTCACTATGATTACCAAGCACATTTACTAGACTTATGGTCTCATCATTAGCTTAAAGAATACCAGTGACCTTGGTGCTGCATCACTGAACTAGATGAATGATGCAGTTCACAGTGATCTGCATAGAGTTGCATAACAAAGACCTTGGACAGCATGTACAGGCTGTAATGGAAATACTTTATTTGCTATTACAGAAAGGAATCATTAAACTTATTTTTCCATAATTTCAAATGTATTGCTAATGAGCAAGAAAAGAACACAAAAGCACCAAACAAGCATAATTTTAAAAATAATAAATAGCAGGGGGAATAAATGATCATTTTTCATTTCTGTAGAGTCCAAGGGGGTAGATTTTCAAAGGCACAGAGGACAGTGAGGAGGAACCCAACTCCTATAGAAAGTCAGTAGGAGTTGCAAGTTTAACTCCTGTTTCTGCCTTTCATAATCCTTCCCTCCTCTCCTTCCAGCTTTAGAAAACAATGCATGAAAAGAAATAAGGAAATGCTCGTGAGCAATAGCACAATCATTACAAAATGAAAACTCCTGGAAACACTTTGGCAGTTGCAGTTACTTTTTGGTATGCATCTGACCATAAGACTGAGTTACTGTCAAATAGGAGTATGAAATGGCCACAGCAAAGTGTCCTAGAATGCATCCAATGTGCATTATGAGTAGTAGTAGTATTTGTATTACAACAGCATGTAGGGGCCATTCAAAGTGAGGACCCCTACAGCATAGAGAGCCATAAAATTGAATGTTCAGCTGAAAAGGTCCAAGAAAATCATATCCTTGGTGCTTAAGGGCCATAAAATGGTCTACCATATTACATCTGCTTTTCATAGAACAACATGATAGCCATGCATTACTGTTCAAATAGCTCTTTTAAATTGCCAGTCTAATGGCAGAAGTACACTTTTGATGCACTGCAGAATGGGAAATACTTTAGACAGTTATTCCTTGTGAAAAGCGGTAATGGCATTTGGCTCTTCAGAAGTAGGCGTGATAATGTGATCTCCTCTAAAGTGCACTTGTGCATTTTGTGCAGTGAGTCAATTTGCCAGGGGAGGAAAATACTCAATGACACTAATATGCACAAATAAGAATGAATGCAGAATAAATTTGCTTACATTTCAAACTTTGTGCACATAGTGCATATAGATCTGCAAAGCATTGCAGAGCAGCAACACTGATATCTCCCATCTGCATTAAAATGCCATAAAAAGGTGCATCACTGAATAATTGTTGGCATTGCATAAGTAGTCTGATGACTGAGACATAAATACCAAGGAAACATCCTGCCTCAGTCAAAAATTACTTATCTGAAAAAAGAAATTCTTAGAAACAAATGAATATATATGCTTTTGCTTAGTATTTCATAGGTTGCTGCTCAAAGCACTACTGAAGGGTCAGTCAGTCACAGTCAGGTTATGCATTAGTGCTGGCATTTTCTAGGATACCAGGAGGTTACTCAGTTATTCTTGCTGCAAATGTAGAGTAGGAAATCAGTTTATAAGACCTTTTTCCAGAAATGCCCTGTGAACACAGCACTGTGCATGCAAGTAGTTGTCTTTCAAGGTAGTTGTCTTTCAAGTGAAAAAGCAAAGACACATGGCATATTAACATCCATCAGGGATCAGTCAGTCTTGGCTTGTGTTAACAGCAGAAAATAGAAAGCATTTTTGCTGATACAGCAGCAATGTTGGTACTGCCTCCCAGCTGTCCTGGCTATGAAGTACATATATGCATATAGCAGCACTGTTCTTATGGTATGGCCATATGTTTCATTACCAAAAGAACTGTATTTCTCTCATGACCACAGACATGGCTCTTCCACAGACTGTGTGGCTGATTTTAGTAAAACCTATAGAAAGGCTATATTGTATCATATGATTTAGCAGATTCAAAGACTGCCCTCCACCTCAGGGTAATTGATATTTATCTCTCTAGCCAGGATCACTGGTGGATGATATCATAATGAAAGTTTCCTTTGGAACCTTAACATAAGTAGGGACCTACTGAAATTGCAATTTCCCAGATTTTGTGAAATCCAGCATTACCCATGAAATCAGGCAATGCCCACAAAATCTGCAGGGAAAAAAATACTGAAAAGAAAATGCCAATTCTCCAGAGGGAGCCAGCAGTCCTCAGGGCATTGAGGCAGCCTGCTGAAGCAGGGAAACAAGGAGAGAGCTTTACCAGGAAGATGACTACTGCCTCCACCCTTCGCCGCTGATTGGCTGTGAGGGCTGCCTGTCATGTAGCCCCACCCATCACCACCAATCAGTGGCAAGGGGTAGGGCTGCATAACAGGCAGTCCTGGCAGCCAATCAGTGGTGAGGGTGGGACCATCAGGGCCCCTTGGCCAATCAGAGGCAGCCTGCCATGCTCCACCTGTGAAATGGCTGTCAGGCCCTGTGGTCTGCTCATGAAATTGGGAGGCAGCTGTTTGAAATTTGGTAGGCCCTAGCCATAAGAATTTCAAAAGAATGCAAAGAAGTACATGTTATATGGAGGTGCATCTGTGTCTGTGTTTGTAGGTATAAAGGATAGTGAAGTCAAAGAAATGCAATGGCATTGGTCTGCAGACTACCTTTTATCTTGAGTCATTAGGTCAGTCATCCAACATTGAAGAGAATGCAAATCAACAGGTAGAGGATAGCTAAACAGTCTAGTAGCTTTTGAGGAGGAGTGGTATGGTAGTGCCTAAGGCCAGTCTTGAATAGAATCCTTGTGTTTGGCACTGTATAAACATATAGTAGACATTTCTTCCCCCCAAAAGCTTACATTAGCAAAAAGTGACTAAAACAACACACAACTTAGTGTAATCTGTTTCAATGAAATCATAACAAATATTTTTCTATATGTATTATGGCCTGAGCACCCCAGAAAGCATCTTGAAGGCATTCTGATCTTGAAATACATAATACACCTAAATAATCCTTGCAATATGATATTAAGTCACTAGTTAAAAAGAAATAATGATTTATGGTTGTACCTCAAGTACTGCATTTTTTGTTCGTTGTACCAACAGTTATGTATTCTGATTGCCTGACAAAACAATTCAAGCAATATGCAAATCTATGCAAACACAACTTATCAAAGGTGTGGGGACAATAATGTCATTGATGAAAAAATCTATTGATAAGCACAATGTTTTCTCTTTGTATATGAATGAATTGAATAATTTCCCACTCACACATGCAATACCACATACAGTACAATTGTGTATCAGTATTTCACAGGGTCTTACAATGGTTAAAGCAAACCATTAATGAATCACCAGGGACAGTTGATGAAATCTGGGATGCAGGGCTAAACTGTGGCTCAGTACAGACATTTTGTATGACCTTAAGCAAGTCCATCAACCTACTGATTTCTGTCAGAGTTAGGTACCTAAACATTTTTGAGAATATAGGTTTAAGTCTTTCCTAAGGAGGAAAAATGTATTCTTTCTACCGCACAAGGTAGGATAAATTGATTAAAGTTTACAAGTTGGTATGCAGAAACTAATGTAGCACTATATCTGTTTAGATGCTTTGCATAGTCTTCTAAGGACTATCTATCACAGTGTGCATGGTCAGCAATAACTTAATACGGTGGTTTATTCATCATATCCTGTTCATATTCTGCCTATTACTGGCTATTTGCAGTCAGCATTTTATTTTGTCCTTCATCTGCCACGTGGCTTTTTAGTAAAAGGTTTCATTTTGATTTTTGACTAGATCTGGTTGAATTTTTTAATGACAAATTTCATAATCAAACTATCTTTTTATCAGATCAGAAACAACATTTTCCATTTAATTTTGATAAACACGTTTACATTTTCATCTAAAACTGGGAGACTGAAAAAAATGGGTTTCATGTTTAGGTTGTCAATAAAAAACAAAAACCTTGAAAAATAAATTTTAAAAATATTTAGCCCTAGTCCTCTTCATTTCTTAGTCCTTCCTTAGAAAGCTCAACTTTTTATTATCCTACCCAAGCAATACAGGTACGGGTGTTTGTTTCTTTGAAAAATGTGTACAAATATACACACCAATATTACCCATATATAGAAGTTTGATATATGCTGTTATTGCTGTTGACAGTGAAACCATTTTATGGACTGATGCTCCAAATGATTACCGTTAACACATTACATGTGTCTGGCAGCTACATGTAGGAGATAGTGACTTCATATTGTGCCTATTCCATGATACATGATTTCAATCTAGAACAGACTAACAGACAACAGTACATTGAGATACTGTGTAATTACCTGGTGTTGCAATGTCAGCTTTTTTACTGTGCAGTTTCCTCTTTCACATGGGAATGGTTGATATAACATGAATTTGGTTGTATTTAAACACTAAGAAACATTAAGCAAAACATATGTGTACATGTAAGGACTTGTGCTGAGCACATGGGCAGATCTAGGATTTTGAAAAAGGGGGTGCAGTTGGTGTGGCCCGTCATCACATATACCACAATGCATATTTTTCTCCAGTTAAAGAGAAACTAGAAGCTTTACTAAAATGCTAAGGGGCTAGCACTACATAATTCAGTTTAGATCCAAGCAAAAACAAATATAATTTTATTAGGATGTGCACTGATTTGCTAGACTAGTGTTCTAACTTCAGTGTGTATTAAAGTTTGAACACTAATTTGAAAAAACACAAATTAGGCAAAAAAGCAGTCAACTGATATTGTTTTATCAGTCCTCTAGTCATTATAGCTAAATGTGCATCTCTTATTCAGATTTATAAAACAAAATCTAGTCTTCCTGAGCATCCTGACAGTGCTTCTAATACTTCAGTGTCAGTCATTTCTACACATGACTTAATATTACCATACCTGAGTTACGATTTTTAGGTAGAGCTAACAACAGTTTGCAGGACTGTGAAATAAACTAAAGATATTACCAGGAGTGACAAACAAGTAGCAAAACTGAAGGAAAAAGGATAGCTTGATTAATGGAACATCAAGACTATTAAAAAGGAGAGAGCATTATTAACATCTGTGAATGGATGAGAGATTAGCAGGAATCAAGTAGATTATAATGAATCATGAAGTCAGTTGACTCTCTCAGGGCTGCCTGAGTGGAAATGCCACTGCCTCTCTCAGACAGTTGTTTTTAAAGCTGGGTGGAGCAGGAATCAAGGGGAGTGCAACTGCGTTCACCCTCTGCTTGGATCTACCTGGGACTGAGCACTACCATATGCAGATTCACAAAATGTCTGCTATACATAGTTTCCTACAGCAACCACAGGACATAAGAACATGCAGCCATGTTGTTTTAATGTCAGTGAATGTGCCATAATGGACTGTGTTTACCTCAAATTAATACTGATGCACTGTTCCTGTGCCCATGTCAGTGATTCTCAACCAGGTTGCTAAGGCAGATCCTTTGAAGGGTTCCTGAAGGTGTGAGGAAATAAGTGAGATGCAAGGTACAGATAAGCACACGCTCAGGCCTGTCTTTGTCTGGATGATTCCCCTGCCCCTATCCACAATGCCCAGCCCCTCTGTAAGGAGGTAAGCCCTGTAATATTTTGAAATTGGATGCCATGCAATTCAAAAAGGGATGGATGGATACCTTGAGTCCAATGAGGGGTACTTTGAGTCCAGAAAGGTTGAGAACTGCTGACTTATGTGCGCACACCATGCAGTGTGACTGCAAGAAGGGGCACGAGAAGAGAAGGCAGCAGAAGCAGAGCAGTGCATTAATATATTCAGGGTTATATTCAGGGAGGACTGGAGGTGCGGTCACACTCCCTTTTGATTCCTACTCCACTGAAAGTTTAAAAAAAACGACCTAATAGGGAGAGCCACATTTCTATTCAGATGGAGTCGAGGGAGTCAACTGTCCTTAAGGCTCATTATTTATCTACTTTATTACTGCTTAATCTCTTCATTCCATGTTAACATTCCTAGATCTTCCTGTAATCCAGCTAGCCTTCCTTCTACATTTATCCTGTCTATTATCTACTCCTGATAATGTTTTTCTGTTCACCCTGCAGCATATCCAATAAAGGTGTGCTAATGCCGATAGATCTAAACTGTAACATTGTCCATAGGAAACGTAGACCCACAGCAAATCAGACACAGGATGGGGATGGGCAGGGTAGAAGTAAGATGAGCTGTGCAGTGGCACAACAGCCAAAGGCAGGAGGGAATTGTACAGGTGAGGCAAAGTTGTAAATTACTGTAGTGACCCTTTCCTTGATTATTCACTGCAGCAGCTGACACCAGCTGTGGGAGGCTGAAACAATAGTGCAACCAGGTTAGCATAAACTGGGCATGGGTATATGAAAGGGGTTGGTGTCCCCAGGTAGGGGTGCTGCCAGCAGCTGAGTCAAGTCCTTCCCTGCTCCCAAGTGCTTGTTTCTGCATGTTGAGGGTGGAGGGCAGTGAAGGCCTGCTAAAGGCATGCTCTAAGGAGTGAGAGGAGTATGGAGGGGTAGTTTACAGCCCTTTCTCCACCTCCATCTGTCCCATGGTCAGAAGCTGAGGGGTGGGGAAACTGTTCGGGAGGGATTTTGAAGGCCATCTTGAGGCCATGGTGGAGTGTTTGGGGGACCCATGTGTTCAAGTACAAGGTACAGTCCATGGCCATGCTATACATATCTGTCCATAGGTAGGATGTTGAGGGAGAACAGCTGTACCTCTGGCATCAGGTGCCTGCCACACCCTGGAGCTGGCAGTCAGCTCCCCTACAGACTTAGTTATATTTGTTTTTGCTTGGATCATAAAATTAATAATATAGCTCTAGGCCCTTAGCATAGTAGTAAAGGTTCTAGTTTTTAATTGGAGAAAAATGTGTTAGCATGATGCATCATCCTCTTACACATTCTCCTCCCCCCTGCCTACCGCCATTTCAAAATACTAGATCCACTCATGACTGTGTTGCAGGTAGTTTTACTTTCAGGAATACAAACCTGACTTAAGCTGTTCCTCACATTTCACCTGTCTAGGTTCCCTGCAAAATCACTATGTAGATTTATTTGCATTACTCATACCCTTTTCCACACCTCTTTCATGTATTCTGCACAGGATTTGGGCCACATATTCACATATATTACATTCATATGACTGCTTGTCCAGTCAGTATGCAAGTCAGACCATTCCTAACAAAAAAGGAAGTTATGTAATAGTTTAAGTAATATCTGGGGGGAAAAAAATCAGTAGTAAGGCTACCAAGAAAAGGGAAGCGGGGTTGAAGTGTCACTGTAGCCAGAGCCTTAGGGAAAATGGCACCCTAAGTGAACTTGTAATTTGGCACCCTGCCCCCAAGATAGTGGTGCTACTGCAAGCAGAGGCAGACGCAGGCAGGCACGGGCACAGGGCACAATCTAGTGGGAAGGTGGAGTTGGATGGTGCACCAGGCAGGCAGGTGGGTAAGCATCACTGCTGCTGTGTGGGAGCAAGGTGGGTGGACTGGAGCAGGCACAGCCCCACCCACGTGCCCGACCATTCAGAAGCAGTGGCTGAAGGCAGGGGGCAGGCTGAGCTGGGCACTGCTCCTCTGGCCTGGGGCATGGATTGGCCAGGGCAACGTGGGGTGGGGCAGGGGGCGAGCACAGGCTGCTCACATGTGTGTATGCATGCATATATGCGCACACATGCGTGTGTGTATGTGTGTGTGTGTGTGTCTGTGGTGCCTCCCTGACCACAGAGCCCATATCACTCGACCTCTACTGCCAGCTCTGATCGTATCCATGATGGTCAGGGTTTTTTAGTGATATCTTTTATTGAATGGACTGTGTAGTTGGGAGAGATGTACCTGACCTGAGGAAGTGCACTTTGTGTCCAAAAGCTTATCTAATCTCTCTCTCAACTATGCAGTAGTTCCAATAAAGATATCACCAAGTAATTAAATAAACAAATAAACTTGCTTCAAGGAAAGGAAAGAAACTTGCTTTTGATCCCAAAATACTGCAATTTGTCTTCTCCATTTCAATTTATATGATGATAAACCTGTTTATAAGTATTGTTTAACCAAAAGCAGATGCCCTTTTCACTTCTACTTGCTACAATGAGGGGTTAGAGCCAGCCTTTACTTCCCCCATAAACATCTGTGGCAGCATCCAGATGAGCACGGTCTCATGGTATGTGGTACTGCAGATCCATCTGTGGTGCCACACGCCACACATTGAGGTGTTTCCTGTACTGCTACCATGCAGTGCAAGGGGTTTTTTCTGACCCCTGGAGATCCAGGGGTAAAAAATACGGGCACAGAAAAGAAGTGGGATGGCACATATGGAGGCAGTGCATGTTACCCAAAACCAGAGCTTGGCCAGCCGGAGCCACACTCCATTTGCTAGCCAGGCTCCAAGCTGCAGGACTGATCCAGCAGCAGCTTTCCAAGCCCCCAGGAACCCAGGTAAGGCTGCTGGGGTCAGCATAGTTGTTGGCCCCAGCCTCTTTTACCCCACCTGAGGTAACCTGCCGTGCACCAGAGGGCACATGGCATAGGCATTCCCCAGGGACAACCAGCAGCACTAGCTGTTCCTGGGTAATCAAATATCCATGCTCATCTGGATGCAGCCTGTGGATACAGTTCAGTCTTCATTTTGTGTATGCAGTGTATGCCACTGGCTACGGTAGATTCAACTGAGGCACAGGCTCAGAGATTTTAAGATAAAAAGAACCACTTTAATCACTTATTTTTTCCTTATGTATAACACAAGGTGTAGAATTTTATCCAATAATTCTTGGAATAAAGAGAATTATTTTTCTCTTTTACATATATGAATGCTATTGAACACAATTACCTGTGCTTGAACTAGGGAAATAAGAAACAGATTTTACTCTCAGTTACACTGTGGTAAATTCAGACTAAAAGAATAAATTCTACTTCTGGATTTTAAAGCTGCAAAATCAAGATGAATGTTTTGGCCCCAAACCCATTTCAGAGCAAAACTAGAAGATCAGGAAGTTTAAAGAGCTATAAACAGAATGGTTTTCAAGCCTTCTGTAGATTGCAGACTAACTGGTGACATGTCTGACAAAGAAGAGTTTGTGTTGGCAACATTTTGTACGCATTTTTAATGAAAAAACAAACAAACTTGGGAGTAGATTCCTTCTGGTTCAGACAGACATTAATCACTAGAAGCAGGTACTTGTAAATAAATTAACTGATACCATAGCCTCCTCTGCTTTTTTCCCTCTGCATGAACTGAGAAATCACAAATATACCTCAGGGAATATGGTCTTATTTGGAATCAGAATCTGAATGTGCCCTTGAAAAGCAATATATAGCAAACAGAAGTAAAATAAAATGCTTGTCTAATAAAAAAAAAGTAAGAATATTTGGTTAGTTTGTACTCCTGAGCATTTGTGAAATTGAGGTCGGTATTGTAAGAAGGATCAATCAGTTCCTAAGTCTATTTGTTTAATACAGCAGTACCAATTCATCAGTAATTTATTGTGAAAAGACTGGTAAAGTTTGTGGCTTGGGTGCAATCCATTATTCAATACCCAACTTTCTCATCACTAAGTGTTTACACAAGATGCATATTTATCACTGCAGCTGTATTTTAACCTACCAAAGGAGCTAATTTTTTCCCCTCAATGCAGGAAAAACATCCTAGAGATAGCTACTTCTTTGCGCCAAGCGTATGCATACTGGCAAGGGAGTCATTAGGTCCACCTGTTTTTCTTCTAAGAGTGTTAGGGCAAACTATGAGTACTATATACTTTTTTTTTTATAAGCACAGTGACAATGGTTGTTTGTATTATGCCCCATGCATCGTGCTGCAAAGTTACCTCTCAGGGAAAATTTTAATTTAGAATGTGCATATATTTATACTGAGGAAAAAGTGTTACCTCATGCACGATGCACTTGTGGTAACTGCTAGCAATGAACCCTTTCTGTAAGCTTTTTCCATCTTCTTAATATGAAACTTAAAAATAATGGACCATATGTTCACCTTCTCTACACAGCATGAAGAAGGCAAACACACACTGTACTCAGCAATGCAGGCTCCGAAAGCAGCAGCTATGTGCCATACTGCCTCCAGCTACATAGCCACACACAATCCCTCCAAGATTGCAATGTAACAGTATGAAAGAAAGTGGATATAAAGAAGAAAAAGTGAAAAATGTTCCCATGCATTAAGTTTGCAACATAATGTAATGCTATCCACCGTAGCACAAATGCTTTTTTCATAGCCTCATCCTTCTGCCCTCTGCTCGAATGAGGAGGTACTGCAGACATTAGGGAGTCTTTGCATAGCTACCAAGTCACTCATACTTCCTGAGTTGCAGGGGAGGCAGGAAAAGAAACAGGATTATTTGTGAAGAGGGAAAAACATGGTTCACAGAAACTTGAAATCTGAAGTGTTTGGATTGTCCCTAAGGAACTCCAGGCTTCACTTAGCTTAGGGACAGAAGTTACACATAAACCAGTATAAGTGATCAGAACCCAGTTCAAATCCGTAACACAGAAGTTCAGTGCGCATAAACTGCTTTAATATAAGCCTGGATGGATGTAGTATCAGACTTAGCTAATTTAGGTTAAATCAGTTTATTGAACTTCTGTCCCAGATCGCCTCCACTCACAGGGTGGGCAGGCTAGCTTTGGCCCAAACTATTTGCTCCAGGTGAGTAAGGAGGCATGCTCTCGCACCCCCCAGCTTCTGGCCTGAGCCACTGCAGGCATGTGGCTTCAGTTCCAGAATCAAAAGTGAATGTCTGTTCACTTATTTATCAGTTCAGTCTACACAGTTTATACTAACCTGTGAAGACTGAATCAATTCAGTCTTGAGCATTTTGACTATCTGTAGTGATAAACTTGCAATCTCTGTAGTGTACAGCCAGCTTGACTGTTGCCCTTTTCATGTTTCTTTGTTTTCTGGGGTGTAAAAAATATAGTTTTACTAACCTCATTTTAAAATGAAGTTCAGGGTCCATTATCAGAAAGAAATTAGCTTTTCATGGAAACAGAATTATAGAAATAAGATATGGCAAATAAACATTTTGTTTTCTTGTTTGTCCCTTTGTCATTGCAAGACTTTTGTCTACAGTAGAGTAACAAAAGAGCTAAGAGCACACGATATGAATAGCTCTCTGAAATGAATATCTGAGATGAAGCTCCCTGTGAAAAAGGTACATTTTAGGGCCTTTTGAGAAACCTGCACAATAGGTCTACATTTTAATATACATTTAAAGTACAGTAAAGAAAATGTGGACAATGTTCAAAAGACAATAGTCTTTTGTTGTGGGAAATGGTTTTGCAATGCAAATGATTTTAAGTGCAAGAACAAATGCTATAGAACCAAAACAACATGGAGTGTACACAATAAATGTGCAGGTCAAACCAAAAAACACAACTAACACTTCACAAGGGCATTACTAAAATGTTTTGGCTTCATCCAGTTGAAGATAACAACACGGAATCCACTGAGAGCCTTATAGCAATTCTACAACTGTTTAATTTAGAAGGCAATTCATGAAGTGTTATTTGGATTTTTTAACAAGCGAAAGGGGGGAAACTTAAAACAGAGTTTAATACAAGCTGCTTCTGTAATTTCACAGTAGGATCATCAGAGACTACTTAAAGGAGTAAAGTTACAAAAAACCCTCTGTGCTTCTAAAACCAAATATAAAGGTGATGCAACACAGAACTATAGACAGCTTATCAAGGATTCATAGACAACAGATTTGTAAGGACCCTTGGGAGATCATCTAATCCATCTGCTTGCCCAAGAAAGGATTATCTTTATCTAAACCATTTCTAGCAGAGATTTGTCTAGATTGTTTTAAAAATCTCCAATAACAGAGACTCTACAAACTGTCTAGGTAATCTGTTCCAGTACTTAATTTTCCTTACAGTTAGAGAGTTTTTTCTAAAGTCTAACCAAAATCTACTTTGTTGTAGTTTTACCTCAATAATTCTTGTCTTGTCCTTTGTGGACATGTAGAACTGTTTATATCCTTCCTTTGTGCCCTTTACATATTTAAAGAATATTAATGTGCCTCCCCTCAGTCTTCTCCAGCCCAAACAGACCCAATTCTTTCAATCTTTGCTCATAAGTCATGTTTTCTAGACCTCTGATCTTTTTTTCTGTCCTTCTCCTCTGGAATCTATTTGATTTACATCTTCGTTAAAATGTGGCATCCCAAACTGGATGCAGCAATCCAGTTGACACCTAAACAATTCTGAGTGGAAGAATTACTTCATTTGTCTTATGTATAATATATCTGTTTATACATCCCTATAGGACATCTGCTTTTTCTCACTACAGTATTGTTGACTCTTGTTCAGTGTGTGATCTACTGTACACACCAAATCCTTTTCTGCAGAACTGTTGCCTAGCTAGTCATTCCCCATCTGGTATATGTGCAGTTGATTATCCCTACCTAAGTTTTCACCTGTCCTTTTGAAAAGCATCATATTTATTTTAGATTATTTTCCAGTTTGTCAAAAACTTTTTGAATTCTAAACCTATCCTGCAAAATGTTTTTGTACTTTCCAGCACAGTATCACCTACAAATTTAATAAGTGTACTCTTTCTTCCACCATGCAAGTCATATGCAGCAGTACCAGGCACAAGGCAGAGCCCTGCAGAATCTCTCTGGATACCTTCCTTCAGATAAACCATTGTATTTAACTGCTAAATCTCTGTGTTGTTAAAACTAGGGATCCTGTATTGTTCAGCAGAGGAAGGCTGAAAGATTCAGCTGGGTCAGCAAAGTATAACATTCTTGCAGATTAAAAAAAATGAATGGTAGCCCAAACAAAACAAACTTTGGACAAGACAGTTGATGCCATTTAGCATAGTACTGGAACCTTGAAATAGATGGAAAAAATATGCCTGAAAAGTTAGCTACTCCTAAAATTTGCAAGCCTGTACAATACTTTTATGATATGGTCAAGGATAGAGGCAAAACTTGAATAGATTTCAGTATTTGGATTTACTCCAAGGTTATCTGGAGCAAACAGAGCATCTTGATAGTGCCAGTAATGAAAATGAATAATTCAATTTTGCATGTGAATCAGTATCTTTACCGAGAACAGAGGATATTGTTTGCCTCTTAAACTGGACATATGCTCTTCTTTAAAGCGATGAAGCCCAAAGCCACCTATCAATCTAACAAGAGGTGCTTCACAATTCAAATACTATTATTCACCTATTATTTAAAAGAGACCACAGATTACAGAATATTCTTCATACTCATTGCTACTTGGATAATGTACTAATAACAGGAGCTAATTATGAAGCTGTAACAAGGTGGTCTATCCACTTAAGAAGGGGCAGCCAGCGCTGTTAAGGATCTGGAACTGTGGGGCATTCTGCTAGTAAGGGAGTGTCTCACTAGGGTCTTAAAGCCCAGACGGGAGAGCAGAAAGGGGAATTATGAGGGAACAGTTTGCAGGGAAGGAGCCAGCTGTGAGTAGAACAAGGAGCCAGGCTGCTCTACCAAGGCCAGAGCCAAAGGGGTTGCCTCCTAGGGTGCCTGTAGGGGAGACAAGTGGGGAGACTGCTCCAATGCACTGTAATTACTGCATATCAGAGCAGACTTGATTAATTGAGTCTCCTGGAGCGTACTAATTAGCATGCTCCAACAATCTCCGCATCTCATGTATCAGCATCCCTGCACTTCAAAATGATGTTGGGGATGCTTTAACTAAAGCTTGTTCAGTGAGCTTTAGTTAAAGCATCCCTGCCACCATTTTGAAGTTCAGGGATGCTGATACATGAGTTGTTGTGAGCGCTTTAATCAGAGTGACCCTTGGAGCTGCTCTAATTAAAGGGCTCTCCCCCACCCCCGGTGCACATGTAAAAACACCCCCCATGCCCACCACAGAGCTTTAGGATTTAGTTTTGTTTGATTATTTGTCTGCTTGTTTGCAGCTTAAAGACTGTGTTTTAGTTGGGAGGAGTGGCTGAGGAGCTCCTCAGGGGGGAAACCCGCATGCCAAGCCAGCAGGCTAATCAACTCACTTACAGAAGCTAATTATGTGAAGCTTCAAGAAGTCCTGGTGATGTTTTATGATAGCTGCCCGTATAACAGCAGTATCCAAACTAATGGTTGTAACCCCAAGTGGGCCATGAGCCCGATGCAAATTAAATTCCAAAAGTGAGGTCACAAGACTAGAAATAGGATCGCCAGCAGAAATGCTGACTTCTTATACAGCCAAGAGGGAGAGAAGCATGGGGCCAAGAGGAAGAGAACAAGCTAGAGGATGCACAGCCCAGTGAAATGAATTATTGCTCTCTCAGAGAGCAGGCCTTGGGTTCTAGCCAGGTCCCTTGCTTCGTATGGGGCAGAAACTTCCCTACTGCTCTGTTGATTTTATCCAAAGGATAGTAAAGGCTGGGGATTCTCCTAGATAGAAGGTGTCTAGCAGTTAGGTATTGCATGATGAGCCTTTGAAGCTAGTCCGAATTGCATAAACCATACAACAAAGGTGAAGGTTTAGTTAAGGCATATACATAATTCAACGCTGCTGCGCTATTCTCCAGGAATGGCCAATTATTACCCTGGTTCTTGCCTAACACACTAAGTGTGTTACATCCTGAAAATTAACTTATACACAGTAAACACAATGAGTATTGGTTCACACAGTGCACCAATGCTTTTGATGAAACCAAGCTTGTGTCATCCTAATGATACGCTGACATTCTGAAATGTATCATTTCTCATGAAGTCAACTTGTGATACTTCCCTATACAAAATGGGAGTAATGATTTTATATGTAATGTACAGTCATGTTGACTGGCCTGTTAACATCAGGTGAGATCCGAATTTTTTTTGGTGCTTAACGGGACTTAGGTGGAATTTAGGTATCTATATCACAAAAATCAATCCAAATCAATCCCATTCCACCAGCCAAAAAGCCACTTAGGCTCTTAAATTCATTAGGTACCTCTATTCTGGCCTGAAAATACCCACTGGAGCCTAGATTCAAGAGATTTTGCATGCTTGGAAAAGGTTTGTATTAGCCACAACAGGCATCTAACTCCTGCAAAGTTTGGTTGCAATGCTATTGGTCCAAAGTCCACCTAAGTTCTTAAGACAGCCACAGAGCAATCTTAGTGACTGATGTTGACAGCATGCATTCAGTTCATTATGAAACAGTTACTTTTGCTCCTGCCACTAGTGCTTCTGGGCAGGCTGGAGACTGAGGTGATGGTGCTATCTAACACTCACTCAGGCATCAAAGGCACTTTTACACATGCTCCAGGGATTGGGGGGGGGACACTTTAATTAGAGCAGCTCTCAGAGCCACTCTAATTAAAGCACCACTGTGTCTCCTATTTCAGCATCCCCACGCTCAAAAATGGCGGTGGGGCCACTTGAACTGAAGCTCATTCAACAAGCTTTAGTTCAAGCATGGGGACGCTAATACATGAGATGCCAATGCCAGACCGCAGCCAGCAATGCCAGCCATACCTTGTCATGCATCCAAAGATGCATCTCAAGCCAGTTCAGAGAGGTGATACTCCCCCTCTGTGCGACTTTGGTCAGGCTGCAATTGGAGTACTGTGTCCAGTACTGGGCGCCACACTTCAAGAGGGATGTCGCCAGCTTGGAGAGGGTTCAGAGGAAGGCCACCCGCTTGGTGATAGGACAGCAGGACAGGCCCTATGAGGACAGACTGAGGGACCTGAACCTGTTCAGCCTCAGCAAGAGGAGACTGAGGGGGGAGCTGGTGGCTGCCTACAAACTCATTAGGGGAGATCAACAGCAAATAGGCAGATCCCTTTTCTCCCCAGCACCACCTGGGGTGACGAGGAACAATGGTAATAAGCTGACGGAGAATAGGTTTAGGTTAGAGATCAGAAGGCAATATTTTACAGTTAGGGTAGCCAAAATCTGGAACCAACTTCCCAGGGGAGTGGTCCTCACCCCTGCCGTGGGCAAATTCAAGAGGAGGTTGGATGATCACCTGTCTGGGGTCTTGTGAACCCAGCATTCATTCCTGCCTGTGGCAGGGGGTCAGGCTAGATGATCTGTTCAGGTCCCTCCTGACCCTAGCTACTATGAAACTATGTAAGAGGCTGCTGGAGTGCAGCAATTGCTATGCTCCAGCAGACTCAATTAATGAAGGCTGCTCTGACACTCTGGAATTCCAGCACATCAGAGCAGCCTTGATGCTCATGTACAGGTGCCCTTAGACTCCAAGGAGGTATTGGAATTCAGATATACACATCTCTGCCCTGTTGGCTAGCTCTGTGCACTCCCTGGACAGCTGGATTGTGGGATTCAACTTCTAAATGGCATAACGAGCAATCCATACCAGGGAATGAGCCTAGAGAGAAAATGCAATGCCTAGGTCTCCCCTTTTATGGCCTAAGCATCCTTACTGATGGCACTTAACCTTCTTGGGGGAGCATGCCTGAAATTTAACCATTGCAATGTAAAAGAAGTGCTAACAAGTTCAGTTTCTAGATCTTTTACCTCATGGAGCACCATAGAGAAGCTCAGAGATAAGTCTGAGAAGTTAAAAATGTTTGCCAAAACATGTATAGGAGACAATTTACTCAAGATGCAGATCATCAACCTTTTCTTTGGATTTAACCCATAAATTGTCCCTAGCAGAGACCCACCCTGCTTAGATAATTACCAGATCGCTGCCTTGGATCTGAATGTCAGATGCATGTAACTTCCCTGTGGTTTAGGTATGCTATATAGGAATTGGATTTTTTCTGTAAACTCATTCCCTGGGTTTGGATTATTTGGTATGTTTTTGGAAGTGCAGCTGTCCATGTTTCAAGATTAGTACTGAACTTCCTCAGGACTTCTCATTTTAAGCACACCCTTCCCAGAATGTCATCCTTGTGTGTATCTGGGTTTATAGTTTACCCCTTCAAGGACAACTGAAAGGTGAAGCATATCACTGTAAAACTTTGCAGATTAATTTCTAAAAGTAAAAGGTTCTTAACTTTAGGCAAAGTTAAGATATAGGCAAAACAAATAAAGAAGCACCCTTTGCTATTCCCTGACTCAGGTTCCTCCTCACTTTTGATTGCTGTTTGGGGTTAAGTCAGTGTGTTCTCAAAGTTCCAAGATCAGCATCTTGCATGTTACTTCTTCTCATTGCCATGAGATTTGTGTGGCAACTGATAACACAAACTGAAGACATGGCAACATTATGTCCAAATTGTTGGCAAATACAATACATGTCTACATAAACATGCTCCTTAACATCCTAAGGAGGAATGGCCAAATACCCCATGGCAAAGATTCCTCATTGATTACACCAGACCATTTATGTGATATATGATTTTTATTCAAAGAGATGTCTCATTGAAATGGTTTGAAGTATTCTGTTTGAATTTAGCTAATTTAGCACAAACGGTGAAAGTGTTCAGTTCGTGTCTTCAAGTACAGGAGCTCCTGAATAGATTATAGATGACAATGAAAAGCAGTTCAGATCTGAAAAGTTTCAATTATTTGTCAAAAGAAACAGTATCAAACATGTCAAATCAGTTTCTTACCATCTTGCTACAAATGGATTAATGGAAAGAAGCAAAAGCAAGCGCAACATTGGATCCTTGCTAAACCAGATGGGACAACTGACAACTGATGCCCAGGAAAAAGCCAACCTATTAAATGGGTACTTTGCATTGGTCTTTCATTAGTCCCATGGGACACCCATGCCCATTACAGGACAGGGAGGCC
>NW_017729033.1:65110306-65125450 GCF_001723915.1 Gavialis gangeticus | reverse complement strand
AAAGGGAGGAAAGTGGATCCAGCAAACTACAGGCCCATCAGCCTGACCTCTATCCTGGGCAAGGTCTTGGAAAAGATTATCAAAGAGGCCATCCTTAACAGACTAGCTGACAGCAATATCCTGAGGGATACCCAGCATGGGTTTGTTTTGGGTAGGTCTTGCTTGACCAATCTCATTTCCTTCTGTGACCAAATGACCTATCACCAGGACAAGGGAGAAGAGATTGATGTCATATATCTTGAATTGGCTCCGTGGTTGGACCCAGAGAGTGGTGGTTGACAGAAGTCAGTCGTCATGGTGCCCTGTGACCAGTGGGGTCCCCCCAAGGCTCTGTCCTTGGACCTGTATTGTTTAATATCTTCATTAATGATGTGGACATTGGAGTCAGAAGCGGACTGGCGAAGTTCACCGACGATACCAAACTCTGGGGTAAAGCATCCACACCTGAGGATAGGAGGGCGATCCAGGCTGACCATGACAGGCTCAGAAAATGGGTGGTAGAGAACTTGATGGTGTTTAACATCGAAAACTGCAAGTTTCTTCACCTTGGGAGGAAAAACCTGCAGTGCTACCCTGGCTAGCACCATGGATTAAAGAGACTTGGGGGTCATCATTGACCACAAGATGAACATGATCCTGCAATGCGATGCTGCAGCTACTAAAGCAACCAAAACGCTGGCTTGCATCCATAGATGCTCCTTGTACTCGGCCTTGGTGAGGCCGCAGCTGGAGTACTGTGTCCAGTTTTGGGCTCCACAATTCAAAAAGGATGTGGAGAAGCTTGAGAGAGTCCAGAGAAGAGCCATGCGCATGATCAGAGGTCAGGAAAATAGACCTTATGACGACAGGCTGAGAGCTATGAGGCTAGCCTGGAAAAGTGCAGGCTCAAGGGTGATCTGATGGCCACCTATAAGTTTTTCAGGGGTGTTCACCAGGATATGGGAGAACGATTGTTCACCAAAGTGCGCCACGGGATGACAAGGTTGCATGGTTATAAACTACTGCAAGACCGTTTCAGGCTGCATAAGGAAAAATGTCTTTACTGTCTGAGCCCCCAAGGTATGGAATAGCCTGCCATCAGAGGTGGTTCAAGAACCCACATTGAATGCCTTCAACAGAAATTTGGATGCTTATCTTGCTGGGATCCTATAACCTCAGCTGACTTCCTGTCCCTTGGGAAGGGGGCTGGACTCCATGATCTTCCGAGGTCTCTTCCAGCCCTAATGTCTATGAAATCTATGAAATCCAGACATTCAAAAAAGCAATTTGTTATGTCTGTGGATAAAGGTAGCTTACAACATGAGAGCATGACTTTTCTTCTAACCTATAGAAACACAGTAGATAACCCCTACAAATCAGGCAATAGTGCTGCTGTTTATGGAATATAATTTAAGGTCTTTTTTCAGTATGTTAAATCCTGGTCAGAAGACAGACTTTCTGAAAAAATTGTGGTGCGTTCAAATGACCACAAATAGTCACACCCCGCATTACAGTGTTTGTATAGGAGAAAAAGTATTAATGTACATTTATCCTGGGTTATTTTCAATTTAATGCAAAGACTAATGGAGCAGGTATGTAATGCAAAGCATTTACTCTGGAGGAAATGCTGTTCTCTAGTGTACTTTGGAAGAAGTGGATTTAGACTGGAGAAACTTACTCCTGTGTACATGTCATATGCCACTATGTGATCTCTGGGGCCTTATGTGTTGCATAGCTGGTCGGGTGTGTAGCCCCTCCCCTCAACTAGCCTGCCACAACTTTGATGTTAAGCTATCAAAAGAGGGGGTTCAGAGGAGATCTTCCTGGGAGGACCTCCCGACAAATGTCAGTACTCACGATTGCTTGGCATTATGTTCCACAGGACTCTGGCTGCCCTACACCCCATCCACTCGCCAACCAGATGGGTGTCCGTATAATGGTAATTTTGGCCCTGCGGGGGTTGCCCGTAGCTTGCTTCGAGTGGGGTCCCACGTCTGAGTGGACTCAGTTGACTCTCATCCTTCCGGCCTCAAAGCATGGCCTGCCTTTCTCTAATCTCTTTGATTTTCCCTTTTTTGGTTTTTTCCTTCAAAAGAAATATTCTCCTGAGGAGGAGAGGGCTGTGGAGTTGCCTCATTTCCCCAGCCTCCTCCAGGGGGCTCAAATGCCTCCTCTGCCCTGCTCCCTACAGGGAGCTTAAATGCTTCTTTTAGTTTGCCTTCAGTGGGGAGCTGGAGGTCTTCCCCTGCTCTGCCTCCACAGGGGGCTCCAAGTTTTCACCTGTGCTGCCTGCGGGTGTCACACAGGTTGTGCTGCTCCTCTCCCACTCCAGAGCCTCAGTACATCTAACGTGCTGCCCACCAACACATTCTCTCTCCGGCTCCCCCTCTGCCCTGTTTCTGGCGGGGCTTTTAAACTTTCCCAGAGCGGCCGCTACGGCTGCCATGATTGGTTTAGCTGTTCCCCACATGGGAAACAGCTGATTAAACAGCTGGTGTAATGCTGACTTGTGCAGCTGCTACCGTGGTCCCAGCTCCTGCTCTGGCTGCCTGGCAGGAGGTAAGTTATCCCCACCAGGGATCTGTTTCCGGGGTTTGGGGGCCGCAGGGAGTACCCTCCCCTCTTCGGGAGCCTGTGGCGGCATCTCACTGCCACACAATGTCATTGTTGTTTTCACTTTCCAGTAGTCATTTGCTCAACACAAACTTCGAACTAGTGGTGAGGCCTAGTAACTCCTATTTCCGACAGCCAGCTCAAGAGGTACTCATGTATTCACTACTTACTACAGTAAACTTGGTGTGTCTACACGTGTGCATTTACTGCGCAGTAACCAAAATTGCTGCACAGTACAGATGCACGTCTACATGTGCATGTCTGTACTCTGCAGTAAATATGGTGTCTTAGGCTGACTTGAGCATAAATTTGATACCTGCATTAAGTTTACCCTCGATTATTTACTGTGCAGTAAGACATACGTATATGCCTTACTGTGCAGTAACACTGCATGCTGACCGAGGTGGGACTAACTTTAGTCCCAAGTTAGTCCACACACAGTGTTAATGTACTTTAATGTCTGCTTATATAGACACCGGTGTATTCCTGCTTACTATGCAGTAATTTACTGTGCAGTAAATAAGCCAGTGTAAGTGAACATATAGACATGTCCACTGTGGAATAAAATCTGAGATCAATTACTCTGGAGGAAGCATGTCATGCCCACATCCTCCATGAGAAACAACTAAGATAATTCATAGAGACTTAAGTCATTAACTAGGTCACAGAGTGAGACATGCATAAGCCAGCAATAAACTCAAGGCTATATGCTTGCTGTCTACTGAAAGTACCAAACATACAATAGAGGCACAAAGAGTAACTTGTAATGGTACCAGTGATCTTGATGTCCCTGTTTCTATTACAAATAATCATAATGTTACAGAGCATATGGATATTGCTGATTCACCTATACCAGATACCTATGAGTGTGATGCCTATGAGATGTTACCCAGTGGGAAGTCATAAATTATAATTCAACTCTCACGTTTAATTAGTAACATTGTATATTTAGTGATAGTAATGCATTTGCAATTTTTAATATGTTCTTTTAAATTAAAAGGGGGAGGAGGATGCAGTGTAAAGCATTAGTTAGTATGCCTTTGAAGTTTTGTGGAGCTTCCTGTGTTTCTTTAGAAACCTGCCAGAACAGCAGTGTACATGCATATATGTGATTATTAAACATGGCTATTTGGACTCTACTGTGTCTGTATGTTTCTTTTCTATGATATTTATGGGGTGAAGAGTACCTTCACCCCATACCATATTTGGGTTTATCTTAAAGATTCATGATCCAAGCTCTGGAGGCTTCCCCAATTCAATCCCCAGTGTTAGGTACGACGACAGCCTTCATAGATGCACAACAAAGAAATCTTTCACTTCATTTTGATTCTAACAGCAGCTTAATCACGGGCCTGAGGCAAAACCCATTGACATCAGTGGGACTCTTTCCATCTAAAGCATGTTGGATCAAGTCCAATTATTTTAAAACAGGAAAGCTACCTTGCAACAAGAAGACTTCTTTTAAAACTATGAGCGATGATGAGTTTGAAAAAAAACATCTTAAAAATATGACTATGCAAAATTTTGGTAACCCACATTTTTCTATGGTATTTCCAAGTATATTATCACTATAGTATATAAGTGTGACTTAGATGTCCTTGCATTTAGAGATATTGTACTGTATATTAAAAATATCGAGGCAGGTGTTCTCAGGGTCACAAAAACTAGTCAGATTATTTGCTGTGAATACATTTCCAACATATTTAGCCTTTTTTTTTTCTTATGAATTGCTCACACATTTTTTTGAGAATTGCACTGGTCATTTACTTGTGTTTGCTGAATTCTGTGTAATGAAGGTCAATTTTATGAAGTCTCCAAAGTGCTCTCTTTCACCTCAGACTTATCAAGGTACCTACCTACCTTTTAAGCATAGGATTTCAGTAGAACATGTTGAAAGTTAGATATATACCTGTGTGTAACAGGGAACCCTAACACTGTTACTAAGAGACAGGGTGGTCCCTTTAAGTCCAGAACCTTCCAGTCACAGCTGGCCAGTCAAGGGGTTAAGGCTTAAGCCCTGCCAGCCAGTCAGGTGACAGGAAGTGGAAAGCCAGGACCCTACAAATGGCAAGTGGAGAAGGCCAGAGGGGCAGCAGGGAGGTGGACTCCCAATGACCAGAGTGCCACAGCCGCCATCTCTTTCGGAAGACTACACCATGCCCTGAGCCATCCTCATTATCATCTAAAGTAAGCAGGCATGTTGCCTTTCTTGTTTCTGTATTATTTTTCCATTATATGGCCTTAGAAGCCTATGTTAAGTTATAGACCAGGGGCTTACGTTTTGTTTGTAGTTTTATAAGACCGGTGGTTTGGGTGAGGCTATTTGGGGAAGGAGGAGGCCTCATTGGGGGACCACTGCAGTGTGGGGACCCCAGCACCAGAGAGGGTGCAATATTCAGGGGTGAGCTCACCCTAGCACCAGAGAGGGCGCAGTATTCAGGGGTGAGCTGACTCTAGTGCCAAGGAGGGGCAGGAGCCCAAGTGAGGTTTTCTTTTGAGAGCTAGAGCCTGGGAATCAAACCCTGATTAATAGAGGGTTTTTTTGACTGACCAGCCTAGCTAGAGAGAAAAGGGGTAGGCCCACAGTGGCCAAGACCCCAACATAAAGAGGAATTTACAAATACCATCTGCGAGGCTTGGGCTGTGGTGTAGGGGAGGAATGGAGCTGCAAATAGCACCCCCTGGCATCGGGGCATACAATGGGCAGCCTCCCACTTAATTAACAATAATTCATTAACAACAAGGCATGGTAGGAGTGAAGGTAGGTGGCTGGCCCATAACAGGTGGGTGGGGCCACCAGTAGACGGACCCCAAGCAGGCCCACCTGTTACACTGTGACATCCCTTGGTAGTTGTGCAACTCCTGCCCCAGGCTGGCTTCTCAGGGTATCCTTCCTTTTTCTCTCATCTGCCATACCTTGATGTAATTATTTTAGTGTTAAAGGGAGGCTTCCCCAGGGTCCCAAAGTGAGTCCTAACCTGTTTGGCCAGTAGGTCCCTCCCATTCCCACCTGCCCCTCAAGCACTAAGAGGTGGCCTGCTTGGCCCTATCAGTGCCTCAAGGCACCAGTTGCCTTAGAGGCTATTCATGGCCTCCATCCTCCCCTGTAGTCATGTCCATGCCTCCAGATGTTACTCCATCATCACCCAAGTACTATCCTGTACAGGCTTCAGCCCTCTTAGCTTTAGCCCACTGGTTGCTCTTTCTGTGGGCTCCTAAGCCTAGGTCCACCTGCTCTGGCTTGGCTTCTCTATCTCAGTTTTCCCTATGTTTTCACTTGATGGGCACCCTGGCCAGGTCTCACTCACTATCTAGCTCAAACCCCTGGTATCCATGACCAAAGTGAGACGTCTTGTGGCCATTGTGCCAGCCCCCTGTGCTCCTGACACAGGTGAGGCTGCTTGCAACCTCTGTACTAGCCCTGCCCCCTACTACCATGGTCTCTGATACAGTGACTGCACCCCTGTGGTCCTTGACTCTGTCTGAGCTGTATGCTCCTCAGGTACCCCCTTTGCTCCTTATCACCCTTACTAGCCATATTTAGTCTTCTGGTCTCAAACTGAATCAGAAGATAAAACCAACCAAAAGTGACCCCACTCTGGGTCATTGCCTCCCCTACAAGCCATAAGTCACCCTTAGCTCTTCCCTTTATGGGACAGCTTAGGTGCCTGCCAGTCCCTCTCCTGCAACCATCTCCCTTGAGAGGTCCTCTTTCTGCAGCCTGCAGGGCCAGACTGATGGCCTATCCTCAGTCACTGAACTTATGTCTCCAAAGCCCCACTCCTTCCTGTCAGATGGCTCTCCTGTCACATGCAGGGGTTTCTAGTTAGGTCTGATGGCCAGCATTCCTTCCTCTGCCACAGTTTAGTTCAGTTGCCTGCAGTTATTATTTCTGTGCTGGAGGTCTGCTCCCGGGCTGCTTATTTCAGTACAGCTAGCTCCAAGATAGGAGCTTCTGTGGTAGCTCCTATCCTTGTTGCTCCTGCTCTGCATGCTCCCAGCAGCTAGCCTTTGCCCAGCTGCCACCCCTATACAGCAAGCTTATCCTGCTGCAACCACCCCTTAAAGTAACAGGAGCCTCTAGATTCCTGTTACACAACCCAGCGGAACTGTGGTCTTTATCTGAGTACTCTACATTGCTCATAGTGTGTACATAAGGAACACAAGGAATACCAGAACAAATGAATGTTTAATTCCCAGTAAATAAAAAGTGCTAAATACTATTGATCAGAGTCCTACTATGAATGGAGCAGGCAGGCCACACACAGCCACACACAGCACAGGACCACAAGAGGTACTGTTGTCCTAGTTCCCAAACCAGAAGCAACGTAGCTGCATTCATGTGGTGCTGTGTGAGGACAGCTAGCTCAGCTTCAACATGTTGCTAATTAGCCAGCCCACAGAACCATGCTAATGGTTGGAAGCCAGTGTGAATGTGGCATGTACAAATATGGTTAATTAGCTGTGGGACAAGGAAAGGGCCATGCTGTAAACAGCAAAAGCAGACATACTTCATAGGGAGCACAGAAACCTGACACTTTGGCTCTGCTTTTGTATTGTAAGATGCCCTTTCTAGATGTGAACACAGGTATGCATTTGAGCAGTCACTCCCCGAATATTTATGTGAATATAAAATAGTTAACTTGAATGTTACTGAATAACAAATGCGCAATTAATCATGCTTAGAATTCAGACCCTGGTTTTAAATAGTTTTGTTGCATTTGATCTACTCTAACTGTAAATCTTTACTTTAAATCTGCCTTTTTTAAGAAGATATGGTAGCTCCTCAATGTGCCACAAAGATAAATTTTTCCTCTAAGACAGTTTAATTTTTAACACCTAAAAAGCAGTTTGGGAGTAAATAGCAAATTAATTTGTATAGGGATCACTCCTAGCGGACATGAATCTGCATCACAAGAAAAACCATTGTGCTGACCAAACGCCTATGAAATCTAGCCGTATTGACCAAGATCAGTTGAATGGGCAGACATACTACTGCAATTAAATCCTGTTTCACGTACATGGCACCCAGACATCTATCTAATTCCAGGTTTTTGTAATCTTACCCTGTGGCCTAGTGTTTTGAGCACCTCACTTGGAAGCAGGAGACACAGATTCAAAGCTGTCCTCTAGGTGAGGTGAACCTAAAACCAAGGTCTCCTGATCCCCATGCAAATGCCCCAACAGTAGCCCATTCAGCAGTCTAAAGAATGGGAATGCCTTCCTCCTCCCTACCACTACTTTTTGTCTGACTAAAATTTCAGGACTTATCTGGCCATGTGTGCATACTTAGGTGATTCTATTTTGCTGGACAGCCTGAGCATGCCAAAAATGACATCATTTTTCTGAGTCATGTATTCTCTGACTTGTGTGTCGCCTCCTGGCCTCACATATTTCCATCTCTTGGCTGCTGAGTGTGTCAAGAGAAAAACTAGGTAATGCCTATATAAATGCCAAATATGTCATTACATGGATGTATACTGCCATTTAGGTGCAGAAAGTGAGCT
This sequence comes from Gavialis gangeticus, assembly GCF_001723915.1. Taxonomy (NCBI): domain Eukaryota; kingdom Metazoa; phylum Chordata; order Crocodylia; family Gavialidae; genus Gavialis; species Gavialis gangeticus. The sequence continues at coordinate 65,117,351 of NW_017729033.1, read as the reverse complement.
AGGATTTTATATTTAATTTGTGGTTTACATAGTTCATATACTTGGGTAAATGCAGTTTAACTAGTTAATAATTATTTATATAAATGGTTTCTGAGTAAACAGATTATATGATAATTAATATAAATCACATTTTAAGCAGCAGTTCTTATCATTTTCCTATCATGAGCATGTCCACAAATGCAAGCATGTGCGCTTGCAGCAGCTCAAATAGAAGCAGTGCAAATTTGACCCAGGGCTTTTTGCCTCAGTGCACGTGCTCCGACATGCACTGTGTTGTGGAGCAAATTGTGCCACTTGGGGCAAAATAACCCTGCCTGGCTCCTCCCGGATCTGCAGCTAGGGCGAGCTAGAGCTCAGGGACAGCACCTGTGCTGTCTCCAGCAGTATAAAAAGCTGCCTTGTCCTGGACCTTTCAGTACAAAAAGCTGCCCTGGCAAGTAGCTCAGGGCTACTCACTCTTAGGAGCTTCTGGGTCCCAGCCAATTGTACCTGGGGACACTACCCCTTGTGCCAGCTGGACTGCTGAAGCAGCCCTGAGAGTTCCCTGCACGCTCTACCCACTGCAGCAGTCTGGCAGTGGGGGCTGCTGCCTAGCTGTGACCTGCCGTGCATCTGCCAGACCCAGATGAGGCATCTGCCCCTCTGGGCCAGCAGCCAGTGGGCCGTGGCTGCAGAGTTGGCCTCTGTGCAGGCTACTGCCATATGTGCCCACTGCCCGGCTATCTGGCCAGCTATTGCCCAGAAGATGTTGCAGGTGTGGTCAGCCACAGCCAGCTGGGTCCAAGGTGCCAGCTCTGAGCAGGCAGGGTCCTACCACTGGCCTTGCTAGCAGGAATTTTGGTGTTCTCTATTGGAAAATGGAAAAATTCCTGATAAAAACACCCCAAAGTCACTCTGTAAAATACCCCAAAATCCATGTTCCTCCACAATTAAAACAAAAGACCATTATAAAGAGAGAGAGAATGAGACGGAGAGACAGAGATCAGTTGGGCAATGTTTTGTTGACATATCTACAGTGTTAAAGCAAAGACATGTGTCTTTGTCATGATAATAAAGTCTACTCTAAATACATGTTTCATGAATTCATGAATACATGAATATATATTTTGCTGCCCCCCCCAGGGGCCACGATATCCAGGGGTCTAATTTTGCCCCTGCACTGCAAACTTGCAGCATGGAGATCCTCTTCCCATTCTCGCATGTGCCTCTTGCGCCATCTCAAAGGGGTTTGAGACACTGCAAGAGGTACCTGTGGGCTCGTCTGGATGCACCCCACTAGGTTAAATCAGACACTGGTTTCTTTAGCTGGTAATCTCAGGAGGGCAGAGCAGAGGGTTCATAGTTAAAACAGTGAGGGAAAGGAAGCACTTTCATTCTATCAGTTCTATGGTTAAAAGCTGGATAGAATTTCAGTCACCCAATTGCAGTCCATTTATATCCTTCTGAGAGTGTTACTGTCACATTATTCATATATATAATGTAACTCACTTGCCTCTTAATTAGGTGATAAACTATGATATTTAACTGGAAGGAAAATAAAGAATAAATAGAAACAGTGTTGCTCCGGGTTGTATGACACTAAAGCATAACAGTTTATCACTTATTCTAAAAAAATATTTAAAATTCTCACCCGATGGTGCTGCAGAATATTTTAACTATTAGTTAATGACATAAATACACTATATAAAAGGACAAGTACACAAATAAAAAGCTACTATGATTATTCAAGTCATCATACTTCTATTCTTCCATTACTACTTCTCTCATGTAATTAGCAGAAATAGGGAAGAGCCAGTCATTTTCAATAAAACCTGAAAAATAATTTGTATGTATCTCCAAACCTGCAATATACATACACACCTCTCATGAATTGCTCACAAATCCTTTTGAGAATTGCATTTGAGGATACACGCAAGTCAGAGAATATGTGTAATTATGAATACAATGATATGATACAGAATGTTATTTCAGCTCATCTAGCATAGCTGGACCAAGAGCTTTTGAGGTATGTGCCATGCAGCACTGTGTTATGGAGGCCTTCTCTCCAGAGCAACACATAATGGAGCTTAAGGGCAATGGGAAAACTAGCAAATCTATCCTGAAGTGTGCATATAGCGGAGCTAGTAAAAATACAGAATTTCAGCCCCGAAGACAGCAAGTTCCAGGGTCAGCTGGGCCTCATAGAAAGCACTCTGCCAACAGCCTCTCACCCATAATTTAAGCACATTTGTAAGTCGGTCCCTACTCAGCAAAGCACATAGACATGTGCTTCAGTCTCATTGAAGTTAATTTTTTTAAGTGTTTCTCAGACTGCCTAACCAGGGCTTCTTTTCTCTGTTGTTAACTGTGACACCATGGCTTGAGAAGGAAGTTGGTCTCTTGGGGGATGAAGGGTCTGTTAGAATGTGTTTTAGAATACATTATATCTGTACTATGGTATACTTATGCTAAGCTGCCATTTTAAAATGTACTTCCATTTTGTAGAAAAAGAAGCAGTAAGGATGTGTATGTATGTGTGTGTCTTTTGGGTGTGCGATTGATAGCTGGATAACTGCAGCAGGTATTAGATAGACTGGTACAAAATATTTGGAGTAAGCAAAGATAACTGTCAGAATGAAGTGCAAGTGGTGGCCTGGGAATGTGGAGATGATACAAATAAGAACTGAAAAACAGGCTGGAATGTAAAGACAACATGTAACCAGTAACAAAGTCCGAAAGATGAGCACATGTGAAGAATTGAGTGGTGATTGGTGGAGAAGTCTCTGGGCATCAATCGAAGTCTGCCTCATGGAAGATAAAAGGGCAGTGAAGACTGATCCCAGATGGGTGCCTTAACCAATAACACCAGCCTACCCGCATGTTGAGAGATTGAAGCCGGTGCCCCTCTCGACTGAACATCGCCTTGAAGAATCCTGTGACTGGCCACCATAGCATGATTCCAAGTGCCACGGATAGGTGACTTAGTATGGATTGTGTGAATGGTGTATAGTATGTATGGTGTGAATGAGTAAGAGTGATTTTCATATAAGCTGCTAAGGTTGCGTCCCTATACTATACAATAAACCTTGGTTTGCTGAACATGTGCGTTGGTCATTTATCCAACAGGTCAAGGAAATGGATGTGGCTGAGCTGGCGTACTACTGCTTAGGTGAGATATTGATTATGGTTCATCAAAAATTTCCATAAAAATATTGAATTTGTAAACATGTTCAGATTTTGACTAATACCTGAAAAAGTTCAAAGAAAATATTGATCAAAACAGAATATTTCAGTAGGTATCAGATTTTTTTACAGAATAAAATGAACCATATATTTAAGTGGATCTAAATGGAAAAATCAAGACCTCTTGTATAAACTCTGTTTATGCCTTATAATAATTGTATGCCTGGAGCTAGAATAAAGCCATTTCATAAACCAAAATCAACCAATGTATAAATAAAAGGTTCATTGTATTGAAAATATCCACCTAAACATACTGTCATTTTGCTTAACTTTTAACTCATGAGCCGCTCTTCAAGGAAACATCAAGTTGTATGCAGTTTAGAAAAATAGCAACTAACAGTCACATCTTTTTATTCCTAGAAACCACATCTTTTCAGGTGGTGTTCTCTTCGATCCTCCCAGTCTCAGGGTATGGGCTGAGGAGGGAGAGGAGGATCCAGGTAGTTAACCAAAGACTGTGGCACTGGTGTCATCGGGAAGGCTTTGACTTCCATAACCACAGTCCACTCTTTGGTGAGAGAGGAAGAGAGCTGCTGGGAAGAGATGGCCTCCACCTCTCTCCCCTGGGGAGGAGGCTCTTCTCAGCCAGACTGGCTGACCTGATCCACCAGGCTTTAACCTAAGCCCTCTGGGGGACAGGGGGACTACCGCCACTGCTGGCCCACTGAGCAACCCTTGCAAAGCCAGCAGGCCAAGGCACGAGGTCGAATGGTTATAAACTACTGTTTCAGGCTAGACATAAGGAAGAATTTCTTTACTGTCTGAGCCCCCAAGGTCTGGAACAGCCTGCCATCAGAGGTGGTTCAAGCACGTACATTGAACACCTTCAAGAGTAAATTGGATGCTTATCTTGCTGGGATCCTATGACCCCAGCTGACTTCCTGCCTTTCAGGTGGGGGGCTGGACTTGATCTTCTGAGGTCCCTTCCAGCCCTAATGTCTATGAAGTCTACGAAATCTTGAGAAGTACAGAGGGACTACAACTGCTGTTGAAATTAATCATTGAATGTATTTTTTAGATAAACCCAAAGTTGAGGGCATCATAATATACTGTGGCTTAATTTTGCAACAAAAATATTTCATTAAATGAATATATCCACTGTCATCATAACTATTTATAGAGGCATTTTTCAATAACTCTTTTTTTAGTTATTTCCTATTTTCTACTATCAAGATATACACTAAAACATAAAGCAATCACTTTCATAAATCTGTAAATACTGCATAGGTAGTTGCAGCCAGAGTTGGTAAATAACAGTCCATTCTCCTGCTTTGAAATAGAAAGTGAAGCTAGAAGCACTGTGAATAATTACATTGATTTTAATTTTACGACTGTAAATATCAGGTTTTTTAAAAAATGATTGCAGTAATTATATGAAAGACATGACAAGCTGGAACAGAGTGATATTATTCTAGGCTGGTCTCTAGCTCTACTGAAAGAGCTAGTTTAATTATATAAGATTTGGTAAATCAGGAATTGCATTTTACAAGCCATAACACTCTTTCTATATTTCCAAATGATTTTTGTAGCTATTTTCTTTCCCTTAAAATAATCTCACCAATGAATTCTTCTCTGCTTTCTGTAGCTTTTATGTTTTGTGTTTTAATGCAAAATTTATGAAGCCACACATTTATCCTACAGGGGATTAACAAAAATGATAACAAAAGGCAGTAATTTGTGTAATAATTCAGTTTTGTTCAGTAGACCAAAATTTGAGTTTTCCTGCATAGATTTTTGTATATATCACAAGAATTGTGTGTGTCATCACAACTGCATAGCTGATAATACTCTTGTATATCTTGCTGCCGTAAGTTTCAGCTTTTGCCTAGATCCTTTTTGTTTAGTACATGTTGCTCCCTGTCATGAATTATTATCATTATAACATTTAATAAATTATTTTTTGGATATTAGCAAAGCAGAACACAAATCAAAATAGCCTTTTCATTTATTTTCTTTTTTCTTCTGTGAAAACATATAGCAGAATGAAACTAATACTTATGCAGAGCAGCATCTATTTTTAGCAAGGCAGTTTTTACGAGATATAATTTGGGCATTTTGAATTGAATATATGAGCTATTGTAATGTAACTTCTCCATATTAGGAATTAAAGGTCATGCTGTATGCAGCTGCTAAAGTAGTCTACTCTAACTTTAGGAAGAGATATTGATTTTCACCTATGACTTAAAGTGCCATGCAGTATTACAGATCTCTGTACAACAGATAAATATGACATTCCTGTACAGTTTCTACAATAGCAAGGATTATGGATCCAAACATATTTTTGTAATTGAAACTCATTTTTACTGGGCAAATCCAGCCCAGGAACTGTGGCTAGGGTAGGAAACAGCCTCTCTGCCACCTGGCCCTGCCCCCACCAAGACTTGAGCCTGCAAGCTTGGCAGAGGGGATCTGCTTGGCACAGAGGCTTCATTTCCCTTCCCATCTGCCACAGTCCCTGGTGCAGTAAAAAGTGTGATAAAAGGTGCCTGGATAGAGAAGCAGAGCCCCTCTGCCACATGGATTTCCCCCCAGGCTTGCAGGCATGGGTCTTGGTGGGGGGCTGGGCTAGGTCCACAGGGCAGAGAGGTTCCATTCCCCCACCCTCCATGCCTGGCTATGCAGGAAGGAGACAGAGCCTTTTCTGTCTCCTCTCTGTGACAGTTTGGGGGCAAGACAGGGCCAATGCTTGCCTGGAGCAGACAAGAACTGGCTGAGGCTAGCAAGCCACCCAGTAACGGGCCCCTGAGATGCTGGGGGAATGTGACCTAACTTGACCCACGATGAGATGTGGTACAGACATTCAATAAAGCTCTCTAACCTAAAGCATTTTAGTTTGAGGGTTAACTTACAGTGGGATCTGACATTTTTAAAACACTTTATGTGCCATGAGTGTTTGCTCTGTTATGACTTTAAAGAGTTTTCTGTGTGCTTAAATCACAATAAGTGTAACATCTGTACCTAGCTTTAGAGACTACCTGGTCATAAGTTTTGGCTGACAAAAGCCTACTGTATCAGATGCTAAGTCCATTCATGGCATATGATGATGTAAGCTATCACCTTATGAAAGCTTATGCTTCTTTGAACTAGTTAGTCCCTAAGGTGCTTCCCTGCTCTGTCTTCTATCTCCCAAGAGGAGACTAAAAGCATCACTCATTTAGCCCAGCAAACCATGAGCTGAGTACCATCAGATTGTTTTTTGTAAGTATTTTAGCAGCATAAGAATAAGACAGAGAAGAAGTATTTAAGCTAAAACATAATGTTGACACAAGAAGAAATTAATATAAACTGTCCATGAATAAATTTAGGCTGGAAATCAAAATAATGTTTTGGAATAGCCTTTCAATGACAGTATGGGTGACAAAATCTTAACTACTTTTAAAATGGGACTTGATCAGTTTATGAAATAAATGTATGATGTGTTTGTTTATAATAGCAGACTCAGTGGCTCAGCTGGTCCCAGTCTTACGTTCCTGTGTAATTCTAATGGTTGTAGCTACAATATAAGGGCTATGTTGACCAATGTCTCATAGTTTCATAGTTTCATAGTTTCTAGGGTTGGAAGGGACCTGAGCAGATCATCTAGTCCGAACCCCTGCCATGGCAGGAAAGAGTACTGGGGTCCAACAACCCCAGCAAGGTGTTCATCTAACCTCCTCTTAAAAACCCCCAGGGTAGGAGCCTGCACCACTTCTCTTGGAAGTTGGTTCCAGACCCTAGCCTCCCTGACAGTGAAGTAGCGTCTCCTGATATCTAACCTAAACCTACCCTCTACCAGCTTGTGACCGTTATTCCTGGTCACTCCTGGCGGTGCTCGGGGGAACAG
>NW_017729033.1:65108051-65110019 GCF_001723915.1 Gavialis gangeticus | reverse complement strand
ATGTCCACTGCTACCCCTGCATCTAATGATCTGGTGATCTGATCGTAAAAGGCCACCAGGTTGGTCTGACAGGACCTGCCACTGATGAACCCGTGTTGGTTGCCCCTAAGCATGCAGTCCCCTGCTGGCCCCTCCTGGATGTGTGCCAGAATAATTTTCTCAAACAGCTTGCCTAGGATCGAGGTAAGACTAACTGGCCTATAGTTTCCTGGGTCCTCCTTCCTCCCTTTTTTGAAGATGGGAACCACGTTGGCCCTCTTCCAGTCCTCTGGCTGATGTCTTGTGGATGTCTGCTCTAATTCCTTGTTCAGTCATGGCTAAGCACCAACTCGTGTGCATCTTTACAGGCTATTGGTTTTACATATGGTGTATATTTGGAATGTGGACACACTATGGGAGTTCAATTCATGTACATACAAAATATTACTTTCTCAGCTTGCCAATGGCTTTAGTCCTTTTTTCCCATTTTAAGTACTTCTAAGACTTCCTCCTGGGAATTATTATTTCTTGCTGAAATCTAGGAATGGATATCTGAGGAGTTAATTTCAGGAAGTAGAAAGAGCAGCAATTGAACATGAACTGAACTTTTCAGCATTGTGATGAAACGCCCTGTTCTTTCATGTCCTTTAGTGAAGAAAGGAGAAAATGAAAATGGTCAAAGAAGAAACACTTTTATAACCATGCTATAGAACATTTTGACCCACAGTCACTCTGCATGCATGCCTTCTTAAGGCTTAGGTCTGAGATCTTCACAGTGTACAACTCCATTTGAATTCGAACACATGGTATAGTTAGAGAGCTCCAGCCACCAATGTTTTACTATTATTTTTGTATTTGTTTAGGGGTAATGTTCAAAAGCCCTCATAATCTCTCTGTGATTGGTACTGCACAGACATACAACTAGACCCTGAGAAGCAATCTAAGCCTTATCTTGTTGTTTCAGAAGAAGAAATAAGACCAGATCTGATTTATGTTGAATGTCATCTGTGCAAGGCACCCACACTATTTCACAGGAAGACTTTTTGGTATGATGTCAAGAAATTTTTCAGAACTCATTTTTTTCTGCCAAAGAGGTAGATGCTGAACTAATAGGCCAAGATTTTTAGAGTGACTAATGATTGAGTGCCTCAGTTTTGGCAGGCTCCATGTGAAACACTTGGAATGTGTCTGATTTTCAGAAAACACTGAACATTCTCCTTGAAAATAAGACCTCCATTAAAGTGTCTTAAGTTGGATACTCAAAAAACTAAAGCACCTTATTTACTAATTACTTTAGAAAATCTTAACCATGGTCAGTTCATTTACTGTGCTTATAGATGGCTTTCATTATACGTATTGACAATATGTACTATGGCTATATTTTCTCTATGTTAATTAATGTCTTTGTAGAGGATGTGATGTAATCTTATCGATTGTATTTGTACTGAATTTTTATTCTAAGATTAATAACTACAACTCTATGTTGTTGTTTTCAATGTCTAAATATAAATGCTTCCATTAATACCAATTTTAGGAATTCAATATTAGTTGCAATATAGATCACATTGGTTTTGTCCTCAAGCCCTCTTTAGCTCCTTGTTATGGTTTTTCATCTTGTTGCAAAAGAAAAATCACTTGTAGAAGAGTATTAATCTGAAAGCTCCTAGTTCAGCTAAAGTTACCATTACATGAAAGAGTAAGCCAATACACTCCTGGAAATAACTGAGTGTTACCACAGCAAGAAGCAAGAATTATATTAAAGGATCTGATAAAAAGGAGTCTGATTTAGAGAGCAAATGGCTTGGTTGAGGAAAATGTGGATGGGAATCCCCCCTCCAACCACCCCTCAACACATGCATATATCTTACTTATAGATTCATAGATTCATAGATTAAGGGTCGGAAGGGACCTAGTAGATCTTCTAGCCCGACCCCCCGCCAGGGCGGGAGAACAACAAAAACCCCAAAAAGAGAAATGGGACTCAAACGA
>NW_017729033.1:65103118-65107350 GCF_001723915.1 Gavialis gangeticus | reverse complement strand
CCTAGTTTTTTAACTAGGATGGGGTGAGAGACGGTGTCAAAGGCCTTGCTGAAGTCCAGAAAGACTACATCCACCGCGACACCTGCATCCATGGCCTTTGTGACCTGATCATAGAAGGCAATCAGGTTGGTCTGACATGATCTCCCCTTAATAAAACCATGCTGATTGCCCCTGAGAAACTATTTCTAGTTTCAGGATCTAATTGGTGCATGGAAAAAATATTAAAGAAGGAAGGAAAATAAAACCCTTTGTTGTCTTTATAGCAACTACTCACTATTATTTGACTACTCTGGGTGTTCAATAGTATTTTCTTTACACATTAAATAATTAGTTCATCTAATTTTTAAAAAAAATTTCTTCCCTTTCAAATGTTTCTGCTGCACTCTTTAATTTTTTGTTTTTTCTCTTCTATATCACTTTTTTTGTCTTCCGTATAGTTACTGCATTTCTTTAACCTGTTTTCTACTTCATTATTTTCTACTTTGTCCCTCTTGCCTGTCTGTCTCTTTTCCTCACTCCAATCTCCTTACTGGCTGGCCTCCATTGAAAATACTGCAGTAGTTTTTTCACAATATTTTTGCCAGCAAGACTCTGTCCCTGACAAAGAGGAAAACTAAAATGCTGCTCTGGAGGTAGTTGCATATCTGGCATAGTGCCAGCAACTAACATAATCCAGCCCTGGCATGACACAGACTAGATGACCTAAAAAGTTTTCCTTGCATTTAACTTCTGTCATTCTATACGAATTGTGAGAGAAATGGATGGAGTCCAAAGCACCAAAAGTCTGGCAGGAGTATTCAGCTTAAGGGCTCCAGAAATGTGCTGGTTTCAAACAAAGATTTTGCTCTGCCTTAATAATGTGCATTTTGAATGTCATTGTGGTGTGTATGGAATTATAATAAAGTGCCCACTCTGATCTCTTTACCTAGGTGCTCTCTTTTTATTACATGGATGAGAAGAGATTCTGTGCATTGGTCACCCAGTTGCAGAACTTGTCCCCTCCACTGGGCAGACACCACTGTGGAGAAGAACTAAGTGTTTCCTTGATGTGCAGCACACAGCTCTTCTATACAACATACATGAGGTAGGGAAGAGATGCACTAGCAAAGGGGCAGTTTCAGGAGTTAAGACCCACAGAGGTTACTGCCTTCTGGACTGGAGCTGCTCCACAGACATTTCAATCTATTCCATTCCTCTTTCTTGCATACCTGTGCTTTGGCCCAGGTGTTGACATCAGTATTCAATCCCGGTGTGAAGGTTCAGGAGGTTCAAATGTTTTTCATCTTCATTTGACCCATGATACACCTAGCCAAAAAAGAAAATGCAGTTTACATGGACTTTCCTTTAGCCAATGTGCCTGAGTATTAAAATGTAACCCTTAAGTTTCTGGATTCCAATCTTTGTTAACACACGCATATGACGGATTATAGAGATGTGCTATCAACATTTATAAAAAGGTAGACAAAATTCTATTTCCTTTTGTGCACCAAAATGGCAGTTTTCTACTGAGTCACTTTTTTGAACCTTCATCTGTAGGCATATTGGTGACAGGACTGGATAATGCCTATCTTGTGGTGTGGCAGTCAAAGCACCTTTCTGGGAAGTCAGAAAAATGCAGACTTAAACCTGCTCTTTAGGTCTTGGAACCCAGGTTGTTGGTTTCTTGGGTAAGTGCTGTAACTACTCGGTTAAACAAGAGAAGTTCTAACATCCATTAATTGTGGTTTTCTGGCCTACTACTTTTGCAGTACTTAGATGCATTTACACAACCGTATGTGTGTAATGGATACATGTGTGCATAGCTGCATATCTACCCATGCTTAGTACCTACTCAGCATGCTCAGTCTACACACGTACTCTTATATCTGTCCATAGCGCAGGGGAAATAGTCACAACCTGTGCATAAGTGCCAAAATTGCCACTGACACAGCAAGCAAACTGTCACCTAGGTGCACAAAGGGAAACTGAATTCTGCATGAAATGTCCTCTTCCTTTCATCAAAGGTTAAAATGTGTCTGTTGCCTGAAGAGATATCTAGCTCATTTATAAATATGGAAACTAAATAGAGAGGAGAATTATGGAGGCTGTCACTATTAAATGAACTGGCACAATAAACCAAAATGAAGACTCAACAAACCTTAATAGTTTGATTTATTGCCTTATTGTCTTATCTTCTCAGCCACTTCACTACATAAAATTCAAAGATAATTTATTAAAAAATTATCTATGAGAATATGGCACTAGTAACCTTGTGAAAAAAATACTTAAAAAAAGACCCCCCCCCCCAATGTAGCTCTCATTTGTGCCACTGAGTTACATTTCCTAGGACCACAGTATTGAGCCTTTTATTTAAATAACTTGCAGCAGGTATTTATGTCTCCTCATCAACCCACTCAGTCCAAATTGCTTCTGGTTAGTTACATTTCCATCTGGACAGAAAGGGCATGGACATAAACACTGATAAACACTGGAGGAAATCATCCCTACCTCACAGCTAGAAGCAAGATATTGGCAGACCATATTTTCTTTTCATAAAGCATTACATTAGGGATTGAGTCTTTTATTGTGATTTAAGTAGGATTTTTACTAGGAAGCTGGCAGCATTAGGCCTGCTTTTCCAACTGGATGTCAGTGTATGATTCTATACTGCTCTACAATATATATGTGTGTGGCTTTTGGCTGCTGTATCAGCCTTGGCTTAACTCTTTGCCATTTAATCTCTGCACAAATCGATTTTATTCTTGCATTTTTTTCTGAGTTTATCATTCAAAATAGAGGTTTGCCTTATCCATCCACACTGAGAATTCTCTATAGACTACTTCCACCACAGGCATTTCACTTGCAGGCAAGCAAGAGTTAAGTAATATCAATGGGGATGTCTTGAGCAGGGGACTGGACTAGATGACCTCATGAGGTCTCTTCCAGCCCTACTTTACCAGGATCATATGACCCTATGTAACTTCCCTCCCATACAGGTAGGCAGGGAGTAGGAAGAAAGGGGTGGGGAATGGGTGACATCACTTTTTTTGGCCAGCACACTGGCCAATGCAGTAGTAGCTAGGGGGAGGTTGTCTGAGTTAGGTACATAGGGTGTAATTTCTAGTATGGATCACACCCCTGCTCACAGAAATGGAAGAACTAGCAGCTTAGCTGTGATAACAGACTCACAGTTTGCTCTTTGGTTCATTATAATAAGTTACTCCTTATGCAGGCTGCATTTTGAAGTGGCAGTATACCTCTAGGAACTGAAGTAGGTACAAGTTTGGAAAACAGTATATATAGATTAGCCATAAATAAAACTTGATCCTATGATCTATATGGTAGCAAAGAAAATCATCAGTGAAAGGCTGTTCCAATGAAGTAGGAATTTTAGAAAATAGAAGTCTGGGGAAAGTCTTTTGTTCTTCCTGCATCAGACACAGATCTGTGAAATTCCAGGTGGTGAGAAGAAGTGATGCAGTGGTCTCATAGATGCATGGCAGGTAAATACAACACCGAAATATATTTAGCAGCTAATAATACAAACCAGCCAAAAATGGATAGAGGCAAAAAAATAAAAAATACATGCCTTGGGACTGTGAAATCATAGCTGGAATATTTAGATAAAGGAAATGTCTTCCTACAGCTAAATCAATAACAGTAATGATGCACACAAAACATCTGTTAATATCAATGAGAAGCTAGTGTACAGCTAGGAGAATATAAATCCTTCAGCTCTTACAGCATTAAGATAAGCAAGTTCACTGATGAAAGTGAGGAAACTTGTATTCAGATCCCCCAGTGCTAGCCCTTCTGGTACATACACACTCCATGCTCTAAACTTTCCATAATTCCTGATCCATTTCTTCACCTGTCCACCCCTAGCTTAGTAAGGATCTTGCTATTTCTCTAGCCCACTTTATACCATTCTCTAACTAGACAACCTTAAGAAGTGCCATACTGAGTCAGACCAATGATCCATCTAGCCCAATATCCTGTCTCTGACTGTGGCAAAAGTAGAAGCTAGAGGGAAAGCACTGAATCAAATATTTCTAGAGTGATCTATTTCCCGTTCAGTACCCTCCCTTGCATCTACCATGATTGGTTTAGACATGCCAGAGTAAACATCTCCAACCATTCTGTTCAATTGTTATTAAAAGGTCTATTATTCATGAAATAGATGTATCATCTGTAATGATAGTTCAAGTTCACGTAGTTTCATAGATAGTAGGGTCGGAAGAGACCTGAGCAGA
>NW_017729033.1:65102828-65103107 GCF_001723915.1 Gavialis gangeticus | reverse complement strand
TTGAAGATGGGAACCACATTGACCCTCTTCCAGTCCTCTGACACAACACCAGAGCACCACGAGTGTTCATAAAGCCGTGCCAGAGGTCCCGCAATGACCTCCGGTAATTCCTTCAACATTCTGGGGTGGAGATTGTCCGGACCAGCTGATTTAAATACACCCAGTCCCTCCAGAAGTTCCCTGACTAGATCCTCACTGACCATTGGCCTAGGTGCGCCTCCACTGGATCCTGAGGGAGGCCCAGTGCGGGGGCTGATCTGGTCCCTGCTCAGGAAAATG
>NW_017729033.1:65090992-65102452 GCF_001723915.1 Gavialis gangeticus | reverse complement strand
CCCCTGCATCCCCGAGCAACCGCAGTATAATCCTCCCTGGTGATGGCCCCCCCTTTCCATTGGGTGTACACCTCCCTTTTAGCTAGAAGACATTCCCAGAAGCTTTTGGTGAGCCATGGGGGCTTTTGTGCCCTCCTGCACCCTTTGAACTGTGTTGGGATTACCTCCCTTTGGGCTTGGAGGATCATCTCCTTAAGGAGCAACCACTCTTCTTGGACACCTGGCTCCCCTCCCCTCTGGGACCTCAGTGCTTCCCTGACTATTCTGTTTAGCTCATTGAAGTCCGCCCTCCTGAAATCTAGGGCTGCTGCCTTGCTGCAGGCCTCTGCCAACTTGCACTGGATGGTGAATTCCAGCAGGCGATGTTCACTGTCACCCAGGTGGTCGAGCACCAGCAGCCCCCTCACCAGGTCGTCACCCATGGCCAGCACTAGGTCCAACAAGGCGTCTCCCCTGTTGGGGATGTGCATCTCCTGGGTTAGATGGAGGTCCTGCATTTTGGCTATAAATCTATGTGAGCGGTCAGACCTGGCTGACTGCTCTTCCCAGCAGATGTCTGGAAAGTTCAGGTCCCCCATGATGACCACGTCCTTTCACCTAACTACCTCCGTGAGCTGACTTAAGAATTCCTGGTCTAGCTCTTCCCCTTGGTTGGGTGGTCTGTAGTAGACCCCCACTGTTAAGTCTCTTTCCCCCATGACTGCCTTGTATTCTAACCCAGAGCACTTCCGTGTGCCCCTCCTCTGACTCTGTGATACCTGATGAGGATGTGTATTCCTCCTTAATGTAGAGTGCCACACCCCTGCCTTTCCTCCCTGTCTTGTCCCTCCTGTACAGCCTGTAGTCCTTGATATTCACCGCCCAGTCATGCGTTGGGTCCCACCACGTTTCATTGAGCCCCACTATGTCTGGGTTGGTTCAGCTAGCAGGAGGGTAAGTTCCTCCTGCTTGTTTCCTATACTATGAGTGTATGTGTAGAGGCATTTGAGGCCTCCTGTGGATGTGTGCACAGGCCCCCTAATCTCAGCATTGCCCTGGCCCCTGTTGCTTACCTGTGTATATGTTCCGCTCATCGTTCTAGGCTGGGCTGTACTTGTGAGTGCTGCTTGGTTTAGCGGTCCAAGGCTTCCTCCTCCCTCGTCTTCCCCTTCCCCCGATGAGCCTAGTTTAAAGCTTGCCGGAGGAGATCCGCCAACCTAGAAGAGAACACAAGCTTACCTTTAGGGAAAAGGTGGAGCCCATCCCATCCGAGCACATCTCTCGTCATGATGTGTGGGTCATTGTCAAGGAAGCCAAAGCCAGCCTCAACACCATTCCCGAAGCCACGAGTTGGTCTCTGCAATGCACGTCTCATGCCGTCTTCCACGTCCACTCACTGGGAGGACAGAAGAGAATACTACCTGTGCACCTATCTTGTTCAGCACGTCCCCCAGAGCATGGTAGTCCGCCATCAGGTGATCAAGGCTTTTCCTAGCCGCATCATTAGTACCCACATGGATTAGGACCATGGGGTAGTAATCAGTGGGCTGGATCATGGCCTGGATCATCCCCATCACATCCTGAATCTATCTCCCATCCAGTTTTCACTTATTTTCAGAAGAATTACTTCAGTTTCCAGATGTTTCTCTACAAGACCTCATCTGACCTCATGGTTCTTCACAGTTGGTAGTGATAAAGCCAATCATGTCAAAAGCACAGCCAGATTTCACTGAGAGTATTGCAATACCCATGAAATCGGGGCCATTTTACATGTTACGCTTAGGATGCATTAACCGCACTTAAAACATGAATGTCCAAACGTGCAAGCAGTAAAACGTGTGCCAAATCCAATAATATCATAGCCAAGTTTCAACCTTTCATGGGAGGAGTATCATTAGGTGATATCAAGTAACATAGGTGCCAACTTTTATTTTTTTCGGGGTGGCGGCCTAAGGTGATGGGCATGTGGAAAGTTTTATGCATTTCAGGTGATAGCCATCTTCCCAAGGGGGGGCCAAGGCCCATGGGCCCCCATATACTCAGCACCTCTGTCAAATAATATGCGCAGCTATCTTCGGACCATTCCATTAAGATAATACAAGCAGAGCTTGATGATTGTCTGTCCCAGACATTGCACCATACTGGAGTCTTGAACTGGCTGCAATGTAGTATGGGAGATTGTCAATCAGCTGACCATAGTAAAATTTAAAATGCAACTGCTCAGAACACATTCTAACCTTAATACCACACAGATTTAACACATACCGACTGTCCCATGCAAACAAAGCAATGGTTACTATAACATTGGGATGCAATTGTTTTCTCTTCTTCTGGTGCCAGGCTTAATCACCATCATAAGGTAAAAATCCATTGGAAAGCTATGGATGAAGAAGTGTCATATTCTTAAGTAGAGATACAATAATGTTAGGAGTATGTGGGGCTTTACCCAGCCTCGGTGTCAAGTAAAAATGAAATTGTAAGTAACTATAAGGGACCAAGAATGTTAATTATAGTGAATATTTCATAATTACTGTTAAACATAGGTTTCTGAATTATAGTTCTGTTATTGGCTGCGATGGTCACATGATTCAACTACAATAGTAAAGCTATATCATAAAATAGAGATGAGAAAAAGACTATAGGCATACACCACTTTAGGCTGGTTACGTTTCCAAGCCATACTGACAATAATTTCCCGTACCAAACCTCAATTTGAATTAGTCTAAGTTTGAGATATGCATGTATGTATAGCCTACAGTTAAATAGCATTTTCCAGATCTCATAAAAATGGAGATTCATGGTACATAAATGTTGACTAAAAGTTCTGTTCTGCACTAAGTTACAAAAAAGCTCTGAACATGAAGAGCTCTGCATAAGCACTTAAAAAATATGCTATATCCTATGCTGCAATATTCAGGAGTTCTGTATGGCTGGATTGCAATCTTGGATACCTTGCTAGCTGCACACCACTACAGGTCCTGCAGAGCTCAGGATTTCTGTAGCATTTCTTTCAGAGATTTGCCTGGGTGTGACAAAAGGCCCTTACAAAGGGGCCTAGCCAGTCCAGGCCCAGGAGAAGTATATAAGGAGACACTCCATATGACCAGCAGAGCAGCAAACAGGGCAATTTGCAAGCAGTTCACAAGTCACTTTGTAGGTCAGTTTGCTGCCCCCATCTTGAAGGAGAGCCTGTAAAGTAAGATTTTTTTTTCTTTTTATCTCCCTGTGATCAGGCCCCTTTGTCTATGGCTCAACCTGTGCCGCACACCCAAAGGTAGTATATAAGGAGTACGCTACCTTCTTGGGATACTCACCCACCACAACTTGATGGTATGATGAAGAATTCTCTTCTGGAGAAAGAAAACCAGCTGTGTCATCAGGGCTGTCTTTAATAGTCCAAAATAATTAGTAATGGCTTGTAGTAGAGCCTCACAGGCCTATAACGGGGGCTCCTTCAATCCCAGTACCCTTACCACAGTCCTCCAATTTAAATAAAGGCTCCTGCTGTTAATGTATCAGACAGAAGTTGCTCTCATTACCTTCCCAGTTGACTTCCAGGGATTCTCTGCAGTCCCTTAGAAACAAAAATAAAGAAATATGGGCAGGGTTTTCCCTCACCCCTTGCTTCTGCTCCTCTCCAACGTAGGGTCTCCTCTGTCACCACTTTCTGCGTCCTTTTGGGCTCTCCTCCATGTGCTCCCAGCCTATCAGCTTCAGCTTCTAATTTCCAGCTACAGCTTGTCTGCCCTGTATGATGGCGATGAACCTGGCTGTGTGGGTCGCTGTGCTGTCCTGAATGTCCCTGCAGCCTGTCCTTTCCTTTCTGTGCCAGCTCGCACTTCAGCCTGGTAGATCTCTGAAGGTAAGGGTTTTATTCCCCTCACGCCCCCGGATCTACAGGCACTTGGCAGCGGGGCACTTTAAACTAAAATATATTCCATGAGCTTTAGTTCAAAGTGTCCTGCCATCGTTTTTTAGCACAGGGACACTGATACATGTGACACTTGGGTGCTTTTAATTAGCATGGCTCGCTACTTAAAGTGCCTCCCTCCACCTCCCAAAGCATGTCTATAAATGCCCAGTATTTCCAAGCATTTCTTGAGACTGTGGACAATCAGAGTTGTTCTGAATATGTAGACCTAGTTTGCTAGATCGCTTTCCCTCTGGTTTTAACTCTAAACCCTTATCTTCTCCTGGATGCAACTGTCATTGTGCTATACTTCCCCCGGGGTAAACATCAACAGTGAAACAGTACTGAGTATTTTCTGAAAAGACCGTTCCATATATACTATCAGATAAAGTGAAAAAAATTCTGCTCACTAATTTATCATATTGTTTGATTTCATGAACAGGACAATGGAGATACACTTTCATATTAGGTACTTTCCCACCTGTTCTTTTAAATCGTCATTTAAAGAAGCGTGCCAGTTAGCAATATAAGATATTTCTAGGGTACTTAGAATATAAGAAACATTCTTTGTTTTGAGGGAGTGTTAAACCATTGCTTTTTCAGACAGGATTGTGGGGGGTTTTAATGGCTTTGTACAAAGAGATCAGGCAAACTGGGTCAATTAGGATTTTCAAGTTACATACCCCTGGAAGCTCATTACTTCAGCCTCATTTAATGGATCTTTGGATTTATACCACTGTATAAAATATCCCCCACTGGTTAGTGATATGACAGTGTTTCAGATGTCTTATTTTGATGGTGGTCAGTGTTCATCTTAAATTAATTCTGACCCCTTTTGTTTATAGTGTTGAGAGCCAGTCTAGGTGGTTTTATAATTAGACCCTCCCAGGTAGCAGGAAGCTTGAGCTCTGGATCCTTAGTTAGCAGCTGGGCTCCCAGCTGGGTGTGTTTATTATAAATGAAAATGACTCTTTAAATTTCCATTATCTGCATGACCATGCTTGGCATCAGACTCGGTTTCTGGATGTCACTGAAGATAAACACTAACGGCTATCTGAACGCTAGATCATAACGATTTCGATGATCTAGTGCACCATAATGATATATTTCTAATCCAGCTATTTAGTGCTACCAAAGGATCCTTAAAAATGAATTGGAACTTGTCATTTGAATATAAATGTAACCTGACTCAGACAAATCTCTGTGTAACGAACATATGCAGGGTAGTATGTGAAAATAAAGTGAAATATTTGCCTGTTTGGATGCAGGTGGTGGCAGACAATGGGACATTTGTTGACCCATGGTAGTGAGAACGTTTTGTGGTTCAAATAAAAATAAATAAATAAATAAAACAACTTGTATTCAAACCTCACTATAAAAATTAAAAATGTGTTTTTCTGGCATCATTCACAATAGCTGTACTGTACTTTATTGTCCTGCTTATACCCACATTTGAAGGCTTACATGGAATTTAAGTAGTACATAGGCCCTGTATTGTTACATAGTTACATAGTTACTAAGGTCTGAAGGGACCTGAAGAGATCATCACCTCTGACTCCCTGCCCTGGCAGGAATGAATCCTGAGATCATAATACCTCAGCCAGATATTTATCCAACCTCCTCTTGAAGACCCCCAAGGAAGGGGAGAGCACCATCTCCCTTGGGAGCCCATTCCAGAGCCTGGCAGCCCTAACTGTAAAGTAATGCCTCCTGATATCTAGCCTGAATCCGCTGTCAATCAATTTGTGTCTGTTATTCCTTGTTATTCCGGATGGTGCCCAGGGGAACAGAGCCTCACCTATTTTCTGCTGGTCCCCCCGGTGAGTTTATAGACGGTCACCAGATCCCCTCTAAGTCTTCTCTTGTGGAGGCTAAATAGATTCAGACCCTTTAGTCTATCCTCATAGGGCCTGGCCTGCTGCCCCCTGAACATGCCAGTGGCCCTCCTTTGGACCCTCTTGATGCGAGCCACATCCCTCTTGAAGGGCGATGCCCAGATCTGGTTGCAGTACTCCAACTGTGGCCTGACCAATGCTGCATAGAGGGGGAGGATCACCTCCCTGGACCTACTTGTGATGCATTTGTAGTTGCATGACAAGGTGCGGTAAGCCTTACTGACAGCTTCTTCGCATTGGCGGCCCATGTTCATCCTGGAGTCAACAATGACTCCAAGATCCCTTTCAGGCATTGTGTTATTGTCAGCTATTGTATTGACTTTCCACATGGGAAAATTTCATTTATTGATAGCTAGAGATCAGACATAAAACTCTGTAAAATCAAAAAGGGGGAAAACATCAGTTAAAATTAGTTTTTCCCAAAGTCTCTAAAGTATACTTTTGTACATCTTCAGATTTCATTTCAGGTGATATTTTTACATGTTAAAAATTATTCCTTTCCACTGCTTTTTCTCTATTCTGTTTCACTGTCTGGATAACAGCTGAGCTCTCTCACTCTCTTTCTCTCTGTATCTCTTTTTACATTTAGTGCTTTTTTTCATGATTCATTGAGCTTTTCTTCTCAAATATTTCAGTCAAGTGTAGCAAAAGCCCTCAAGCCGATGTTAATCTGGAAAGGACAAGAAGTGGGAAAAGCAGTTACTTTAAATCAGGCTTAAACTTTTTAGATGACTATTCTGAGTCAAAACACGCATCAATTTGTCCTGTGTTGCATCCTACTTAAGAATATGACTCCAGAAGTGCCATTTTAGTTTAAAAACACAACGTCTCTGGAATCCACAGGAGAAATTACATTCAGTCAATTGGAGTTTTGACCTTATTGGGGCCAGAATGCCAAACCCATTTCTTTTCTTTCCATGGCCAAGGCTAAAAGTCCCTATGTTCTTTCCTGTTCCATCCTCCTCTCCCTGGGCCTATCTTCATCTCATTGTGCTTCACCCCAATTGCTGCCACATAGACCATATCGATCCTGTCACTGGATCTCTCCACTGGCAGTTCATTGCACATTTAGTTTAAATGCCTTGTGCTCTCTTTCATATCTTTGCCCAGTTTTGCTTTACCCTCATTTATTATTTACTTGTTCATATTTCCAACATCTTCCACACCTTTGTCATGTACACCTCAGGATAGACCCTCAGCGGGTGTAAATCAGTGTAGCTTGATGTCTATCATTACTTCTTATGGAGGTACATCAGTTTACACTAACTGAGGATCTAGCCCCCATTGGGCCCAGATTGATACATTTTTCTTCCTGAGAAGTACTTTTTCCAAATGACTGAAATCAATTGGACTGTTCAGGGAGTAAGATTCTCTGGGTGAATAAGATGGATGGTACCATCTCACTTTTTGTAGCTTTCCCTGTACTCTTCTCTTTATGGGTACTTCTAAACCGATCCCTGTCTTAGATATGATTCTTTCTTAGTATATAAAGTACCCATCTTTTTTTTATCCATTAATGGCCTCTGATCATAAAGTCTTAATCTCCCATTTTAAGAAGTCAGTAAGAAAACCTAGAAGATACACTGCATCCTTCTGATGCTGTCTTTGATTTGATAGCGTTCTAGTGATATGCAACAGCACGATGCTCACACAGTGGATATTCTAGTAGAGACTACATCCTTTTACATATGAAAACTTCAGCTAAATTCATTTCTGGTTTAACACCACTGAGTTGTGTGCACTGTGGTAGAGATTAACACATTTATACATTGCCTTTCTGTTCTCATTTATACCTTGTACAATCCTGTAGCTTTCACTGAGGATTATAACAGTAAAACTTGGTCCTTCATTGCATTGTGCCTGAGCAGTGTTCCTCCTCCATACTACACCAAAATGAATGAAATATGATGCAGGTAAATGTAGAACATGGACATTCTTGTGCATGCCAACAATAACTGTCTACCAGTGATAGAACTGTGAAGAAAGCCAGGGGATAGAAACATATTTATAGGTTCTGTCCGAAAAAAATAACCCAAGAAAATTACACCAACATTTTTTTCTGCTTTGTTCTCCAAATGAATTAAAATGGATAGTGAAGACATGTGTGGTGTAAAACCAAGCACCTGCAGTGGGGAAAACTAGTTTTGGGTCACAGAGACAGAGAGGAATCAATTCTTTCATTGGCACAGCCCCAAGGCTGTCCTAAGTGATACCACTCTACAACTGTCCCTCAGAAAGTTTTTGTGGCACACACGGTATGCCATAGTGCAACAATGTTCTTACCATGCCCCTTCTCCCAAGCCATACCTTAATACTTGGAAGGCCAGTGAAAGTGGCATGGAGTTGGCTATGCCATCTCTACATCAGTGTGGATACCCCCACATACCTATTCCTCAGCAAGCTGGCAGACATGGTTTTGCAATGCCTTTGTGTCACCAGAGTGGTATAAAGGTATCATATTGGGAACAAGGATTTAGCTTCATAATTTTTACATTATAAAAACCTTAATAAAAAGGTGTATGGTAAACCACCATCTCTTGCTGTGATGATACAGTTAATCCAGGGCATATGTATGTGGTGTGTAAAAAAAAAAATTAAAAATAAATCCAGTTTGAAATTTTATATCATAGAGAATATATTCATTTTTAGAAAGCTGTCCGAACAGTTCAGAAGTCTGCAATACAGACAGAAAGTGAATGATATGATTAATTTTTCATGACTTGGGATGTAAAGCGCATTTGATCCTTCATATATTTGTAATCAATTTTAACAGAATCTAGAATGCTAGTCAGGTCCCAAAATCAGTCGCTCTATTTTAATTCTTTTATTAATATCTTATTTATATACATTTCTATCATACTTATTACCTGTTTGCAGCACACTGAACATCAAGTTTATTCAGCAATTTTTCTTGAAACACCCTCTGTTCTCCCCAGTGCTTCAGCTCATTGGATTTTAATCATCAGAGCCCGAAGCAAGTCAGTTTGCCATCTAATAGTGCATACCTTTATGCTTCACCTCAGCCTTGTTCTCGTTTTAGTCTTAATCTCAACAAAACTATAAGACTTGCCCTCCATGATCTCTTCTCCTCCACATTTCAGTTTTAGTGGGATTTGTCACTCCCAACATTATTCATGTCCAAAGTATTTTGAAACATATTGAGTTGAAAAGCAATCCTGTTTCATATCCACATACATACTGCCAGCTTTATTTCTGCCACTTAATTCTCTTGCATCTATGACTAGGTTAAGAAAATCACCCATTACTGCTATGACTCTCCTGACCTTTTCATATGATTTTTCATTTTCACAGTCATTTCACAGTCCAGAAGTTCTTTTTTGGAGAAGGTGGAGTATAATATATTCCTGTAACTAGTTTATTTTAAGAAACCTCTTCAAGTTCAAGCCATAACAGTTCTATCAATCATCACTTTCTGCACTTTCCTTTCCATAAAGAATAAACAAATTCAGGCTTTTGTAATCATCTGCCAAGGAAAATTGTGAAAAAGGAAAAAAATACCGCTGGACACTTTTAGGGAGAAGAGGTTTGTGGGATACATTTAGAGCATAGGGCATGTTCCTTCAGCCTGATATATGTCTCAGGGTCTGCATAGCTGGCTTGCACCACCAGTTGCCACCTGACCCTCAAAACACACTGGTCCATGTTTACTGCATGCCTTTTGAAGAAACAGGATAGAAATAAAAGCCCAGACAGTTGTTATAAGCTCCCAAGAATTTAATAATGATACTTAACTCATATATAATGTTTTTTCATCAGTAGATCTTCAGCTGTTTACAATAGAAATTATCTGGATGTGCCACGTGCTTCATTACTCCAGTCTCTTCCTACTGTATTTTTCCAATCTTCCTATGAGCTTGATTTTCATATACATAGAATCAGCAGATTTTTTGAAAGATTTAAGTGGTAGGTTTCATCTCTTCTTCATGCTGTCTTAATGTATTGGCTAATTTGGCCAGAATTTTGGAAGCTTTCACCTCCTACTCACTTGAAAGTACATGCAATCCCATGCCTATCTTCACAAGAAAGTCTGTTTCTGCCATTTGATATTCCTGCCTGCTGCATCTAATCTATATCCTTTTTGTTACTAGCCTGGTTAATGTAATCTTCCAGCTAGGTTTAAGTTATGCCCATAATATCCTACTTTTCTTCATACAGCTTGTTCTCCTATTTCGCTAAACTTCTTTCCATTTTTAGGTAGCTATTTTAACAGCCTTTTATTGAGCTTATGTTACTGTATATTAATGTCTATAGATTCCACATTAATCTGTTATATAGCACATTTCCACTGCAGGAATACATTTCCTTTTACTTCATGAACTCCTTTTCATTTCCATCTTGTCTGTGTACACATTTACTAGAGAAGCCACACTCAATAAATATTTGGGTTTCCTAGAATAAGTCCCACTGCTAATCTATAAATATACTACCCTATTGATCATAAAGTGACAATATTTCCAACAGTGATCATACAGCCTATGAAAAACTGTGTTGCTGGTGCACTAAGGTAATTGCTAAAGTCCTTTTCCCCTGTAAATTATGTCAAATCATGAAGAGCTGGCAGGAAACAAATGAACACCTCAGAACAGATAGGGCGGTTGAATGCTTTTATTACATAATCCACTTGCCCTATTTCTATGGCAGAAATTTCATAGTAACTTATTAATTACTTTCAAGTAAGTCACAGCCTTTTACAGTTTAATGGTAAAGATATATTTTTACTAAAGTACCTTGATTTTCTAACCTAACATGCATAATGCTATTGTGGGTCTTTATTTTTGCTTTATTTCTGTTTAGTTTTTAAAAAATATATATTTTTACAGCTATACACACACACACACACACACACACACACACAGACATATTTCAGTGTGTTAAATTCACCTGCTGCTTAGAGGAAAATCATTATATTAACCTGCCAATCACAGCATAGGTTAGTTATAACCTGTCAATATAACAATAGGGAATAAATGGGAATGTACAGAATTGTTCCTGAAATACATTATTTTAAATGCTATTTTTTCTCAAAATATATCAATTTGCATCTTATATGCACCAAATTGTGTTCTTATTTACCCCTGTGTAAATCCAGATAACTTCTACTGCAGTCAATTGGATTATCTGGACTTGCACCAATGCAAGTGAGAGTAAAATTTGGTTAATTTTATATTAATGATTTTTCTGACTGTTTTTTTTTCTTTCTGTCTTCTAAGAAATGGGAATTACCAATTTCCTAATCTCCCTAGACAGTCTGCTACCACAAATTTCACTCTATTCCTTTTGCTTTGATTGTTTTTAGTAATACTATTTTGATGTTGCCAACAACTCCCTAGGCTGTAAAATCAAATGTACCTTGTTATTAGTGGATACCATTGAAATCTGAACTCACATATGTAGTTTATTATACTACTCTATGGAGTCCTGTCACTTTTAGAATTATTCTTGTATTCCAAAGCCATCATTAATTTATCATTTACAATGCATTCTGCAGGTTTCTTTAAAGCAGCACCCTGCAAGACAAAGCCATTCTATTATTATGTACTGAATGGATGCTCCAACACAACATTAAGAAAAAAGATATAAAAATATATCAGGAAAAAGGGGTGTGTGTGTGTGTGTGTGTGTGTGTGTGTGTGTGTGTGTGTGTGTGTGTGTGTG
>NW_017729033.1:65088710-65090898 GCF_001723915.1 Gavialis gangeticus | reverse complement strand
GTGTGTGTGTGTGTGTGTGTGTGAGAGAGAGAGAGAGAGAGAGAGAGAAAGAGAGAGAGAGAGAGAGAGAAATAGTTCCCTATGCCATCTTGTCTCCTACAGATCATACTATACACATATTGAACCCTGAATTATTATTTTCATTATATTAAGT
This sequence comes from Gavialis gangeticus, assembly GCF_001723915.1. Classification (NCBI taxonomy): domain Eukaryota; kingdom Metazoa; phylum Chordata; order Crocodylia; family Gavialidae; genus Gavialis; species Gavialis gangeticus. The sequence goes on along the minus strand of NW_017729033.1, from coordinate 65,090,744 downwards.
AACAATAGAAAGGTTGTAAGATGTTAATACAGCATAGGAAAATTGATCAGGCCTCACAAATACAAAATAGCCAGATAGGTTAGTCTAAAACAAAATGTATTTTCTGTCTTCTCAGTGCAGTCCCTGAACCTGTAAACATGGATGCACAAATAACATTATTTGTATGAGTAGACTCACTGACTTTCATGGATCTCCTTGTTATTTGCCCAAGACACAGATCAACAAAAGTGTTTAGGGACAAAATCCAGATTGGCCCCTTAGAGGTGCTTCCAACTTCTTCATACAAAAATTGGCCCTAGAAGGATAATTCAAAGAAATAGACTTAAGTTCCTTGTTTCCCCATACAGTCACTGGGGAGTTAGGCACTTCCAAAAGGGCAAGTCAGAGAACCCTGATGTTGAGCAGAGAGACATCCATAGTCAGCCACAGGGAATACTTAGTTTAAAGGTGTACCTGAAATTTTGCCCTTTCTGAGCGTAGGCACCTGACTCAGAGGTGCACATCAGCCACCTCTAGTCACTTGTTATTCAGAATGGGGAGATCTGGGTGGTAGCGTTCAAATCCACACCTACTTTCCATGAAAGTGCCTTTCCAACTAGGACATAAAGTAGTTTGGGTGGAGTAGAGTCCACCGCCCCCACTCTGTTGAAGTCGGTCCCCTATGCAACCAAGAATGCAAGAGCCATGAGGTGAGAAGGAAAGCAATCAAGAGTGCATTAAAGGCATTAAACTAGAGTGGGTTCTAATTCTTGTGTCAAGAACTGTGTGTGCATTTTACATTAAATGGTCATCAAATAAAAAACAAAATGACCCTAACAGGTGCCAAGTCTGGAATTTGGGTCTCTCCCCTATACACTAAGAACCCTAACAACTAGAATCAAAACCATCCTGGAATTTTTTTTTCTTTTGTCACCTGTTCCAGCTGTCATACTCATTGGGCGATTCATTATTAATAAAGCGCTGTGTCTGGAACACAGACAAACTTTTGGGGAAATTCGGAGTTATAGTTCACACAAAAAATCTTAGCTTTACCCCTTATATTAGTCAGTGCTTGGGTCTCTACAGCTCTTCATGACCAATGTAGCCAGGCAATAATGGATGTGGGAGCATAAATTTGGATTTCTTGAATTTTTCCATCAACCGTAACTTTATTTTTAAAAACTTTTGTTGTAAATGTCCATTAATAAATAAGTAAATATGCATATCACCAAATGATATAACTATCAGACTATACATACTATTACAAATATACAAATATACATACAAACTATTACAAATATACAAATATATCTTTCGATATGAATGTGCATATACATGTAAATATTATTCGATAATAAGGAAGCAAAGGATAATACAGTACTGGTAAAATATAACTGATGAATGCCCATGCCAACAACAAAAGCATCTTGGAAAATTTCTGCATTGAGTTCAGTGAAGTGAAGAATTTGTCCTACTGTACATAGAGTTCATGGAATTTCTGAAGTAAACATGTTAATTTTTAAATAATGGCTGAAGACATGCCTAATCAGAAGTGCTGAATACCCAAAACACCAGTTGAAGCCAATTGAAGCTTTCAGTGCTCATCATCTCTGAATACCAAGCTCATAATATTAAACATTTCCTTTAAAAACGCCTACATTTGGATTTGGGTTACTCTGGCTTGGATATGTGAGGCTTTGCTTGCTTGCACTACAGGTGTAGTCAGAACCTGGTGCTTCTGGATATGGATCAAGCCTCTGTTCATGAAGAAGCCTCTGTGGGAATGATTTGGTGATCTGATGCCACCTTTTAGTTATGTTTAGCTTTATTATTAGCCTTTATTATTTAGCCTTTAAAAGCCGTGGTTTGACGTAGCTTCCAGCACTCGGGAGCTAGGAGCAGCAGGGAGAGGGAGGACGCAGGCACGTGTGTCTTACACACGTGAGCCCCCTTACCGGACCCGGAGCGGAGGTGAGAGCAGCGACAGCAGCAGAGGAACGGAGCAGCAGCGGGAGCAGCAGCAGCTGATCTCCCTAAGGTAAGTGGGGCGGAGGG
>NW_017729033.1:65084017-65088699 GCF_001723915.1 Gavialis gangeticus | reverse complement strand
TCAGGTCCCTTCTGACCCTAGAAACTATGAAACTATTATATCAGCATTAAAGATGAGGAAAAAAAGAAATTTCACAGTCCATTTTTTCAGATGACAAACACAATGACATAAAAAATCTCATATTCTCCATGCACATTTACTTTATTGAAGAGTTATTTCAATTGAAATATTATTTTAATTAAGCTAAATGGGCTTAGAAAATGTGCCTGAGTTTTGGTATTGTAATGTAGTCTAGGGAATAATATGGGCAACCTCAATCAGCCACAGTATAAAATAACTGACTTTTTTGCCACCTTTATAAATACTTTTGTACTTTAAGGACATATCAACCATTACAGACGTAAATTCACATGCTCCTTTTAAGAAATAATTCAGGCAAATTCAGTCAGCCTCAGTTTAACAGAGCTGATGTTAAGGGAACCTTTGTAAATACTTCTGGAATGTGAGAACACATCATTCAAGACTGAAACTGCCCTTGAGTAACGAATTTCCAAGCCCTTTCTCTTTAGCCTGGATTGTTAGAGATATCACAAGGTCTTTTGATGAAGACGCATAATCTTTTTGGAATTCTAAAACAATAAAATCATAGTGATGTTTTCAATCATCACCAATATTAGAACAATCAATAACATCTTATATGCTATATGAAGTCCTGACATTCCTGTTTCAAAATTAAATGTGCATATTCTTTTATTCCAATTTCAGTCCCAGCAGAGCAATCCCAGCACTGCAGCTAAACAAGCTATATCAGTAATCTAAATGCATAAATAACCATGTTAACCTATAATGCTGTTTAAAGTCCTGATCCTACAATCTCCCACACATGTGCCTTCTCACATGAGCAGTTCCAATGTATTTAAAGGATTGCTTACCTGAGAAAATTTACTTTCATAAGAGCTACATAAAATAAAATACACACGAACTTAAAAAAAATACAAATATTGAATGAATTTTAGCTAGTAAAGGGGCACATACAGACAATTTAATAGTAATTTCAGGAGGTTTCTGAAAAAACAAAGATAGTAAAGGTGGTGAAATTCAAACAACATCACTCAGCAGGACTTATGGTTAGGATGACAGAACAAAGACTGCCAAAGTATCTCTTGGAAGACTCTTCCTATAGTACTTATCTTTACAGCTGGCCAAAAAGAAGATTGAGGGGAAAATACTGAGCAACACCTAAGAGTTATGATGTGAATTACCAGAAGTGATAAGGAAGAAGGTAGGACTGTGTAATGAGGCCAGATCAGAACCCTGGACCCAATCTATGCTAAATAGGACATAGAGACAAGTCATTCCTGAAAAGTCATCATCTGCAGCAAGCTCAGACCCTTGGTCCCCATTGGGCGGAATGATGCATTCAGGGCAGTCAGTCCCCTTAAGTCACAGGCAGCAGGACCCACCTGCTCTAGCCCCTAATAACCAGACTCAGATTGCAGTATCTTTGGCTGGGTGACGGTGAAAGTTCCTAATCTTTCATGCTGGCTTTCTGGCTCTGACTCCAGCTTCTGATTCTGGTAAGGCCTTTGGCATTCCCTGATTCCAGTTCTTGGCTCTTGATTCTGGTTTGACCTTTGGGTCTGGCTTTTGGCTCCTGATCCTTGTTAAACCGTGGCTTACCTTGTCTCAGGCTATGACTTCTGATCCCAGCCTGCTTTGAACTTCTGCTACAGCTCCTGAATCCAATTTTGATGCCAGACCCCTCTGTACCCCTGGCTCCCTGGGGAACCCATCTGGACTACCCCTGTCCTCATTCACTAACAGATGGGGTGGCATCTTAGAGACTTTCTCATTTAAAAAATCTCTAAGCTTCTATCCTGAACTGCCTATTGCCTGACTTCAGACCACTGAAGCTAACTGCCTCTCTCAGCGATGACAAAAATATGCCCTTGACCAAAATAAGTAGGGCCAAAATGACAATGGCCAAGGCCTTGTAGGGCTCATCTATACTGCAATGGTAACAAGTCCCAAGACTAAAGGGCCTAGACACCCCATCCTGCACACACACAGGCATTGCTGTAACCCAGAAGCTCATTTGAGAGAACAGTCAGAGGAGGGGAGGGGCATTGCCTGCAAATGCTTGAGTCCTTCATCTGTAGTGTACTTGAGAGGAGCCACTGTAGATAAGCTATAAGTGGCCTTGCTAGTATACTTCCAGTTTTGGATACACTGATATGCTCCCAACCTGGAAGAACAGGATGGGCAGGAAGTATCAGAGAGTAATAGTAATGTGGTGATGAATTTTGGGAAGAAAAATCAAAAATACAAATACAAAATGAGTGATGCCTGGCTGTATGACAATGCTATGCAGAAGAACCTAGGAGTCTTGGTGGATCACAGACTCAGTCTGAGTCTGCAGTGTGATGTAGCTGCACAAAAGCTGTTTGTGGTTTGTGGTTTCACTAGAAGCACTAAGTGCAAATGCAGGAGGTGATCGTACCTCTTTACTTGGCACTGGCTAGGCACTCATCTAGAGTATTGGCACTTGGCACTCATCTAGAGCATTGTGTGCAGTTTGGGACTTCACATTTTTAAAAAAGGGCATGTAGAAGGTGGTGTCCAGGGGCAGGAGGCAAAAATAATAAAGGACTTGGAAGGCAAGCCTTATGAGGAGAGGTTGAAAGAAATAGGCATGCTCATTTTGCAGAAAAGGCATTTAAGAGGGGACATGATAGAAGCCTGCAGATACCCAAAGGGCTGTCACAAAAACGAGTGAACACACCTTTTTTTCTCTTGCTGCAGAGAGTAGGAAATGACATGAAGTTGTAGCAAAGTAGTTTTAGATTGGCTTTCAGGAAAAGACATTTTCACTGTTAGAGAAGTGAGGCAGTGGAATAGACTGGCTAGGGAAGTTGTGGACTCACCATCACTGGAGGTGTTCAAGAGCTTGAATAAGTATGGGTCAAGGATGATCTAGCAGTAGACTATGTTCTGCTATGGATATGTCTTGTATTTCTAGGCTTTTGTGGTTGACAAATGGGGCTGGACATTTTTCCTGTTGCTACATGTGTTGGGAGGGGAAGAAGGAAGAGGGAAGGGGAGAGATGAAAGTTTACCTTCCTCAGAAGGGTATGGGTGTTGGCTGCAGCCAAGACTGGGGATTTTGACTAGCGTGTACTAATGTGCCTGCTGGGACTAAAACAGAGAGGCTCCTGGCTAGAGGGCTTTGCCCTTCCACTCAGGGGCAGAGATTGCCATATTTGGGGTTAGGAAGGTACTTTACCCCATGGCCAGTTTGGTACAGATGTCTACATGAGACACTGATAGAGCAATTGTTACTGTGCAATCATTTAATATTTGCATGCACAAGTACTAAATGACTGTGCAGCAACTGGAGTTATTGTGCAGTAACGTCCCTGCACAGCTTTTTGGTGATGCTGACTGCACGGTAGATTGTTACTACTGCGCAGTAGTAATGAGCTACTGTGCAATCAGTGACTTGTGTAGACATGGTCACTGTGAGAGTTTTTGCTGTCCTCTGTACTGGGGGTGGGGAGGGAAGAGAGGTGGGCAGAGAAAGCATGGTCCTCTTCCTTGGACCTCACCACCCTATTTTAACAGACTTTGCAGCATCAGGACATTGGTCGCCATTGTCCGTCTACAGTACCTGTGGCAGGTTAGAGTGTTATGCCTTGTGGTTGTGTGTCAGCTTATACTAATAGTGTAGCTTAGTATTAATAAACTGCTGAAGACTGTAGTTTTATTAACTGGCTAGACAAAGATATTTATATGATGGTTTGGATAAGGATGATCCTGCCTCTGGTGGGGAGTTGGACGAGATAACCTCTGGAAGTTGCTTCCAGCCAAACTTTTCTATGATTTCATGATTCTATGAACATTAGGGCTGTGTGAGGTTTCGGACAGAGCTTTGGATCCGGAGAAGCTTCTGACGCTTTGGGGTCTGAGCAGCACATCCAGGTGGCGGCCTGCCTCGTTCGGCTTCCCGAAGCGGTTCGGGGCTTCTGAAGAGCCTTGGAACCGCCTTGGAGATCCGGCCATAGGGTATAATGGGGAAACAATAAAATATCTATAACTTTGTTGGTTTTTGTCCGATTTGGATGAAATTTTCAGAACTGGTAGACTCTGCAGAGAAGATGAAGCCTGCCAAGTTTAAAAAAGATAGGTGCAGGGGTTTGGGGGGAACTGTACCCCAAATTCTTGAAAGCAAAACTCCTGTTCTGTCTAGGCGTGACAACATAGCGGGGTGAAAACTGCAGAGATGGTAGCCCTTACTGAGGCCACAAGTCTGCCAAGTTTCAAGAAGATCAGTACAGGGGTCTGGGGGGAACTGTACCCCAAATTCTTGAAAGCAAAACTCCTGTCACATCTATGTGTTACAACATAGCGGGGTGAAAGCTGTACAGATGGTAGCTCTTGCTGAGGGCACAAAGCCTGCCGAGTTTCAAGAAGATCAGTGCAGCGGTTTGGGGGGAACTGCCCCTCAAGCTGTGGACAAGCAGAATTCGTGTCATGGGTGCTTGTGGGACTGGTGTCTGTCTTGGGGTGGGGAGGGAAGACACTGCTGCAGGCCTGGCTGCTAAGCTGCTGTGTTAGTTACCAATCAATCAATCATGATTCACTCAGGGACCAGGGACTTGGGGACCAGCTCAATACACAGGACCTAGCTACTACATAATGACTTAATGAGCATGAATTAGCACCTACAAAACCAAGCTAAGGAG
>NW_017729033.1:65074689-65079017 GCF_001723915.1 Gavialis gangeticus | reverse complement strand
TGCACCTATCTTCTTGAAAATTGGCAGGTCTCATGCTCCTAGAAGAAGCTACAATCCCTGAAGGTTTCATCCAGATCAGACAAAAAACAACAAAGTTATAGATAGTTCATTGGTTTCCCCATTATACCCTATGGCCGGATCTCCAAGGCGGCTCGGAAGCTTCGGCCGGATCGAGGCAGAAACCCAGCCTGGAGCTCTGGATTGATCGCGGCCATCCCAAGCGGCTGGATCTGAAGCTGAACCGGATCACTGCCGACTGGCAGAGCCCTAATGAACATGCTTGTGTAACTGTAATAAATCAAATGGGCAATTAACTTTGTTGTAATATAATTCCACAATATCCTTGCCATTTTTCTGGAATGATACATTTGGAATATAATAAAAAATAATCTAATATACTTATCAGGTGATTTCTTTATTAATTATATAGCCACACCAATGTGTCACATTTATCATGCAGTCAAAGTCTCAAATGACTAAGTGCTCTTGGGGCCTAAGGGCTCTAACACACGGGCAATATTTTCATTGACTCCAGTGAAAGCTGGCCATGGGATAAGACCACTCATTAAGAAGTGTAAGTTATTTGTCTGTGATGATTATGAAGTTTCTGTCATTTGTTTTTGTCAGGACCTATTATCCAACATCCAACTGGCCCCTCTTTTTCTCCTGAAATATGCATGGAATTTTTTGTTGTTAGGGTTTTGTTTGTGTGTTTATTTCCTTTTTGGCTCTATTTTGAAACTATGCATGGAAGAGTAAAGTTGGCTATCCTTCATTTCATTTTACCAATTTAAATTCAAATAAAACCACTGAAGATAGTAATTACCTTGGATAATAGTAGTGAATGCATATTATAATTAACATCTTTAGAACATTTACTTTAATGTTGATTGCTGTTGAGAAACAAAGTAATTTTTGTTAAGAAAAAATGTATTTCCAGATATTTAAGTATTTACTTAACTGTAAATCTAGTTACATTCGAGCTTGTTGAAATGTCAACGAATTACAGAATAATGAAATTTTAACTAAGCTTTAACTTAAAATAAAAATCACTGAATGAGCAATATGCTAGCCAGAAGCAGGTTTTTTCACTCACAGCATATCTTGTTTTTATTTCAAACTTGGCACATCTGAGTAGAAGTAAAGAAAGACTTTTACCTACAAGTAGTAAGTAAAATAGCAGTTATGTGAATAAGGAGATAAGTCATGGCATAACTTTGCTAGTACCAGTTTGAACTTAATTCATAGGATGTCACTTAGTGACAGTATGAGATTATGTATTTATTTGGATTGAGTTAACATGTAGAGGAGCAGCCCAGGAATGCAATTTGTAAAGCAGTGAACAAACATGTAACAAATAGATGTTTCTCTCCCAACAGATTCTGCACATGCTATCTCTACACCATTCTTAGTAACTGTGCTCTCCTGGAAGTTTGCAAGAGGTTTTATCATTGATTCCAGTGGGAGCAGGTTCGGCCTTCAGTACTTGCATCCTCTGCACAGAAGACACCCTGAGCCAATTACATGTGGGGCAGGCAAGTGTGATGGAGAAGAGACTACTAGGTGTTATGTTTAAGAATTAATAGGGGTCTGCCTAAATTGTGGGAGGACTTACCAATTTTCATGGGTTGATCATGCCTGAAGTTCTCTTTCTGCAGACATTTCATGGCGGTCCTGCCCCTCAGCACTGATTGGTGGTGGGGCCTTGCATTTTGGTGCTGATTGGTGGAGAGACCGGAAGGCGGGGGAGGGATGAGGGGGTGGTCTCCATCTTGATTGCTGTCTGCAGTTTGTGTGGCCCCGCCCCTCAGTGCTGATTGGCAAAGAGGCCCCAGTGGGATGAGAGGTGGCTGCCATATTTATTGCAGTCTGCCCTTCATGCGGCCCTGCCCCTTGGCGCTGATTGGCAACAAGGCCCTGGGAGGGAGGAGCACTGAGGGGGGCAGCAGCTATCTTGTCTGTTGCCTTGTCTGCTGCCCTGCCAGCCAGCACCTTTCCCTCCTGGCAGCCAGGATCACAGGCTCCCACTGGGGAGCCAGCATTTTAGTTTTATTAAGGTTTCTTTTGTTGTTGATTTCGCAAATTTTGCGGACGATCCTGTATTTCACAAAACTGCAAATTAAGTAGGTCTCTAAGAATTATTTAAATGATTGACGGACTTGCAGAACACAGGAAGTGAGGAGAGGATTCTCTTTCCTTGCTAATAATTCTGAGAGACTGTTAACATCTATCTTACACATATCTGTACACTGTTATGTAGGCGCCAAAGGAAACTGGCTGAACTTGGGGAAGTCCACACCATGAACAATTTGACTGTACATTGTTCAAGTCAGCTATCCCTACAAGCCCAGAGCAAACATAACTGAAGACACTAGAGGCCAAATTGTTAAACATGTAAGGAGGCTGCTGCAGTCAGACCAACTTGGAAGGAAGCTGAGGAAAGGATGCACTGTTTCTGTAATGGTGGCTTGAGGCACTTCACAAGGCAGGAATAGACCTCTGGGAGAGAGAGGAATTAGCAGTCCTTATTAGATTTCAGTCATACACTGCACAGTCATATACTGCACAGTGCAGCATCCCAGCTATTTCATGTTTCAGTCCTCAGTCTTTTAAAGAGAGATCAACAATTACACTACATGACGCAAAGCAGTGAAATCTTAGCCTCTTTGGAATCAACAGCAACATGCCTGCTAACTACAGAAAGGCCTAGATTTCACCCAGGAGTTGGGACAAAACAATGCAGTTTGGTTTCACTTGTGGCCTGAAGGCAGGTGTATGTAAAAAAAGAACTTATGAACAAACCAACCCCCTGCCTCCCATATGCACACGGTTTGAATGCTGATGTTCACGAGTGTTTCAGACACAATAACCAGGAAACAGCAGAAAGGACAGAATCGTATTCCATTTCTTGTGCTGTTACCTTTTCAGAAATGCATTTTCAGGGTCACTAATCAGTTTTCCACACTCAGACAGTGGCCAAGACCATGCAAAGTGTAAAGGAATGCTTAGACATATCGGTAATTTAATGCAAGCATTTTCACTCCCAGCTACTCCTTACTTTTGTAAACAGAGAGTTTTGCTTTTCTAACCATCCTCCCCCATCTTTGTAGTGCAGATGCCAAGTGATCATTATCCTGTGACAGCTAGATGAGAAATAATAAAAAAAAGAAAAAGGTAAAAGTGAGATCCACTTGAAACCTGCTGATTTTTCATGGCCAAATCCTCAAATCCCATTGCTTAAATGGAAAGCCAGTCTATCTCCTACTAGTGCACAGAAACACCCCAAAGCTTTAAAAACACAAATGTGGCATGTAGCCTTTGGCATTTGGGGGATTGAGTCAACAATTAACAATGCTTTAATAGGAACAACAGAACTTGTTCTCTCTTGTGCTTTAAAAAAGAAATCCCACACAACACGCAAAAATATGTGATCCCTGGGTTCATGCCTGCATCCTCTTTTTCTACCAGAGTAGTGGAGAATAAGGTACTCCTTTTTACCCATATGAGATACTGCTTGTTATCCACACAAGATACTGCTTGTTTTAGGTTTTTAAATCTGAAAGCTTGCTAAAACATTTTTTCCAACTGTTTAAGCTGGTCTTTCACCCAAAGAACCTTGTCTGCTTGTTATCCAGACATGCATCCCAGCAGGACAGATTGCAAGAGTATTAAGTGGAAACTTGGATCCAACTGAGTTTTGGCTCAGGCTCCACAAATCCCACTGTTTAAACAGAGCACACTTCTAGCACCTAAGCACTCAAAGGCAGGTGGCAACTGCACTTGGCACCTGCATCTTGATGGACCGTGGCACTTCGGGTGCCCCAACTCCCCAGAGTCCCCTGTAGAACCAGAGAGGGGTGCGGATCCCCCACCATGGGCAGCCCGGGTGCCCGGCTCTCAGATCTGGAACCTGGCAGGTTGCCCTAACCAGCAATTTCCGGCATCGGGGCAGAGGAGGCGGGTTCCAGTCTAAGCGGGGGGGATATCTGCCATCACCTGACGGGGAGAAAAACCCCGGAGGCCTTTATTTATCTGTCACCTGCTGGAACCTGCTTCCAGCCTGGCTGACCCCGCAGGGCTTCTGCTGGATGGGGATCAGCGCGGAGCGTCGGAGGGATCCGGGCGCTGGCGGAAGGCAGCAGCGCCCCCGCCCCCCTTTCCCCTTTAAGTGCCAGCTGTTTGCAAAGTTGCAGCCACTTCTCCGGCTTGACGTCAGCGCGGCTTCCCCGAGCCGCCGGGCTGGGGCAGAGCAGCGGCGGCAGCGGCAGCGCGCGGATGGAGCCCGGGGGCCGCGCCGCTGAGCGCTAGCGGGGCTCCGCCTGCCGCCG
>NW_017729033.1:65059396-65074368 GCF_001723915.1 Gavialis gangeticus | reverse complement strand
CCGGCCCCATCCTGCCCATCAGCGACATGGTGTCGGCGGCGGCGGCGGCGGCGGCGCCCGGCTCGCCCTTCCCCGAGGTGGTGGAGCTGAACGTGGGCGGGCAGGTGTACGTGACCAAGCACTCCACGCTGCTGAGCGTGCCGGACAGCACCCTGGCCAGCATGTTCGCGCCGGGCCGCGGCGGCGCGGCGGGCCGGGACCTGCCGAGGGACAGCCGCGCGCGCTTCTTCATCGACCGCGACGGCTTCCTCTTCAGGTACGTGCTGGATTACCTGCGCGACAAGCAGCTGGCGCTGCCCGAGCACTTCCCGGAGAAGGAGCGGCTGCTGCGCGAGGCCGAGTACTTCCAGCTGGCCGAGCTGGTCAAGCTGCTGGCGCCCAAGGTGGCCAAGCAGAGCTCGCTCAACGACGAGGGCTGCCAGAGCGACCTGGAGGACAGCGCCTCGCAGGGCAGCGGCGACCCGCGCCAGGCGGCGGCGCGGGACAAGCGCTCCGGCTTCCTCACCGTGGGCTACCGCGGCTCGGCCACGGCGCTGCGGGACAACCAGGCGGACGCCAAGTTCCGGCGCGTGGCCCGCATCATGGTGTGCGGCCGCATCGCGCTGGCCAAGGAGGTCTTCGGCGACACGCTCAACGAGAGCCGCGACCCCGACCGCCCGCCCGACAAGTACACGGCGCGCTTCTACCTCAAGTTCACCTACCTGGAGCAGGCCTTCGACCGCCTCTCCGAGGCCGGCTTCCACATGGTGGCCTGCAACTCCAGCGGCGCCGCCGCCTTCGTGCCGCACTACCGCGACGACAAGATCTGGAGCAGCTACACCGAGTACATCTTCTTCCGTGAGTCCCGCGCCGGCCCCCGGCCCCGGGCTTTGCGCCGTGTTGGCAAGCTGCGGAGCCCGGGATCAAACCCGTGGCAGCCTCCCGGCGAGCCGCGCGCCGCTCAAGGGTGCCCCGCAGTGCCGGCAGCGCCGGGCGCCCGCAGGCTGCGCGCAGACCCCGCCAGCCCCTCCTGACCTGCTGGGCTCAGGTCCTTGCAGCAGGAGAAGGGCTCCAGTATTTGGTTGGTTGTTTTTTGCCCTGAAAAAACAGAGCGCAGACTAAAGAGCTGGCGTCTTCCGAGGTGCCTCGCGGGGGGTGGGGGGCTTGAGTCTAAAAAAATGAGAAGATATGCCTCCCCACAAGGTCTTGGCACTCTTGTTTTAGGTGGAAACAGAGCTAGGGGGGCACCCGGGGTCTTTCCTTCCTTTGACCTGCTCCTTTTTTACCACTTTGCTGGGACACAGGGAAGGAATCACTCAATGGGCTCCTCTGAAGTTCCCCCCCCCCCAGCCCAAGCCACCCCAAGTGCGGTGCTGCGGTTGACGGAGGTTGAATCTCTTCTGCTTCTACTTTGCTGGGACCAGACGCTGTTGCCTTGCTGAGCAGCCCCCTCCCCCCTCCATGCCCATGCTCGTGCCCATCGCTGCTTTCTCCAGCCGTGCGAATAGTGGCTTGCTTTAAATGCAGCTGGTAAGGGGGGGTGTGACTTAATTTATTTATATATTTATTTACATATTTATCCCCCCCGTGCAAAAGGCTGGATGTGCTAAGTGCAAGGAGAAGGGTGGGCTCAGGAGCTCGCCGGTTTCGGCACCCTGGAGAGGGAGGGTCTCGTTGTCTGCCCCCACTCCCCTGCAGACTCCTTCTAGCTCCGCGGTGCTTTGGGAAGCTCTGCCCCACACCTCAGAAAGCCTCGTCGTCTCCCGTCTCACGCTGCCAGCCCCCAGCTTTGCCTTTCTCTGTCTCTAAGGTGTGCGTGTGTTTGGAGAGGGGGGGGGGTGGATGACGTCTCCTGGCTTTGAGCGTTTCAGCGGTTTGGCTCAAGCGAAGCTTAAAACGCCAGGCTCAAAGCAGGAGAGGGCTTCCAGTTTTGCTCGCTGCATTTCTTACCGGTCTCATGAACTACAAAGTCAACAGGCTTCATCCAGCCACATGCGTTCAGTGCAGGATAGAGCAGAACAGCGACGAGAGCATCATTTCCCCGCAAGTGTGTGAGAGCGCCTGTCTCTTATCAGGAGCCCATTACTCCTTTCTAGTTTGCTGTGCCTCTCTCTGCTGACTTCAGGCAGCTTGCAGGTGGCAGCATCAACTATAGATGCAAGTTAGACTGCACAGGGCTAGGGCAGTGACTAGAGAGCAAGCTGGGCTAATGAAAAAACAGCTGGATTAAAAAAAATGTTGTTTGGCAAAGATTTTTCTTTCAAAGACACGGGGAGCTTTAAAACTTAAAAAAAATTATATGTTTGGAGGGTTGAGTTAAAGCCGGTGGAAGAGATGATCGTTGTTTCCCCTGCTTTGTGGGCGTCACGCTTTTTGGGGTGGGGGGAAGTGAGGAGGGAATGGTTTAGTAAAATGTCTGCCTCTGTAGATATTTACTAAAACATCTGCCTCTGTAGATAGGTGTAGGTGCAACCACTACTAACTTCATCAGGAGTAGGACTGAGTAGAAGTAGTGTCTTGGGTAGGCAGCTGTAGCTGGAGATGATATTTAATAGAGCAGATAGCAACCACTGAAGTCTCTCACAGGGGAAAACAAGAATTTACTCTGTGATGGAAGTGGTGGGCACAGCATTATATATCTTTTGATGTGATAATTAGCTTTATAACAGCATGTATTTAAAAAAAACAGTTATGAAATCTATCAAACTATGGTGCCTTTAGCTTGGGAAATATAAATGCAGAGAGGTAGCAGCAGCCTTTCATTTTACTTTTCTGGACTGAGTTTGTAAATTATACTTTCTGGGTGCATTCAGTGCAGAAAGTATAAATAGGTTTTTCCAAAATATTAGAAAGTCCTGATTTTTGTTACTAAGACTGTTAAGGATATTCAAAGATCTGCCCCTCCCCCTCCATAATAGTTTCCCAAATAGACAATAATAATTAGTTTTGTCTGTTTGATGTTCATGTTTTGCTTTGAATTTGTTATGGCAATTGTATTATTACATAGAACAGTGCACCATTTGAAATCATTAGTTCAAATTAATCCTGCGTGTAACTCTATGGACTTCAGTGAAAATATTCCAGAGAGTAATTCTGTTTATTACATGATTTTTGTTTTTAATTGGTGAAAAATAATTTCTGCAGTTTTCCAGTTTGTTTAGTTTGTGCATTTGACAATACTTTGTTTGGGTTTTTTCCTGCAGGGTTTTTCCTGCAATTAGTTTTCCTGTTGTTTGTGGGGGTCTTTTTTACACAGTCTGAAGGAGTAAGAAAATTGGGAGAGTGACAGTCAGTGAAACTACTTTTAAAAATATGTTTTTGTGATTGGTTAAATTTAATATTTATAGATCTTTTTACCAATTAATATATTTTAATGGGATAGTTTGCTTGGTTACCTTGCTTTAAAATTGTAAAGGGAAGTTTGTGTTTGGCCTCTTCACAGGTGTACAGTGGGAGAGGTGGCTATCCCCTGTACCCCTGCCTTTGTAACCTGTACCATGATCAGAGAGGCTGCTCAAGGTTTATGTCTCTGCTGACACCAGACTTTAAAAAATGAGCGGGAAACTGGTAATGTCCTTGTCCCAAGCCTTCACACACCAGTAGAAGTGGCTGGGCTCAGAGACAAATGGGCACTTTACAAGAGTAGCATAACAGTCACAATGCTTTTTGCATAACTACAGGAGGAACAGTCTTTGGTGCAAGGCTAATGTTTCCGAGAACTCTCTCCCAGTGAGGAGCTATAGATTACCTACTATTGGCCTTTGTCCTAAAAGAGTTGAGCCCTGAATAAATATAAGTGCTTTTAGTCCACATCAGAGTGTCGTGCTATGCAAGTAAGACACCTAATTTTGTTACACTTTCATAATTAAACACAATCATTTAGTTATGACTTGTAGACATGTTGCTCTCAGATTTAACATCTTCAAAGAAGGACAATATTTAGTACTTGGATGCTACTTGTATGTAAGTAGTCGCACAGTATTCTCTCTTTGAAGGTAATTCCTAAGGCCTTGTAAACACCTCTTTTTTAAAAAAGAAAGGTAGATTGCATATTAATCCACTAGTTGCACAAGAAACATACTGTTCACCAGCTTCCTTCGGACCAAATCCTGCTGTTGGATACATGTATTGTATTCCTATTGGGAGCTACTGATGCAAGTTTGGGTGCAGAATTAAGCTGTGACTTATACAGTATACCTGAAGGTGTCAGTTCCACCAGTTGACAAACTTGCTGTGAAATCTCTAATATTGCTGTATGTATTAGTTTGAAATCTCCAGTTACTAGATTTTTTAAAACAAGAATTAGTTTCATAGTTTGCTAAAAAATTAATTCACTTTGCTCTGTGTTATTGAAGTTATGGATTACTTTTTCATAATTGGGCTGACTTCTTTGGATTCAAGATCCAAAAGTTACTTAATACTGCTCACTCTGAGATTATGTTTCAGTCAGTGGCAATATGTCCATATCTCTTGTAAATATCAGGTTCTTTGCCTCCGGTGGTGTTTAAGCTATTAAAGTATGTATTGATTATTTCATTTACCTACATATGTGCTACATAGTTTGTATTTACATTTAACATACAGCTTAGCTCTGAAAAGGATTCTACTATAAAAATTACAAACTGTATCTATTTGGTGATTTAAAAATGTATGTGGGCAGTATTTATTTGTTTATGTTGGTGCTGCAAAAAGTATACAGCATTATTTATTTCCTGATACCTCAGATGGAAACCCCACCTGCATTTAAACTTGGAATTTGCCTACCCTCTCAGGATGACATCAGGGTGATTCAGCTTGGCAAATATAATAATGAATGATCATTAGCAACCATAATAATGAATGCTCATTGAGTTTGGGAAGAGAGAGAAAAAGGCTCCTCAATAGCTGTTTTCCTGCAGTGTGCTTGAAGTTGTCATCCAAATATGTGGATTAATTGAGTATTTGTGCATAATGTGATGGCCATTGCCCTAATTCTAATCTCATCCTAAAAAATGAGATTTCCATCCTAAATATGGAAAGAACTGCTTAGAATTACTACTCTCTGGTTCAAATGGTTGCAACAAACTCAGGGCAGACATCCTCCTGCTAGGTGGTTACTTTCTGTGAAAGGGTACAATATATTTTTGACCTCTGTTTGACTCCTGTGTGGTTCACTTTGTCTCTTGCTGCTGTTGTGTAATATAGGATCGCCTGCACTTACTATTACTGTACATTCTTTTGGAAAACATAATTGGTCTTAATGGTTCTCACATTTAACATCTGCCACTCAATCTGACTTACGGGTGTTGAAAGTGTGGCACTCAGCTGGAAGCTTTCTCTTCTGAGTTGACGTTTATTGTAAGAGGGATGCAGAACTGCCACATGAGAAACTTGGAAACCTTTTTTGTTTTGACATTCTTGTTTTATGTGTAATATTTTTTTCTGTTTTCTTCTTCCCTATTTTTGTTTGTAACTAATGACCGTGAATTTATGCTGCTTATTTTCCACCTGAAGTCATAGCTCTCTGTGAGATTATTTTGGTTGCTGTGGAAATTGTCACAAAAAAGCAATAATGACTTCATATTCAGCAGGGAGCAAGCAGCAGGAAAAAAAATGATTTTTTAAGAAATAATAGTGCATTTTCATAAAAAAAATCCTTTTTATTTAATAGAGGAGAAGAAAAACAGAAATTGACCTGTTAAAGGGGGTAAAAAAATTGCTACAAATTCCAAAGTGTCAGCCACTCTTTAAGTGCTAAATCCATCCCATGCCCTACTTGAGTAGCTGGAGATCAGCAAAGATCTTCAGACTCCTTCTCTCAGGCCACAGAGTTAGGTCAAAGCCAGTCTCTGATCAAAAGGTTAAAAGAGCCTGTTTGGACTATCTCTAACCTGGCTTTTGTTCTGCTGTCAGGGAAACCACCATGTTCCTAAGTAGTGAAGGCTGGATTTGGATGGGCCAGTTTATACAATATCCTCAGTGTTGTTCATTTCCTCAAAAGAAAAATGATTTTCTGTTGAACAGTGTAGAGTAACATTTTGCCTGGAAACATACAGGACTGTCACTTGCAAATCAAGAGAAGTGATTCTTCCATTCTATTCAGCATTCTACTGCAACCAGTTTTGGGCTCCACACTTCAAGATGGATGTGGATAGTTTGGAAAGTGTTCAGTGCAGAGCAACAAAAGTGATTAGGGGCCTAAGAGGCAAGACTTACGAGGAACAGCTGAAAGAACGAGGGTTATTTAGCCTGAGGAAGAGAAAACTGAGGAGGGGATTTAATAAGAGTCTTCAGATACCTGAAGGGTGATTACAAAGAAGACGGAGATGAGCTTTTCTCTATGACTATAGGGGGCAGGACTAGGAGCAATGGCCTCATGCTTCACTAGGGGAAATTTTAGATTGGAGATAAGGAAGAACTTTCTGATTACGACGGTGTTCAAACATTGGAACAGGCTATCTAGAGAAGCTGTGGAATCTCCATGTTTGTAAGTTTTCAAGAGTAGTTTAGACAGATACTTGGCTGAGATGGTTTAGTCACGGATGATCCTGCCCCGATCTGGGGGCTGCACTAGATGACCTTGTGAGGTCCCCTCCAGCCATACTTTCCTATGATCCTATGAGGTCATAGCTGAGGTTGCTGGTTTTTGATGGTTCTAACTACTTTGCCTGTCTGTATCTCCAGTTCATACACTATACTTGATCTGAGCCTCAATATGGAAGAATTCATATTCTGATGTAGACATGTTGTTTCTATTGGGATTGTTGTGCAAGAACTTTCCAAAAGTATGTGAGGCTGAACTCAGTTTTATTAGTCCTATAGGTCTTAGAAAGTGAAAACAAAGCAATTACAGGAGAGTGAAAAAACAAAGTTCATTTTTGTAAAATTGTTTTTAGCCTATATATCCTTCCTAGTTACAGAATAAGCAATGATGATTTTTTATCTGTAGAAATTGGTGTCAGTCAGCTTCCAGTTACTTGTTTTTGACTTATATGTGGCATTTCATGAAAAAATTTATCTTCTTTCATAAATTTGGGCAGATTATTTTTGGGAGCAGCATTTTGGTGGAACAGTGCTCACCTTTCCACTGCAGAATACTGGTAAACCCTCATGTGTTATCACTTCTACAAGGGCATTGGATATACAGGATATATCCACGCAGACATAATTTCTATATTAATAAGAATCTCATGTGTCTACCAAAGGGAAAAATAAATTCACATTGTTTCCCTTCTGCATTCCTATCAAATGACAACCTTTCTATTCTATCTTTAAAACTTTGCAGATTTTTATGGGACAATTTTACATTTCTTCCCAAACTATGCTCATACCAGAAGCAAAGAGGAGATGGGAGAGGATTTTGAGGAAACTATTCAGTCTTTGGGGGCCTGGCTAGCCACTAGCATAACTACAGACACTTTCAGGACAGCTCTAATTTAGATTTGGTGGCAATGAGCCTATTGGCTAGCATCCAGCCAATCCTTTTCTTATTATTTCTTGAGAATTTACTTTATGGGAAATCTGAGGAGAGAGAGATTAGCACCATTCTTGTGCTTCTACATCACTTGGGACTCCCTCATACTAAGAGAGTTTCTCTGAGTCATTTCTATAAGGCCTACAGTATCTTTTTCACCCCTGGAGACTTACCAAGAATCTGATGTCTTCTGTTTGAAAGAAATAATAGATTTTCTATGAATTAAAAAACCCAGCTGATTACAATTCTTAAAAACTGGCTTTTGGGGCATTCAAAATACTCGGCAATGAATTATAAAATCACTGTAATAAAGC
The DNA here is from genome assembly GCF_001723915.1 of Gavialis gangeticus. NCBI lineage: Eukaryota > Metazoa > Chordata > Crocodylia > Gavialidae > Gavialis > Gavialis gangeticus. The sequence continues at coordinate 65,066,622 of NW_017729033.1, read as the reverse complement.
TTCCTTGTGAAAGGAATAGTGTGGTATTGTTTTAAAAGATACTGTATATAAACAAAGTGAGATGGAATATTTCCTTCTTTGAATTATTCTCAAATAAGTACCTACCAAAAGCATATACATATATGCTCCTCCATCTATTTTTCTAGCTTGATAGACACAAAAAGAGATACTTGATCTTATTACTGATGATATGCAAAATGTCACATCAGTTCACTGGACTAGGATTGGGCCTGTAATACATGTCTGCATGCATTGACACACATTAGTTTCCATTCAGTTTTCATGCTTTTAGCGGTTTCATAGACATGTATTATTTAGTGTTGATGTTTGAAACTGCATTTCATCATTATTGCTGCAAACAACAAGAGGAAGGTCAGGGAATGTGTAGGTCCCTTACTAAATGGAAGAGTCAACCTACTGACAGATGGGGAAAAGGCTGAACTACTCAATGCCTTTTTTACCTCAGTCTTCACAGGTGAGGTCAGCTCTCAGACTACTGCATTGGGTGGCACAGTCTGGGGAGAAGGTAAGCAGCCCGCAGTGGTGAAAGAACAGGTTAGGGACTATTTAGAAAAGCTGGATGTGTAGAAGTCTGTGGTGCTGGATGCACTGCATCTGAGAGTGCTGAAGGAGTTGTCTGATGTCATTGCAGAGCCACTGGCCATTGTCTTTGAAAACTTGTGGCAATCAGAGGAGGTCCCAGACAATTGGAAAAGGGAAAATATAGTGCCCATATTTAAGAAAGGGAAGGAGGAGGATCCAGGGAACTACAGATTAATCAGCCTCACCTCAGTCCCTGGAAAAATTGTGCAGCAGGACTTCAAGAAATTCATTTCTAAGCACCTGGAGAAGAAAGTAATCAGGAACAGTCAGAATTAATTCACCAAGTGTAAGTCAAGCTTCACCAGCCTGGTTGCCTTCTATGATGAGATGACTGGCTCTGTGGATATGGAAAAAGCAGTGGATATGATATACCTTGACTTTAGCAAGGTGTTAGTCCCCTGCAGCGTTCTTGCAAACAAGCTAAGGAAGTATGGGTTGGCTGAATGGACTGTGAGGTGGATAGAAAGTTGGCTGGATAGTCAGGCTTAATGGGTAATGTTCAATGGCTTGAGGTCTAGTTGGCAGCTGGTATCAAGTGGAGTGCCCCAGGTGTCAGTTCTGGGGCCAGTTTTGTTCAATATCTTCACTAATGATCTGGAAGGTGGGATGGATTGCACCCTCAGCAACTTCATGGATGACACCAAGCTGGGGGGAGTAGTTCATACACTGGAGGGTAGAGCTAGGATTCAGAGTGACCTAGACCCACTGGGGGATTGGGTCAAAAGAAATCTCATGAAGTTCAACAAGGACAAATGCAAAGTCCTGCACTTAGGATGGAAGAATCCTATGCACTGCTGCAAGTGTGGGACCAACTGGCTAAACAGCAGTTCTGCAGAAACAGACTGGGGAGTTGCAGGGGACAAGAAGCTGGATATGAGTCAACAGTGTTTCCAAGAAGGCTAACAGCATACTAGGCTGCATTAGTAGGAGTGTTGCCAGCAGACTGAGGGAAGTAATTATTCCCCTCTATTCAGCACTGGTGAGGCCAAATCTAGAGTACTGTGTCCAGTTCTGGGTCCCCCACTATAGAAAGGACATGGACAAGTTAGATAGAGTCCAGCAGAGTGCAGTGAAAATGTTTAGGGGGCTGTGGCACATGACTTCTGAGGAGAGACTGAGGGAACTGAGCTTATTTAGTCTGGAGAAGAGAAGACTGAAGAGGGATTTAATAGCAGTCTTTAGCTACCTGAAGGGTTGTTCCAAAGAGGATGGAGCTAGAGTGTTCTCAGTGGCAGCAGATGACAGAACAAGGAGCAATGGTTTCAAGTTGCAGCAAAAGAAGTTTCATTTGGATATTAGGAAAAAAAACTTTCTCACTAGGAGGGTGGTGAAGCATTGGAAGAGGTTACCTAGAGAGGTGGTGGAATCTCTATTCTTGGAGGTTTTAAAGGCGCAGCTCAACAGAGCCCTGGTTGGAATGATCTAGTTGGGGGTGGCCCTGTTTTAAGCAGGGGTTTGGATTAGACCTCCTGAGGTCCCTTCCAACCTTAATTTTCTATGGTTCTATGAATAAGCAAATGATATTCTTATGTTATATTCATTAGTTTTCCTCCTTTCATCCCAACTGGCTTTCAGTTTTTCAAGAGTCATGAAATACTCCCTAAGAAAAATTAATTGAAGCTCAAGAACTCATCACATTTTGCCATAAACAAACCCTTTCAACTGAACTCTAAATTCTGTTCATATTTTATTAGGCAGGAATTGTTATAAATTCTCCTAAGAGTTGCAGCAATGTTAGCTAATGAAGTCCATGGAAATTATTGTTTCATTGAAATGGTGTTCCACTTTTAATAAATCATAAGTTGTCCTGTCATCAAACTTCTTACTACAAACCATTCAGAATATTTAATTTTACTCAAATACTTGGGTGCAGCTATTTGAGTTTTGAATTGTGGTAGAAGGAAAGATGTTCTAGCACATATATTTTATGAGTATATAAGTAATAATGTGCACACATTGTCAGTGTGATGACATTTCTTATGATTAGAGCTGCTATAAACCACTGGCAATATATCAGAGGATATTTTTTAAAAAAGAGTTCCTTATTGCCAGCTGTATTATGATATTTCATTTATGAGGAAAGGGAAATTATCAATGCCTATCCATTATGATAGTAGAAGTTAAAAAGATGGCAAAGAGATGGCAAACCATATCACCTACATTCTTGCAAAACAAGCTTGTGTACTAATACTTTGTTGAATCTAATTTTTAATGACTAAATGTTGCCATTAGGAGACTATTGCCTAGCATAATATAACTTTAATTTTTTCATGTCTTGATTTCATTCTTATACTTTGTGATAATGGGAGTTTAAGAGAGGTTCAAATCAATCTGATTATAAGAAAAAAAAGATATGGGTCAGCAGGAACAGAAATGCCTGGTAGGAAAAGAAAGCTTCCAGCTTAGGTCCCCATTGCACCTCAGGTACAACAATTTCCATGACATCTTCCTTCTCTTTGGGAGACGCATTGAGTCATATGCCATTTTGCCCCTCTGCCACATCCTAGTAATATCAGTTATGGAAGAATGATTTCACTCTCGAATTTCAATCTGGGTGGCCAGAGAAACCCATGCTAGCAGAACCAAGGGCAAAATCAGCCTTAGCAGATAATACAGCATGCTACATTTTTAATATACATTCTCTCTATTTACTGGTTGAATAGTTGCTCTAACCCATTCCCACCTCCTTACAAATTGTGTGTAAATGCCAAAAACTACATGTACATGGCTATAAATACACCATTTAGTCATGGAAAATCTCTTCCTGGGTAGGAGAGCACAGACAACCAATAGTCCTATTTTTTTCCCATGTTATCCATTTATTCCATAAAGGAAGTACTCTTTTGGTAGTCTTTGCTCCCACAAAGTCTACTGTTTCTTCTCATTCACAAAAGACCAATACAGAGACTACAGTAGTGCTTTGGGTTTAGGAGGCAATAACATGGCAATTCCAAACAATAAAAAACTGTTTATATACATGCAAAGGGGGTGAGGGGGCAACCAAGTTAGCTTAACTCACTTTCTCTTCTTTTTTTGTCCAGACATTTGCATGTTTGTACCATGGGTAGTCTGAGCTACCACCCTGTTTTGGGACTTTTGAGTGCTACTGGAATATAAATAATAAAAGATACAGAGATCCTAATAAGTGTACTTTTAGAAGGATAAAGTGTTCTGATATCACAGTACTGAGCTCACTGAAAAATTCTAGATAGCTAGAATATTACTGTACCGCATCTTGACTATTCCTTTGGAATGAATGTAACAGGAAAATTAGTTTTATTCAAATTAGAAGTGATTAGAAAAGCTCTTTCGTGAATGTGCTGAGGCTTCTCTCCTTTTAAAGGGGGATTATATGATGTGGCATGTGGAATATCAGACACTGGACTTGAGGATTCAGGTGATCCCTTACAATCATGTTTCCTTTTGGCGGCTGTGTAGGATCACCATTTTTGATGTGTCTGACTTTTTCTCTGTTGACTATTTAAGAAGCTTGTGAACCCAACTTCATTTTTGTAGTTCACTCTCTTGGGGCCAGGAACCTAGTTTGTGTGCATTGCAGAGCTTATTTTGAAGGACTCTAAGGTGTCTTTCTGGATTTTGCCCATTGTACCTATGTTTATACAGAGGGAAAAAGTGATCTAGGCAAGTATAGGTCCATTACTCTGACATCAGTAGTATGCATGGCTTGGGAAAATATAAACAAAAATTAAGGTATGAAATCTTGGGATTGATCAGTAATTTCCATGGCAAATTCAGTGCTATAAAATATAAACTGAAGGACATGGGTGTATTAGTTAAAAATAAGATGGTTATAAGCTACCAATATGATACAACCATAAAATAAGTGACTAAGTGACTATGGGTGTTTTTTACATGTGCTCCAGGAGTGTGTGTATATGTTGAGGGAGTGGGGGGGAGGCATTGGGCATTAATTAGAGCAGCTCCAAGAGCCAGTCTAATTAAAGCTCCCACAGTGTCTCATGCATCAGCGTCCCCTTGAATGAGCCTTAGTTAAAGCACCCCCACCACCATTTTGAAGCATGGGGACACTGATGTACAATGCCTGGAGGCTTCTGCAGCATGCTAATTAGCACACTCCAGAAGCAAGACTCAGTTAGCGAAGTCTGCTCCAATGTGCATCGGACCAGCCTCCCCACACATCTACTGGCACCCTAGGAAAGGTATTTCCAGTAAAAATGGGGAAATTAATAATGCTATTGTACAGGCACTGGTCATAGGTCATCTCACAGTATAAAACTCTGATCACCCATATTCAGGAAAGATTAATTCAAATTCATACAGGTCAGAGAAGGGTGATTAGGATTATCAAAGGAATGGAGATCCTATTTTATGCAAAGGGATTGGCTGGTTTAATAAGAGAAAGCTCAAGAAGGTATGTGTCGCCACAGAAGATCTATTTAAAGCAAAAGACAACAGAACAAGAACAAATAGGTATAAACTTACCATGAATAATTTAGTCTGGAAATTAGGAGATATTTCCTAACCATTAGAGCAGTGAGATTCTCAAATAGGAGTAATGGGGACAAAAAATCCTGACTACTTTTAGGTTTGATAAATGTATGAAAGGGATTAGGTAACGTTGTACCTGAAATAGCAGAGTACTGAACTCAGCAGTCAATAAGATCATTTCCAGCCCTGTGTTCCTATGAAACAGTGGGCATGTCTACATGAGATATTTACTGTGGAGTAGATTAATTCGCTCTGCAGTAAACATTGCACATCTACACCTGCACCCTTATTAGGCTGGAATAAACTAATTAATAGGGCTGTGTGAAGCTTTGGGTGCTGATTTGATTCAGAGGAAATTCAGCCCGATTTGCTGGCCTACTCCCTGAATCCAAATTGAATCAGGAGACCAATTTAAAGGTCAGAATCAATTCAAAGCTCTCTGAATCGATTTGGAAAAGATTCAGAGAGCTTCAGAGATTTGGGCAGTCCCCATTTGCTGCCACAGGGAGCTGCAGCTGGACTCCATGCTGGTAAGTAGGGAGGGGGAGGGGGAGCTGGAGAAGGGGGGAAGGGGCCATGGAAGGACCCCTGCCAGGCCCCATACCCTGCGTGCTTCCCCAGCCCTCCTGAGCACCCCTGACCCTTGCCTGCTCTCCCAGCTCCCCACCATGGCTGCCCCAGCTGGCCCCAGCTCCTGGCTCTTTAAAAAAAAGCCCCTCACTCACTGGCTGCTTCCAGGCAGCGGGTGGGTGATTCCCACTGCTCTCCACTGCCCCCCACTATGTGGGGGGCCCTGCCATGAGCTCCCCAACACCCACCTACACTCCCAGCTGCCCCTCATGGCTGCCCGGCCTTGCCCCAGCTTCCGGCTCTTTAGAAAAAAAACCCTGCATTCACTGGCTGCTGCAATGGTCTTGGGGTTCTGAGGACTCATGGCAGAGCCCTCCCAGACAGTGTGGGGCAGTGGGGGGTGGCAGGGATTGCCCCTCCTCCTCCACCTGGCAGAAACCAGTGAGTGGGGACTCTTTTTTTTTTTTTTAAATGGGAGCTGGGGCAGGGCACGGCAGCCCGAAGGCGGGAGCTGGGACAGCTGGCAGGGGTTCAGGGGGCTCATGGTAGAGCTCCCCATGCAGTGTGGGGCAGCAGGGATCACCTCCTCCCTCCCTCCCAGCCTTGCAGCAACTGGTGAGTGGGGTTTTTTTCTTTTTTTTTTTTAAAGAGATGGGAGCTGGGGCCAGGTGGGCAGCCATTGATGGGGCTGGGAGAGTGGGCAGGGAATGGGGCCAATTCGGAGATTCGACTGATTCAGCTGAATTGATCCAGGACAGTGATTCAAATCACTGAATCAAATTACTGTTCCCCGAATTGGCCGAATCCAAAATGAATACTAGCCACTTCACACAGGCCTATTTATTAACTCTGTACTATTTTACAAATACTATCCTGCTGCTGAGTATTTTATTCTGCAGCTGTGCATATGTAGATGCTCCCCCAGCTGGATGGGGCACAAGGGTGCTTCAGTGCAGGGGCTGCCTGCTGGCTAGCCCTACACTGGAGCATCCTCATGCCCCAGCCAGCCCCTCTACAGATTGAGCCAGGGGGATGGCAGGCTGGGACGGTTCCAACCTGACTCAACATGCTGCAGTCCCAGGCACATGTTCAAATGGTGTGTGTGTGTATGTGTGTGTATGTGTTTGTGTGTGTAATGTGTTTGTGTATATGTGTGTATATATATAGTGTGTGTGTATACACACATACATATATATGCATGTATATATCTGTGTGTGTATATATATATTTATATTATAAATATAAATTATATTTTATTACATTATATTATTCTATATATATATATTTGAGGTTTATGTGTGTGTGTGTGTATAAAACAAATATTAGTTATAATTATAATTAGTTCTGTCAGTTATTCATGGTTAATGCATGTGATTAACATGTTAATCAGTGTTTTGTAAGTTTTTTTTAATGCATTAATTGTGCACGTGGTTTTGGAGCCTGCGCCTAGGCTCCCACCGCTGCCTCTGGGCCACCCAGCAGGGCAGTAGTGGCAGCCTCGGCATGGGCTTCGAGTTGCTGCAGCAGCAGGGGGAGAGGCATGCACAGACACACACACACACACACACACACACACACACACA
>NW_017729033.1:65054795-65059371 GCF_001723915.1 Gavialis gangeticus | reverse complement strand
ACACACACACACACACACACACACATACACACACACACATCCAGCTGCAGCCTTCACATGGCCACGAACTCAGCCTGGTGGCATGTGGAGCAACACCCAGCAGGTAAGTCTGTGAGGGAGAAGGGGCATGGGGGAGGGAAGGTTGTGGGGGCAGATTGTGGCCCCCATGGTGAGGGAGGGAGTGGGGCAGGGGCAGGGGCTGAGGTGAATGGGGCCCTGGGGCAGGAGCAGGTTGTGGGATGGGGGGGGCATGTGCCCACCATATTTCCGAATGGGGCAGAACCAGGCTTTGGGCTGGGGCTCTGTGATGGAGCAGCTTTAGTGCTTCATCACTTCAGGGGCTGGAACAGGCAGCCACCAGGTGGCTGATGAGTGCAGCCATTTTGGGAGCTCTGTTATAATGATAGAGCAGAGAAGTTTGGGAGGGGGAGCCCTGGGAGGAACATTGCCAGGTAGAGCTCCTGCTCCAGGAACACTTTGGACATAAGGGCAGGAGCTATGGGGATGGTTGGAGGCTCCTGGTGCTGCGCATGACCTAAGACTGCACCCTGTCAGGGATGGGTGGCCTAGTGGGTCTGTTCATGGTGAGACAGCCCCCAAGAAATGCCAGGCCAGTTACCACCCTGGTGAAAGGCAAGGAAAGGCACCTTAAAACACTACCCCCCCACAGCTGGGTGGGTAACCCTGTAATAGGGCCTGAGAAGATGGACCCATATAAGAGAGAGTGGGCTAGCTGCTCAGAAGCCTGACTCAAGGCACCCTCAACTGGTGAATGCTGGGGCCAGGACCAGAAGTGTCAAAAGGGCTGGAGTGCCCACTGTGAGGGACACCCAGAGCCAGGGGGCCTAGAGCCAAAGTCAGGGCCTGTGTGGCCACAGGTCCCAGAGAGGGAGCCACTGCTGAGAGGAAGAAGAGTGCAGGGAGCTTGGCAGCCCAGAATGAGAGTGAAGGAGGTCCCCTGATTAGAAGGGATCTAGTTGGGGTCCAGACTAGAATGTTATGGGGCCCAGTGTGGGGGCCCGAAGATGAGGAAGCTGTTATGTCAGCTTGTGTGAGAGTGCTGAACATTTGGGGCAGAGTTGTTAGGCTCCAGAGATAAGGAGGCAGTTAAGCAGCCTGAGTAGGAAGGCAGAGTGTTATGGAGCACAGTTGTGGGGCCCCAGAGGAGAGGAGGCAGTTGGTAAGGCCTGTGTATGCCACCCAACTAGAGGCCAGGTGCTAGGCCACATATGTGAAGGCCTAGTGTGTGCCCCAGGTGGGAGGCCAGGTGCTATGCCTAGAAATATTTGCAGGGCATGGGAAATGTGTAAGGGAGGTTGGAATGTGTATGGAGGGCCCATGGTGCAGCTGGGTATATAAAGGGCAGCCTCCTGCCTATTAACAACTAAACAATTGAATAACAAGGCATGGCAGATGAAAGAGGAGGGCAGTTTTCCCAGGAGCACGGGGGCAGCTCAGTGCAGAGAGCGGACTTGAGAGTTTGCCTTTTTCGCAGGTTCTCTGCATACTTCTCCCTTTGCCCCAGGAGCTGTATGCTAGCTGCGCCACACGTCCCCTGCCCACCCAGCAGTGGGAGGCACAGCTTGGCATTGTGTGGCTCCTGGGGCAATGGCAGCAGGGCACAGAGCCCTGTGCCCACAGTGCACAGCCTACCTCCACCCTGCACACACATCCGGTTGGCGTGTGCCCCTGATGTGTTCCATGGGGGTGCGCACAGTGGCGGGGAGCCATTCCCCAACTGCACGTGGACCATGGCTCCATCCCATGACTTACTCCAGCCCTGGGGCCCCATTCACCCCTGCCCTGCCCCTGTCCCACTCCCTCCCTCACTGTAGGGACCTCAATCTGCTCCCCTGCCCCTTCCCTGGGCGGTGTCTGTATTGTTGTTTTTCTGTGTCATTGTGTGCTGTTGTGTACGTGTGTGTCTGTCCCTCACTTCCAAGCCACAGCTCCCCCAGCCCTGCTGCTAGGCCTCACTTCTGATCCGCAGTACCCTGCATCCTGCCAGGGCTTGCAGGAACCCCTCTGGCTTGAAACCCCACACACACACCCACAGCCCCCACACCATCACAAATTCCCACATATACCCCACCCCCACCCATAAAAAATACCTGCATATGTTTGCATTAAAATTGAGTTTTTCTGTGCATAATTTTGAATTTTTAGCTGTGTGATTAAAATCACGATTAATTGTGACTAATTTTTTTAATTGTGCAACTAATTGTGATCACATTTTTAAATCATTTGACAGCCCTAATTATAATACAGATAATTTATAATATTAATATAAGGCAAAAGGAGGACCTGGGAAATTATAGATGAGTCAACCTGACTTCAATATCTGGGCAACTACTGGAACAAATGATAAAGAATTCAATCTGTGAACATCTGGAGGAGAAAAGACTGATCATGAACAACTAGCATGGATTTGCTAAGAATAAATCATGCCAAGCTGAATTGATCTCCTTCTTTGACAAAGTAGCTAGTTTGTTGGATGAAGGCAGTGCCATGGGTATAGTGTACTTAAGGGTTTTCCCAAATTGGTCATTATCACGCCCCAGCTTCCCACTTCACCCATTAAATTTTGTTTGATGCTTTTGCATTGGGTTTTTTTTTGTTTGACTATTGCACCCTTCAGCGAACCTCATGAGCCCATGCAAGGGGGCCCAGTCTGCAGTTTGGGAAATACTGGTGTACCTGGACTTTAGTAAGGCTTTTGTTAAAGTTCCATGTCCCTCCAATCATACGAAACCTGGAGAAATGTGGATTAGATATAATTACAAGGAGAGACAACTGTAGTATCAGTAACCACAAGCAAGGAGTAATTATAAATGGATCAATGCTAGAATAGGGAGAGGTTTCAAGTGGGGTTCCACAGGGGTCTGTCCTGGATCTGCTACTGCTTAACAGGTTTATTAATTATTTGAATGCTAGAATAGAGAGCTTCCTGAAATCTGCAAATGTGCAGATGATATGAACCTGGGATGGATTGCAAACACATTGGAAAATAGGAGAACAATTCAGAAGGATCTTGATAGATTGGAAAACTAGGTTAGAGGCAACAGAATTCTGTTCAATGCAGACAGATGCAAGGTACATTTAAGGATGAATAATCAAAAGCACAAACATAGAGAGACAACTGGTTGAGTGGCAGCATTGCTGAGCAGAACCTTGGGGTTTTGGTGGAAAGGGTGAGGAAACTAGGTGTGTTTAGGTTGCAAAAAAGACAACTGGAGTTGTGGTGGGGAACAATGTGATGCCAGTCTTCAGATATCTGAAAGACAGACATAAAAAGAGGGTACACAACTTTTCTTCTTTGCTGCAGAGGGCAGGGCATGAAGCAATGTTTTCAAACTTAATCAAAGTAAATTTACACTAGATATAAGGAAAAAATTCTTTACTGTAGAATAGGCTGCTAAGAGAAGCTGTAGAATCTGTTTCATTGAAGGTTTTCAAGAAGATATTGGATGAGTAATAGGGATAATTTAGGAATAGCATTCCTGCATTCATGCAAAGAGTTGGGCCAGGTGATCCTTGAGCTCCTGTCCAACCCTATGATTCAATAAACAATAATAAAAATGTCAGATGAACTTTAGTGTTGACAAGTGCAAAGTAATGTACCTGGGAAAAAATAACCTCAACTATGTGTACATTTTAATGGGTAACTAGCTGTTATAACTTAGGAAAGAGACCTAGGAGTCATTGTAGATCGTTCTCTAAAAGCATCAGCTCAATGTGTAGTAGGAACCAAAAAGCTAGGATAATATTGGACATCATTAAGAAGGGTATAGAATCCCCCCTCCCCAAAAAAAACAAACAGCCAACCAACCAACCAACCAACCAATCCAACAAAACAACAACAACAAACCCAACAAAAAAGCAGAAACATTATCATGCCATCATACAAATTCATGGTGTATCCACATCTTGAATACTGGGTGCAGTTCTGGTCTCTGCATCTCAAAAGCATGTAATAGAACTAGACAAGGTACAGAGAAGGGCAGCCAATATGATCAGGGCCATGGAGAAGTTGCCATACCAGGAGAAACCAAAAAGGCTTGAACTTCTCAGTTTGGAAAGGAAAAGGCTGAGGGGGGATATGACGGAGGTCTATAAAATCATGAAGAACCAAGTGAACAGGGATAAGTCCCAGAATACTAGAACTAGGGGGCACCTACCAAAATTAGCAGGAGACAAATTTAAAACTAACAAGAGAAAGTGCTTGTTGTATGCACCATGTAGTTAGCTTGTGGAATTCATTGTAGTAGAGGCAGATAGCATAGCCAGGTTCAGAAAGGGACTAGACAGATTCATGGATGATAGTTTCATAGTTTCTAGGGTCAGAAGGGACCTGAGCAGATCATCTAGTCTGGCCCCCTGCCATGGCAGGAAAGAGTACTGGGATCAAACAACCCCAGCAAGGTGTTCATCTAACCTCCTCTTAAAAACCCCCAGGGTAGGAGCCTGCACCAACTCTCTTGGAAGTTGGTTCCAGACCCTAGCCGCCCTGACCGTGAAATATCGCCTCCTGATGTCCAGCCTAAACCTACCCTCTGCCAGCTTGTGACCGTTATTC
>NW_017729033.1:65036642-65054749 GCF_001723915.1 Gavialis gangeticus | reverse complement strand
TCTTGGAGTCAATGATGACTCCAAGATCCTTTTCCGCCTCCGTGCTGACAAGAGGGGAGTTCCCCAACCTGTAGGTATGGTGCCGGTTGTTCCTCCCCAGGTGCATCACCTTGCACTTGTCTGTGTTGAAACCCATCCTATTCTCATTCGCCCACCCTTGTAACCTGTCTAGGTCAGATTGTAGCCTGTTGCTTCCTTCTAGTGTGCCCACGTCCCCCCACATCTTAGTGTCATCAGCAAATTTGGACAGGGTGCTTTTTACCCCCTCGTCCAAATCACTGATGAAGATGTTGAACAGCGCGGGCCCAAGGACCGAGCCCTGTGGAACCCCACTGCCCACGTCCTTCCAGGCTGAGAAGGACCTATCCACTGCCATCCTCTGGGTGCGGCCCTCCAGCCAGTTAGCGACCCATTTGACTGCGTGGGTGTCTACACCACAGCCCCCCAGTTTCTTAATGAGAACGGGGTGAGAGAGAGTGTCGAAGGCCTTCTGAAAGTCCAGGAAGACTATGTCCACTGCTACCCCTGTATCTAATGATCTGGTGATCTGATCGTAAAATGATATTCTGTTAATAGCTGTTGAACACAGTGGGTGGAGATGTTTCCTCTGCCATCTTCAAACCAGTAATGGTGAGTGTTACCCTTGCATGTAAAGAGGGTGTAAGAACAGCAGCCTCTCCCCCTGCTTGCCTAGCTACCACCACTGCCACAGCTGGTCCAGACCCTTATGTTGCTGCTGCTGCCTCCTAGGATGCAAATGCTGGTAGTCATGCCCATGATGATTAGGCCACTTTTGCTTTTGCTTGTTAATTTTTGCTAAGAAATTAGATTTAGCCATCATTCCTGTCTACTGGAATCACAACTTATATCTTCCAATTCAGCTTTCTTTGCTAATATCACCAAGGTCACTCAAGCTCACTGTGCTTCAGAAAAAACAAGAAAAAGTTAAAGAATTCAGTTATTTATAAGATAGAAGATGAAATATGGAGAAATGATCAACTGGTCAGCATTTGGTATAGTGCTGATGTCAAAAACATACTTTTTTTGACATGCAAGTTTTTTTTTATAGAGTTCTGAAAGGAGGTTTCGTTCTCTGATCCAGTTCTCTTTATGTTGTATGGTTTACAAAAAAAAAAAAAATCAATCAGTAGTTGCCATTATAACTGTAGTATTACTGTCACTCTGAAAAATCAATGTGTCTAGATGTATATAAACTATGAAATTTATCAAGAAAAAGCAATTTCTTAGAACTACTTAATTAAAAGTATTTATTTCTTATGAGGATGATAAGTATGCAGAAATTCAATTTGTGCTCTATTAATATGTAGAAAAGCACTATCCAAGATAATAAGATCCACAAGGAAAAACAGAAGTGTGAAGCAAAGTTTTATTTTCTACTTGGTTATAATTGTTTAAAAAGCTGCTACATAAAACAAAATGTAAATGATAATAGACTGGAGGGAACAATAAAGGAATATTCCATCCCAAACTAGAAATGGAACCTGGTCCCAAAGGGAGCTGTATGTCTCCTCTGGCTGGCACATCAGTCTGTAAATTACAATCTTGAAACATTAGTAACAGTTTCAAACCACATTTTGACTTTACTGTTACCACATGTGGGGAAATATTGCTGGACATCAAGTACTAGATTCACAAAAGGAGATAGGCACTACAATACTGAGCATTTCACCATCTAACTTGTAGATATCATACTACCTAACAAAAGTCATAGCCCAGAGTTAGGCATCTAAGGTGCATCCCAATGACTGTGCATGTGAGTCTGTGGTAAGGCGCCACAAACCGCATGTGATACATGTGCGCTCATTAGCCACACTGCTAATTTGCAGTGCAGCATTTTGGTTTGACACCAGAAGATCCCAGAGTCAAAAAAAACCTCTTCTTAAAAAAGTGATGTGGTGCATGCAGCAGCAATGTGTGCTGCCAGAAACTGGAGCCTGGCCAGCCAGAGCTACTGTCCCAGGAGGCCCCAAGCAGTAGAAGTGGGTGCCAGAGGGAGAACAATAAACTGCACAGATCTAGAGTTATATGTGGTCCCATATTCATTACCCTTCTTGGCATCTACCATTATTGGTTTGGGGATGGCAGAGGAAACATCACTCTAGTGCTTTTGAAAATGGTACCCATAGGTTGAGAAAACTAGTTCACTTTAGATATAGAGCTACAATTTTTAGATGAACCCCAACACAGCCTCTAGTTTTTACTTACCATTGAGGTAGGTAAGTATAAATTATACCCATGAACAACCACATCCAGAACTGTGTGGCAACATTACTTGTAGGAAATAAAAATGGCATTTGAAGTATAGGAGGCTATGCTGATTTCTAAAAATCAGAATCAGGATACTTGAAATCAGATAGTACTTTATTATTAATATGCTATTGCCATAATAATGATAAATAAAGCCTACATGACCTGTCAGAATATATCTCTGATGGATCTCTTTTCAGAATAAATATGTATTACTTCTTATTTGGCAAATACAGCATCATTTGGAAGAGATCTAGAAATTGCTTGTACCCACCTTATAAAACTTATAAATATCAACTGGCAACTTCAGGAGAGGTCAAGTATTGCCATCTTCCATTACATGGTTAATTTGTGTCAAGGTAGACATTTTCTTGCAGGGATTTATGGGAAAGACTGTGCTGATTTTGGATCTGTCCAATTTCTTTGAAAATAAATGTGTAACAACATAGCCTCCTTCTCCCCTCATCCTGAAAACACTTGCCTGTTTTCTTAATTTTGCACTGTGAAATGTCTTATTGAGATCAATGGGACTACTCTGCAGTGAAGAAAATCAAATGTACAGGAAACCCTCACTATTCAAGGGCTCAGCATTCGTGGTTTCAAATATTTGTGAATGCCGAACCCACTTCTTAAATACACTTAAAGGAGCTCCTTGGGAGCTCTGCAATTACCGGCACCAGGTTCCTGCCACTGCCACTGGGCTCCCACCATTGCCAGGGCAGCCGTGCTCCCCCAGCCACCGGGAGCACCGAGTTCATGAACGCAGATGGCGTTCATGAACGCAGTGTCTTATTTGTGGATTTTGCCATTTGCAGGGGATATGAGAATGTATCCCCCGCAAATGGCAAGAGTCGCTTGTACACACAAGAAATGTCTGGATCAATTTCTTGAGACATCAGAGACTGCTTTTTTGCAATTTCATGAACATTTAAAAAGTAGAAAAGTAGAAATGTTTTCTTGAATTATTTTTTATGAATTCAGTACTTCAAATATTCATTCACTTTTTAAAAATAAGACAAAACAGTAGAAGTGGAAATTTTTGATCCAAGAAGGTTGTAGGCAAAGTTAGTGATATTAACAGCCTGCACCTGAATACACTGGTGTGACACTACACATGTATCACAGATCCGGCAGTTAACATTCTGAAATGAACTTAAATAGAATAATTTTTCAATCAGGCTATAAGGCATGGAGTTGAGAGAGTCTGTGTGTTTTCCTCCAGGTTCATGGTAACCTGGAAGATACCTTCAAGTAATAAAATTGTTTGAGATGGCTTCATACCTGAATGAAAAGTGATATGTATGTAATTTTTAATACTATGGATGGTATGTGATGTGGCTACAATACACACCCCATTGAATTCCATACACTAAGCATGGAATTGAGAGACTGTTTCAGCTGCTGTCTTTGGAAGGATTGGTTCTAGTTAATAACCAATACTTTCCATCTTCATTATTAATGCGAAATTTCATCAGATTCTCACCTCTGGAGCCTTCTGTTATTTGGAGGTTTTAAAATAGAGAAATTATAGCTTTTTTTTAAAACTAATATTCACACAATTTTCTAGTAGCAATTTGCTCTTAGTTTATAATTCACTTAACTAAATCAGTCAACAACAGTAAAATTACTTTACAAGTATAGTGGTGATAAAAAATATATTGACCACATTATCAGGCTGTAATGTAGTAGTAAAAACGTAAGTTACTGCATGGTTACTGTTGTTTTAAATGGAGTTGCCATAATTTTAGCATGAACTTCCATGTGGCATGTAAGCACAACTCACTACATTAAGCATGTTAAATGCCGTACCTTATAAATTACAGCCTCTGAGTTCATCACAATACTTACAAGTTAGTCACGTGTATGGTGGACAGTTTTATTCATAATTTCATATTTGGAAGCACTTCAGCTCCAAACAATGGAAAGGTAAACTGTCTCAGAGGAAAATAAAAGCAAGTTTAAGTACCTAAAATGTGGGCTGACCTAACTTTTCTACAGTTTACAACATTTGCCTTTTCCCACTCCTAATTTTACTTTATTACCTATTTACAGCCAGGATTGACATAGTGAAACTGAGATGCTGTTAAAATAAAGATGTACTAAAGACTTGAAGAAAAAAATACTTGCAAGGTTTCTTGGCCAACTTCTTAACCAAAACAATATGGATAAAATGTAGATACTTACAAAAAAAGAGTTTTCTAACTTTTTGTCATTAAACCACTAGGAATTCAGGAATTGCCACATTACAGTGGATTGTGTAGTCTGGCATGCCTGCTGTTGTGGCACCTCATATTAGAAGCTCCAGTGTAAATAATGCACCTCCAGTTCAGTGATAATATAGTCTGCAGTTCAGTAATGATATACAAAAATGGAAAAATGGGAAGAAACAGCTTTTTCTCCACAGAGGCTTGACAAGCCAAGTTGGCAAACTCTAAGGGAGAGTGGGTGGGCAGGGGCAGGCTTCCAAAAGCAGGGTTTTGCAAGGTTCTGAGAGTGAGGGGGTGTGTAGTTCCAGGAGCAGGGAGGGGATTGTGCACAGGTACTGAGAATAAGGGATATGTGTATGGGTTCTGGGTGCGGGGGCAGACATACATGGATGCTGAGAGTAGGGGGCAGGTGCACACAACTGCCAAGAGCAGGGGTGCTGCATGGTTCTGAAAGCAAGAGTTGGGGGGGGGGGCAGGAGAAGTGTGCTGCAGCAGTCTTACCCTTGCCAGAAACTCCTAAACAGTCCCTGGCTGAGTTGCTGCCACCACTACCACGAGCTCTGCTTGCCCTGGCTGTTTCTCTTAAAAATAAAGCAGCAGCAGCAGGAGGGGCTATTATGGAGTTCCTGGCATAGGTAAACTGTGGGGCAGCTTTGTGGCCAAGGCACAGACTCTGTGGGAATGGGAAGCAATTCCGGTACCCCTCCTAACTTGACATCTGGAGTGGGTGCCCTGTTCATCTACCCATAGTTATGCTACTGTCTTCCCAAACTCAAATGCTGATTATTTCACCCTATCTCTTTTAAAGTAACATTTTCAACCTTTTGAACCTAGTTCTGATAGTTTCTGTCTATCATACCTAGATTCAAAAGGGTCTGTCTGTCAGACAAAGTTTCAAAAGGGTATATATATCTACATACCCACACCCACATGCACACATATACACTGAATGCATCTACACGAGACATTAAATGCACAGGAGACTAACTCTACTGTACATTAATGCATCATGGCTAAAACTATGCTAATGTGGTAATGAACAGTAGAATTAGTCTACTGCACATTAGTGCCACTGAAAAGGCATGTGCAGGTGCTACTGCATTACACATTGAGTTAATACCTGTTATTACAGGTACTAAACTTAATGCACAGTAACTATGGCACATTAATGCATATGTAGAGGTGCCCACTAAGGACTTGATTCAAAACCCATAAAGTGAAAAGTACAGGACAGAAAAGAACAGTCAGATGGACAAAGAAGCATAATCTTTCTGCATTTATTACAACACCCTCTCCTATTTGTGCTGCTGTATAAATGTCTGTGATTTTCTTATAATATACATAGCTGTTTTTTAAGTTATTTAATACAGCATCCTTTGGTTTTCTCTTGTTACTTATTCCTTGTGTTTTCTGCTTGTGGAGTAAAGGAGTACTTCATACATTTTCAAATGAGTTTGAATGTTCCTATTTCTTTTTTAAGACCAAACGGAGTTTTTAGCTTTTCAGCATCCCAGCGAAGGGAATTTAGATAGTTTTATATTACCAGGCATTTCTAAAATTTTAAATTTACTAGAGAAAATAATAAAATTACTGGATCAAACTTATAAAAAAGTCAATTGCTAAGTTTCTGGAAGAGGAAAGGCTGGTTGTGAGCAGCCATCATGGATTTGCTAAGAACAGATTATGCCAAATAAATTTGATCTCCTTCTTTGACAAAGTAATTGCTTGGGTGGGTGAAGGGAGTGCAGTGGGAGACAATGTCTTCAATTTATTTCTGATAAGGTCCCATGGGATATGTGGGCCAAGACAACTCTACTACAAGGTGGATAGATAGCCAAGCAAGGTGTAATTAAAAGGGGAGAAATGTCAGAATGGCAGGAGGTTTCAAATATAGCCTCATAGGCAGGGGCAACACATAGGGGGTGAATGTGGGTGCAGTGCCTGTGGGTGGTTGCCACTCACCACCCTCCGCACCCTCTGGCGGTGTCTACGAGTGGTCAGTGATGACTGCTGATGACTGCTGGCCACTACTGATGCTGCTGGTGGCATGTGCAGGTGGACGCCAACGCCTGGTTGGCACTCGCCATCCCCTCCCCGCCCCCCAGCCAACAGCACCAGTGGCATCTGCAGGAGCTCCTGCTTACTGCTGTGTGCCCCCCGCAGCCACCAGAGGAACGTGTCATTCATGTTCATAGGCCACATCCAGACAAGTGCAGATGTACAGTATGTGGCACCACAGACCTGTCTGCAGTGCCCCACACCACACATGCAGGCATTCCCCACTTTGCTACCTTACAGCATGGGGGTGGGGTTTTGACCCCTGGATCTTCTGGGGTCAAAGCAAAACCATGTTCTGGCTGCTGGTCAGGCTTCCTGCCATGGCTGTAGCCCTGGGAGGCCCCTTGGATCCTAGGTAAGGCTTCTGGGGCCAGCAGAGTTGCTGAAACAAGATTAAAGAGCTGGGACAAGTGTATGGAGAGGATGGGATGATCGAAAGAGGAGTTCTGGTTCTCCAGTTAGGTTGTATGATGCTTGGGGATGTGTTTGTGATCTCAGCTTGCAGTGCAAAGAAAGATGTTTGGTTTTTCCTACTTCTAGGCTTTATTGATTGTTACATGAGGAGTGGTTTCCCCTTCTGTTGTTACAGGTGTCAGGGTTTGTTTTTGGTTTTTTTTTCAAACCTTCCTCAGAATCGTTAGGTGCTTGCTGCAGCCAGAGCTGGGGATTTTGAGTGGGGTGTGCTGATGCTCTTGCTGGGACTTAAAAAACCTGGAGGTCCCTAGTTAAAGGATCTTGCTTCTCTGCTCAGGATCAGACTGATCCTCTCAGGAAAGGATTTTGGCATGAGAAGGAATTCTAACCCATGATTAAATTGCCATGGTTTGTTTGGGGTTTTGCCTTCTTCTGTAGCAGGAAACATCATTTTTTCTTGGGTCTATTGAGCATATTTTAATAAGCTACTTCCTGTCCTTGCAGTGGCAGGACATTGACAGTGCCTTTGTACCCTGCATTTTCTTTGGCAAGTTATGGTGTTCTCAGTGTGTTCAGGCATTGTGCCTGATGATAGCTATGGATTGGGGCAGCAGTTCCCAAACTCTGACAGATTGCACATCACCATTTTAAAGTGATACAACCTTAACTACCACCAGCAAATTTTTCAGTTCAACCTATGTACCACCAGCAATTTTTTGTCATAAAAAGTAATTATAATAAGTCTGTTAATGTGTATCACTGACAGGGTGTCTGCATACCACTGGTGGTACTTGTACCACAGATTGGGAACCTTTCAGCCTTTCATCGCTAAAGTATAGAAAACGAATATTTTCAGACCTAGACTCATTCTGGTTGCCCTACTTTACACTTCCTATACATACATGGGACAAACAACCTTTTTGCACTTTTGGGTTCTTTTTTCCCCTCAATTTTAAATTGCCTTAATATTACAGGTCAATTCCTGCCTAAACTTTTCAGTTAATATATTTTTGTCACCCTGACATAGCTTTCATTTAATTTGGTGAATGAAAATCAGTCCAGCACTTTTCAGATAAAACTGCAAATGTTCTTCATAAATCAAATGTAATAGTACAAAATTAGTTTTCAGTGGTTCTCATTGATCTATATGCAGATGGTCATAATTGCTGAATATTAATTAGTATATGAGGTTACAAAAAGCATATCTATAAAGGCATGACTATAATAGGTTAAGAAAACCATACATTATGAAATCAAAATGCTGTGAAATGGTATGCAGCTTGATCTCATATGGAAATCTGCATAGGGAAGTTTCTTTTAAAATAAGTGGAACTTAATACTTAGAAAAGTCAAGGAGCTAAGTGGAGCCAGCATATAGATGTCTTTGAAAACAATGCAAATAAAAGAGGGAGTTGGTGCATTCACGTAGACATTTCATTTCTGAAATATAGTGTCAAGCACATGGAAATGAGTTTGCTTTTTCCTAGGTCATGCCAAGCTTCAAGCTTCCCGCATGCTATAGTGAGCACCCGGACTCCCCAGTCATTCACACACAAAACCTTTAAACGTACCTCAGAGTGAGTTGAACCTGAATTAGTGAACTAATCTGGCGGCACAGGCTATTTTTCACTTGCTTACAGAATGAAACCACCTGACATCTTTGTATATTTGGCAGTCTCTGCTCAGAAGAAACCTATAGTGAGAAAAACAGCTGGCGTGGTGAAGAACAATGACAATTTATTAATTTGTTTTCAGGCAACAGATCATTTAAAACAAAAATTCTTGAATTATTTTCTTTTCCTGCATGAATGATACCCAGTTATTTTAAAAGTGAAACAAAACAAAGCACACACACAGGAGCTGGCCCCTGTATTTGGAGGCAGCACTTACCCAAAGATTCCTAAAAATTGCCAGTTCAAAACTTCATAAACTAGTACAGGGCACTAGGACACCAAGAACACTGCTGCATGCTACAAATAAGGAAAGAAAAGGGCAATGCCAATACCAATACCCTGTCACTGCAATGACAGGGTGTTTGCTATTCGTTATTCATTAATATATATTCTGAGAGGATGCCAAGAAGAGGATCATGCCCCATGCTGCACAGGAAGGCAAAACCTGCCCCCCCCAAAAAACTAAAAAACCCCAAACCCCATTATCTTTGCCAGTCTGATTCAAGGTGAAAATTCCTTCCCAATGCCAAATTTGGCAATCACTTGGAGTAGAAGAACAAGGTCCTCTACCCAGGAACCTGTGAATTTTTCAAGTATCAGGTGGAGAGCCAGCACACCCCAGTCAAAGACCTCTAGCCTTAACTGTGACCGATGTCCAGTGCTTCAGAACAGGGGTACGCTCAACCCCCAGCCTTCAGGCCAGATCTGGCCTGTGGAGTCATGTCATTTGGTCCACAGGGTTCCCCATGGGTCTGGAAATTGGGTGGCAGGGGAGCGGTGGTAATTAATCTGCTATTGCTCCCTTGCCACCGCATTCCCAGGCCCCCCATCTGGATCGGGTCTTGGCTGTGCCAGCATTGTGTGTCAGATCCGGCCCATGGACCAGATCTGGCCTGTGGACCAACCTGGAGCCACTCCTCTGGCCTGAAAAGTCAGGAAGTTGGCACCACTGCTTCAGAGGAAGGTAAACTGTCTCTTTCCCCTTCCCTTTCTTCCCTCTTTGAAGGCCATTAGCATTCATGAATGGAAAAAAAATCCTTCCAGGCCCATATAGGTGGCCAGCAAAAGCCAGGAATTGCCAGGTGTCCATCACACTGAGACAGCTATCTTGTTCTCCAAGGCCATATTCAGCTTTGCTGGCATGCGTGTTTTCCTGGGGACAAACAGCAGCGGTACAATATATGCCACTGCTACTTGTCCCCAGGAAATGCCCATGCACGTGCACTCTGGCATGTGGTAGGTTGCCCCAGTTGGGATAGGGGAGGCTGGGGTCAGCACCTGGGCTGGCTCAGCAGCCTTACTTGGGATCTCCCAGTGTCAAAACCACCCCCCTCCTTCCACCCTGCAAATTTGCAGCATAGGGAATGCCTGCATGTGCAGTGTGTGTGGTGTACAGCTCTGCAGATGGCTCTGTGGTGCAGCATACTGCACATGCATGCTCATCTGGACTCATCCCTACATAGGAACTGCAAATACCTTAATTCACATATCACACACTGATTTTTGAACCAAGAGCTCTGTATCCTATCTGTTTTTCATGAATGAATCTAGTTCAGTCAGAAGATGACTCAGTCTTCTACTAGAAACTTCACTCTTCTGATAGTTAGAAAAATTCTAATTTCTAATCTAAACTTCTTCATAACCACTATGTAAGACATTTGATCTTGTGCTATTGTTTCTTTTTAACCTTACAAACTCTTCTCCTTCTTTAATATTCAGCCCACAAATGCATTCCTAAAAGTAATCTTATCCCTTCTCAGTCTCCTCTTTGTTATGCTAAACAACTCAAGCTCCTTTAATCTTCTTTCATAAGAAAAGTTCTCTGTTCTCTTAACCATCTTAGTGACCCCTCTTTGTACCTGTTTCAGTTTAACCTAATCTTTTTTGAACACTGGTGACCAGAACTGCATGCACTGTTCTAAATGGGGTCTTACCAATGCCTTGTACAGCAGTACTAATACTTCCTTCTCCCTTCTGAATATACTTCACCTGATACACCCTAGAATTGCATTAGCTTTTTTCACAGCCATGAGGCTTGTGATCATCCTGCATTAACCAATACATTTAAGTCCTCCTCTTCCTTAGGGAGTCTCTCCCTCCTACACTTGCCTTTAATCTGTAATCCATTATTTTCAGGCCAAAGTTCTTATTTGGGGTTCCTAAGTATGTGACTTTGCATTTCATACTGTTGAACATCCTATCCTTTCTAATGGTCCCACAAGATTTAGTTAATCTTCCTATATAGTAATCTGGTCATCTTCAGTATTGACAATAGCTACTAGTTTATTGTCTCCTGCAGATTTTATGAGGCTATATCTAGGTCACTAATGAAAAATGTAAAGCAAGATTGATTGTATGAACTGGGGGTATGTGAGGTTTCTTTCATGATTTCTTGAATTTATTCTACTAATATGGCATATGTAGTCTCTATGTAAAGATAATGTCAAGCTATATATAACCTTATCATCCTTATGCTTCTGTGCATTGTAGTATTTGATATACATGTAATTTTGATGTATTTTTATATTATAACCAAGGCTGTTTTAGTGGGGCAAAGATTAATTTGAGTGTCCCTCAACTATTCACACTTGGAAGTATTAATCTGTGGTATGTCTACATGTACATTTATACTGGTTTAAATTTACTGTGCAGTAAGTGGGAATAGGCCAGCACCTACATGTGCAGGTATTAAAATTCATTAATGCTGTGTGTGGATGGACTTGGGACTAAAGTTAGTCCCAGATTAATCCAACACACACAGTGTTACTGAGCAGTAAGGCATCTACATGTGCGTTACTGCACAGTAACAAATTGGACATAAATTAGATACCTGCATGACACAGACATTAAATTTATGCTCAAGTCAATGTAAGCTGCCATATTTACTGTGCGGTACAGGCATGCATGTATAAATGCATGCCCATATTGCACAGTAATTTCAGTTACTGCACAGTAAACGTGCACATGTAGACGCACACTCTGAGAAATAAGATTTGATAGAGGTTTGTTGACTCATCAGCCTACCAATGACAAGACAATGATAAATTTACATTTAAAAAGGAAAAACTATAGCATTAATGTAACGCCTTGGAGCAGGGAGAACATTTCCCACTGGTGAAATTAGGAGAGAGACTATGTATTGGATTAAGAATCTCATAGTGTCTATACACATGTCCTGGGGTGGGTGTGCATGTGTGTTTTAATTATAATGGCTCCTGGACAGCCACTCTAATTAAAATGCTGCAATATGACACGTATTCAGCATCCCTCATTTCAAAATGGTGGTGGGTGCACTTTAATTAAAACTTGTTCAATGAGTTTTACTTAAAGCACCCATGCCACCATTTTGAAACATGAGATGCTGAATACATGTGACACTGCAGCATGCTGGAGCTTTCTAATTAGAATGCTCCAGCAGATTCAGTTAATCCAGGTGCCTATACACATGCTCTGATGCATTCTAATTAGAATACATTGGAGCACTTGTATAGGTACCCAGATTAATAGAGTCTTCTGGAGCATTCCAATTGGAGTCAAAGCAAGCTGAGAAAAGGCAAGAGAGATAAAAGAACTTGCAGGAGGCCCTGGTAGAAAAGTCAGAGGCAGGGTCTGCTTTTTAATCTGTTGATGCTGGTTAGAGACTGCATCCTTGAATTTAAGATGCAGGGTAAGAATAGCTTACTGTTGTGATGTTTGATTATATTTGTTTACTCTCATATCTCTGTCTGTATATTAACATATGGTTATTTATTTCTTACGCTGGTTCTGTTTTTTTTGTAATATATCATTTTCATTATCTTTTTACAAACTACTTGTTGTCAGTGGGCAAATCTACATAAAATGCTTTGCTGCTCAGCAGACTAAATTGCTTCATTGTAAAGCATCACTGTGTAAATGTGTGTGGCAATTAGGGTGCAGTAGACTAATTTATTGCATTGCACAAAGTGATACTTTGATTCCAGAGTATCTGATCATATAGGTTCACTTGTTCTACGTAAAGGAATCCATCTTTTCTCAGCACATGACTAAACAAGGGGGTGACCCTTCTAGCTGGCAAAATCCTCTTTGCTAATGGCTGGGAAAGCCTGAGCAAGACATATAGGGTGGAGGCACCACAGGCCAAGGTGTTGGTTTCTGGTACACTTCAGCTGGTCCTCAGTGGTCAAGCAGCATACTTCAGAGAGGGTTTTGGGGAAGAAGGGCATCCTAAAGGTGTGAAGCACCATGGGAGTATATCTCAAAGGTGCACTTAGGCTGTACCTGGGGCTAGGGCATGTCACAGATGATTCCTGAGGAACACCATTGGTAACCACACTCAGGTCAGATAACTCCCCTTTCATCATAACCCACTGTAGTATGCTTTTAAGCCAACTTTTCACAATTGTAATACTGATCCCCATTTTTTTCCAGTTTGCCAATAATTTGCCATGAGGCATGGTATCAAAAACTTTATTTAGGTAAATTAAGTCCACTGCATTGGCCTTGTTCAATAAGTCAGTTATCTTGTAAGAGAAGGATTTAAAATCTGATGCAATCTTCCATGGATAATACCATGTTGTGTTCTGTTCCATTTCTTTTTACTTTCATGTTTTTTATTATTATTTCCTTCAGTATCTGTTTTACAATCTTATATGCTATTGAAGTGCTTCTAATGGGCTTGAAATCACCTGGTTACTCTTTCTTCTTGTTTTAAAAATAAGGTCTACATTACTGTTCTTCAGTCAGCTTGGATACTACCCTCTGACTAATTTACTGAATATTCTTGCTAAAGGACTTGCTATTTCATATGTCAGTTATTTCAATATTCTTGGCTAGAGACTGTCCAGGCCTCTCAATTTTGTGGTGGCAAACAATCTGAGTTTTCCATTCAGGGGCAGTAATTTCCATAACCACGTTCTCCTTGCTATTAGGTGTCCAATCATCACCCTCAATTACATCTTAATTTCAGACTGAGGCAAAGTTTTTATTTAGGTCCTGGGTCATACCTTGTTTGTCCTTAATCTTTCCTTCATTTTTTTCTTCCCTGCTTTTTTGCTCCTGATTCTCTTCTTTTTATTAATGAGCAGGGCACTTTTGACATTTCTTTTGACATTCTTTGCAAGGTCAAGTTCAACTAAGCCTCTTGACATGTTTACTTTATTTTTTGCATTCTTTGACCACAGAAAGATACCCTGCCTTACTGATCAGCCCCTTTTTCTCTGTCTTGTAGATTTTATGCTTGTTCTTAATGGCATATTTAAGGTACCTGTTTATGTATATATAGATCTACAGTCCTTCCATAACCAGTATTTTCCTCTTTCTTAGGATGCAAAGCCCTGATAGCTCCACTGATAGCCCTGATAGCTATCCTGATAGCTATCGAAGGAGTGGGTTCAAATTAGCCCTGTGCCAGCAGCTACAACGCTCACTAAGTGCCCAAATTCATTAAAGGAAGCATGCAAGCAAGAGTATGACTGTAGCCATATGATTAGCATAGCATTTTATTATTTTTAAAATGCTAATAATTGCATAATACAATGTAATATGGTTGTCATATTAGCTGTTTCCCAGTCTCACCTATATACCTTCCTTATTTTTAGTAAAAATTCAGTATTTCTTGTATCGGTTCATTTATTTTTTTAGTTATAATATTCTATAATATCTTAAACATCTTATTTTTAAGTTTATCTAAAGAGTCCCAATTTTTAGTTAGTTTATTCATGCAGAAAATAGATGATGTTGAATTATGCAGATATTTAGAAAACTGTTTTCAAAGACATCAGCTTCAAATTCATGCTTGCCATTGGACAGATTAGAGTTTAAATTTACATTTGACTCAAGACTATGGCATGTCTAGTTGAGACGCTGTGGCACAGTAGCATTGCTGGGCACTAACCATGACATGATACTACTGTGCAGTAGTAATAAGCTACTGCTCAGTAGCTTGCTGCTCCTGCAGACTAGCATCAGGAAAAAAACCTGTGGCAATGGTACTGCACAGTAACATTGGTTACTGAACAGTCATTTAGTACTTGCTTATGTAAGTTCTAAATGACCACTCAGTAACAACTCCGCAGTCCACTGCACATGTAGACATAGCCCTTGAGAAGTTACATTAACCTCTTTTACCTAATGGTTCTATATTAGGCCTTGAACAGGTTTTATTTCTAGTGATGGAAATTCTGAGAATTTTTCAATGATAGAAATCTTTCCAGGAGAGGGAGCAGTACAAGTATACAGCCTGCAGCTGCCCCCTCTCTTCTGTTCTCCATGCCAACTTGACCAAAATGTTCCTGGTTTGGGGAAGTCATGGAGAGCAGTAGCTGCTCTATTTCTCTTGGTCCTGGCGGGGAGTGGATCCTCCAGACTGGAGATCCCTAGGCTGTGGAGCTTCACTCACCTCCTGAATGGTCCAGGAAGGTAGGGGAATAATGGAACAATATATTTCTCTAATAAATTTAGAAACAGTAGAAATGTCCATATATACCAAGTGCTGGTGTCTTTATCACCAACTCACTACCACCTTCACATCTAGATAGCATAGTTCTTTTCTTCTAGCCTTGGTGCAATCTGATAGGACTTCTGTGATTCTACATTCAAAGCCATATAGTGTGGACATATGCCTTCCTCTTGTGGTAGCAGGGTCTACTTTCCTCTATCAAAGGACAGAGGTATGAGCCCATTTCCCCTCCAGAAGTAATGGCATACCTCTTCTCTCCTTAGAAGCAGCAGAGTTGACAGCAGTGGAATCTATGTTCTGTTTCTTTTGAAGAGCTGGGAATGGTAGAAGGGGCTTCCCAGTATTATCATAGCATCTGAGGATTATCAGCTTGGGTGGGTAGGATAAACCTATGGCATTTTTTCTTTTTTCAACACATGAAGTCATCTGTTGGCCTGGTATTGATAATGCATTCAGAGCAGTGGATCTTGGAGTTAGTCTTCCATTAAAATGGTTGGAGGACAATTCACATATTTCAAAAATATTGCTTTAGCCTTTCTTCAGGCCCTGGCTGATATCACTGCTCTGGTTGTACTTAGTTTATATTTTAAAGCTTTTCTTTATAAGTACAAGGGCCAGATATTTATTTTTTTCTGCTGAACACTGTATTTCTGACAGAATCAGGTAAATCAAAAATCTAGTGTCTATGTAGCCTTAATCTAGCTTTATGTGATAAAAGTGTCTGTTGACACTTACTGTTTCGACTCTTACTATGATTTTGGACTGTAGCTCAGCAACAGTAGGATGTTTCCAAAAGTGTAGCATAAACAAAATATGACAAGGGAATATAATCTTAAAGCAGGCATACCACATACAATTAATGAAAAGACATTTTGCTGTCCAATGGGCTGAACTCCATTCTAGTAGTTCACAGATGAGCTATGATGGCAGCAAATAAATATAAACACCTTCCTAGATAGGTAGATTGATCTTTTTCCAAGTTCCCTGACTCTACACCTAGGCAAGTGACTTTACCTCATATTGTTGTATGATTAAGGGTCTGATTTTTTAACGTGTATTATTTAATGGATAATAACATAATAAAATGGAATATCTCAAAAATGCTATATCATGATTAGAATACTTGGAAAGGTACAGTAAATTATTTTGACTACTGTTTAAAATAAAACAAAATATTGCTAGATTACTGGGCAGATATTTAAAACTGATTATTTCATGCTAAAAGCCTTTTAAAGTAAATAAGAGCCTTCACTGATCTTTGGAGCAGAATATTTAATTTATAGAGAATGTTTTAAATGATTCAGTTTGTATACAGGTATCAAAATGCAAAGAGGGATTCAGAAATATTTTTTGTATTACATTTCCATGTTAAACCCATACATAATTTACTTTTTTCAGGGTATGAAAATGTAATTCTGGTTTTCTATATCCTACTCTAGTAATATTAAAATATTTAGTTCATCTTTTTCTCTGTATCTTTTTTGTAACTGTTACTCAAATCCCTTTTGCCTTTCCCCTTTTCTTCCTCAAAGAAATGATGATGCATACAGTATTACTGGATAAGAAAGTGACCATATTGAAACTAGACACAGAATCCTGCCATATGGACTTCCAAAGCCATTGGTACAGCTGCGTTTCTAAATATAGTTATGCTGTGATGAGGATAATATTATGTCCTACGCCAGCCAAGTAATCTGTAACTCTGTCTCACGGAAGTTCTAAAAAGAAGTAGACTCAAGTGTTCCTTGATACAGAGATAAGACAAGAAACATGACTGATATTTGGGTTGATGGTTATGCACTATATTCATCTTTGGTATTGCCCAACTGACTCTAATAAAATTATATCAACAATGAATTTGGACCAATAGATTATTAATCTTTAAGAACTTTGTTTTTCAGTCTTGATAAATAACTGTTTAACTATAGCTGTAAAAGTGTGAAATATCATTGACACTGTTCTGTGATATGGAGGAAGGTAAGAAAATGTCTATACATTTGTTTCCAAATATTTTCTCAATGTTTCTGTATTTCACTTCATAATGTTAGCATTAGATCAGATCAGCATTTTTTTAAATACTTTAATAGTTTACTAGAGCCTGGTTCACTGTCAAATCACTCCAGTTTTACCAGTGCAATCTAATTGATTTGAATTAAATTACGGGATTGAAAACTTGAGTAAAGCAGTTGAGTACCAGTCTCCAAAATAAACTCTATGTAATGCATGTATATATAGCATGTACCTAGGATATAGTGCAATATGTATGTACAGTCTTCTACATATATCTGTATATGTACAGTCTTGTATCTATACATATTGCATTATATTCCAGGCACATACTATATGTAACTACATTACCTAGAGTTAATGTATATGTAGTGTAGTTGTAAGTCATAAAGGACTATATGCATCAGCGGAACAATTTATAAATATGAATGTGAAGTTTAGAAAGAATCTGATATACACTAAACCTGATCCTCCATTGCCTTACAGCAGATGTAGTCATTTACTCCCCTGCCAAGTTTTTCTAGGCAGTATAGGATTCTTTGTATGCCCTTTGCATGGATTTTAAATGACTATGCAGTACAAAATAGTCCTGCATAGTCAGATGAACAAATAGCATTCCCAAGGCCTCAAAGCAAGACTGAATTAAGACACCGAATGTGTTCCATATTTCTAGGTTCATACTCCATCTATTAAATTCATAAGCTCCTTTTACAGTTTATAAAATATCTGTTGCATTCTGGGATAAATTCTTGAAAACGCAAAATAAATCATAAATGTATTAATTTAGAAAATTCTTTCTTCTGTATAGGAACTTTGTGAATTAAGAATGATTCCATATTTTTAATGAAAAAATGACTCTTCAAGTAATTGAGGATGTACAAAAGTAGAGGTTTCATATATCCATACTGGTATGATTCAGTATTATGGCTTGGAAGCCATTATAGTCTATCATGTCACTGAGTTGCCTTTAAAAGCTTTCTTTTGTGTTGTCTTAAAGAACCATGAAAACTAATGGACTTGAAAGAAGCTTTAATAAAATGT
>NW_017729033.1:65020745-65031642 GCF_001723915.1 Gavialis gangeticus | reverse complement strand
GTATTATGGCTTGGAAGCCATTATAGTCTATCATGTCACTGAGTTGCCTTTAAAAGCTTTCTTTTGTGTTGTCTTAAAGAACCATGAAAACTAATGGACTTGAAAGAAGCTTTAATAAAATGTAAAAGTAATAAATGCATTTGATGGATATCAAAAGAGCTAGACCTGCCATGTTTCATTTTTTTCTTTTCCTTTTTCTTGTAGTTATATTGATTTTTCCACACTAGATGGCAGTACATAAGCACTTGTGTACTATAGGGGCTTAATTTACTTTGTCCAGGTGAGGGAGATATCTTTCTATTTCATTTTTCCTTTTATATTTATAGCTAAAAAAGTGTAGATACTAGACTGAATCCTGTCTGGACTCAGAGCCAGGGTTCAAGATTGATGCCTAGCGAAGTTGGTGGAAAAAAAAAATCTCTCCTAAAATTCCATTTGATACTTCTTAATGCAAGGTAAGGCCTGTGGTTTTTTACCTTCCCTACCAGCATGTAGATTGGAGTAGGCAGTGGCCTACTGATATTCTGCTAGGTGCCTGGCCCCAGTGTGCCTGGCTAAGTTCTGGTTCATATAAAACTGGTTAATATACCTGCTTCTGCAGAGCCTGCTCCATGACTTCTGGGGCCAGGCACCTAGCAGTGTTTAGGTAATAATTTGGCCCACTTTTTTATTCTCTCCCAGAGCCTACTTTCCAAATTATGATGTTAATTTGTTTTTCATCTGTATGTTCTTCTTCACACTCTGTCTTAATATGTGATCTGCGTGACCAGAGCATCAGAGCACCTCACTTCATCTTTAAAGCATTTATCATCACGACCTCCTGCCAAGAAAGTAAGAATCATTATCCCTATTTTCTGGAAGAGAGAGTAAAGCACAAAAGTGGGACTTTCCTAAGATAGCTGAAAGTAAACCTTGATGATATTGGTCTGTGTTAAATCTGACCAGTTTGAAGAACATTTTAGGCACCTAACCCTTGGCTGGAGGAAGATAAAATACAAAATATATAATAGATAAAATCTATGAAGAGTTGTTGAAGAAGGGGTCAGAACCTCAGGCCCCTTCTATATGTATGCCCTTTACTACTGTGTTAGAGAGTTATAGTAGCTTTTGTACTCTTAGGCTAGGGACAAGCATTCAAATGGCCTAAGCATGAACTGATTCAATTTTTGCAGGTTACTCTAATTTGGCTAGGCTGAACCAGTTTGTAACCATGCAGACATCCCCTCTGGACTGAAAAATGCAGGTACATGCCTGCAGAGGCTCAGGCTAGAAGCCAGGGGACGCTAAAGCAGCCTTTCCTTCCTTTCTACAGTGCTGAGCTGAGTCCAGGGTGGGGGCATGGCCAGGTCCCAGCAGGATGCTATGATTAGGGAGGGGTTCTCCTCCTCCTGAGCAGCCCAGCAGGGAATGTTTATTACCCCTAACTCAGTGTTTATCAGCCCATTAAGAAAACAACAGAGGGACATTACTAGCTATCTGTTGATTCTGCCTTTGTCCCATTTGCCACAGTTCAGAGGTAGCCAGCATCTGGTCTGCTACCTAATGCTGAGGTGTGTGTGAGGAACAGGGGAACGCCTGCTTAGCAGAGAGTGGAGCGGGGAGGGGGGGAGCAGAAGCCAGGTAGATGCCTGCAGAGACTGTCAAAGCTCCAGCTAGGGGGGAGAGAGGAGGGGCCAGTTCTGATTTATCTCAGACCGGTTTCAGCCATTTTCAAACTGGTTTATGTGAACTGAACATCTGTTCTGTTACTGGTTTAAACCAGTTTCTGATCACTTAAACCAGTTTATGTGTAATGTCTGTCCCTAGCCTTAGACTTCAAAACAGATCTGAGGCACAATGCATCTTAATTATTTAATGCAAAGTTGGCCAGATTCAACAGGAGGGTTTGAAAGTGCCTACCCTTTCTCTTGCATCACAGAATAACCCCCAGAAAATAACTTCATGGGTAAGAAGGTGGGTGATATGGATGTTAATCTCCTCAGGCAGAAGGGGAAATAGGAAGCTTAGCATCACCATACTACATGAGAGTGCCAATCACTAGGCTAATACATATAAGAGGGAGTGACTCCTCCTCTGTCAATTTTAATTTTGTTTTGTTTAATTGAAAGAGGTGACCAACACTTTTTTGTGCAGAGTCTCATTCTGTACATTATGTGAAATGTATGCTGGGCATGCCTGTAAAATCAAGCTCCTCAGGGAAGAAAAATGGGCAAGTACATACTGATGGTATGTTCATTATGATACGAGATAGAGGATGAGTTGCTTAGCAGTCAAGAAGGAAATGGTTCTGGGCACGTACACATCAAGAACTTCAGTTTCCTAAAGCACTTTCCTGTTGAAAATTTATGCCAATACTTTTAGGAAGGGTTTTGAGGCTCATGCTTTTATTAGGCACACAAAATCACTTGGGCCAACCAAATTCCCTTGTGGATCTTGCCCCAAGTGACTTATAAGAAGTTTTTGGCCAGGCAGGAAACTGAAACCATCTTTCCTGAGAACCGAAACAGCACTTTAACTATTGCTCCCTCATTTTCTGCATTTGCATATATTTCTTTCAACTTGTGTTGCCCTTTGTATTAGTTTTCTCCTGTGCCATCCAAAGTATAATTATTGAAGTTAACATCATTTCAGCCTTCTCTAGAGTGCATAAATACAGTTCCTTCAATTAGTGGTTAGAATTACACTTTAGCACAAAATAAGCCTTTAAATGGTAGATATATTGCTCTCATGATTCATAGATTCATAGATTCATAGATTAAGGGTGGGAAGGGACCTAGTAGATCTTCTAGCCTGACCCCCCGCCAGGGCGGGAGAACAACAAAAAACCCCAAAAAGAGAAACGGGACTCAAACGAGTCCAGCCAGGTAGGCATCCAGCCTCTTCTTAAAGACCCCCAGGGTAGGGGCCAGCACCACTTCCCTTGATACTTCCCATCTCATTTGAAATTAGAGGATCAGGGTGTGAATTTATTCCCAGTTTTCTACAACCATCTGAACTGTTTATACGACCTCTTTCTTTCATACCTCTTCTGTTCCCTTTGCATGGCTGATTTTTCTGTTAGGACCAGATCCACATTTTTCTTATATATACCTCCACTTAGATATTGCAGTGCCAAAAAATTAGGTGTTTTCTTCCAAGAGGGTGATCCAAACTGACAGGTTTAAGTACTTAGGATCTATAAAGACTCAATGGAG
Organism: Gavialis gangeticus; assembly: GCF_001723915.1. Taxonomy (NCBI): domain Eukaryota; kingdom Metazoa; phylum Chordata; order Crocodylia; family Gavialidae; genus Gavialis; species Gavialis gangeticus. Next base: position 65,028,448 of record NW_017729033.1, on the reverse strand, counting down.
AGATGTAGCCACCTTCAAAAGGTGATCCAGAGGATCTAGATATCAGATCGGCTCCTAAAGTAAGATAAAACAAATGTTAGGAATGTGTTTGAACTTCCACTCCTCAGCGCTTAAATGTCTGCATATTAGTTTCTTCTGCCATCTCTAGATCCAGAGTACCCAGAGGAGAGGTGGCTAACTTATACAACAGCATTAAATTCAGTGCCAAACATAGTATCCTATGAGCATGCTTGGCTGGTGATGGTGTTTGTGCCCTTGTTCTTCCTTTTTTCCACAGTAGCCAAGTGGTTAGGGCACTGGCCCAGGAAGTGAGAGATTTGAGTTCTAGGCTCTTCTCAGACTGAGGGGGACCCACACTCAAATCTCTCACTTCCCAGAATGCATCTTGATTGTCAGGCTTATGAAATGGGTTGGATGAGGTAGCCTTTATCCCTCATGTTCAAGCCAGTTTCTGAGAGGGGAGACAGTGACAGGAAACCAAGGGAAAATGAAACAGAAAGTGTGGAGGTGACCAGGGGAAGGTAAAACTAAGTGGTTTTTATTTAAAAAGTAACAAGAAATAATCACATAAATGTTCAAACTCCATGATTCAGGCCATCAAAACCATGAGATTTTAAAAACTCATGTTAGGGTTTTTTTTTAATTTTCTGTTTTTTGAGTCTTTAGCAATCCTATTTTCAAGCCATTATTTGATTCCCCCTCCTCCCTGCCAATTGAGCATTAAAAGCACTTCCTTTCATTTAAATAAAAAGTTTGGATTCTGATCTAATCTTATGATTAAAAAAAAATTTCATTATCAGTATGCTTGTATACCAGTCTCTACAGTTGGTATCACAACATCAGATCACAGTATTACTAACCTTAAAGTACCAATGGAATTTAGAAATCAGTAGCCTGAAATAAAATTAAAATAAAGGTAAATAATATAGAGTGTATTTTGGGCAACTGAAAGAAAGGGTCTGAGAGACCTGAAAGAGAGTGGGCAGGACTCAAAATGTATAGTCACATTTTTTTTCTTTTATTTGAAATAAACTGCTTTAAGAATTTTTTGGGTGTAGCTTGCTCAAACATCTGAGAATTGTTTCAAGTTTTTGTCAAATTTGTACTCATAGGGAGTCCAATCTTATGTGATACCTTTATCTTTGCTCACTGAGCTAAGCATTTTAAGAATAGGAAAGCTGTAGCCTGGAGCTGGGAAGAATAGTGCCACGAATGCATTTTTGAGAAAACTTGGTTGAGCTTGGTGTCTTGTGGAAATATAACTTATTTGTTCAGTTTTCCTTTATTATTGCTACATCACTATTGAATGAACTGGAAAGGCAGCACATTAAGATATAGAAAAATATTGTCTTACTGCTGCCTATTGAATCTACCATTTTAGCTGTTATTGATTAAACAAAGGCCAAGAAAATGATTTGCTTGTCTGCTGTTGTGGGGTTCAGAGCCACTGCACCTCCTTGAAAAAATAAGCAAATGTTATTTGCAGTGATTTCATGTGCATTACAGAAACTCATAGCCCTTCCTGTAATGTATTGCATGTTTCTGCCAACGTACAAGATGCAGATGGTTTGCTGTAAAAATGCAGTGCAAATTATATTGGATGGTACATCTCCAAGATGTCACTTAAATAATTTCTTATTAGCTATTGACCAGATGGTGTGAAATTTGAACTTGTCAAGAATTTCTGAGAGAAGAGAAAGGGACCAGTGCACCTTTGCCATTGTATCTAAAAGGAGGTTATTATTTGTGGTTTGGCCATGCATCTGAAATGTAGGAGATATAGGTTCAAGTTTATGTGCTGAATCAATGAGAATGGAAGCTTGAAACTTGATATCCCCAGGATGTCACAGTGCTGACAACACATTATTTTGCTGAGTGCTTAAAAATGCACATTGGTGTAGCCCCCTGGCTGGAGCATGACAAAGTTACCATAAAGGCATGCTCCTTAGCTCCTTCCATCCCAGGGGAGCTGGTTAGTGAACAGGAAAGCTCACTGACAGGTTTGCCTCATCAGCTGTTGCTGCCTTGGCAACAGCTGATGTGGCTTTCCCAAAGTCAGCCATGGGGGTAAGGGGTGGTCAGATGATTTCTGATGCCCATTCAGACCTTACTATCACTGTAGCCCTCCATGGCCTGAGCAGATGGTTTGCTATAAAAATGCAATACTAATTTTAGTGAATGTAGATCTCAAAGATGTTAATTTTCCATATATAGCACTTGAGTCTACTTTCAGTCCAAATCTGGAAGATATCCTTCTGGTATATGCTTCCCTTCATCAACAGTTAGACATTCAGTGGTTTCTCCAATCATAAAACAGCCTGTTTTCCAGTCTTTTCTCCAATCATAAATTCACTTGCAACATATTTATTTAGCATCTCTTCTACGCCCTCAGCCTCTGCCTTTTTCATCTTCAAATCTCCTACAGCGTTTTTCCTTTCATCACCTTCCTTCCCTCCCTTGATATGCTTATACATGATTTTGTGAGGCAAGGATTTTTGTGGGTGGATATCTTTTATTGGAGCAACTGTATAGTTGGGATAGACTCAGACAAGCTTTAGAATACAGTGACTTCTTCAGGGCTCTGAGTTGCATTCAAAAGCTTGTCTAAGCTATCCTAAGGATCCAGTTTGTGCAACAGAACATATCATCCACAAAAATCCTTACCTTACATATTTCCTGGGCCGTCATGACTACAGGATCACTACAGTGCTACTTATGCACTATTTAATTATTCTTGCCAATGTAATACTATTTTCCATTTAGTGTTGTCTGCCATTTGGATTTTCTTTCTATATATTTTGAAAATTTTCTCCCATTATTGCTTTTAATTTTTGTCTTTTATATATACTGTTTCCCCTCTGTATTTACTTTATTACCTTAATTTTTTTTCAAAATAGCCATTTCTGTTTCTTTTGTAATTATTTCTAAATGGCTGCATTTTTTATCCTCTGGAGTGAATAAAAAACATTTGAAAACTAAGTTGTTTTGTTTCTTGGTCTCATCTGTTGTAAAATATAGTCCATGCTATTTTTTTTTACCAGTTCCTTCAATCTTTTCAAAATTAACTTTTAAAAAATGAACAGCTTTAATTGTACTTTTAGCCCATCTCCTCTAATCCTCATCCCCTTTAACTTGGAAAATCCCAAAGACATTTTTCCTCCTGCATACTAATGAATAATGTATATTATTCATATCAATTGGGTAACTAACAATCAATATTCTGCTACAGTTCTATCTCTAAATTAGTTGCTACAGTATTATCAATCGACTGAGCCAGTTGAGTCACACAAGTAAAGAAGGTGTTCTTTACACACCTTTATTAATAAGTAGAAACTAAATAGTTCAACTGTGATCACACAAAGGATAGAAAAGCTATGGAGAACAATCCACATTCCCATTATTTACTATGTCTCTTTCAAGAACAAGGTTGGGTGATATTGACAGTCAGTCACTTTGAGAACTGCTTTTGCACACCTTAGTGCTGGGCTGGCAAGTTTTCCTTATTGTTATGTAAGCATCCTTTATAACATATGCATGTGTTTGAACATCCCCTTTCCCTTATTTGTATCTACACCCCACTCTTTTAGGACCCCCACATTTTAGGCTAATTACTAGGGCTGTGAGAAGCTTCGGTTGCTGATTCGATTCGGAGGAGATTAGGCCCAATTTGATGGCCAAATCTCTGAATCCAGATTGAATCAGGAGACCCATTAAAAGGCCTGAATCAAATCCAAAGCCTCCAAATCAATTTGGAGATTCAGACTGGCCGGGGAGAGGCAGGCACAGCCAGGCAACTGCAAGTTCTCTCATGGCTCCTCCAGCTGTGCCTGCCTCTCCCCAAGTCGGGGGAGCCATGGGAGAAGCCCCCATGGCTGCCCTGCCCAGCCCCATCCCCTGCTCAGCCCCAGCCTCCCGGCACTTAAAAAAAAAAACAAAAAAAACCCAGCACTCTGAAGGATCAGGGCCTTTGAGGGCTCATGGCAGAGACACCCTGTGCAGTGGGGGGCAGCAGGGATCACCCCCCCACTTGGTACCCACATGGTAGCTTCCCCATGGTATGGGTGCAATGTGGCTTGGCAGGGCGCTGCGCAGTGTCTGGGAGCTGGGGCCACTGGGGCTGAGCACTGCTGGGCTCTGAGTGACTGCTGCAGCTGCCCCAGCTCCGAATCTGCAGATCAGCGCCAAATCAATGCTGAATCTCTGATTCCAATTCAGCCAAATTGAATGGGGCCAGTGATTTGTATCACCAAATTGAATCACTGTCCTCTGAATCTAGTGAATCCAAATTGAATACTTCCCTATTCAATCAGGCCTACTAATTACTTTTTCTATATAACTATTACAACAAGTTATATTCTGACTATTCACTACAATCTATACTTTACAGAGTGATCACTGTTTACAGCAGTTTAATATATTTTCAATTTTGTAAGTATATCCTCATATAGGAATAGCATTTTTAGTGCTCTTTCTTTGAGTAGAATAATATGGATCAGAATTTGGCATGTACTTTGATGAATGAAAGAAAGTATTTATTTCTTATCTGTTGTTTCCTTTACAGGTTGTATATAAAAAGTATAGTACTATAGTATTGACTTTCCACGGACAATTCTGATTCTTTCCCCTTTCTGTTTCTATATCCTAAACATTCCTGTGCATACACCCTGACAGTGCCCCTTGCAAATACTGCTGCTACTTCCCAAAGCAAAACTGTTCCAGCTCCACTAGCCATGGGGGAAGAAATGGGATATGCTCATAATTATAGTACGAGATAACTTTCTAAATATTATTTTTGCTATTTACAATTAAACATTCAATCATTTCTTTACATAATTCTTCATCAGTAAAATGCTTTCAAGCAGTTTATTGGTAGAGTTGGGTACTGAAAATTTGCACTGTTTTAAGATCACATATTCTGTTTCCCTTTCCCAGCTGTGAATGCATGTCAATATGAAAATTACAAATTCAGCCAAATAGTAAGCATGACCTTAGAGTTAAATTAAATGAGCATTTCCATTGAAGTCAAAGGAGCAACTTATATGTTTCAAGGGAAACCTGTGCCAAGTATCAGGGTCATAAGTCTGAATATTGATTATTACAATTTTGAAATTCACATTTTGAATTTTGGATTTTTTCTTGTCTATGCACTTAATGTTGCTTTATTTGGTAATATGAAGCTCACTACATTTGTTCACATGCCTTTGATCTTGCAAAGATGTGATACCTGAGCATGGCAAGCAGTTTTATTTATTTTTTAAATGTGTGTGTCAAGGTGTATGAAAGACCATTCTTGGTTTTAATTTTTTTTGTTTTTGTTTTTCTATAATGTCCACATTTATTTTTAGATTACATTGCATGCTGGAGAAGAAAAGGGGCTTTGTATAGTAAAGACCTTTCTTTTCCTGGTGACATTATGGGTAATGTAATAGGTAATTATCCCATTATAGTTTTCTCTAAGTAGGGTAGTTACAACACCAGGAAGCTTTTTGCCAGTGGAAAGCTGACATATATTGCTGAATTCAGGAGTTTTAGTACTACTATATTAGACCCAAGCCTGCCATACTGATTGATTTCAACACAAAGGCTATGACAGACATTAAAAAAGCCTGAACCGGAATTGATTCAAACTTTGCAGGTTAGTCTAACTTGCCTAGGCTAAATCAGTTTGTAACTGTTCAGACATCCCCTCTGTACTGAAGAAATGTAGGCACATGCCTGTAGTGGCTCAGGCTAGAAGCTCAGGGGCGGGGTGCTAGAGCCACCCTCCCTTCCCTTCCATAGTGCTGAACTGACAGGGGTGTGGCCAGGCCCTGGCAGGATGCTCTGATTAGGGAGGGGTCCCCCTCCAGCAGAGATTTACACAGCATTTAGTTACACAGCAGTGAGTTACACAAGGAGCATTTATCAGCCCATCAGCAAAACAAAAGTAACTCTCATGAGTTCAAGCTCTTCTTAGACAACTTTTTCCAGGGAAGGAATGGAGGAATATTACCAGCTACCTGTTGATTAGCTCCAAAAAGTCCTAAGATGACACTGTCCTGTCTGCCTTTGCCCTGTGTCCCAAAGCATGGACCATAGCCAGCATGTGTGCTAGCTAATGCCAAGAAGTGTCTGTATAAGGTAGAGGAAGTAGGGAATCCCTGTTTGAGTAGGGAGTGGTGAGGGGAGGAAGGGGAGCAGGAGGAAGCCAGGCAGTCACTGATTTACCTGCAGTCTCTGCCGAGCTTCAGCTAGGGAGCAGAGGGGTGGGGCCAGCTCTGCTGAGCTGGAGTAGAGAGCAGAGCCCCGCCCAGCATTGTAAAACATCTGGGATTCTGGGGGACACTGATTTAACATAAACCATGAAGGGGTCTGGGACAGACATTGCATAAACCGGTTTGATCCAAATCAGTTAGGTCTGATACTACATTCAACCAGGTTTATCTGAAACTGGTTTCAGTCATTTTCAAACTGGCTTATGTGCACTGAACATCTGTTCTGTTACAGGTTTAAACCAGTTTCTGATTACTTATACCGGTTTATGTGTAATGTTTGCCCTAACCAAACAATTGGTTTCACTGAAATTTAACATGCTATCTATTCACACTCTTGTGAAATGCTGTTGACCTAAGAATTACTATGCTACTGAACTTCCAGGTACCTTTGCTTCCCTTCATGCTAACAGTTCCATGGTAGAGCATAATTCAGGCTATTTCTTCTCTGCATAACAGGAAAAAAATGATAGGAAGTAGAGGCAGTTAAGTTACTATAGATTCATAGATTCATAGATGCTAGGGTCAGAAGGGACCTCAATAGATCATTGAGTCCGACCCCCTGCATAGACAGGAAAGAGTGCTGGATTCAGACAACCCCAGCCAGATGCCCATCCAACCTCCTTTTGAAGACCCCAGGTTAGGGGAGAGCACCACCTCCTTTGGGAGCCCATTCCATACCTTGGCCACTCTAACTCATGGTGCTTTGGTGTGGTGTCCATCTTCAAAAACGGGAGGAAGGAGGACCCAGGAAACTATAGGCCAGTTAGTCTTACCTTGATCCTGGGCAAGCTTTTTGAGAAAATTACTCTGGCACATGTCCACGAGGGGCCAGCAGGGGAGATTATGAATAGGAGCAACCAACATGGGTTCATTAGCAGCAGGTCCTGTCAGACCAACCTGATGGCCTTCTATGACCAGATCACCAAATCCTTAGATGCAGGGGTAGCAGTGGACATAGTCTTCCTGGACTTTCGGAAGGCCTTCAACACTGTCTCTCACCCCGTTCTCATTAAGAAACTGGGGGACTGTGGTGTTGACACCCACACAATCAATTGGGTCGCCAACTGGGTGGAGGGCCGCACCTAGAGAGTAGTGGTGGATGGTACATTATCGACTTGGAGGGATGTGGGCAGTGGGGTTCTGCAGGGCTCAGTTGTTGGGCCCTCACTGTTCAACATCTTCATCAGTGACTTGGATGAGGGGGTAAAAAGCACCCTGTTCAAATTTGCTGATGACACTAAGATGTGGGGGGATGTGGGCACACTAGAAGGGAGGAATAGGCTGCAATCGGACCTAGACAGGTTACAGGGGTGGGCGGATGAGAATAGGATGGGATTCAACACTGACAAATGCAAGGTTGCTGCACCTGGGGAGGAAGAACCAGCACCATACCTACAGGTTGGGGAACTCCCTTCTCATCAGTGCAGAGGCAGAAAAGGATCTTGGAGT
>NW_017729033.1:65009621-65015745 GCF_001723915.1 Gavialis gangeticus | reverse complement strand
CGCAGAGGTGCCTTGGTGAGTACAGCCTCACAAATTCCTTTCTGCACCTAGAAAATTTCTAGGGTTAGAGATTCCACAGCTTCTCTGGGGAGCCTATTCCAATGCTTGGCCACCCTTATAGTACGAAAGTTCTTTCTTATCTCCAACCTGTATTTCTTCTGCTGCAGCTTAAGGTCATTGCTCCTTGTCATGTCCTCTACAGGCACATTCACTATAGTAGACTGATTGACATTTGGTGGTAGATCTGCTTCGGACTGTTTCCTTCCATCCTTTGCTCTGAGATAATTTCCTGAATTAATTGTGGCTGCCCAGGTGGTTTTGAATTCTTGCTTTGCAGCCACATATATCTTCTGTGTTTTTTCAGTAGATGTCCTCTTTCTTTAAGCAGTTGCTACCAACGTTGTTTGTCAGGAAGGAATTCTCTACATCACCTGTCCATGGGAGATCATCAGTATGGATAAGGGCTATTGCTCTGTGGCTGTTGCATTACATAATCCTCATAAAACTCACATATACAAAACAATCTAAAATTATTTTCCTCCCTTTTTCTCTTAAAAAAGTCAGGCATATTACGTGAATAAGGTGTGTTCATGCAGTTACCAGGTAAAAATTACAAAATGATAGAATAGAAAAAAATTAAGGTTCTAGAAGTTATTTTTCATTCATCATGTTGCATTTTCTATTCCTGTTTTTCTAGCTGAGTATGTAGCTGAAAATACTAGTGGGTAGAGTGTAAAGCATATACCTAAAATATTCAGGATATGAGCTAACTGTGCTTCTGGAACCTTAACTTTTGCATTTCCTGGCTGTCATTTTTACTTTGCATATTCAACTGAGTTTGCATTTAAAATCACATTCTGTATGAAGATGGCAAGAGAATCATAAAGAATTAAATTGCAAGAGAAAAATATTTGAAGGGGATAGGAACATTATACTCAATCTTTAGCAGTCAACCACAAAAGATAAGATATTTAATCAGAATATTCACAATGTTATATACAGAGAGGAATTAAAAACAGACTGGCATATTAATTTAAATATCTGGAATTGCCAGTCCCAAACTACCCAAGCATCAATATTAAAATGATAGACAAGGTTCTTTGGGTAGATGTGATATCTTTTATTATTATTATCTTTTATGGAAAAAATTGTTCTTTGCAAGTTTTCAGGTGATGCCTATCTGTTTATGCCTGAAGAAGGGTGTGTGCGCTTGAAAGCTTGCAAAGAACATTTTTTTCCATCTATTTAGTTGGTATAATGAAAGATATCACATCTACCCAAAGAACATTGTCTGCCTGTGTCCTTAGACCATACAGCTACAAGCAACAACCCTCAATATTAAAATGACTCTTTGTCTTACTGCAAAAACTTATTGCAAGGAATTCTCACTTTTAGGCATTATACTGGGTGATTACCTATTTCATGTGGCTGTCCAATTTGCAGTTCACCCCAGATTGCTTCTTTCCTACCTTATCAAAATAGAAGCAGTAACTGGAGTCTCTGCTGCTTTTGCTGCGACTGACATGATGAACACAAGCTAACATGTCAGCAGCAGAAAACTGGTTGAGATGAGATGCTTGTGTTAAAGACATATAAGTAACTCAGAGATACAAAACCTTCAGACCAAGAACAAGGCAACTGAGAAATGGAAAAAGCAGCAGCGTTTCTTTTTTCCAGATTAACCTGCTTTTTAATAAAGTGATGCACTGTATATATAATCAAACAAATAGCACAAACAACAGAACAAAACGTGTTCAAGAATACTTTAAATTTTGGGCTTTGTGAAATTCTTTGCTTATTTTATTATTTAAATTCTTGATGAACTTATTTTATTTGATATTTCAAGTACCGGGTAAAATTTAAAATGGAATATACAACTGTAACACTTCAATTCTGTTAATGCACTTTGTTCTTATATAATGTGATCCTTATTACATTTTATATACTGCACCTAAAAAGCTGATGTTAAAATCCTTTAGAAACAACTGAAATTTTTTTTGTCACACAGAGAGGATAGGGACAATATTCTTGATTTTCCCTTTAATCTGCATATCAGTTTTTCTCTTTTCTGTTTACATTTTTAAATGCATATTTTGTGGTTTAGTAGTTACTTGTGAATATTTTCCAAAAGTCATGTGATCCTGGTAGTTTTATCCTGATTACCACCACCTAGTGAGTCTGCTTTTCCTTGGCTGTGTATTTTATGTAGAATTCATGAAGTGACAAGTGATTTTTTCTGAGGATGTTGAACTAAAAGAGAAAATGTGGAAAGTTAACTCTCTCCTTACTGCATTTTGCAAAAAAAAATCAATTGTTTCTGAAGTATTTTAAATCACCTTTCCTCATAAACGGGCAAGGTATTCCTTCTAGAAGAAGAGCAAACCTGCTTAAAAGGTTTCTATGGTAACAGTTGTAGAATGTTGGCAGAAGTTTGATTTTATTACAAAAACCTGTAGAATAGCACTGAATAGATCAGCTTGGCATTAGGTATTTAACTTCATTTTTGTAGTGAGTTCTGACAGGTAATGGCCTATCAATATGACGTGCATATGAAGGCTGCAGTATTGAATGGCAATTGCAATAGATAGGTTTAGCTTCACACTTTCATAAAAAAATTGTCTGTCTCCACTATATTTGTAAAGTGGAAACTCTGACTAGAGCAACTGTCAAAGTTGAGCTTCACTTTCGCTAAAAGAGAGCCATTCAATACTGCAGCCTTCATATGCACATTTGCAAAGTTTCATTCCCTGATTTGATTCAGCAAAGATTTGGCCCAATTTGGTGGCTGAATTTCTGAATCTGAATCGAATCAGAGGACTTTTTAATCTCTCTGAATTGAATCAGAATCCTCCGAATCAATTCAGAGAGATTCGGAAAGATTCAGAGATTCAGACACAGACACAGCCTTAAATGTTTTTTCTATATACCTCTAAGTAGGAGCAGGCTTGTGAATGCTGAGATGCTGGGCTGCCCTGGGCACCGGGAGCTCCCCTGGACACTTGGCAGCAAACCCAGAAGTGGACCGGAAGCACTTTCGATCCACTTCTGGGTCCGCTGGAGAGCATGCAGGCCCCCCCACCATGCCACCCCGGCTCAGAAACTGATGCCTCCTGGGTCTGGGGGGAGGGGAAACCTGGGTTCCCCCCATGGTTGATTGCTGAGCCATGAGTGCAGGGGGGCCCCCATGTGCTCCCCGGAAGATGCAGAAATGGACTGGAAGTACTTCTGGTCCACTTCTGGATCTTCTGCTGAGCACATGTAGGAGCTCCCACTCCACAGCACAGCCTGTCTCGGAGCTCCTGCAAGGCTGCTGGCCACCATGGCTCAGCTTGACTTAGGGCCCCCTGCTGCAAGGGAGTCCTCAACCCCGCCTGGCCTGCCCTTTGCAGCCATGATCTTGGCCTCCCCAGGTATATGGATGTTTGGATGTCCAAATTGCCTCCAGCCAGGGCTTACCTTAGGGTGGTGCAGGGTCTGGGGCAAATCAGCTGGTGTGGGACCCCCTTAAGAGAGCTGGCTGGCGTAGGCTGCAGAACAGGATGGAGGTGGCAGCCCGGTACTGGTGCTGGTGCTGAGGGCGCTGCCACTGATGCAGCCCACCTTGGGGTTCAGTACTTGAACCAGTGCTCTTCAACATGTTCATCAACTATTTGGATTCAGGTATTATAAGCAATCTGGCAAAGTTTGCTGATGACACCAAACTATGGGGGAGCATGGTCACGCTTGAAGATAGGCTGGCAATACAGGCTGACCTGGAAAGGCTCGTGAAGAAGGCAAATCTCAACCTGATGTCATTTAATACACAGAAATGTAAGGCGCACCATCTGGGGAGAAATAGTCCACAACACACTTACAGGCTTGGCAGTGCTATGCTTTCCAGCGCCACAACTGAATAAGACCTGGGTGTCATGACTGACAACAAAATGAACATGAGCTACCAATGCAATGCCATATCTGGCAGAGCTAACCAAACATTGGCATGCATCCATTGAGGCATTTTGAGCAAGACAAAGGATGTTATCCTTCCCACTCTACTTGTCCCTGGTGAGACTGCAACTGAACTACTGCATCCAGTTCTGGGTGCTGCACTTCAAGAAGGATGTGGAGAACTTCAGAGCGTCCAAAGGAGGGGCACACACATGATTAGAGGCCTAGTGACCAAAACGTATGAGGAGAAGCTGAAGGACTTGGGATTGCTGAGCCTGGAGAAGAGAAGAGTCAGGGGGGACTTGGTGGCAGCCTACCAGTATATCAGGGGTGTACATCAGGCCTTGACACACCTCTCCATGAGACACCTCAGTCAGGAGAGACCAAGCTGAAACTTGCCTAGGGAGCAGGCATCAGGATGGGAAAAAGCCTGTGTCATCCCTTGAGAAGCTGATTCACCACCGGGTTTGGAGTGGTGCAACTAAGGACACAGTCCCAGGGAAAGAGTGGGGAGGAGTTGGTAAGCAAGGCTGGTAGGCTTGCTGGGGCTGGGAGAAGCAGCTGAGCCTTTAAAGGGTCAATGACAAGGCTATGAGTTGTGTCTGACTTAGATGCTGGGGGGAAATCCAAGCAAGGAAAGCTCGAGCCACAGCATCAGAGACCTGCAGAGGGAAACCTCCATCTGTGAGTGGATGTACTGGGAGGGGGAGACAGCTTTGACATGGAGTGAGCTGAGAGAAAACAAACCAGCATGGGATGAGGGGACACTTAATCATTAGTGTTTGCAGTAAGTGTATTTTCAGAAGGAAACTGCTTAAGAGAACAATCTGCTAATAAAGGAAACAACAGGAAGCCTATTTCCTGCAGCAGCTGTTCAGAGATTGTTTCTCTATGTTACCAGGAATGATTAAAGGAGACCAATTTTCCTGAAGCAGCAGAAAACCTGCCTCCACCATCTAGTGGTGGATCATAGTTATAGCTGTGTCGCTGTTTATGGTTATGGGACGTGGATTGTGACCAGAAAGAAATCAATTGGGTTATGGGGGGAAAACTGATTTAAAGCATTATAACAAGTTGAATTTAGTTATTTAGGTTGTGTAACACAAGTGAGACCAACCAGTGTACTGGAATCATATTTATTCCAAATGATTAGTTTTGTTATTAACTATTGTTATTATATTTTTGTTTATTTTTTCTGTATATAAATTGATTGTGTATAATAAAAAATAATGTGTTCATCAGGTTCAGAGCTAATTCCTGGGTGGTAAGGGTGAGGGACTCCATGAGACACCTCAGTCAGTAGTTTGCCTGAGGGGTTCCCAGGGCTACTGGAACCCCAAGCACTCACAATTTGTTGAATCACCTGGCCTTAGCATGCTGGTACAGATTACATTTTAAAAAAATCAGAATATGTTTTACTTAAGGGGAAAATATATTGATGATCTTACAATTTACAGGATGATACTGAATTATCACAAGACACTGACTGCACAGTTACTGCACAGTCATTTAGTACTTGTATACATACTTGTGTGTACAAGTACTAAATGATACAGCTGTGCGAAATTTCATCAGCTGTTTCATTTTCATAGTTTCATAGTTTGTAGGGTTGGAAGGGACCTGAGCAGATCATCAAGTCTGACACCCTGCTTTGGCAGGAAAAAGTACTGAGGTCACCCCGGCAAAGTGTTTGTCTAGCCTCCTCTTAAAGACCCTGTCACAGAGCACTCAGGTTCCCTGAGCCTGACAGCAGAAAACAGCTTGGGAGAGACCCCTAGTGGCAAGAAGGGGGAGGCTCAGCTGCCAGTCACCAGGGCAGCCAGAGTCACAGGTGCTGGTTGCTAGGGCAACCGGTGGGGCCAGCTGACAGGAAGGGGCAGGGCCTGGCCCATATAAGCCCAGGCAGGGGGCCAGGAGGGCAGTTTCCCTCTGGCGACCGAGGGAGGAGGAGCTCGGCTAGTACAGTTGGAGGGGAGAACTCTGACTGTGTGAGCATCCTCTGGTCACTGCTGGGGTTGGAATGTTTTCCCGGTAGGGACTGAATATTGTTTGGCCGGACAGTCCAGCTTTTTATGTTATAGCCCAGGGGCTTTGTGTTTTTGTGTTTACTGTTTTAACCGGAGGACCGGGTGAGGCTATTAGGGGTTGGAGGCCTCATAGGGACTCCACGGTAGCATGGGGACCCTGGCGCCAGACA
>NW_017729033.1:64987845-65004621 GCF_001723915.1 Gavialis gangeticus | reverse complement strand
AAGGGGGGGGGCAGCAAGAAGCCCCAAGGAGGTAAAGTAGAGGGCCAAGTCACAACAGGGCCCAGGTTAAAAACTACATCAGTACCATCTGCGAGGCTTGGGCTGTGGTGTCGGGGTGGAAAAGGAGCTGCAGATAGCACCCCTGGCACCAGGGCACATAAAGTGGGCAGCCTCCCGCTAATTACATCAGTTGATTAATCAATTAAGGTCAAGGAGTGGCAGAGGAGTAAGCAGGCGGTTGGCCCATAACAGGAGGGCAGAGTCACCAATAGAAAGGCTCCAGTAGAGATACTCCTGTCACAGACCTCCAGGGTAGGAACCAGCACCACTTTGCTTGGAAGTTGGTTCCAGATCCTAGCTGCCCTAACAGTGAAGTAGCACCTCCTGATGTCTAGTCTGAATCTACCCTCTGCCAGCTTGTGACCATTATTTCTAGTCACTCCTGCTAGTGCATGGGGGAGCAGGGACTTCTCCAGTGCCTGCTGGTCCCCTCTGACTAGTTTGTAACAGGCCACTAGATCACCCCTCAGCCTTCCCTTGTGGAGGCTGAACAGGTTCAAGTCCTGTAGCCTCTGCTCGTAGGGCCTGCCCTGCTGCCCCCTGATCATGCGAGTGGCCCTCCTCTGGATCCTCTCCATGTTGTCCACACCCTTCTTGAAGTGCAGTGCCCAGAACTGGACACAGTACTCTAGGTTGTACTTCAGACTAGACATAAGGAAAAACTTCTTTACAAGCTGAGTCTCGAGGTTTTGGAATAGGCTCCCCACAGAGGTGGGACAGTCCTCCATCCTGGTGATCTATCAAAAAACATCTTGATGCCCATCTTGCTGGGGTCATCTGATCCCAGCAGTCTTTCCTGCCCAAGTGCAGCAGGGCTGGACCTGATGATCAGTAAGGTTCCTTCCAGCCCCTAATGACAGCAACAACAACAATATACCCACTGCACATAATTAGTAGACAGTATTTAGGCTGTGCATGCATACAGTGGCATGCACTCACTCAGGTACCTGCATAAGGCCAGGTAATTCTTAAAATTGTAGTTGGGCAAAAGCTCACAACAAATGGGTGTTTGACTGGGGAAAAAAGACCCACCCCTCTTTTAGCTCTGTAGCTTAGAAATTAGGCCACTCACACTGGAAATGGGAGACCTAGGAGGAAGACTCCCATGTGTTTCAAACTAATAGCCTAATGTGTTAAGGATCACCGAAAGGAACTTGAACCTCCATTTTCTGCTTCTTAGCCCAATCCTTCAACCATCAGGTAACAGGTTACTCATTATCCAGACTGATCCCCTTGAAGCTGGATCACTTGGGCAGTTGAGAGGGATGTCTGTAGGACCAGGATAAGAGATGAATCCACAGGGCGACATCTACATGAGACACTGACTGTGCAGTAGCCCGAGTAACATCGTGTGGCAGAAACCATGATGTGGCAGTACTACGTAGTAGTCTCAGACCACTGCGCAGAAGCATCACAAATAAGCTGTTCATTGGTGCTACTGCATAGTAACTTGGGTTAGTGCGCAGTCATTTAGTACTTGTTTATACAAGTAATGACTGCACAGTCAGTGTCTTGTATAGATGCAGCCAGGCTGTATCATTAATATGGATGCTGTTCTGAATGGAAGAAGGTCCTGCAATTTAGCCTAATACTTTCTCCTGTCTGTAGAGAAACTTTCTTATACTTCTTTACCCATGTTATCCAATGCCTATTAAATGCAAGATGCAAAGGGTCATTCCAAACCTGTGACCTAGTGGTTTGAGCACTATTCTGAGAAGCTCTACACCAGTGAGCACCCCTACAGAGCCTTGAGATCCTTGAGGGTACTGCAGGGTGCTACACAGTGTTAGCAGTGTTAGATGTGCAGGCATGATTCATAAGCTAAACCCAGAGATTTCAAATAGGAATCCATTGTGTTAAAACCATTCTGATCTGTTGTGGTCTTTTTGACTTGTTTGCAACAGAATACTTGTTGCATTATTTACTGTAGTCAAAAAATGAGTGAAAAGTAAGAGCAGGCATTTTCCAAGGGGTGCCTTGAACCTAAAAAGGTTGAGAACCACCACTCTAAACATTCAGAGCTAATAAAATATGGTTATTCTGTGATTCACATTGGAGTTGATCACTATTCAGATGTTTATTCAGTAGAGTAACTTAGGTGGTGTGGTGCAGAAATAGCTGCTGCCACAGCTGGCAACTGGATATACCACTGCCACAGGCAGTTCAGCTGCCAGCGTTGCCCTGTGTAGAACTGACCTGTTACTTCTGCATGCTTATGACACTACTTTTGTCCATTACTTTTCCAAGAGCTTGGACACCATGGTCTATTTTTCTAATATAATCACATGTCTTTAAAGATTTCATCACTGCTTGCTTTTAAATCCATGGACATACAGTCTTTTTACAACTCTGACTTATTTTATATTTATATAATAAAAACAGCTGTTGTTATTATTAAAAAAGGATTTTTAGGGGAAGGTTCTACAAATAGTAAAACAAAGTCATCAAGAGAACCGGACATTTTTAAATTCTGAAATAGTGCATGGATTTGTTACATACATAAGCTATGGTTTCTGGAATGTTCGTATATCACCAGCAGATAGTACTGACAGGCAGGCCAGCTGGCATTCTGATTGTTGCCACTTACACTTTATGTAAAATGAAGTTTAACGTCTGGATGAGAGTAGCTGACTGCAAGGGTTCAGAAGTTTCTATTTGAGACTTCTAGTGCATAAATATAAACTGCGGGAAGGTTACAAGTTAAAAATGTCTCTGTTCTTGTGGATGTCCATTGTTGCTTGAGTAATATATGATGCAGAGAGTTTTGTTTTTGTTAAAGTACAAACCTTCATAACAGCTTTGTCAGCTGAAAATGATATTAACTTCATTTTGTATTATGTAGTTTGCTACAGCAATGTTAGAAAAGACTTTCAGCTCTTAGGTCCAGGATGAATCCCCTAAACCATATTTTCTGTCTTCCTTATAGCTATCAGCAGAGTTTCAGAAATTAACGAAGGCGTGTATTCCCAAAGGCCTAGAGATGTAGCAGCAATTGAATGCATGATCTATTCCAAAAATGTGAACTACATCCTTGTGATATTTTGCTAAAAATTATTGGGAAGAACTTAAACACACCTTAAATTGTTCAATAATTAAGCAAGAAATGAGCAATTTGAAAAGTATAAGCTCAGAATTTATGCTTCTCTAGAAAATATTTATTTTTTCCAATTTTGATTCTTTCAAATTGGTACCATTGGCATCTGTGTTGTAGGGATGGCTGCCAGCGACTTCAGCAGGCACAGCTTCCAGGCCAATATAAGGTATCCCTAAAATAAACAGATTCAATCTTAGAAAGTTGACCCATCACTACATTTTTGTTGGTTATCTCTTATCTCAGTACTAAAGAAAATAATAGGTTCATTCTGTACAAAAGCCTGAATTAAAATGATATGAGTTCATTATTATAGGACCCCAAGAAACAGTTTATTTCCTCAGAATTTGTTGGCAACAGTATGGGGACCAGTTATAGAAATTGAGAAATGTAGCTCAGTTTGTTTCTTCACAGTGGTGACTTCTCAGTCCCTTTGAACATTATTGCCAAAAGCAAATCATTGACTGATTTTTTGCAGAAAGTAATAAAACTAGTGATATCATGAACATAATTGTGTTTAGCATGAGAGCGCAATAGCCATCATCTGCCAAATTTAATGCAGATTTTTGGGGGGTATCTTAGTTTTTCAGGTTTCTGCAATATAACAAATATTTTGGATTTTTTTAGAGGAAAATCAAAACTACTAACCTAAATTCTCTAAACAGATCATGCAACTGGAATCAGTCTTGGTATAGCCCTGAGTTTAGATATATGTGTTTATAGAACTTGCACTTAGATACACATTTAATGTTACTCATATTTCGGATGTGGAAATTAAGGTTCCTGGATCACCCTATTTCATTATGGCTTGAATCAGCTTCAATATCTATGCTTTTCACAACTAACTTAACT
This sequence comes from Gavialis gangeticus, assembly GCF_001723915.1. Lineage (NCBI taxonomy): Eukaryota > Metazoa > Chordata > Crocodylia > Gavialidae > Gavialis > Gavialis gangeticus. The sequence goes on along the minus strand of NW_017729033.1, from coordinate 65,000,618 downwards.
TGCTGTGTGTTGCCCTGTGGACTGTTCTGTCTTTTAACTTGATATAATATTTTTTTATACTTTGCAGTTCACTTGCTCTTTTGTTATTTGAAGTCAAAAATACCCATTAAAAAGGAATAGTTTTATTTCCAACCAAAATTGAGCAACAGTGTTGATACCTGCTGTGAGTATTCAGAGAACAGCTCCCAACTGTGATATTTATATTTCATTGTTTATCAGGAAGGTAACTTGCCAAATTATTTCAAGTTAAAGGCCAGGGTTATGTCCCACTGAGATAATAATAGAATATTTCTTTATAGAAAAGTATTAGTCTATTTTTTTTAATTATACCACAGTAACTATCTAGCTGCACACATTAGAGGTAATGTAACTATCTATTGTGGCTAGGTTTAGATATTCAAAAAAGCCCTAGTCTTTCTGGACTTCAGGAAGGCCTTTGACACTGTCTCCCACCCCATTCTCATTAAAAAGCTAAGTGACTGTGGCATTGATGCCTACACAGTCGGATTGCAAATTGGCTGAAGGGTCATAGTCAGAGGGTAGTGGTGGATGGATCTTTTTCAACCTGGGGGGAAGTGGGCAGTGGAGTCCCTCAGGGCTCGGTCCTTGGGCCCGCACTGTTCAGTTTCTTTATTAGTGACTTGGACGACAGGGTGAAAAGCAGCCTGTTTAAATTTGTTGATGATACCAAGATTTGGGGTGAGGTGGGCACTCTAATAGGGAAGGACAGATTACAGCAGGACCTGGATAGGTTACAGGGGTGAGCTAACGAAAATAGGATGAGTTTCAATACTGACAAGTGCAGGGTGCTGCACTTGGGCAGTAAGAACCAGCAGCACACTTATAAGCTGGGAAACTCCCTTCTCGAGAGCACAGTGGCAGAAAGAGATCTTGGAGTCATTATTAAGTCCAAGATGAACATGAGCCGACAATGCGAGGTCACCGTCTGTAGGGCTAACCATACTTTGTCGTGCATCCACAGATGCATCTCAAGCAGGTCCAAGGAGGTGATATTCCCCCTCTATGCAACACTGGTCAGGCCACAGCTGGAGTACTGCGTTCAGTTCTGGGCGCTCCACTTCAGGAGGGATGTGGACAGCACTGAGAGGGTCCAGAAGAAGGCTACCCGCATGATCTGGGGACAGCAGGGCAGACCCTATGAAGAGAGGCTACGGGACCTTAATCTGTTCAGCCTTCACAAGAGAAGGCTGAGGGGGGACCTGGTGGCCTTCTATAAATTCACTAGGGGGGACAAGCAGGGTTTGGGAGAGACCTTGTTCCCCCTAGCTCCCCCTGGGGTAACAAGGAAAAATGGCCACAAGTTGTTAGAGGGTAGGTTTAGACTAGACATCCGAAGGCACTACTTCACAGTCAGGGCAGCTAGGATCTGGAACTAACTTCCAAGGGAAGTGGTGATGGATCCTACCCTGGGGGTCTTTAAGAGGAGGCTTGACGTCTATGTCGCTGGGGTCATTTGAGCCCAGTTTTTCTCTCTTGCCCAGGGCAGGGGGTCGGACCTGATGATCTACAAGGTCCCTTCTGACCCTACTTCCATGAATCTATGAATAAGCCTGAAGTGGAACAGATCTAAGTTATGTGGTTTTCTGTAAGTGGCATAGTTTAGATCACTAGCAAACAGAACACACATTCACCCTTTGAGGGAGTTGGGAGAGGGAAAGCAAATCTTAGAGTGGGTTCCACCAGTTTAAAACCAGTCTGTGTGCTAAACTTTCATTCTGTTATGGGTATCAACTGGTTTCCGATCATTTATACCAGTAGAAGCATGATGTCTCTACCTGGCCTGTATGTGGCAATAAGTTATCATGTTTTTTCAAATATTATCAAAGCTTAAAATATCAAATCATTACCTAATTCACCTCCATTCTTAAACTTTATTGTTCTTGCACTTTCATATTGTGATAGTGCATAAAATTTCTAAGATTATGAATAGATTTAAAACTCAGCCTTTCCAGAAATTATGTATATAAAAAGTAAACACTTTATCTCTCATTTTCATTTTATAAGGCAATCAAAAGTTATATGTATGCAAAAAGTCCTTTTAAAAGAAGCACCAAAGACACTTCACACTATAGCCTGTCAAAAAACTAATACTACTTATATCTACATTTTCACTCCGATTATTCAGATGTTGTCACATTAAAGTCCAAGCATATAATCAACTATTGCTTGGCTTTTAATGTTTTCAGCTACTCAGAAAAAATTATGGTGCTGCCTATAAAAGAAAACTAGATTTCATTTGATATTGGGTGAAAAAGAAATGTTAGCATGATGTTCATCCAGGACTTGCTTGCAGACATCACTGCACCCTTATAGGCTTGATAGCTGGTGCCATGGATTAGACTGAGGAAAAAATCTTGATCTTAGAAACAAAACAAATAAGTTTCATAGTCTCATAGTTGTTAGGGTTGGAAGGGACCTGAGCAGATCATCAAGTCCAACCCCTGCCATGGGCAGGAAAGAATGCTGGGGTCAAATGACCCCTGCTAGGTGATTATCTAGCCTCTTTTTGAAGACCCCCAGGGTAGGAGCCTTCCCGTGGAAGTTGGTTCCAGCTCCTAGCCACCCTGTCTGTGAAGTTGTGCCTCCTAATGTCTAGCCTTAATCTACTCTCAGTCAACTTATGGCCATCATTCCTTGTTACTCCCGGTAGTGCTTGGGGGAACAGGGACTCTCCCATTGCCTGCTGGTCCCCCTTGGCAAGTTTATAGATGGTCACCAGATCTCCTCTCAGCCTTCTCATGTGGAGGCTGAACAGTTTCAGGTCCCATAGCCTCTCCTCATAGGGCCTGCCCTACTGCCCCCGATCATGTGAGTGGCCCTCCTTGGGACCCTCTCAATGTTGTCCACATCCCTCCTGAAGCGTGGCGCCCAGAACTGGATGCAGTACTCCAGTTGTCAGGGTGCTTCCTGCTTCCTAAGGGGACAGCAAAAAAATTGCATTATAATATAATGAGAGGATATGACCATGTTTTAATCTCACTCTGACTAACACGCGTCTGGAGTAATAATACTTCTGTAGTTTCTTTCATGCAAGGGGCTTATAATTTGGCAGCAGTCCTTTGAATGGCAGGGAGGAAATATAGATATGCCTGCCAGCGACTCTATAGGGTTCTAGCTATCAAATCCAAGAATTTGAATCACCTACTGGGACAAAGTGCCTATGGTTTAGGTGTTGCACTGGTGATGTGGAAAAACTTACAAGAACAATTTGGATCTAGCCATTAGTCTCCTATCTCCATTTTATTTGCATAAGTACAAAATATCAGTCTTCAGACCACCTGTTCACTTTCTGGTGGACATAGAAGTGTCTACATTTTGTAGGCACCAAAGTTTCCATCCGTTTTCCAGGCACCACAATTTCTGCTGTTGCCCATGTAGACAATCATCCTGATAACAATGGATAGATTGTCACTTAAACCAGGCCTTTCCAACTTCAGAGTGGTTGGGGGCCACATGCCACACAGATTGCAGGGACTGGTCTGTATATCAGGTGGGCTCCATGCTGTGGGGGACTCATGGGGCCCCTGGGATTCTTGCTGCATTTAGTCTTTCACTGCCATATGAGTCCCCCCATTGCTAACACCATGTAGGCAAGCCCTCATTCACTCCCCTTCCAAGCATGACCACTACAAAGGATATTCCTTCCTGTCACTGACCCACAAGCAGCATGAGCCCTCACCTCCAGCCATGCAAGACCCCCTGTTGCAAGCACCTCATTGGCAAATACAGCCCTCCTGCCCCCCACACCACTGCTGTGCAATCAGTGCAAGCCCCACCACTCAAGTCCTCCACTGGTGCTGCCACACAGGTAGCCTCCTCACTATGCTGCCCTGCATCAAAAACCTCAGCACAGACACTACAACAGGCGGAGCCATGAGGGGAGTGGTGGCCAGGCAGCTGCCTGGCCATATGCAGCCCCTGGACCACCATTTGGACAGTCCTAACTTAAACCAAGGAGGAATTCACAAATTAGGATGTCCCTGCATTTATTCTTCTTCATGAATTGATACAGTAAATGTTCAGAGTATATTGCTCATGTTGGATGTTGCTCAAAACAGTCTGGTGGTATATTTCAGCTCAGTGTTCTTGCATTAAAGAACTCATTTGTAATGTTGAATGGCCCACTTTCAGTTTTATTTTCCTCCAGATTTGGAGCCCAGATCTCTTATCTCTCAGCAGAATATCTTATGTGCAGGGCCATATGGCCAAAGTGTGACTATAGTCTGGGAACCAGTATACTAAAGAGACCCAAATTCTAGGCACTGATCCACTGAATACTTAAATATTTTGTGCGTGGTGAAACAACTTTAACATGAGAATTAAAACATCTCTACCCCAGACTTTCTAATAACCCAATAATTAGATGTATTCTTTGGAGATGGATGAACTGGGTTTAAATCTCAGGTCCAAATTAGTTTGAGGAGAGATTTGATTATGGATCTATCATATGAGTGCTCTAAACATTGGGATAATGAGTATTAAGACAACAGCACCTCCTTTGCTTTGTGTGAGAAAAGACTGACCAGTGTGCAAAATGGGCCGTATTCGATTCGGATTTGGCCTGAATCAGGGACAATGATTCTATTAATTGATTCAGATCACTGTCCCAGATTTGTTTTTGCCAAATCTGAATCTGAAGATTCAATGCTGATTCAGAGAATTAACGATTTGGACATAGACACAGCTTTAAAAGTTTTTTCTACATAACTTGAGGTACCAGCGTGGCTCATGAACACTGTGATGCTGGGGCAGATGGAACATCCCACAGAAACATGGGGGGGCCCCCCGTATGCTCGGCAGCAAACCCGAAAGTGGACTGGAAGTACTTTCGCTGTACTTCTGGGTCCACTGGGGAGTTTGTGGCCCCCCCCACCTCCCTGGCTTGGCAATCAGCTGTGGGAGGACCCTGGGTGCCTCTCCAAACCCAGAAGGCACCAGTCATTAAGCTGGGGAGATGCGGAGGAGGGAGTGCAGCGATGGGCAATGCGCTCTCCAGCAGACCTGGAAATAGATTGGAAGTGCTTCTGGTCCACTTCCAGGTCTGATGCCGAGTGTGCTGGGGAGCCCTCCATGGTTCTGTGGGACACTCCATGTGCCTCAGCATGCAGCATTCACAAGCCACCTGCTACCTTGAGGTATGTAGAAAAAACATTTAAAGCTGTGTCTGTGTCTGAATCACTGAATTTTCCAGAAATCTCTCTGAATCGATTCGGAGAGTTCCCTAGACTTTCCCTTAATCATGAAAAATATTTATGTAAGAGTGGGGATTAAACCCAGTCTCACTATAGCAGTCCAATGTATTATCCATGGACCATCCTAATTTCTGTCTGTGTAAAGAAAGTGATATTTTAAATATTAATTTAATGAAATTTATAAAGCTTAAGTATGACCTTAGTCACTCTTTTGCAAATTGGGGAAATTTCCCTGATTTATGTCAGTGTAAATGAGAGAAGAATTGGTTCCACAAATATGGGACCTAATAGAAATATTGAGGTTAATAGAATCAGATGAGTGAAGTAGTTCAAGCTGAGTATGTTTAAGTTCTGCTAGTGGATATTTTTAAAAGATGCTTGTGATGCCGGAGTGAATGAAAAAGGGAATTTATCACCAACACAATAAATGCCTTTAAAAGTATGATTATATTATTGTTATATCATTCTTGAAAGTTGCTAAGTACTTTTGTGGGGTTCTGAGTGTCCCGATCCACTATTGAAGTTTATGGGAAGTGAGTTTTTAACATGCTGTCGAGTTAAGAATAAAATGAGGAATGAGGTAACATAGTGAAGTAGAAAAGAAGGACAATAAGTTAAAGGTGGAATAATCCACCACCCAAATAGCTGGACTACGTTAAAATTGTCAAAATTAAGTAAAACCTTACCAACAGCAAAATAACAAAATATGGCAACATCTGTATTAATGATAAGGTATGACTAGAAGATATTATTTTAGTCTTTTTAATTGAAACAAAGTATTTTCTGTAATTGTTTGGAAAATCATAGCTGGATAAAAGATTGAGAGGTTGAATTGCTCGCTTGAATTGAATAGACAAGCTATAACAAGAGAAAACTCTCATGCAAAAAGTTGCCCAGAGGGTGTTTCATGTTTGCAGTAGCTTACCTAGAAAGGTTTTTGAGAAAAATGCATTTGTGTTACTTATCTTTTCTTGTGCCTACTCTGCACATATATTTATCAGGTGACATGTTTAATAGATAAGCTCAGCTCATCTAAATAGCTGGCTTTTCCTCTTTCATGCTTTTACATGTCAGTGTGTAAGGAAATTATGCTAAAATCAAGATACGATGAAAAATACTATTTCTAAACCTCGACTTGCATATGACTCCAGAATTAGGCTTGCCATTGTGTTTTAGTAATGGGTTTAATTATCTTTTCTAGTAGCAGAAAGACTTTTTCTTTTTGCTATTGGCTTAGAAGTTTTGCTTGTCTGAGACTTTTGGTGGAAATTGAATTTGAACCATTTGTGGCAATTGTAACTGCTGCACAAAACTGATAAGATAACCTGTTTAAGAAGTTTATGTGGAGTAGATGCACTTTGCAATAAAGAGCAAGTAGCATGAGATTTGAATTTCTACAGTGTTTTGCAGCTCCATTTCACAATGAAATATTAACTAGCCTCATTCCATGATATTTGCATTAACATTTATTCTTTTAAACTTCTCATTTGTTGTTTTGACCGAATATAGATTATAGCTTAGCACTCCATGAGTATTGGAGTGACAGTTATGCAGAAATATACACCCTTTTTTGGCTTTGGAACAATGTTTTACTGTAGCAGAAGGCATCCTTGACACTATTGGAGCCAAAGCTTGCACATTTATTCTGAAGCACAATCTCCAGCTGATATCTTGTGTGATGTCTTCTATATCTCTGTAAAATATATTGTGAACAAGCATTTGGGAATAGCAGAATAAGAATCCTCTTTTAAGATATAACCATGTTACTTCCAGATGATAGGATTATTTATGCACTGTTTATATGATGTTCCATTTAAACAAAAAAGACACTTGCCGTGATTAATATAGTTACTGATGGTTGAAATATATCATAAAGTTGATATCTAATTAAACTTTATCATGTTTGAAAAGTTTTACATTTTTGCAAAATCTATAATGCTGTTATATATATCTGTTCATTAAAATATTCACTGTCAGTTTAAAACTATGGGATTTACCTGAAATCTTTTGGGTTTCCTTCCTGGAATAACTGTAACTGATTTGTTGGTAAGACAATGGTAATGCTTTAGTAATCATGATAGGACTTATGATTTGTCAACAACAGCAGCTTTCTCAGATGATAGTGATGCATCGTAATGAGAGAAACCATGTGAAATACATATCTAAAAGGTTAAAATCTACATTTTCTCATGTTTTTGTCAGGGAATATCTGAATAAGAAAAAAAAGACCAGTGCTTTCTGAATGATAATAATTTCCTCTGGCCTTTAGTTCTGTTAAACTGATAATTGCCTTCAAAATACCAAGCACATTTTTCTTTGAATGATTTCCAACTTTTCATTTCATATGTAATGCAAGGTTCCTGTTGAAATGGAAATAAGCAGGTATCATGATTTTACTGATTAGTTCGCCTGTATTTCAACCCACCTGAATATGTCCCTCCAAAATTGGGCATAATATGCAAGCTAGTTTGTTTCCTACAAAGCTGTGCCTGAAACGCATCAAAAAGTCTTCCCCTATGTCCACAAGTCAAATGGAAAATGCAAAAAGTGAACAACACTTTTAAAAGCCCTGATCTTTCCAGTAAGACCATAGGTAACATCTGTTTTCAAGACATATATTAATTAAAATAAATAGAAATTTCACATTTGAATATTTAGTGGGCAGAATTCTCTACATCAGCACATTTTCCATTTTTCGATGAATTCATAGATTTATGAATTATAAGGCTGGAAGGGACCTTGGAAGATAATTGGGTCCAGCCCCCTACACCAGGCAGGAAAGACAACTGGTGTCAGGTGACCAGTTTCAAAAACACTTTCATAAGAATCCTTACTGCATAATTATATATGAAGAAAGAACAGAGTAAGACATGTATAGTGCTAATTGTAATTTCAGTACAATCATTTTGTAAATAGTGGCTCCTTACTCTTGGACAAAATTTCATTTTGATTTTTGACTCCCAATGCTTCTGCTTTCCTTGCAAACACTGCACCTTGCCGACTACTGTTTTTACTCCCAAGGGGTTGCTAGCTTCTACTACAGCACAGTTTGAGTAGACAGACACAGTGGGTACATCTACAAGAGATGCTTACCGTGCAGTGGACTAATGCCATTGTGCAGTAGGGTGCTGGTCAAAAATCATTCTAATACACTATTGTGCAGTGTTATTAGGCTACCGCGCAGTAAGTGTCACAAAAACGCTGTGCTGCATTGTAGTGCAAGCTACTGAGTATTAAATTAGGAGTTGGCTAACCAGCTACTAAATGTGCAGTAATTAGGGCACATTAGTGAACATGTAGATGTGCCTAGTGATATAACCAGAATACCTTTATTCATTGCCGGCTGGATGAACAGGTTCACTGACGGAGGAAATAGTTGCAAAGGTATATAGAGCCAAAGCCTTCAAAAAAGTATGCATATTTAAATGTACCTTATATGTGTTATTGCTGTCATTGGCTAATACACATTTTGTTACATAGATTCCCTGATTGTGCATTTACTAATCAAACGTGTAGTTCTAATGAGGTGCTATCTGGTACCTTATTCCCTGAATTTTAGTATACCACAATTGAAAGAACTCCACAATTGAATTACTCCAAACTGCCACCAATCTGTCCAGTCAGAAATTAGTTCTTCCTAGTTAATTCGAGTCATTGTATATCCCACTGTCAAATAATCAGTCTCACAAGCCATCTTTTCAGGAGGCTTTCCTGATTTAATTTTTCCAAACCTGCCCAGGAAGGCCAACAACTGCTGAAGCATTGGATCCTTTATTTGTACATTTTCTCATGATCCTGCACATCCTGTAATTTTTGCCCTTTTGATTTGGTCTTCACCAAACATTGTTACTCTCTACATGATTAGATTATTTCTTTCTAACCACCAGCAGGTCTCCTTCATCCTTGCCCAGTTGCTTCATTTGTCTTGCTCTGCCATCTGTGACTTCCAGTTCCTCAACATCAGTGTATTTTCTACAACTTTCAACTTCTTCCTCTGTCCATCACTGATATAAGGGATTCTATCCATTCTATATTTTTCCTTTCCCCTTCTCTCTCATGCCATGGTCAGCATGGGCAGATCTAGAATTTTGAAAATGGATGTACAGATGGTGAGGTGCATTATCCCATATAAAACAACACATATTTTTCTCTAATTAAAAATAAACAAGAAGCTTTACTAATAGATTGGGGACTTTCCATTTATGATTGAAGCAAAAACAAATATAACTTCACTAGAATGAGTTAAAAGCAATCTGCAGGGCTGTGAAATAGGAGCTTCATTACCAGCCATCAAGATCTTATATTTTTGGACCAGCTAGAGGAAGGAGAGACGGAAGCTGCTTCTGGATAAGCATTTTTAAAATATATACTACAAGACTCTATTTCACATTGTTCTGAGATAAAGGTACTTGTTCAAGTCAACATACGAAAAGATTACAGGACAAACATATTTGAATGCTAGATTATATCCGGGAGAGCAGTGACTGAAATGTGTGCAAAGGTCATAATGGACAAGCATCTCAACATAGGCTCCCAGTTTGATCCTGGGCAAACGGTGCCAGTGGGCATGTCTATGGGAGATGCTGACTGCGCAGTAGCCAAAAATACTGTGCAACAGTACTGTCTGTGCTGTGATGCACTAATACACTACTTCACAGTATTATTAGGCTACTATGGAGTAGCACCACATAAAATATGTTCACTTGGTGCTACTGTGCAGTAACTCTAGTTACTGCACATTTATTTAGTATTTGCTAATACAAATACTAAATAAATGTGCAGTAACAACTGTAGCGGCTCGTGTAGATGTGCCCCATGTGATGTTTGGCTCTATAAATGAGTTGGAACAAGGTGATTTTACCTTAGTACAGGAGTATATCTAGGATTCTGAAAAACAGAGTGCAGTCAAGAGCAGATTGGAGGTCAAGGGTTGGGGGGAGGTGGGGAAGACAAGAGCTCTGAGTGGCAGAAGGTTCACTGTACATGTGATACACAGGCAAAGGGGGAGAAGGGGGTGCAGCTGCATAACTACACTCCCCTGGATCTACCCCTACCTTATACATACATACATACATACATACTTGGTGGGACAGATGCTGGAATTGCTGCATACAGATCTTGTCCACATTTTAGAAAATATTTTTAGAAAACTTGGGAGAGTGCAGAAAATCCACAAAAAATATTGTAATACTGGAGAGAGATGTAAAGAAGTTGTCTGTTTAGCTAATAAAAAAGAATATTGAGAAGTGACACGGTTAAAATTTATTTTATTAAGTCCTTGCACAATTATAGAACTATGATGTGACTGGAATAACAGACTCATATGACTGGAGTATTGTCATGGATGTGTACAAACTGTTTAGGAAGAACAGGCAAGGGAGAAGAGGAGGAGTTGTGCTGTATGTAAAAGAGCTGATGATTGCTCAGAGCTCCAGTATGAAACTGGAGATAGACTTGTTGAAAGTTTCTGGGTTAAGATCAGAGGGGATAACAACAAGGGTGAAATTATGGTGGGTGTCTGCTATAGACCACCAAACCAGGAGGATGAGGTAGATGAGGCTTTCTTCAGACTGCTAGTGGAAGTTTCCAGATTCCAGGCCCTGGTTCTCTTGGGGAAATTCAGTGACATATGCTGGGAGGGCAATACAGTAGTGCACAGGCAATCTAGGAAGTTTTTGGAGAGCACTGGGGACAACTTCCTGGTACAAGTGTTGGAGAGAGAAATTAGGAGCCATGTTCTTTTTGACCTGCGGCTCACAAACAGGGAAGAATTGGTGGGGGATGTAGAAGTGGATGGCAATTTGGGCAGCAGTGACCATAAGATGATTGAGTTCAGGACCCTGACAAAAGGAAGAAAAGGGAGCAGCAGAGTTTGGGCCCTGAAATTCAGAAAAGCAGATTTTAACTCCCTCAGGAAACTGATGGGCAGGATCCCCTGGGATATCACTTACACCAGTTTGTGTCTAATTTCTGTCCCTAGTTTGTGAGTTCTAGGGATTTACATCTATTGCTTTACATTAAGCAATCCGTACATTTGACAACATAGGAAAAACTGATTAAAACAGTTTTCAGAATATGTTAAAAAGAGTGTAAGGTTTATAAATCTTAGAGATGAGGAAATCATTTAGCTGATTACATTAATTTTATAGATTACAATTCTTGACTATGTTCTGTCACATCTGATGAAAGACTAGATTATCAGAAAGCCAAAAGCAAATTTGGATGGAGGCTGTGTTCTAAAAAGCAAAGTCTGGGGCTACAAATATCAGTTTATATTTGTAAAGACTTAATTACATCTCAGAAAGGGAAGATTCACATAGAGAAAGTTTAAGACAATAGATTTCAACCCCTTCATGCTTGCATTTTTAATTTTCAATTATTGAGTCATAGCAATTAAACTATATATACTACAGCATAGCTGGAAAAATCTCTTGCAGCCAAATTCACCATTGGCAGACACGCTGACTCACAAAACAATGGTGAATTTGGCTCTTGCAGAGGAGGAGTAAGGTATTTGTGAAACCATGCCAAATGGATGTTGCCTTTCTTTCATCATTGTTATTTTCATTTCAGAAATGTTTAAAAGGAAAAAGGAGTATGGAATAATTATACTGATAGCCCTGGATCTTTAAGTATAGCAGATAAAGCCATAAGAAACTAGAAGATGAAACTAGAGAAATTTAGAGCAGAAATGGGGCTCAATTTTTTCATCAAGTGATAGTGCACTGTTACTTAAAGTCTTTAAATCAAGATTGCATGCATTTCTGAACCCTCAGACAGTTCAATCAGAAGTTGTGGCCTCCTCTAGATTTGTGATTACCATCTTACATATCTCAAAAAGGCTTTCACTCAACAAGGACACTCCTCCAGAGAGACAGATCACACTTTTGAAAGAGCCACTCAGATACTATGTGAAGAATTGCTGCAGTACCAAAGGAAAACCCCATGAATCGCACACCACTGCTTATGACATATCACCTTTCCCTGGAATCTATATGGTAAATCCTCAAACAATGGCAACTCATAGTGAAAGAAGACCCAATTCTTAAAGAGATCTTCACAGAACCACCCATCCTAGCCTTCAAACAAGCACCAAACCTCGCTAACCTCATCACCAGAAGCAAACTTCCTATGGCCCAAAACATACCAAATGGATCCAGACAAAGCCATGAAAGGACATGTAAAACCTGCCAACATATCTCTGCCACCCCCCACAATTACTATACCCCACAACAAAACCATCAGCATTCCTGGATCTTACAGCTGCACCTCCAGAACCGTAATATATGTCATCCAGTGCACCAAGGTTAGAGACAGACATTCAAAAGGCCTGAGCCTGAATTGATTCAATCATTGCAGATTAGTCTAACCTGGCTAGGCTAAATCAGTTTTGTGACTGGACAGAAATCCCAGAAATGCAGGTACATGCCTGCAGTGGCTCAGGCTAGAAACTGGCCGAGAGCAGCCTTCCCTTCCTTCGACAGCATGGAGCCCGGGGGCGGGGGAGGAGGTGCTGTGGGGAGGTGTTGTGGCCCGGCTCTGCAGGAGCTCTGATTAGCT
>NW_017729033.1:64982596-64982845 GCF_001723915.1 Gavialis gangeticus | reverse complement strand
CAGATTAGTCTAAACTGGCTAGGCTGAACCAGTTTGTAACCGCACAGTCATCCTAGACATGCAGGCACATGCCTACAGTGTCTCAGGCTAGAAGCAGGGGGCGCTAGAGCAGCCCTCCTGTCCCTTCCACAGTGCTGAGCTGAGGGCGGGGCATGGCCAGCACCTGGCAGGATGCTGCAATTAGGGAGGGGTCCCCTCCCCTGCTCCTGACTGGCCCAGCAGGGAATTGATAACACAGTGTTTATCACC
>NW_017729033.1:64956619-64977596 GCF_001723915.1 Gavialis gangeticus | reverse complement strand
GAAGCCTGAGGTCTCTGGAGCTCCAGCCAGGGATCGGAGGAGAGGGCTCAGTTCTGCTGTGAAGCAGAGGGCCCCACCCAGGCCAGAGAACATGCCAGGATGCTGGGGTTGTCTGGTTTATCTTAAATCAGCAAGGGGACTGGGAAAGACATTGCATAAACCAGTTTGAGCCAAATCAGTTAAGTCTGATACTACGTTCAACCAGGTTTATCTTAAACTGGTTTCAGCCATTCTCAAACTGGTTTATGTGCACTGAACATCTGTTCTGTTACAGGTTTAAACCAGTTTCTGATCACTTAAACTGGTTTATGTATAATGTCTGTCCCTAGCCCTGATGCCATGGTGGAAAATACGTAGGAGAGACCAAACAATTGTTCACCAGAATGAATGCACACCGGAAATCTATTAAAGACAAGAATGCCCAGTTACCTGTGGGGACACATTTCTAACAAGAAAACCATTCTGTCTCCAATTTCTCAGTTCTAATTCTCAAAGAGAATTTACATTATAACCTGCCTAATATGTGACTCTCCAGGTACCTCTCCACTATTTACCACTCCCCTTCCCTGTCCTGCCCCACAACCCCCACTAGCCTGTCTCTCACCCACTTACTCCTCACTTTACATTTTCACTGATTGCCTTTCTTGCATGCATACCAGCCTCTGGCTGTACTATTCATTCCACCCAGAAGAGCATACAGCAACTGCAAATCCTTCCTCAGCTGACAAAAATATTTATACCTGAAAGCTTGCAAAGAAGAATTTTTCCAACTATTTGAGTTGATCATATTCTTTTAAAAATATGTGAGGGATGCCAAATTTTTAGTTGGTTATCTTAAAAAATATAATATTAGAGGGTGTTTGGCTTTTATTCTTCTCTGTTTTTGGTGCCCTGTCAGTTGCATCAAATTGCCAGTGTTCATTTTTATTTTTAACTGAAGGTTTTCTAAGCTTCAGGAAAGAAAGCTGTAAATAATTGATTCACACAGATGATTCTGTTATCCATTATGTCCACTATTTTTGTCCTCGGTTTCAGAAGCTGGATTTTTCAAAAAGGTTTCATTTTTATGTGAATATAGACAAGATTTGTCTTTTGGAGATAGTATGTCAAATCATCAGTGACTGAGAGTATTTTGTGTTATAAAATTTCATGCTGTGTGCAGTTGGGTGCAGGACTGGTTTGAGGTAGAAACCAGTTTTTACTTTCAAACTGTTTACACAGGTTTTCATCCTTATTTAGTCCAAGTCATGTAAAACCACCTGTATAGGCAAGCCCTCATGCTCATGCAGAGTCCCACTAAAGCCAGACATCTTCAATCAGCTGAAGCAAAAAGCACTTATCTTCCTGTTTGTCCATGAGTGCCTAGATTTCATATCTTGAATCAAAATAAACACAGTAAATACCTTACAGGATAGTGTATTGAAATGATAAATGCTGAATACTGATGGAAATAGGGTATGAGGACACATGTTCCCATTTCCAACACTGAGAAAATGCATGAGCCTAGAAAATACAGTTTAAACAATAACTGTGGGTGCAAGGCTAGGAAGCTTTGAAATACTTTTATATTCAAAGACAAAGAGGACTCTCATTTTTCCTCACCAGACCCTGGTTTCTACCTTTTAGACTCTCAATGCTGTTTAAAATGTGCAGGAATAAGAGGTTGTTTATCATCCTCAAGGTCAGATGCTCATCTAGCACCAATCAGGCATTAATCAGTGCCACTGCTGTGAAAGAGTAAACAGCTCAGCAAGACAGTCTCTTTGATATTATGAAGGAGAGAGGGAGAGTGGAGAGATCCCTGGTTTTGTGCTTTTTAAAAAAGTGTTAAAAGTCCAGTTACCCTCAGTCTCTATGATTAGCCACAGTCCTCTTTTTTATACTATTTAGGTTTCATTTGCCCCTAACACAACCTTAGAAACTGCTATGCTAAGCACTGCTTGTTCACAGTCCCAAAAGTTTGACTGTATTTAGTCATTTATTTACTCATTTATGCAGGAAGATTAAAGAATTAGGAAATTCTCCTAATCAACAAGAGAATTTCAGTACCAATGCTTATGCAATATAAAAATGTTATGAAGGAATCTATGACACATCAGAAGCCCTTGATGTTCACAAACATAGATAGAAAGAGAATTTCAAAACCATAATCTCTCCCTCCCTCCCCTGCCCCACTGGAAGCATGATTTTAAGGATTACAGTTAAGTGATAAAAGCCTTATATATATCCAAATAAGGCAGCTTAGATTTTATGTATTGAAAGTTTGCAACAAACAACGAACAAGCTACTAACCAGGACTTATGAACTTAAACTACATCTATTTTGAATACCTAATACATTTGAGGACAACAATATTTGTGTATAGGCTATTTATGAATAAGGAGAATAACAATTTTTACCAAATAAATTATGTATTATAAATTATTTTCCCAGTGTTATTCATAACACTGGGTAATATGATTTTGTGCTTCAAACCTTTCCACAGAATACAATGATTAACTAAGTTTTATGATTTCATAAAGGGATTACATGAAAAAATTATAGCTGATGTATGACTAATAGCCACCTTAGAAGAATTGCATATGGATAAAGGTTATCATTAGAATTTCAACAAAGTAGCTTATGATTTGTAAGGGTTGATTTACTTATGATTTGTAAGGGTAGTGGTTTATGTTCTGTTGATAAGACATTTTCTCTAGGGCAAAATATACAGAATCATTGGATAAGTGCACTGTCTGCAGAATTTCTTTTCCAATGGTTATCCAAAAATATGGGTTGTGCAAATGCATGCTTAAATTTGCCTTTTGAATATTAACATCAAAAGATGTATTTTTCTTGCTGTATGAAAGCGTAGCAGCTGCTCTAATACACCATGTGAAATGATTACTTTTTTTGCTACATGGCTATTTCCAGCAGCAGACATTCTCTCTTGATGCTATTATATCAGATACTTATTGTTTTTTAGTGGATACTAATTAAAGGGTCCATTTTGGATTAGGACACTGTCCTCTTCCTTAAAAAAAACTTTAAATATTTGTTCAGTAATGGATACTAGGAGCTAAATTCTATCATGGAATGCATGAATCTCTCACCTACTGAAGCCAGTGAGTGTTATGTATGTACAAAGACAAATGTTGTCCTCACATTTCCTCACAAGTATCGTAGTTGAACATTAGTAAATGTTTTAGTAAAAAAATAGCTTGTGTACAATGGGGAATTTTAAAGGCAAACGTGGAAAGGAGACACCTAACTCCCACTGCCTTACATTTCTAATGACCTGGGTCACATTGCATTATGTGACCTGAAAGCAAAGGTCACCATATTGCTCTTGACTCTCTTACCAGGTAGCTTTAACTTCAGCAAATGTGAAAACTATCTCCATGCTTGCAACCAAGCAAGTTAAAAATGAAAGAAAAAGACAGGGATAGAACAAAAAAAAATTCCAATTATTATGATGTTATAATAATATAACAATAAAATAATATTATAAGTATTTCTTGATGACAGTTTTGCTGTAATACTTCTATTTCAATACTGGCAGGAAAATTTCTGTCATAATTTATTATATGTAAAAACTTCAAAAACCTAAATGTTTCTTATTCAAGTGATTTGTGCTTTCTGTTTGCTTTGTACTTTCCATTTCTCTTTAAACGCTGCTGATTAGCACTTGCATATTGAAAGGAAAATCAAAAAGATTATATGTGAAAGAAGACAGTCAAAAACTTGATGGAAATATAAAGTACATCTTTACAAAAATAGTTTGTAAAGGCAATATAGATTTCCTGCTGATATAATTTAGTTTATAGTTTTCAGGTGTTGACCATCAGTTAAGTTATGAAAAAAAATTCTAAAACACATTCCAGCACAGCTCAACTGATTTATTGATTAGGGCTATAGAAGAATGCAACCAATAGTGATGAAGTATACATTACTTCTTCTTAGTCTATTGCAATGCTGAAATAATTTAAATGGAGCAAGCTAAGCATATGATTTCGCCCCATTCTTTTTATAGTTAACATGTTTACAATATATATCTATATAGTCCTATATTATTGTTTGCCTTTGCTTATCTTGAAAGGGCAAGTGTCCCAGAAATACTAGCATACAGATATTGGGGATACAAATCATTCTTGGTGGTAACGGTCTGGAATTCTTTAAAAAGTATACATAAATGTGCAAACTACCCATAATTCACATGATTCATTATAGAGGAAAAAGAATTTACTAGACTATTATTGGAATAGGTGACAAGGCTAAAGGTCATACAAAATTAATTTAGATTCCTAACATTACCAGCAAAGCACTATGAAAGTGTTCTCAACTACTTAACAGATTATAATAGTCTTATTCTAACAAGCATTTCAGATAGAAGCTCAGATAAAGCCATATGCCAGTACAGGGTATCTTTATTGACACTGCTAGAAGTAACACCTATGTCTCATCCACTAATGCAGAGTAAATGAGCTTGGCATATGAGTTTTCTATCTGGTATGCATGAATTTAGGATGGAATTCTGTTTCCTTTTATGCACCTAAAAGGCAGTTTTCTAGTGCACTGGTGGCATTCTTGCAGCTTGTCCACAGTTAGTAATGTACTGACTGGGTAGTTGTGCCCACATACAGAACTGAGATGTAGTCTGAAGTCAAGTTGGCCATGTTAGCCTGAAGTCAAGTAGGAGGTACTTCATAGAGTAACCTAAGTAGATACAGACTAACCAAAGTCTGTGTGTGTGTGTGTGTGTGTGTGTGTGTCTGTCTGTCTGTCTGTCTGCCTTTCTCACAAGATTTTGTGAGCTGAAGCTCACTTCATCAGATTATTTTGATGACGAAGAAGATATATAGCTTCCACTGTATATATCTACTTTGATTAGTCTATAAGGTGCATGTCTACCCTGCTTTCCACATACGCAAATGCTATCCTAGACACTTGCATGTTCCTAAGTCTCAGGAATGTACCCAGTCAGAAAGCCATGAATAAAAGGTCTTAGACACCAAGGTGGACAAGGGCCCCCCATGTTTTAGCCTGAGTAGTTGAATGGACAGGCACTTGTCCATGAAGCTGGAAATCTGGAGTATAGGTCACTCCCCTACCTATGGGCCTATGTCTTTCTAAATTCCTAACACATTGCTCTAACCACCACACCACAGATGAAACATTATCTAGTACTCTTTCCAGAACTTCTCTTGAAGCTGGATGCCGGGGCAAATAAAAAAGGAAGATATGTTGCACTGGGAGGAAAAGCACAAACTAGGGAAGTGGGGAAGGAGGGGTAGCAATATGGATTACTGAGATTTTATGAGCCTAGAAAGGAGCAAACACTGGATTCTAGCTTGGGCCTCTGCTCTGTTGTGGCACAGATTTCCCCAATGTTAATAATGTGAGGTGGAATGACTTGACTTCAAAAAGAGAGGGGAAGTAGGAACTGCCTAACCCAGGAGTGGGCAATTATTTCAGTCAGAGGGCCACATAGGGAGTTTTGGTGAGGTGTTGCAGGCTGGGTCAGCACCATCTCCAGCAACAGCTCACTAAAACTCCCTAAGTGGCTCTCCAGCCCAAATAATTCCCCATCCCTTGGCAGAAAGAACAAAGGTTATGGGAACCTAACCTTTGCTCCCCACTTCTCCCTGCACCCCATTCCCCATCCTGAGTCTCTGGCATACAGCCAGGCCAGTGGCACGCTGTATTCCTGTGTGCTGACTCAGTGCACACTGGCACGAGTTCTGCCTGACCTCGCCATGTGCCAGGGAGTTGGGAAGTGGGAGGGAGTGCAAGAAGAAGGGGGTTGGGAGCTGTGGGTTATCTGGACCCAGCCAGGCTGGTGCCACACTGTGGTATCCCCTTTTCCTTGCACCATGACCCGAGTCCCCAGCATGCAGCCAGGTTGGGCAAGAGCCATGCCAGCTGCATCCACATGACCCAAGCCAACACATGGGAATACTGAACTCCACTGGACTGGCATGAATCAATTCAGCCTTGGGCTTTTTAATGGTCTTTATGTAGCCACACAAGTGGTAGACATTGGCTTGCTGGTAACTAATAAGGCCGTATTAGATTCAGATTTGGCCCAAATCAGGGACAATGATTTGATTAGTTGATTTGGATCACCGTCCCGATTTGATTTGGCTGAATCGGAAGCTAAAGATTTGATGCTGATTCAGAGAATCAGCAATTCGGCCATAGACACAGCTCTAAATGTTTCCTCTACATACCTTGAGGTACCAGGCATGGCTTGTGAACACTGTGATGGTGGGGTGGATGGACCATCCCATAGGAGCATGAGGGATCCCCGCATGCTTGGTGGCAAACCTGGAAATAGACTGGAAGTACTTCTGGTCCACTTCTGGGTCTGACACTGAGCACATGGGGGGTGGGGAAAGGCACACACCCCCAGCTCAGTGATTGGCCCTGGGTGCCCTCCCAGACCCAGGAGGCACCAGTCACTAAGTGGGAGGCTGTGGGGCGTTCACGGGGGCCCCTCCCCCTGTGTGCTCCCTGGCTGCCCTGGAAGTGGACCGGAAGTGCTTCTTGTCCACTTCTGGGTCTGCTGCCAAGTGTACTGGGAACCCCTCTGCGCTCCTGTGGGATGCTCCATTCACCCCACCATCTCAGCATTCGCGAGCTGCCTGGTACTTTGAGGTACATCAAAAAAACATTTAAAGCTGTATCTATGTCTGAATCATTGAATCTTTCCAAATCTCTCCGAATTGATATGGAGGGTTCCAATTCGATTCGGAGAGATTAAAGGGTCTCCTGATTCAATTCATATTCAGAGATTTGGCCATTGAATTGGGCCAAATCTCCACCAAATTGAATCAGCGACTGAAGCTTTGCACAGCCCTAGTAACTAACATGTTTTTTGGTAGGAAATACTACCTTTTACTTTTCTTGCAGTATTTCTGTATATAATTATATTTCCAAGATTTTGCTGGCACAAATGAAAAAGATAATCTCCCATACTTAGACTTAATTTCTGGCATAATTAATAATCTATTTTAATAGTATGTAAATAATTAAAATTACAGTGAGCCAAAAGATAAGACAAATAAGATTTAGTAAGAAAATTCACCGGTTCATGTGCTGTTTCCACTTTAATCAATTTTTACCAAGTAAGTGAAGGCAAATTTAAAGTCTTGTCATACTATTAATTCTCCAGAGGAATCTTCTGATGTTGTAGAAGAAGTCAAAGAAGAAACTGTTTGTTTTAGTTTTTTTCTTTAAATTTTCCTTGTGCCTCATTTTAAAAGGCCACCTTATAAAATGTGAGTTGTGTTTTATATATAAATAAAGCCATACAATCCTATTATAGGGAGAAATTTAAAAAACTCTTGGCAATAAATTAATCATACTCCTCTTACCATTGTTTAATTTAATCATTATTTTCTCTGGCAGCACTGTTAGACCATTTCTGAGTCTTAAAAATTTTACCCTGACAGTGTATATGTTCAGGATAAACTTTTTTTTTTCCAAAAATGGTATAAGAACAATACAATGATTAAAATCAAAACACAGAAAAGGAGAATGGAGACTTAAGTCTCAGTTCTGTAGAGACATGTATCTTTAAGCACGTGAATATAGTTAAGTATGCATATAGTTTTTACAGTCGTGGGACTTACATTTACAGGGAGATTGCTAAGGCATATTAAAGCCTACTCTTAGCCTAAACACAAACTACAATTGTTTTTTAAATATCCACCTTAATGTTACACTGTCTCTTGTCTGCACCACTATTATTGAAATGTTACTGAGGGTAGGACTCCTGTGTCCCCAACAGCTGAACTCTGAGCATGCAGGAAAGGTACTTTACCATTCAAGACTGCCTCCACTAGCAAATCAGCAGCTACTTCCACGCAGTTTAGGGATGGGGTTGGGAGCTTCTGTCCACCAAATTAGTAAAGAAGCTGGATTTTTTTAGTATGTTTACATTCTGCATTTAAAGGCAGACAGATTTATGTAGTTAAGAAGGTACTATATACGTTTAGAGCAAGTATATACATTTAGATTCAATCTGGAGTTTGTAGAAACTGGGAAAAATGTAATGTAGTCACATGGCCAGTCTCCAGCTCTCAGTTTTGGATGTACTTGTTGTCAGTACGCTCTCAGCACAGTTCTAACTACAGCTAGATTACACTTCTGGAATCTAGCACAGCAGGAACAAGTGAACAGGATTTTTTTTCTTTTATGGTGGGGCTCCCTAATACAGATGGAGGGTAGATACACCTTCTGACTTTAGTCCCTGTCAAGTAATTAGAAAACATCTACTTCTTATAACAGTGTTATACTATGTTTAATTTATGAACTCTATTAAATTTTGTACAAACAATGAAAGATACTGCATTTAGTACAGAGCTACCCATTGTGTAAACTTGGAAACATAATTAAAGCAGTAGCTTCTCTTTGGAAGCAGAGTGGCTGCTTTGGAATGGGATTGAGAAGAGATGGTTTCAGTTCTTTGCTCTGCCACACGTGAAGTCAGCTCTGTATCCATGACTCAATTTCTTCATCTGTTAAATGGATATTATGATACTGACTTCCTTGAAGCTATGAAAATCTCTGAAAGCTAAGCATTATTATTAATAGATTTCTACTATTGTAGTTTTCAAGAGAAAATGATTCTGTCCTTCACTGAAATTAGGTTTTTGTGAAAACATTCCCTGGTGATCATGAGGTGTAGCTAACCATGTTGCTAACTCTAGCAAGTCTTGAGACATTTAGTGAGTAAAAGTAATTTTTAGGTTACAAAGGAAAGCTTGAAATTGTGGATTAAACACTCCAAGAAGTTCAAAACTAAAAGGCAAAATAATCTTCCTATTTTTAAATTGATCTTGTGATTTTTGAGGCTTTTTCATGAGTTCAAATACATGGGATGGATAATCCCAGTTTAATAATTATTTTATTATTGTTAAATGATAATTAAGGCCCTCATCCTGAAGTATAATCCTCTCTTGTGGACATCTGTGCCCATGTACAGTCCCACTGAAGTAGCAGTACCTAAATAAAAGGACACACATTGCATAAGGACTCATCTACCTGGAGAAACTGCTGAAGTAGCTCCCTGTGTGGGTAATCCATTCAGCAATAAAAGTGATGTTATTCCAGAACAATTATCCCAATTTTGAAAGTACAGTAATTATAGCATAATAAACTTCAAGCAACCCCTCAGATTATAGGAGTTAACAATAGAGATATCTGCTGTTAAAATATTTTCTTGATGAATTTTCTGACATTTTATCACTAAAATCATAGAAATCTGTCTCTGCAGAAATGAGAAACTAGAAATTAAATAATCAGGAAAGGTTTTTACAATTTAAATGTGAGGAAAGATTGTGTCCTGAAGTATCAGATAATTAATCACAGTGAGCGGCCTGATCCTGGGGCTTTCAGCTCCTTCTAGTAATGTGAGGAGCCATGACTGATATTGGTTACCTTACTGAAAATGTTGAACACTGTGGCCAGTGTGTAGACATTACACTTCTACGGTATTAGTTTTTGGAAACTGGTTTAAACTCATAACAGAACAGAGGTTTGACACACATAGACTTGTTTAAAAATGGTGGAATCAGATCTAAGATTTGCCCCCACACTAAAAGGCCAGTGCGTGCTCTGTTTGCTACCAATCTAAACTATGTCAGTTACATAAAACCATGTAACTTAGATTGATTCTGCCTCAGGCTTTTTGAATGTCTGTACCTAGCCCATGGAACTAGCTCTGCTCTGAATAACTTTAGTGGGTTTGCACGCATGCAACAGAAGGCAGAATTTATCTGTAGGGTTCTGTTTTTTTTTTATATATTTCTCACATTTCTTTTTCTTTCTTACTGATCCCAAGTCTCTGTTTGTACAGGGGACTGGTATGGCAGATTGCAAGCAGCTTGCCCCAAGCTAAAACAATGAACCTGCCATTGTGCAAATTGTTAATTATCACTTACGTGAAACTTCTTTGAAAAACAACTCTATTCATGTGATCTTTGGAAGTTCCTTGTTTAACCACACAAGACATCCTGTTATCTACATAATAACAGAACATGCATGTGCACTCACTCACACACACACACACACACATACACACACACACACACACACACACACACACAATATAGAGAGGATAAAAAGGAAAAAAGGTTCTGTAAAGGGAAATCTAATATTCAGATCTTCCCAAGAATTCACTTGACTAATGTACCTCAAAATTGAGGATAGTTTACTGAAGCATGGATGAAACTGCACACAGTTTTTTTTTCTATAGCATTAAAGCGGCACAAGAAAAACTGCATCATGACTGGAAAATCTCACTAAAATGGAATGAGCTTTTATGTTCTTAATATAGGAATATCCAAACATATTTTCAGTAGAATTCTATTGTTTACGTCAATATTGACAGAACACAGCATTATAATTCTGCAAAGGCTTGAAAATAGACAATAATATTGAACTAGCACCTTCCTAAGCTTCAAT
Organism: Gavialis gangeticus; assembly: GCF_001723915.1. Lineage (NCBI taxonomy): Eukaryota > Metazoa > Chordata > Crocodylia > Gavialidae > Gavialis > Gavialis gangeticus. The sequence continues at coordinate 64,967,147 of NW_017729033.1, read as the reverse complement.
TTTGTATTTCAAAAGAGGTGTCCTAACCTTACTGCTTTGTAAGAACTCATTACAGTATGCCTGCATGTTCTCAGCCTGGGATATATATCTGAATATGTATTAATCCTCCTTTTTTCCACTCCCCTTGCTAATGTAGTGGTATATATCTTTCCCATGATATTAGGAATACCATGGTAAAGCAATCAGGACTTGTAGTAGAGATGATATGTTTTATTAGACCAATAGGATTTGGCAAAAAAATTCTTTAATTGCAAGCTTTTGGGCACAAACACCTTTCACCAGGCATTGGAGAAAAGATTGTAAAAGTTCTCCTGGATAGAAATAAAGTTCATAGTTCATAGGATTTCATAGGATACATATTTCATATATCCTATGAACTGTGAACTTTCATTTCTACCCAGGAGAATGTTTACAATCTTTTCTCCAATGTCTGATGAAAGGTGTTTGTGCCAAAAAGTTTGCAATTAAAGACTTTTTTTGCAAAATTGTGTTGGTCTAATAAAAGATATCATCTCTACTATGAGTCCTGATTGCCTTTTCCTCTAGACGAATATGGCTACAACCTGGATACCTGACACATGGTAAAACAAGAATCTTATGCAAATATTAATGCCATAACATTCATAGCATTCATAACATTTTTTATTAGAGTAATTAATTCTAGCGACAGATACCTGGAAATCATATATTCTTTCAGCCTTGAACTTTGCAAATATATTCCTAACATTTTCTAATAATAATTACATTGCTAATACAGGTTTGCTATACAGTTCTGGCAGCAGAGCTGTGCTGCTACCCAGCGCATCCACAGGTGGTGAGTAGTAGAATGACCTTCAGGGAAGGTTAGCTGCAAAATGAGCAGGGGTGATTGACAAATAGGCAGTCATGAACCAAGCAGCAGCACCACCACCAGGATGTGCTGGGTACAGCAGATGGCAATTCTGCTGTCCTGAAAAGCCACATATATCCTTTGACAGTGCTGTGACATGGCAGGTACAGGGTGCCATTATAATAAGCCTCTATGAGAGTAGCCTATAGCCTGGTTGTTTGGGCACACTCCTAAAAGTAGGATAACAAGTACCTAGAGCACCAATTAATTGCTTTCTGGGTGAGAGTTTTAGTCACATAGCTACGTGGGAAGTAGCACTGTGATTCCCTTTCTTCTCCAGTGCTCAACACTGAGCACATGGTGTTAGGCTTCTAACTGTCTAGCTGTTAGCTGGGCATCTTGGTTCAGCCTGGCACTTCCCTTTGGATGCTAGTTGACATATACATTTAATGTTCAATCCTGAATCAGACACCTACTCTCCAAGGAGCAGGAGTTGAAACATACCCCTGTGCTTATGTTTTCCAGGTACCCCTGCTCAGCTCTCAGGACTCTTGATAGTGTCAACCTTCTTGTATAAGGTTCCTAGGTTGCTAACTTTATTCATTTGGATTATTCCCCTAAATAAAGGTGCCTACATCACTAGCTGTTGTGATGCATAGGTGGGAGCCCTATTAACATTCTCCTGGATCTGGCCCTGTTTAGATACTTTTATTTGAATTTTCTCCCTTGATTTTTTGTGTCCTCAAAATTCTTGGTTTTGGAGTATAGTAAATGCCATTTTTTCTTCTTCAACTTGTGCATGTTTGATGCAAAAAAGACTGGTTTTATATGGTAGTAGTTAAGATAAAGAAATTCATGTCTTATTATTATTATTCATGAAATTTATGAATAGCATTTTTGCTCTTTCCCTAATTAAGAATCAAATGTGCATCCATTGTTTCTTAGGAAGCTGAGGAAATTCTGATTTTCACAGGAAGTACTCAGAATCTTATGGGACTGATCCTGACTCTGAGAAGAATATATCTTACCTGAAATTGGCATACACATTCATTCACATTTCTATGTAGATTTCTTGTCATTTAAAAGAATATAAACAGCCATAAGCTAGCATGTGCCATTATGTGCAGAAACCATATATACCAGTCCTTTTGAAAGTCTGTTCTAAATTGAAGTATCCTTGTGTGGGAAAACAAAAATGTGCTCAGTTTAATTATTGTAGAAAGTTCTAGTAAAATAATAGCAAAACTCTGTCAACTGAGAAGCGCTGTGGAGGATCCTCCCAAGTACAGATGCCCACTGAAGTTCATTACTATTCTTTGCCTGATCCATGACAGCATGCAAGTGGTGGTATTCAGTAAGAGATCTATTAAGGATCCCTTTGAGGTTAAGACAGGAATTAAGCAAGGCTTTGTCATCACTCTGACACTCTTCTCGATATTCCTTAGTAGAGCTAAACTACCAAATGGATGGGAAACTGTTTAACCTCAACCAACTCTGAGACAAAACCAAGACCACCCTAACCTCAATCATCTAACTCCAGTGCTCTAAGGATGCTGTAGTGTATGGTCACTCAGAAGCAGATCTTCAGACAATCATCAATGTCTTGACTGAGGCATACAAGAAAATGGCTTAACATTCAGAAGATTAATGTGTTCCATCAGCAAGCTCTTAATGATCAGACCCCAACTCTTGTCATTTAGATTCACAGTGAGATGCTGGAGAACGTTGAGCATTTCCCATATCTCAGAAGACATCTGTCACAGAAGGTTGACATCAGCAAAGAAATCTAGCATCACCTCAAATGTGAAAGTGCAGCCTTTACATGCCTAAGGAAATGGGTGTTTGAAGATCATGACATCAGATTCAAAACCAAGTTCATGGTTTATCAGGCAGTCATGATCCCCACCTTATTGTATGGAACTGAGACATGGACAGCATACAGGAGACACCTCAAGTTACTGGAGAAGTACTATCAGCACTGCTTGAGGAAGATCCTTTGAATCCACTGGGAAGACAAATGCATCAATATTAGTGTCCTCTTGCAAGCGAACACCATCAGCATCAAGTCGATGATTATTCAACGTCAACTCTACTGGGTTGATCACATCATCCAGATGTCTGACTCCAGACTCTCAAAGCAAGTTTTATTCTCCAAGCTCAGTCAAGGTGTATGCTTAAGAGGAGGGCAGAGAAAGTGTTTCAAGGACAACCTCAAGGCCAGCTTGAAAAAATGCAACATCAGCATCAACTTAGATTCATGGATTTATAGACTGTAAGTCTGGAAGGGACCTCGGAAGATCATCTGGTTCAGCCCCCTGCACCAGGCAGGAGAGACAGCTGGGGTCAGGTGACCCCAGCAAGGTGGCTGTTCAGTCTCCTCTTGAAGATTTCCAGGGCAGGTGACTGCACCACCTCTGGCAGGAGCTTATTCTAAAGTCTGGACACTAACCATGAAGAAGTTTTTCCTAATGCTGAATCTGAAACAGTCTTGAGCCTGAAACTTGTCGGAGTCTGTCACCCAAGACCACCCCAAACAGCAGAAGAGTTTTCTGCCAGGATCTCACTACTTTGAAACCTTATGACAACAGTAGGAAATGGAAAAGGGAGAGTGGCAGAAACAGCATATCATGGTCTGAATCAAGAATCCAGAGCCACCCACCCTGCACAGAAACACATGACTGAGTTACAATAGAACCTGATGATCTTGGATTGGCCTTGTCAGACATCTTCATACCCACAGATAAGCCAGTCATAGAAGATCACCATTCTCAAGTGTTAGGGATTGCTGAAGATAATACTAGGGTTGGGAAAAATATGGCCCACTGGCTGGATCCAAACCACCAACTGACTGGATCTGGCCCACAGGTGGGCACCCACCTGCTGATTGTGTCCAGCTTAGCTTCCCCCCACCCCACTCCACATGGGACCTAACCCCATCTGCTTCTGCTCATGCCTACTGGTCCAGCCCCAGCCAGCATGCATATCTTCCTGGCAGGGTTTCTTCTGGTGTGGCTGCAACCCCCCAGCCTCCCTGCCATGTTGGCTCCGCCAGCCTCCAGCAACTCCCCCTCCTCCTCCTCCTGCCCCTGCTGCACTGCTCCAGGTCAAAAGGAAGCCGTAGCTGTGTGGCTTCTGCCCCAGGACATGGAGCTCTAGCTTCAGCTTTCAGCTGTCTTCTCCCACTCCACCTGCCTGGAGCTATGAGCAGCCACCTGCAGCCAGATGAGTGGGTGTAGGGTGGCTGGGAGCTGGAGCTGAAGCCCCACATGCTGGGGCAGGAGTCACCTGACTGCAGTTTTCCCCCCACCTGCAGTGGTGCAGCAGGGGCTGAAGGACGAGGAGTTGTTGGAGGTGGCAGGGGAGCCCAGCAGTAGGGCTGTGCAAAGCTTCAGTCACCAATTTGATTCAGTGGAGATTCGGCCCAATTTGGTGGCCAAATCTCCAAATCTGAGTCGAATCAGGAGACCCTTTAATCTCTCCGAATTGAAGTGGAACTGTCCGAATCAATTTGGAGAGATTTGGAAAGATTCCATGATTTGGACATAGACACAGCTTTAAATGTTTTTTCTACATACCTGAAGGTAGCAGGCAGCTTGTGAATGCTGAGATGCTAGGGTGGGTGGATGGAGAGTAGCACAGAACTTCTGGTTCACTTCCTGGTCTGCCAGGGAGCATGCGGGTGACCCCCCTTCTGCCTCCTGGCTTGGTGACTGGTGCCTCCTGGGTCTGGGGGGGCACCCGGGGTACCCCTGTGGCTGATTGCCACAGATGAGCCGCTCAAGTTTCAGTCCTCCAGCATTCCAGGATGCTGTGTTCCCTATTCCCCTCCTGTTCTGTATGAACAAACTTTACACCTACTGAACTCTGCTAGCCAGGGCCAGTTCTGGCACCAAGCCAACTCCCTGTCCTGCTCTTGAGGGTGTGACCTTTCCACTCCCAGTGGTGCAACCCCATGCAAACAGTTTGAAAAGCACATACCAGATAGCCAGGTTGCGGGGCACAGGTGGATCTGGGAGTGAGGTATAGGGAGGGTTGGTGGGGACAAAGGTAGGGGGCCCGATCAAGTCCCCATGAGCTGGGGCTTCCTTCTTAGAGAAGGGGCATTAGCTCCCCTAAAAGCTTCCCTCACCACTCCCAGCCACCCTGGAAAGCATGAACACAACCCCCTCACCCAAATCCCAATCTCAATCCAAATTTATTAAAACATGAGACTTTCTTTAATTTATTTCCGCTCTAAATTCTTCCAATTTTATACTTCAGTGGCTGACTTCCTTCATTTCACCACCCATCCCTGTTTACTTTCCATCTCCCATTTCAGAGATGGAGAAATACAGAAAGTGTAAGGGTTTTCTTTGAAGATAATGAAATCAAAGAGAATAATGTTTCCTAAAAGAACAACATTTGACCATCAAGTCTTTCAATGTTTTTAAAAGCAGACATAAAATTAAAGCAAAGTTAACATGAAATTTAAGTATGATGATGCACTTAGATCATGCAGGAAGCATGTTTATACCTGTGATTTTGAAGATGTGGACAAGGTGCTGTATAAATGGTTTCTGGACACCTGGGTCCGCTGCTGAGTGTGCTGGTGGCCCCCCTGCATCCCCCCAAGCTCAGCAGTCACTGTCCAGGAAAACCATTGATCATCACTTGGAGTCTGAGACACACATGAAAAGGAAGGCGGCTGCAGAGGCTGAAGGTCAGAGTAGGAAGCAAGTGACCATGTCCTCCCTGTTTAAAAGGACCACAGAAAGCAGGCTGGCAAGGTGAGATTTGGCATTTTCTCGTCATGGAGGCTTTCACGGCAGCCAACACCACCCTGAACAAACTTGATCACCCCAAGTTAAGTGACTACCTGACCCAAAATGTGTCCAATGCTGGCAGTTTTCTGTATGCCAGTAAGTTTTGCCAGGACTGTCTCCCTGAAGTCATTTCTTTGCATGTAGGATCTATAAAGGTTGCTTTGCAGAATATGTAAAAACAGAGAATGGGGAAGAAGATGAAGCAGGAGAAGACAATGCAAAAGCTTCTACAGGTTTATTTTCTGATGTTTTCTTTATAGTTAATACAAAGATGTACCTCTTATCACTCAAAGATAATAATTTATAGACACTCTCTCAAGCGTGTTATCAAAACTGTGAAGAAACTGATGGTATGGAGGTGCAGAAAGATCTCACAATTTTGTGAGATCTCACAATAAAACAATAGATGAGCTTCAGTGTTGAGAAGTCCAAAATAACTCACAGGGGAAAAATAACCTCAACTAAAGCTGATGTAGTGGCCACATGGGAATCACACTTCAGGAGCTAGGTACTCTGTTTGTATAAAGCCCTAATGGCTTCAGTTCCACCTTTCTGCTGTTAATCTAAGAAATGTGTGCAGGGTTATCCTGCACCTCACTAATCCCCAGTTGCAGAATTGGTTCCTTTATAGCTGTTGGCGGCCATTATAACTTAGAACAACCTGAGCACACATCAAACCCAGTACCGGGAAAGTGCAAAATTCTTTGCCTAGTTCCCTCCTGAGCTGAACTGAGCACTTCTGTGCAACAGCTGAGGATCTGATCCACAGAAGGAATTTGTTGTATATAAAAAGAGAGAATTTCATGAAGTGTGGTTCATGCTTTTTCTCTATAAAATTATGCAAATGTTTCTTCATTTCAAAACTTAATTAAACTTCTAATTATAGATTTTTTCCCTAGTTCAGCAAAATGAAACATGCTGGGATTGCAAAGAAATTTCAACAATCAACAAAAATCTACTGGCATTATTTGCTTTTCAGAGGGAAAGCTTTTTGAGGGGGGTGTACTTGCTTAAATGAACAGTTTAAAAATCAAAAATCCATGGGCAATTAATTGTTCTTCAGTGATATTGCATATTCTAGTCTATGAGAAGGTTTCTGGCTGTTGCTCAGTTTTATGGAATGAATATGGTGGTTAGGAACACTGTATAGAGTAGTCCTGACTGATTCAGAAAATACAGTTATCTACTGATCATTTCTGGGCACTACCTCATGACATATTGCAGTTTGCTAACATCAGCTTTCTAATACTCCTAGGTCAGAATGATGCTTATTTTGCAGGAAAAGTAAAATAATAGGAAAATAATAATAAACAACACTGCAAGGCATGTTAAGGCTACAAAACTGCTTACAACTTGAGTGGTAGCCTCTTGCTGCCATTGAGAACCTGCCCTGAGAGCTGCCATTGATTGGGAAGGTGCTTAGTTGCTATGTGGAGGGAGACGGGCAGATGGGATCATGTACATACTTAGACTGGGGGGTGGCAACATTTTTGGACCAAATGCCAAAAGACCTTGCAACTTGGATTTGGAAGAAAAGTGGGCCAGGGACAGACGGTGGAGGAGCTGTGAGGGGCCTGATCCTTATTATGGCAGCGCACTGCACCTCCAAGTGGATGGCAGGGAAGGGGCTGGGGTTGCACAGCCCCAGGCCCCTTCCCCACTATGCTTCCTAAGGCATGCATGCAGTTGCTGTCAGCAACAAGCTGGGCTGGGGCTCTGGACCCTGGTGCAGCCACTTGCAGCCTTGTGGCTACCTGCTACAAGCAGCCCAGGTTCTAGGCAGGGCTGTGCCACAGAGCCTGGACTGCTTGCAGTAGGCAGCTATAATCTGGCAAGTGGCCCAACTTGTTGCTAGCGGTGGCTGCACACACGTCTTGGGGCACATGGTGGGAAAGGGGCCTGGGGCTGTGCAACCCTGGCCCCTTCCCTGCTGTCTGCTTTGAGGCACATGTCCAGCTTTTGGTGTCATGAAGCCTGGACTGCTTTGAGTAGGCAGCAGGCAGGCTGCAAACAGTTGCACTGGGGTCTGAAGCCCTGGCCTGGCTCTGGCTCCTGGATGCCTGCCACATCCAGCTGGGGGTTTTAGGAAGCTGCTACCTACTATGGAGCCCGGGCTGCTCGTAACAGGGCTTGCAGCCTCTCTGCCACCTGATGTGAGCAACCCAGGCTCTGTGGCCAGCAGTAGGTACCCAGAGCCTGGGCTGGCTGTGGTGTGCTAAGGAAAACGGCTTCACACGCCATACTCAGGCATGCCCAGGGTTGCTGACCCCTGACCCAGACAGTAAAGAAATGGCTGCTTAGTTAACTGCATGGAGCCCATTGCACTGTAGAATAGAATAACTAAAACTCTCTAGGATCCATACGCTGAGAAGAGAAAAAATGCAGTCCCATACTGCATTAGGGACAAAAAATATAGACATATGAAATGAACTGATACTTCTGCAAATGGGCTTGGACAAAGTCAAGTACACATTAGCAGCACAATCTTTATTCTTCTCATGCAATTATGGGTAACACACTTAACCAGCACTTAAAGGGAAAGTCAATAAAAACAACGCTGAAGACAAATTTATTTTAATAATTTATAGGACAATGTTAGGGCACCATATTTTCCTGTGCCTGTGGTCTATTATATATGTTTGAATTAAGTGATAAGACTATTATGTAGAAATACAAGGAAAATAGCTCTGCTGTTCTTGCTGGGCTGAAAAAAGATGAAACAATTCTAGGAGTCTGATTCAACACTAAATTACCTCAGTTTTATTGCACTGAAATCAAGAGTTACGCTGTTATAAAGCTGAAAGTCAAGCAACAGTTCATGTGACTAGGATTTCTTCACCACAACTTCAATTCAGTAATGCATTTTTAGATTTTTTTTTCCATTCACATCATCTATAGTCTGGGGGCGGGGTTGTATAACCAACCTCAAAAATAGCAGACAGGAACAGTCAGAACTATGAACTAGTCAGAACTAGAACTATGCAGAAGTATACAGCTGGAGCCTCACATGGATTGGTAAAGCTCTAATGCCAACTGCCCACAGATTCTTTAACAGTTTCATATCAAATCTGAACATTTCAAGGCAATAATTGTACCTTTCTGCAACCCTGTATACCTTTACAGAAGCTAATCACCTAGTAGTGTAAATAGGGGTGGGAGAGAGGGGCACCAGCCATGGGTGCCCACTTAGGACAGGCACCAAAATCATCCCCCACATCATCCCCCACATCCCCACAGCAAGAGCCACCTAACAGTGTTGCAATTGAATCAGCATAGTGCACAGACACCATGCTGTTGCTGCTTTAAGAGCAAGAGCCAGGGTGGGCAGCAGCCAGGGACTGGGTTTGACTCCTGTGTCCCCCTCCTCCCCTGCTCTTGGAATTGCAATCCCCGTTCTCGCACAGGATTTGTCCAGGGTGCAAACTCTGCTTGTTACCCCACTGTAATCACTATCTTACTCATAACTACCTAAAAGAAAGTTATATTGCATGTAAATATACAGCAAGCTTTCTTCTCTTTTTGAAGAATTTAAATATTGCTTTCAACAGCTAATAGCAATAAGCAGTATCAAATATCAGGCCATCTAAAAAAGAGAAATAGCTGGATGCAATGGGCTGGCTCTGTAATTAAGTGATGATTTTTTCTCAGAGTTTTCTGATTACTTGAAGTGATTATAAAGGGAATTAGGCAGACTGAAGACCAACTTCAACCTGGTTTTTAAAAGCCGAGAAATCCTTCATGCCACACATTCTTATCTGTGTAATTCTTCATATGGTTAACATGCCCTGACTTTCCATTTCACCTCACTATAGGCAACAGTTATTTTCTCTGCATGACAGGTGGGGAAAATGTTTTAAAGCTGAACAGAAAGCAGCCTGGCAGGCTGAAAACTCAAAGCCACCTGAAGTCTGCCAGGAATATTAAAAATTAAACAAGTTCTGTATATTTAAAATTTAAATAAGAGTCTCTCCCATAAGAAGATTGCCTTAATGTGCTATCTGCAGGATGCCTTTGCCAGCAAGGTTTTGATTGTGTGCTACCCGTTTTTGCAACAGTAGAGTCATAAGCTCAATTCTACTTCTATCAATTCAAATGATTTTTTTTTTGGTAGTATAAGAGTGATGTTGTAAGCATGATGTGGCTATCCAGAAATTATGTGACAGACCAGGATTTCTTAGAGTGATAGCATTTATTGGACTGATTGCATAGTTGTGAAAGAGTTAGACAGTTTTAAATGCAAAACATTCTTCATCAGTTTAGCTCTAAACTGATTTTAAATTGTGTAACATTTAAAAATGCTTCTGAAATACTTTTAAAACGGAAATATTATAAATGCCATAAGTTAATCTTTATCAAAGTGAATCTCTATTTGCAAATCTAGTTATATTCTAGTACAGAAGTGAATATTAAGGAGCTAGCAGAAGGTAATAATTTCCTGTGCAGAAAAAGTCACCATACTGACATCCAGGTACATGTAAGCCCTCAACTCCATAGAATGTGATCAGCTTAGAAACAATAAACTTCTCCTCACGACACCCTGTACAGGATTCCAAATAGGTTTATAAACTAGAAGCTTATAAAAAACATAGTCCTACTTGAGTATCAGCAAAGCCATTCCTAAGAATATAAATTTTCATAGATTTCATAGACATTAGGGTTGGAAGGGACCTCGGAAGATCATCGAGTCCAGCCCCCCGCCCAAAGGGCAGGAGGTCAGCTGGGGTCATAGGATCCCAGCAAGATAAGCATCCAATTTAGTCTTGAAGGTGTTCAATGTAGGTGCTTGAACCACCTCTGATGGCAGGCTGTTCCAGACCTTGGGGGCTCGGACAGTAACAAAATTCTTCCTTATGTCCAGCCTGAAAAGGTCTTGTAGTAGTTTATGACCGTTCGACCT
>NW_017729033.1:64950990-64956151 GCF_001723915.1 Gavialis gangeticus | reverse complement strand
TAAACTTTTCTAAGATCTTCCCTGGGATAGAAGTCAAGCTGATGGGCCTATAGTTAGCCAGATCCACTTTCCTCCCTTTCTTGAAGATAAGCACCACATTGGCCTTCTTCCAGTCTTCGGGCACTTCACCAGAGCACCAGGAGTTTTCTAGGATCTGTGCCAGGGGCTGGGCTATGATGTTTGCCAGCTCCTTGAGTACCCTGGGGTGTAGATTGTCAGGGCCAGCTGACTTGAAGGTATCCAGCCTCTCAAGGTGTTCCTTCACGAGGTCAGCATTAATGGAGGGCAGGGGATCTCCCTCACCTGGACCTCCCTGTCCCGTAGCGGGCATGGGCATCCCATAGGACTGATGAAAGACCGATGCAAAGTACCCATTTAATAGGTTGGCTTTTTCCTGGGCGTCAGTTGTCAGTTGCCCCACCTGGTTCAGCAGGGATCCAATGTTGCCCTTGCTTTTCCTCCGGCTCCCCGCATATCTGAAAAAGGACTTTTTATTGTCCTTTTTATTGGACAATAATACTTTACTGAGATGTTTTTGACAGATCTCAGCAGGAATACAGCATAAGCACAGCTTAATTTCTAATGAAGCTGGGTTCATCCCAGAACACAGTTTTTCAAAGAAAATTACACTTTCAAAATGAATAGTTATCACCATCCCATTTTAAATATATATTTAGTAGAAATAAAGAATAAATCTCTGCATGGACCAAGTATTCAATTGCCGTCTAATACATTCATGCAGTGGGTCTCAGCCAGGGTGCTGCAGCACCCAGGGGTGCTGTAAGACTCCTTCAAGGGTGCTGTAGCCTGGGCAACACTGCTGCAGCAGCCAGGTGGAACTGCCCCACATGCCTTGTACATAGCCAGACCAGGAAGGGTTGTGATATGAGCACGTGCTCCTGTCTGCATTAAGGCTATCTGATAAGCCTGAAGCAGACAGATGTGCCTGCTCTTGCCACAGACTTTCCTGGTCCAACCCCTCACACTCTACATGGAAACAGAGTTGCATGGGACAGAGGAACCAGTGGTAAGGAGGCTCTTTCTTGTTCAGACTGTATTATTGCTCACAGGGGAATTCAAGATTCATGGGCAGAGAGAGAAAGAGCACAAAAAGGAGCATTTCTAAACTTATATGAATTTTAGTCATTGCTCTCAGGACGGTTATATTTTACATTTAAAAGTTTTTGAACAAAATACTGAAACAGACCTGGGATTAGTTCTTCTACCTGTGGTGGAGCATATTAGCCCATACTGGATCTAGCTATTAGTCTCCTAAATCATTTAGGCACTTTTGCAGATTTTATGTTTGGCTTCTAGAGTGAGGAGGGAAAAAGTATCCAGGGAAGAACAGCTCCAGAACACTTGCTTTGGTTCTATAACATTATAAAGTGAATAGCATGACATATTTAGGAGTGAAAATGTATTTAGGGTGATAACCTGTAACCTATTCCAGTGAAAAAGGAACTGGGACTGCTTCCTCTCCAAGCTTTGCCTGTTTATGTGCAGCAAAACAGTTCCTATGTAATTTCATTCATGAAGTTGTATCTGTAAAGTGATGGAAAGAAAAGCCTGGGAATAGGTAAACCTGAACTGCTTCAGTATAAAAGCAGAAAAGTGCATTTTTTAAAATCCTACTATGAGGTTCCTCAATTTACAAATGAATTCTGAAGTGGCTCAGTAGTATGCAGTCTAATGGGCAGGGGAGTGTGAAGTTGAATGAATCTCTTACCATCTGAAATATGACTGAAACACCTGATAATTCCACTCTAAGTCCCACCTCCTTGCCCATGCAAGAATCAACTGTTTAATCAAAATGTTTAATTAAGTATAGCAAGTATAGCTGCAAAAGTGGTATCTACATAGGAACAGAAAAATAAAATGGCTATATGTTAATTTATTGTTTTACATTTAAGATAAGTACTTTGGAAAAATTTAACCATCTATTTCTTCAGCAAATTATTAAATTTGTTTTTTAACAAAATAGTATCCTTCAAATACTTTGAATTCTGTTACTGCTACTTATTTTCTGTACTGAACTGATGTTTGCTTATGTCTACTGATTTATGATTGTGTTCCATGAATGTTGTGTGGCAATCAGTTGCTTTATATGCATTCTGATTCTTTCATTCTAACAGCTGTTGTCATGTAGAGTTGGTATGAAACTAAAAATATTAGTTTTGGACTTTCCATTTCATTTTCTTAGACAATTAAACGTTGATTCAAAATAAAAGATTTTGCTTTGTAATATTTCCTGCAAAATGGATTTTTGCAGAAATGTGTTTTTGCTGTAAAATATTTAATTGAAAAACAATGTTTTTCAGCAGTAGAACTTCTTAGATGAGACATTTTTGGCCAAAGTAAGATTGTGTGTAATTTTTAAAAAGTTATGTGAAGATTATTTTCCTTTGGTGTGATTTTTCAATTCTGAAAGTTATTTTCAGATTTTTGGAAAAGTAGGGTTTAATTCATAGATGTATGAAAAGTATGGTGGCCACCTTCACGTGATACTTTTGAGCAGAGTTAATTAGCAATTTTACCCATTTTTACATAAAAAATTGTTTTTTTCTGTAATGAGGTTATTTGTTATATGTGGTTTCAATGAATTATTGACTCAAAAACTGTAAAAATAGTATACAGAAGGGCCATTTTGACCACACTAAGGAAAAAGGGTTTACCTCCTTTGGCCTGTCACTGAGGAGCAAGGTATGGAGCAATTGAGGTAATATTTACTGTGATTCCAGTCCTATGAGCTAGGATGGCATTGAAGGTATTGTAGCATTGTATGAAGATATTATAACACCTTTTTCTGAAGTGTTGTCCTAAGTGTCCTAAGGGCTGTTGAAGCCCTTGCTTGAGTGGCTTTGAGGAGCAATAGTGACTTCACTCCAATCACAGAAATGTTATAGTTAGAAGGAAGAGGTAGTCTGTAAAATGGGGGACCTGCTTTTGGCAGATAGCTAGGAGTTCAGGGCAGCACTGATAAGAACCTCCCAATACATTGCTTTCAGCAGACCTGTAATGACTGAGGCCCCTGGCAGATGTTAAACTTAGGATGCAATTAACCTGTTAATCATGCCATAAATAGTAACCCTGCCAAACTTTTAGGGAATTAATAATGCAACAAAATGAGAAACCAAAATGAGAAGCAAAATATGTGGACCATTTTTGTGGCTGGTTTCCATCGTGCCTTAAATTGAACATGAGACTGCACCTCCTGGCTTTACGTTTGGAGCCAAGAGTCTATCAGTTAATGGGCTCCCTCCCAATCAGCAGGCTGACAACTGTGCAGTGCACCCCACAGATGCTTTCAGGGTGCCTGGTGTAGGGAACTCATCTGCTGAACCAGTGTTGGGTGGCAGTAAGCCACTAGACTCACTGCTACCCAGCAGTGTGCTTGCTTTGGCAATTACTGCAGGGCTCCCTGCAACCCAGCATCAGAATGTGCCTTGCTCTGCAGTTCCTGAAGGAGTTGTAGGGCCAGGCACTCATCCAGCCAGGCTTGTCTGTGTCTGCTTGGACTGACAGGTGCAGGGGAGGTATAAAGTCCCCTGGTAGGGGAAGTTCTTGGGGTCCCCTGGATGGGAAACTTGCTAGACCCAATTAGTTGCAATATTCCTATTAAAAGAATAGCACTATTGGGGTTTGGTATCCAATTCCAACAATAATGTATCATGCTATGCACGTATGGTGTGGCAGGGCACGCAATTGTTGAAATCAGGGATTAGGTCCCATTGCAACATTACTGTAATGCCTGCCATGGTCCTGAAATGAATCACGTAATGTTAACATTGGTATTGTTCTTCTAATAACAATGCACCAAGCTTCACTCACCACTGTTTGAGAGTTCTGTTATTAACCGCTGTTCCTTTTTTCAGCAAACTGACTTAAAGTTCATTCAAGCCACTCTAATAACAGGTTTTCAGTGTTAACTTAAGTAATGCTTTAAATTTCACTTACCATGAATCCGTAAGAGTCAAACTAATGTCACTCAGGTCAACTAGTGGGTTAATGTAGATAAATCTATCCTGGAAAGGAAATACACTGCTGTAAGGCTTTTTCAGTGAAACCTATAAATATTGGGGCTATTTAGAGAAGGTATCACAGTTGCATACTGTGATCCTCAGTTTTTGGAGACCGATGTTTTGCAAACCTCCACAAATAATTACATGAACTTATTTTTTCTTTCATTTCCACATCTCATTGCTGTCTAATGCTGAGCCTGTGCTCCACCAACTCCCTCCTCCCTAGAAGTGACACTTAAGCCTAGTGAATTGTCTCTCATTCTGTGTTTGCACACTTGTTTTTTTACCCCCAGGAGTAGCGTCTTACCTTTGCCTTTCTTGAATTTCCTTCTGTTTTCTAAGTGGTCTGTTCTCCAATCTGTCAAGATCCTTTTGATTTCTTCTACTCTTTAGAGTGTTAAACACTCCCAGCTTTATGCCATCTGCACACTTGATCCAGAAGCTCTCTATTCCTGCATCCAAACCATTAACAAGAATCTTAAACAACACTGGGCTTAGAATAAATCCCTATAAAATACCAAATCTCTTTTTGGCATTGATCCATGTTAGTCACTCTGGCACCTGTAAGAGTCAAAGTCTCGGGATGTGTTGTTCTGAGGGGGAAAGATTAGAAAAGGGTCCTACTCTGCACCTTTCCAAGCTCTGCAACTGTTGTACTGCTCCAGTAACTCTACTCCCCTTTGCTGCTCTGACTTTTCCCCCCATAGGCCACTTCCACATGAGTGTAGACATTTGCTCCCCTGGGGACAACAAGCAGTGGCACACTGCTGTGAAAATATTATGATAGGTCATGAAAGGGGTGCTTGGGATCAGGAACCTCTTGAACAAATGACCCTATTACTTGCTTTTCTTTGACCACATCTAGACCATTTATTCTGGAAAAGGATGAGGCACATGTGTGAAATTTAAATTACTTTAGCTGCTTCCCAGTATCTTTCATCTTTTTCTTGTTTAATTAACATTAATTTTCTATGCAGCACTTGAGTTTAGTTCACTGACCCACCTTCCATCCTTGTGGGGACAGCATATTTCAGGATTATTTGGGCTGATATGTGTATTTTAAAGACTTAAGATAGATAGCCTTTAAACAAACACTGACCGTTGTGTTTAGTGTGGGTGGGGGAGGGGGGAAGGGGTGG
>NW_017729033.1:64950364-64950909 GCF_001723915.1 Gavialis gangeticus | reverse complement strand
AGGAAGACAACCAGGGCTAGGTAACCCCAGCAAGGTGACTGTCTAGTCTTCTCTTGAAAACCTTAAGGGTAGGTGAATGCACCACCTCTAGAGGGAGTTTATCCCACAGTCTGGACACCCTGACTGCGAAGGAGTTTTCCTGGTATTAAGCCTGGAGCGGCCTTCCAGGAGTTTGTATCCATTGATCCTGGTCTTCCCCAGGGGTGCTCTAGTGAACAGCTATTCACCAAGCTCCTGATGCACTCCTCTGATATAGCATTAAGCTGTTATCAAGTCCCCTCTCAACCTTCTCTTCTTTAGGCTAAAGAGGCCCAGGATCCTCAGCCTTTCCTCAAATGGCTTTCCTTGCAAGTCCCTGATTATATGGGTGGGTCTTCTCTGGACCCTCTCAAGCTTTTTCACGTCCTTATTGAAGTGTGGTGCCCAGAACTGGATGCAGTACTCCAGTTGTGGTCTCACCAGTGCTATGTACAGTGGGAGTATCGCTTCCTTAGTTTTACATGAGATGCGTCGGTTAATGCGTGCCAGTGTGTTGTTTGTCCTGC
>NW_017729033.1:64928092-64945089 GCF_001723915.1 Gavialis gangeticus | reverse complement strand
TTTGTATCCATTGATCCTGGTCTTCCCCAGGGGTGCTCTAGTGAACAGCTATTCACCAAGCTCCTGATGCACTCCTCTGATATAGCATTAAGCTGTTATCAAGTCCCCTCTCAACCTTCTCTTCTTTAGGCTAAAGAGGCCCAGGATCCTCAGCCTTTCCTCAAATGGCTTTCCTTGCAAGTCCCTGATTATATGGGTGGGTCTTCTCTGGACCCTCTCAAGCTTTTTCACGTCCTTATTGAAGTGTGGTGCCCAGAACTGGATGCAGTACTCCAGTTGTGGTCTCACCAGTGCTATGTACAGTGGGAGTATCGCTTCCTTAGTTTTACATGAGATGCGTCGGTTAATGCGTGCCAGTGTGTTGTTTGTCCTGCTGAGCACTGCCTCGCACTGACTGCTCATATTCATATGATGGTCAATCATTACTCCTAGGTCCCTTTTGGGTATGGTGCAAATCAAGCTGTCACCACTGAGCCTGTATGTATGTTGAAGGTTATTTGCTCCAGATGGAGCACCTTACACTTGGAAGTGTTAAACTTCATCTGGTTCCAGTCTGGGGGACTCTCAAGCCTGTCCAGGTCTGCCTGTATCTGCAACCTATCTTCTGACATGACCACACTGCCCCATAACTTGGTGTTGTCCATGAACGTGGCCAGTGAGCTTTCCACTCCCCCATCCAAATCATTTAAAAAGATGTTGAAAAGCACCAGTCCAAGCACAGACCCCTGAGGAACACCACTAGCCATTTCACGCCAGGATGACACAGATCCATTAATGAGAACTCTCTGGGTCCTACCCTGTAGCTGGTTTCCCACCCACTGAACCATTGATCAGCTAAGCCCAAAATCTTCCAGTTTTCCCACAAGGATTTTGTGGGATACTAGATCAAACACCTTTTGGAAATCTAGGTACATACATAACGTCTACCACATCTCCTGTGTCCAGGTGGCGAGAAACCTGGTCATAGAAGGAGATGAGAATAAGCTGGTTAGGATGCTAGGGGCAGGAAAAATTCAAGCCTGGGGCTGTGGTCTGAATTTATACAGACATTTGGTTAGATCAGGCTAACGTGCCCAATCTAATTTAGTGCACCTCCTCAGGGCCAGGTGCAGATATTGCACTTTTACTGGTATATGTGATCTGACACTGATCTATACTCAGAACAGAAGTTTAGCACACACAGACTGGTTTAAAAATGGCAGAAACTGCTCTAAGAGTTGCACGCCCCACCACCACCACCAAAGAGCAAATGTGTGTTCTGCTCACTACTGATTTTAAACCTTGCTGCTTACAAAGAACGGTGTAACTTAGATTGATTCCACCTCATGTTTTTTGAATGTCTGTACCTATCCCAGGTGAATCAAAATTAGGTAAGCTATTTTTTGCTCAATCTAACCTCCCTGAACATATGTACAGATTGGTACTTAGACCAACCTAACTAGTTCAGTCAATCTAAGTGTAACATCTGAATGTACACAAAAGCAGGTTACACGTTCTGGTCAGGATTTAAGAAAGCCATGAGAGTTTGAATGCTTCATATTTCTAATATGAAGCAAAGTCAAAATAAGAGTTCAATGCTGAAATAATTGCAATTTTTTTTTTTTTACTACTTTATCTTTTGACTGAATTTATTGTAAGGTAATTATGAGTTTATGTTTAACTTGCTGAGGTCTGATATTTTCCCAGTAAAGAATTTAATTGTAAAATGGAAGGTAGATGGAGGATGGCTAATAATACAAAGATAGATTTAGAATTGTGTGCTGAAACTTATCTGGGAGTTTTATGAATGCTAACATTTGGTTTTGTTGAAATGTTCAGTTTAACTATGAATTTCACATCACATGCTTGTAGTCTGAAAATTCAAGCTGCACACTACAGGAGGGTTTAGATTCCTGCCAACATTTGGTGAAATTCCAGCAGAAAACCTGACGAAGCTCTCAGTTGTTCAAGTATTTTATGTATATTTATATCTAATTTACATGCAATTTACAAAATCACATCTGTCAAAAATTCATCTTTCAGTCTTCAAAAATCCTAGTTTTCATTCATAGGTATTAACTTAAATAGAAATAACCATCCAATTTAAAAATGATCAAGGGATATTCCCTGTGACCTGTTTTTTATCTTCCAATTCAGACAGTACAATTCTGGAAAAAAGCATCTGTAATATAATTGTGATATCATCCTTAACATGATTAGTTTGACTAAATAGTTCTGTAGTATTTTTTGACATTTTTACTTCTATGCTAAAGTTGCTAAGATTTTCTGTCTCTTATTTGAGAAAGAAAAAGGCCATGTAACCATTTCAAGTCTATTAACCAAAAAGCCAGAAATAATGTTCTGCTGCATACTTGTACACAGTAGCACTGTGAAGAAATGACTAAAAATGTGAAGATTCAAGCACCTCCTCTTTTCATTTTGGGGATGTGTTGAGATATTCCCCTTATTTATCTCTTCCCTGTTAAAAAGGGCAACAACATTAAGATAGCATCAGCTGAAAGGACCACTAATACAGTCCTCAAAATTGTATTGCAAGTTGAGATATTCTTTTTATTCTTCATTTGGCTCCTTTCCATCAAATGGATCTCTTTGCTTCTGCTAGTTTATCTCTCCGTTGTCCTTACCAAATTGTTTACAATTGTTTAAATGAAGCATCTTGTATTTTAATTAACCATTATTTTTTATTATTTGTATGGCACCAGCAATGTGCTAGATGGCTCAATGTATCTTTATATTCACCTTTAACCACTTTCCCTTCCATTGTCCTTTCCTTTACTTACAGCTAATGAAGCAGAATTTAAATTTTCCAACTACATTAGATTTCCAGAATTCAGTTAAACCTCCCTCATAGCATGTTCATTTTTCCTTGTCTTTCTTCTACATAGAATTTGCTGTCCTTTAAATCATAAATATTTGCATTGTTTCTTTTTGTATCACTAGTAAGTCATATGATGTGGACCTCTAGATAGGACAAATTCAACATTGTTTAGTCTGATTGAGCGTATAGCACAAGATAGTAATTGGAATAAAGATCAGCTTTATCTGTAATTCTACCAAGACCCAAGTCAAGGCATCTGGAATATTCCTTACCAAATAAGTTTAAAAATCTTAGCTTAGAGACCCAGTAATTGCATGTAAACCTTCTTTCTGCTAAAAGGTTTGAGTCCTGCTGATTTAATCTACCTATATTGATACATAGTACCAATTAGAAAAAGTTAGATTTTTTAAATAAAGAAAAAATATGAAAAGTCATAACCTCAAACAAAGGTAAAAATCTAAACCAGAAATTCATTTCCACTCTAATTTCCTAATAATCAGTGCCAGTAGGAGCTGATTCAATCTGTTTTAAGCCTGTTGGACTCAGTTCTATAAAGGAACATAATTGAATTTAAAGAATTGATTCAGGTTTTTAGGCACATGGATCCTTTTATAATCTGAAATGATGATCTACCCATCTGAATGATAATTAGAATTCAAAGGCTGTTTACTCAAAGATATTGTAACATATTTAAAGAGCAACTCACAGCTTAGCAGCCACCAGATAGAAACTTTGTTTATTAGAGCTCAAACCCCTTGCATTTGTGAGGTGTATTACTTTTTGAAAATTGAAGGCTAGTGTTTTAATTGTCTTGTCCTGGTCATTAACATTACATATAAAAAAATTAAATTCCATTGGTAACTTACTGAATATGGGCAGGGTAGAGTTAGAAATCTGCTTTCTATGAAGGAACTATTGTTATTTAATAGAAAATGATGATGTGATAATCACTGTCATAACTCCATCAATATTTCTCCCTTGAGATTCAGTAAGTTAAATAAAACAGAGCATGTAGTCTTTCTTATCCAGATTTTCAGAAAATTACTTAACACAATTACATGTGGCATAATACCTAGACTTTAGTTAGGTGACTAAATAATAACTGATGATGGCCAATGGCTCTGCAACTACATCAGCCAGCTCCCTCAGCACCCTCGGTTGTATCCCATCTGACCCCATAGACTTGTACATGTCCATCTTTTCTAAGAAGCCTGTTCTTTAACCACTGAGGGCTGCTCACCTCCTCCCCAAACTTTGCTGCCAGGTGCAGTAGTCTGGGAGCTGACCTTGCCTGTGAAGACTGAGGTAAAGAAGGCACTGAGTACTTCAGCTTTTTCTGTATCCTCTGTCACAAGGTTGCCTCCCCCATCCAGTAAGGGATCCACACTTTCCCTGATACTCTTTTTTGCTACCAACATACTTGTAGAAACCCTTGCAGTTACCCTTCACATCCCTTGCTAGCTGTGACTCCAATTGCACTTTGGCTTTCCTGACTTCATCCCTGCATGCCCAAACAATGCTTTTACATTCTTCCCTAGTTATTTGTCTAAGTTTCCACTTCTTATAAGCTTCCTTTTTGTGATTTAGTTTACTGAAGAGTTCCCTGCTAAGCCACACTGGTCTTCTGCCATATTTGCTAGTCTTCCCACATATCAGGATGGTTTGTTCCTGCATTCTCAGTAAGGCTTCTTTAATGTACAGCCAGATCTCCTGGACTCCTCTCCCCCTCAGACTGGTTTTCCAGGGGATCCTGCCCATGAGTTCCCTGAGTCTAAGTCTGCTTTTCTGAAGTCCAGGGTTCTTACTCTGCTGCTCTCCATCTTTCCTTTCCTCAGAATCCTAAAGTCAATCATCTCATAGTCACTATTGCCCAAGCTTCCATCCACTACACTACATTCCCCGTCAATTCTTCCCTGTTTTTGAGCAGCAGGTCAAAAAGAGCATGGCCCCTAGTTAGCTGCTCCAGCACTTACACCCAGAAGTTGTCCCCAGTACCCTGCAAAAACTTCCTGAATCACCTGCACACTACTGTATTGCCCGCCCAACAGATGTCAGGGTGATTGAAGTCCCTCATGAGAACCAGGGCCTGTGACTGGGAAACTTCCACTAGCTGTTTGAAGAAAGCCTTATCCACCAATTCCTTTTGGTCTGGTGGTCTATAGCAGACTTCCACCATGACATCACCCTCGTTGCTTTCCCCTCTGACCTTAACTCAGATACTCTCAACAGACCTATCTCCAGCTTCATACTGGAGCTCTGAGAAATCATGTCATGGGAGACAGTATCAAAGCCTTGTTAAAGTCAAAGTATATTGCATCTGCTGCTCTCTGTCCATTTATAAAGCCTGTTGCCATATAATGGAAATAAATTAGGTTGGACAGGCATGACGTGCTCTTGATGAATCCATGCTGGCTGTTCTTGATTACCTTGTTCTCTTCTAGCTGCTTCAAAATAGATTCCCTGAGGACCTGCTCTATGATCTTTCCAGGTATCAGAATAGTCTGACTGGTCTGAAATTCCCTGGATCCTCCTTCTTAAATTTCTTAAAGATGGGCACTATATATGCCCTTTTCCAATTATCTGGGACCTCACCCAAACTGCACAAGTTCTCAAAAAAGGATATCCAATGGCTATTATATAAACAAAAGACCCCACAACTATCATCAATTGAAAATCATAAACAAAGTTCAGCAGCTTTTCAGCTGGATGAGAGAAGAGTGTTGGGTCCTGGAGCATTTTGTTGTTGTCATATAGAATCACTGTACAGAAAAGGTTAACCACAAATGAGGTAGTGAATTATACCAAAAAAATTGTATTTCTAACACAGCCTAAAATACAGTTAAGAGTAAATATTTTCTCATAGTAAATCAGAAATCTTTGCAAATACTTCACAGACCGTGTTTAAGAAGGCTGGAAAACATCTTACATGGTTATCTAGTTTAAAGACTATCACCCTCAAAGCCAAATCCTTTTAGAAGCTAACTTTTTTTTTTCATTTGCAGGATTAAGAGATTTTGTACTGCATGAAAGAGTTCCTATTCCAGGGCATCTAGCTCTATTGCTTTACTGATTTTCAACCTGGATATCTAGATATGTTTCTCTTCTCTTGTAATTAGGATTCTAACTGATTCATCTTCTGGCTCCAGTAGAGAAAGACAGAGTTTATCTAGAAATAATTTTGTTTATTTAAGGGTGTTTTAGATCTTTTTGTAAAATACAAGGAAATATATTTAAAACTAGAATCAGCCTGTTGGGCTCATTTTGCATCAGCAGTTTCCACAATCCAACTTGACATTCTCTTTTGATCTGCAGTGCTAAAAATATTCTATTAGCATGCCAGCTTATATACTTGTATACTGCAAACTTGCATGGTTAGACTTGCTGATTGTGAGATCACTGCAGAGATAAAAGTCTCTGTGACTTTGGTAACCAACCTAGTTTTTCTACAGTTCTAATACTTTTGGGAAGATGTGTGTGCGTGCATGCACAATCTGCCCATATTTCCATTAGACTTAAATGTTACACTATACACACCCGAAAGAAAACACTATAGGATAAAATAGGGGTCTTGAAACTCTACTGCTTTAGGAAGGCAATGAGAACACATTGCACATGACATATATGTGTGATCGTTTCTTAACAAATATAATTATTATCCAAGAATTATTCTTATATTAGATGAGACCAGAAGCTTCCTACTTAGGGAAAAATGAAGCAAAGTCCTTAATAAGAGCCTCTTTTTTTGTCATGTTTTAGAAAAGTGAATAGGCAGTGGCAGTTTCCTTTCTCTTTAGGTTTTTGGCCCTCCCTTCCCCAAGTCTAAATTTAGAGCCACCTTGAATCTGCTTAAAGC
This sequence comes from Gavialis gangeticus, assembly GCF_001723915.1. Lineage (NCBI taxonomy): Eukaryota > Metazoa > Chordata > Crocodylia > Gavialidae > Gavialis > Gavialis gangeticus. The sequence goes on along the minus strand of NW_017729033.1, from coordinate 64,938,418 downwards.
ATAGAGGGGTCATGCAAAATCAACTCTGAGGAATGACATCCTAGAGCAGACATGGCACTGGCAGACACGGTCCTTTCCTTTTGGTCAATCTAATTTGGTATGTTTTAGCAGACCAACTGAATAGTTAGTTACAGAAATATATCTTAGCAAGCTTTCAGGTTGAAAAGCCCTTTGTCAGGCTGAGGAAGCATCTGCAGTTGGTGTGTGTGTGGTGTTCCTGGATGGAAGGAATAGTAAAGAATAGGGGTGTGTGAAGCACTCCTGAGCTGCTGGAAGACATGGCTCAGTATCTGTCAGACCCCAAGGCAGAAAGCAGGCCAGTTCAAACAATGCTGCCTTTTATGCTGTTTTTCCATTTCTCCCCCAGAGCACTAGGATTGGAATGGACCTCAGGGAAGGATGACAGTCACTGGCCAGCTACACAGTCAATATGAGAGCAGTCCTTCCCCCCTCCCTCTCCTTACTTTCTGTTTCAATGCAGGCAAGCACAGCTTCAGCTTTGAAACTCAAAATGTTTTGAAACTTTTGAAATGTTTTGACTGCCCTTCATTTAATTTCGAATTCGCTGTTTTGAGCTCGAAATGAGTCGAAACAGCGTAAAAATGAAACAGTCTGCAAATTTTGAACAGCCCTACCAGGTAGCCAAAGCCAGCAGTGCAGCTCGGCAGAGCTAAAAGAGCTTTGTACCCGAGTGGAGCATGGGGCCAGTGGGAAAGCCCCAGGCACAAGCCTGGGCAGGTAGAGCCAGGAGTGCAGCTTGGTGCAGCTGAAAGAGGTCTTGGTGCCCAAGTGGGGAAACCCCGGTATGAAGCCAGGAAGTGGAGGAGGTGGTGCAGCTCAACCTGAGTGCCCAAAACAGGGCACCAGGCCATGAGAGGAGCCAGAGGTCCCAATGGAGGGAGGCTGCAGTGGAGCCATCGACCAGAGGTCAAGCCCTGACTGTCTTGGAGAGGAGAAGGTGAGTTGCTGGCGAAAGCGGATCCCACAGCAGAGGTTATTTCTGAGGAAGGGGACCCCACTGGGGAGCCTGTGAGTAAAGACTCCAGTCCCAGTACTGGCCTAGGAGGCAGGGCACTGGGCTCCTATTGTTGCTACTGAGAGTTTTGCTAGGGCCCATGATTTCTGGGGAGGGGGACCCTAGCCTCCAGTGTGTCTATGCTTTCAAAACAGGGTGGTTGTGTGCCTAATATTTTGGAGGTTGCACTGTATATTTTGTATACCATTTCTAACCATATTGTTTATTGTTATGTCTTACCTGATATATATTCTTGTTTAGTTGTTACCTTTCCTGTGTATGAACTTACCCTTTCACTGCCATATTCTGTTTATTGTCCCATTGGGTTCCTAGTTATTCATCTGCTGTGTAGACTTACCTGTGCTTACCTATTTCAGGATCCATCACTCCCCTGTGCCTGGGGTTACTGGAGGACACACCTTGCTTGCTGCTTACAGGGTTGCCCTATTGAGTGCTGGTGCTGGGTGTGACACCCCAGTGGAGGGTCAGTTCCCAGACCATCAATTATTTTGGAGTATTGTTTATTGTTTATCCACTATAAATATTTATTTTCATATTTCAGGTGCATTTTTATATTTATATTATGAACCAATAAATTGTATATAGTTAAGTAACATTTGCCTGGCCTGGCTCTATAGAGGATAGAGGGATCTGAACCCAAGTGACAGCCTCTGTCTCACAGCACTATTGCCTGTCGACATATTCCATCTAACTGAGGATGGGGCACACCCTTGGGTGTACCTGGGTTACATCTGTAATTTAAAAAAGTCTCTATATTTAAACTGGAATATCAGGGCCAGCCTTAGGGAAAATGGCACCCTGAGTAAAATTGTATTTTGGTGCCCTTTCTTTGAGTTTAATTATATAGTAGTATTAGTGAAAATTTCAGAAATAAAGATGTAGGAGGAGCTGCTGGGCCGGATCAGGAGACTTGCTTACCCACAGACAAACACCACTACTGCTGGGTGGGAACAAGGTAAGTGGATTGGAGTAGGTGCCACCCCACCCGCCAACATGTACCTAGCCTGACTCCCTCTGAGCAGTGGCTGAAGGCAGGGGGCAGGCTGGGATGGACACTTCTCTTCCTGCCTGGGGTGGGGATCAGCGAGAGTGGGGTGGGGCACGGGGAGTATGGTGCTGTGAGCTCTGGCTGCTCACATGTGTTTGTGTGTGGCGCCCTTTGGGATCATGGCACCCTGGGTTGTCAGCCACTGTAAGGCTGGCCCTGTTGGAGATAAAGAACAGACTTTTACCATAACAGATCCATTTTCATTGCCAAAAATGGTACAAATGACCTTTGTGTTAATTTAATTTTAACTTTGCTAAAATTGAGGACACAGCCTTAAAAGGTTATAAAGGATTGTCCCAACCTAAAGGACTCATTTAACTGCATCCCCTTACAACCCCTATGTCTATCTCATCAAACTAGAGACCACAGTGTTCTGGCCACTTTTTCAAGGTCCTTATGCAGTGACTACAGCTGGCATAGTTTACAGACTTTTGCAAATTATCTCTTGGACCATTTTTGTTAAGACTGGATGAAACAAAAATGTGCTTCCTTTATTCTTCTGCTTAGTTTCTATTCAGTAGGGTTGTGAATTTAGCTTATATCCACAGATAGTTTTAGATGCCTTTTAGGTGACTTTTGTAGCAGATTCCATAGCCTTGAATGAGATATTTGCATAGTTAGACAATGGGGGCTGAGAGGTTCAGAATGGAAATTAAAATAGCCACTATAGTAAACAGGAAAAATGCTGAGAAAACAGTTGTGTTTTAAGGCCTGCACCTCCCTACAGCTAAAGTGCCTATCTCTACTGAAGCATGCTAAAAGGAAGTGCTTCCTTCACTTGGGATCCACAGCTTAGAGCTCTTTCCTGAAGGTCAGTATCTAGGTCTTTCTCTTAACACAGAGAATGGCTCGCTTCTTTCTATTAAAACATGATTACCTCAGGAGGTGTTGGTGAAACTTTATTCAGTAGCTCAGTGATTAAAGCATGTGGCTAGTCCTTGGTTCCAGTCCCTGCTTTGAGGACAGTTATGTATTTTGCATAAACCAAACAATGCCTGAACATTCTTTGGACGGGAACTGGAACCCAAGACTCCACTCCTCAAGGTAGGGCAGGATCCTCCTTTACTATTAGTGTGAAATTGGCATTTTTGTCCTTACATCCAGCAATCCTACTCCATGTCCAGTGAGGATGCATAAGCATCCACATGGCAACTAAGTATGTGCAGTTGTCTGTGCTCTGGCCTGGTAGGTACATGCCTCTCTACATGTGTACCCTGGGGGTGCACAAGTCAAGGAATTGTAGTCAGGTGTTAGACAACAAATATTAGACAAGCAGGTGTTAGACAGCAGAGGAAGAAGGCCCTCCCATGCTTTCTTCCGATAGCCTAGTCGCAGGGATGCATCCAGGATTGCAGCTGTGAGAGTGTGGCCCCACTCTCTTGGAATGAGTGGTGCATGCACAGTGAAGGCACTTTATTGCGTGTATGTCAAACTGCTGAAGGGAATGTGGTCACTATGATCCTGGATGTCAGTGAGCTCTCAGAGCTCACCAGCATACAAGTACATCTCTGCATATGGAACGAGCACTTCCCCTGCCAGTCCCAATTCAGCAGCAGGGGAAAGGAGGGAAGGAGCAGCAGCAGTGCATGGCCCCGGGGATCCATGAAAGTGGGGGCTGAATGCTGCTGCTTCTCCTTTCCCCTGCTGCTGAATTCAGGGATTGGGGAGGTGGGAGAGGAAAAGCAAATTGCAGCAGGCTCTGCAGGACTCTGGGGAGAGCAGCCAACAACTTGACAGCACCTGTGGAACTCCCAACAGGCTCTGTGCTGACATGCCAGTGAGCTCGGAGAGCTCATTACATATGCAGCATGCAGACAGCACCTCCTCTGGATCTGCCCCTATCAAGTGTTTAGGAGCACTTACATAGGAAGCAGGAGGTTAAGGTTCTAGACACCCCTTACTCAGAGAGGGTTTGAACTGACATTTCTCTGACCTCCTAGAAGAGGACTCTAACTGCTAGGCCATAGGTTAGGCATTATTCAGTCCCCACCCCTGCTGTCTTCTGGAAGTTGGGTCCTGGGTCATATAGAAATGCTAAACATTTAAGAGGGCTCTAACTTAGTAGATGTGAAGGTAGTTTGCTGAATTGGAACTGGGAGAGTGCTTCACAAATAGAAGTGGTTTAGGAAAAGACACAGAAAGGGAGTAGGAAGGGGAAAAAAGAGGATTAGTATCACTATTTCACAGCTTCCTATCAGGTGTCTGATCACTTTGGCCCATAAATAATATTTTATAACTCCAGTAGTTAGCTTCTCATGTAGAAAAGAAAAATCAATACATCACCTGTCTATCCTATAAATGTCTCGGCTTAAATCTGATCAAATTAATTTCCTTCATAATATGGTTGATTATATTGACTGATCTCAGGGGAGGTTGCCTTGCCTTGTTTCAGCTAGAATATTTAAAGCTCATTCCAATGAATGCTAAATTAAAGAGTAACCAAAACAACACACTCCCCAAAATGAAACAGCTGACTGCAAGCATTTAGTAAGGTGGGTTACCGATCTTTTCATTTGTTATTTATTAAAAGATAGTAATTTAAAATGCCCTAGCATTTTTCATTTCTTTTTGCACAGAAAGAACAAAACAGCTATAGCTCATTTATCATGCTTTGATGTAAGGATTTAAAAGCCAACAAATCTGCATCTTGAGTTCTTTAGTCTCCTACAGTTACATAGCCCTGGCATTCTATGCAACTTCTCTCTTTCTTTCCACTAAGTATAGTTCCTGAGAAAATATGGCTTCATTTTTAAAGAGTTGCAATTCATGTACTTCTCACACCTTCATCAACACAATTATACCTAAGTCTTGTCTCTGAAACAAAAGAGTTATTTGGGGGAATCTCAAGCAAAGAATGAACATTTTCTTCTGTCCTTCAGTAGCGAAGTTGCTAAACAGCTGACAGTCTACCCTCATGGCTTTAACAGACCCCTTGATATTTTCAGTGCCTTTTCTCAATTATAAGTACAAATGGTATGTCTGCTATATAGGCACTGCTGTGAATGCAGCATAATGTTGACAAAACCAAGCTAATGGAGGTACAAGTAGTTACTGAGTTATGACACCATACAGCTGAAAAACCTGCCCAAGAAGCAGGTAAAATTACTCAGTTAGCCTCCCATGAAAGTATGGAGTTTAAGACTAGATTGCACCCCACCTCCAAGCTAGATATGTTAAAATGATGACTGCAGCTGTCGGGGAAATTGGCCAGCTACTGTGTAGCACCCATACACCGAAGGGTGTGCTTATACACCAAGGAGCACTGGCCACATTCTGTCTCTGGGCTTATTCCTAGCCGCAATCAATTTAGGCAGAGAACAAGGGAATGTCCATCGCAAGTTGATTGCTCTGCAGAGGGGTGCTCAATGCCCAAAGACAAAGAGCCCCCCGACCTGAGTTTACAGCTTGATATTTATACATTAACTGTTACATAGCTGCGCTCATTCAAGCTCTTCCGTTTGCTGTTACAAAGTTGAAAAACACACAAGACAACTTTAGGCTGCTTGGAACTGCTTCTGTGGTTAACCTTGTCAGCAAAAGATTCATGGTTTTGCTTACTGTCAGCAAAAGGGTTTTTTAAGCTTAGGGAAAGGTCAGCAAAAGGCTATCTTTAAGTTCAGCATTAGATCATCTGTTCAGCAAGGGGTCATCTGCTTTTCATGGGTTATATTGTTTTTCTGACACAGCATATACATACTCTTTTGCTGGTCCTGTCCTACTATTTCTGACTCAAAATTTTGCAGTGTTTTGCACCCACTACATCTTCTATGGACCCAGTTTCAGTAATGCATCCCTGTTGCTGGGGGGTGTGAAAGGAAACTTTGACGTTATTTACAAAAGTAAGGAATAATTCCCAACTTAAGAACAGTTGATTTTCTTCTGCCCATGAATGAACTGTCAAGTCTTAGGGAATCTACCCAACACTTGCTTGGTTTTGGTGCAAAAACTCCTTTGCATTAAAAGCAGTAGGCTCTGGCATTGAGTGTAGATGATGTGGACTGGCCCACTATGGAAGAATTCTGCTGCTCATGACTTTATGGAGAAAGTGATAATCCTTCTGGTCTACCTTGTATCCATTCTTGAGGAATAGATTGCATTCAGCTCTATTTTTTTTGCCATTTGTGTTCTAGTCCCTTGCTTTCTTGTTTTGTCCCATGCAAATGTATGACCTGTGCAGCCACAGAGTGATCGTGTGGAGGTGACTATGCCAGTATATCAATAATTGTAAAGGGCAGCAAGGCAGGGTGCTTTACATATTCATCAGTAAATGGTTCCTCTGTTCCAAGAGATGAATTCTATTGTCTGAGGCTAGATATAGATATTACACTTAACATGCATTAAGCATGCAGAAAGCACTCTAAAGCTGTAACAGAACAGACGTCCATGGCAGTTAATGTGCTTTAAAAATAGTGGATCCCACTCTAAGTTAACCCTTGATGAATGTGGTATTAGATTAAAGTACCTTAGGTTGGAACACTTCTTAAAATATCTGTACTACAACAATTGTGCTTCAGCGTAGGTTGCATTCTACCGCTGTCTTAAGGACCCTAGCTGGGCAGCTTGCTAGCCTCAGCCAGTGCTCCTCTGCTTCAGGTGAGCACAGCGCCAGCTGCATCCATGGACTGTCACCTCCCTACACACCCCTGAGTGGTGGAGTGGGAAAATGGAGCTTGTCTGTCACAGGGATACCCCCTCCCCCACAAAGCTTGTGGTCTCAGATCTTGGTAGTGGCTGGGCCAGGCCCATGTGGCAAAGAGGCTCCATTTTCCCCCCTACCCCCAACAAGCTGGGGGAGGAGGGCGGGGGAGAGAGCTCATGGCAGGGAGGCCCCTTTCCCCCCTGGGCCCAGTTCTCAGTATGGAGAAAAGCCAAGCCATCCAGCCCCATGCTGCAGCTCTTGACTGTAGTTGCCAAGAGGCTGAGACGGGGGCGTGAAGGGAGCCACCCTGGCATGCAAACTCAGGCCAGCCCCCTCTCCCTTTAGACTCCAGCCAGCAAGCTGTGGGGCTGTCATAGTGGGGGGCTCCATTCACTTTCTCCCCCGCAACCACTGCTGACAGTTGCCAGCTGGTGGTGAGGGGTGGGGGTGGAGCTGGGGAGAGGGGCCATTCTGCAAGCTTCTTGGGCGATGTGCAGGAGTTCCCCCCTCCCTGATGGCTTTAGCCACTACAGGCAAACACTGATCCCCCTCCACCAAATGACAAATGTCTGGTTGATTCCTGCTCTAACTTATAGCACTTTAAATAAACACTTTAAATAATATACAGTGTTATTAAAAGTGCAACAGTTAGAGCACTTGTGCCAGGGGCTTTTTCAAAATCAGTACTTAGCCTGACACCCTATAAAGCCTTCTGGGTTCATGTGCCTTCAGGGAGTGTGGCTGGTGTTTGATTTGTTTTCCCTGAGAAAGAAAGAATGCCTTCTCCACTGTTTGTATGATATGAGCATCGGTCTGTGAGATAGCTATATTTTGGTCTCACTGTCATCACTTGAGGCTTATCCAACTAGCTGCAAGAGTAGCTCTGAAGGCTGCATAAAGAAATCCCTATGGATGTAGCCACCTGCAATAGTATAGTGCTGATGACAAAGCCCCACAAGTTAATGATCTTTGGTGAGTCCATTATCGCGCTTGATAGTTCTTAGATACACAACCTAAGGGTCTGTCTACATTGTAGACTGCAATGTATTTTAGAGATATTTGAACTCAGTTATTGGAAGCAGTAGAGCTGTGGCAGAATGTAGTTCCATAAAAGTTAATATACCATATTTCTCACTGCTGCCACTGCTAGACTGTTTCCAGTACATGAGCTGGTTCATAACCAGGAATCCAGGTTTTCCATTTGCCATGGAAAAAACATGGTAAAATGTGGATTTTTTCATTCTATGGAGAAAAACACATATTTTTTCATTTTAAGGAGAAGAACATGGGAAATGGTGAGTTTTTCTCTCCAGGCTGACAGAGTTCCAACCTGCAAGGGGCTGCAGGGAGTGGGAGGAGGGCAATCAGGCAGGAGGCTCCATGTGTCTGCACATACTCATGCATGTGGCATCGAGGCAACATGGAGAGCAGCCCTTGCTACCCCCTGCAGGAGTTGGGCAGGGCAGGGGCTGAGGGCACTGCCTAGTTGGGGTGGTGCATGGGGTCTGGGGCTTGGGACCTGGGGACAGGGTGGGAATGTGTAGCCACAGGGCCTGGGCAGGGGACAGGATGGAGCCATGGATGGCTCATCTGGAGGGTGGCAGGGGATGGCTTCTCACCACTGCAAGCACTTCTGGGGAGGCTGCATGCATCCTCCAGATTTGTGCACGAGGCAGGGGAAGATGCAGCAGTGGTGGTGGTGGTGGTGCAGAGTTGTGCCTCCCACTGCTGCTGGGTGGGCATGGAGCACCTCACCATGGCTGTGTGGGACTCCTAGCAGTGGCACTAAGCCTCCCTGTCCCAGTCTGCCCTGTCCTCCTGTGCTGGGTCCTGCCCACTGGGCTGTGGAGGCCTAAGAGGGAGGGCAGCAGGGAGGTAGCCCTCAGCATGCAGCTACCAGCCTGCAGCTGCTGTGCCCCACCACGGGTGCTGCTTCAGCCGTGCTGCCTATGGGGGTGAGGGAGCTGGGCTTTGCAACCCGCTCTAGCCACAGCAGCTGGTGTTTCCTGCAGGCAGCAGCCAGGTCTTGGGTACTGCTGGGAAGGGGAAGGGGGCTGTGGACCTGGGTCCTTGGCACTGTAACCCTGGCAGCTGGGGGACCCTTTGGCAGGCCTGGGAGGTGCAGGGGGCTATGGGTGGGGAGTGAGGGCCACTGGCAGGACCAGAGGTCTGTGCTTGGGGATTAAGGGGCACCATCAGGGCCAGGGGGCTGTGGGTTGGGAGTGAGCAGCACCAGCAGGACTGGGGGTGGGGCAGTGAGGGGCACCAGCAGGGCTGGGAGACTGTGGCTTGGGAGTGAGGGGCAATGGCATGCACAGGGCACTGGCATATCAGGACTGCTCAGTACCACACAGAAGTTGGGAGTGTGGAGGACAGCTGCAGCTGAACCTGCATCCTGGTGAGTGAAGGGAGCAGGGGAAGCTCTGATTTTCCATGATAAGAAACCCAAAATAAAACACCAAAATTTATAGGTATTTAGAATTTATTTTATTATAATGATTGAGGCACTGGTAGGCTTCCAAATTGCTTTAAACTTGTAAATATATCAATAAAACATTGTGTTCAACTGATGCCTATATATATATAGTGATATTTCATTTTAATCATGGAGAAATGTGGATTTGGGTTTTTTAAATCAGAGAATTTACTATTTTTAAACACAGAAAACCAGGATCCCGCTTCATAACAGTTTCCTGGGGTTACAGCTAGTCCCAGGTTCTCTATGTTACACTACTATACGGTAGTGTGCAGTGCAAGTTCCTTTATTTTTGAAGTTGGTTGCAAACAGCATTAACATACCTTACCTCACTTGCCAACTCTTGGCTATGTTATTCTGACAAACTGATGGGGACAACTTATGCTAGTATTGCATTGTCTGCCTCATCCAACAAGGCCTCAGTAATGCAAATGGGGTCAGAGTGCTCATTTGTAAACCCACTGTGGATAGTTCTTGTCTTATTAAGAAACTTGCTTTGAGAAACATAAGTCTAAAACTAGGAGCACTATCCATCTCTTGCTTGTTTTCTGGAGTGGTGTGTGGGAACCTTAGGAGGAAGACACTAGAGCTCCTCTATGATTTCCTAATCAAACCAACTGTGATTAAGATTAGTAACGTTTCTGGTATACCCAATCCATCAAATTTTCACACGACATTTTCTCTTGAGTCTTGTGAATTTAGGCTGAGCCTGAGAAAAATACTGTAGTTGTTTCTGATATCGGTGGTGATGAATGACATTTATGGGCACAAATCAGGAAGTTGGACATTGAACTTACCTGACTAGCTTCTGAAGATACTGTCTTTCCTGTATCTTTGTTATAGGTGTAAAACATTACATACATGATAACTTAGTTTCATAGTTTCTAGGGTCGGAAGGGACCTGAGCAGATCATCTAGTCCGACCCCCTGCCATGGCAGGAAGGAGTACTGGGGTCAAACGACCCCAGCAAGGTGTTCATCGAACCTCCTCTTAAAAACCCCCAGGGTAGGAGCCTGCACCACTTCTCTTGGAAGTTGGTTTCAGACCCTAGCCGCCCTGACCATGAAGTAGCGCCTCCTGATATCTAACCTAAACCTACCCTTTGCCAGCTTGTGACCGTTATTCC
>NW_017729033.1:64925129-64927108 GCF_001723915.1 Gavialis gangeticus | reverse complement strand
TACCCTAACCCAAAGCACTTCAGAGTGCCCCTCCCCTGACTCCTTACTAATTGACGAGGATGTGTATTCCTCCTTAATATAGAGTGCCACGCCCCCACCTCTCTTTCCTATCCTGTCCCTCCTGTACAGCCTATAGCCCTTGACATTCACCGCCCAATCATGCGTTGAGTCCCACCACGTTTCTGTAATCCCCACTATGTCCGGGCTGGTGTCAGCCAGTAGGAGGGTGAGTTCCTCCTGCTTGTTTCCCATACTACAAGCATTTGTATGCTGTAAAATTTACTTGTAGCTGTGAAATAGACTTTTTAAAATATGGCTTGCAGTAATTAGATAAGGACAGTGCTCTTAGTCTCTTTGATAGAAGTGGTGGAGTTGAATATTTTGATTTTTAACTCTAGTATTATCTCCTGGCTATTTCTTAATATAACAGATACGAACACTGTGGGTGTCTTTAAATGTGCTCTGGGGGTGGGGAACCTCTCAAATTAAACCACCCACAGCATTTCATGTATTCAGTGTTCAACGAGCTTTAGTTAAAGGACCCCCACTGCCATTTTGAAGCACAGGATGCTGAATACATCTGACACAAGGCTGCTGGTGCATGCTAATTAGCATGCTCCAGCCGACTTGATTAATCAAGTCTGCTCCAATGCTCTGTAATTATAGGGCATCAGAGCAAACGTCCTGCACATCTACATGCACCCTGTAACTATAGAAAGCACACAGTTGGTTGAAAACAACTGCTCAAGGAGAAAAACTTATAGTAAAATGATGAAATGTAACATTAACCCACTTAATGAATGTAAAATTTGGTCATTCAAGTCAAATACAGAGGTTCCTTTTTGTGAAGGTGAAGGTTTCCAGTATCACGTGACTCTTAAAGGAGATTTAGTCATTGATATGCTTTACAATAATGTGTATTAATAAATGCTGATTTTGTTACATCCTTTAGAAATATCAGTTCTTTTCATGTTTTGGTATGAGGATCAGTGTTTCTAAATCCCTTACTTTTGCAGTCATTTAACCTCATTCTGCTACCCATACTCTGCAAGTGGTAAAATAAGGGCTATATATGGACTACAAAACTGTCCAATGTAAGACTGAGAGAATCTGGTCTAGTAATTATTTTCTTGTAAATGCCATGGTGTCCTCTTTGTATATTAGTGACACTCTTTCACTCAAGTTTTAATTAAAACACATAAGGATGAGATTAACAAAGCAAGTTATGCATTGGAAAGGTTTCCCACACCCAAATTACATGCTCCATGCAAGTGTGGAACTCACAAACTTTGGTTGGACACCCAGAAATAAAATGCAAAAGAACTTAAGTCCCTAAAATGGGACTTAGGTGGAATGTTTGCTCACAGAAATCTTCTGAAACCCACATAGATATCAGGGACTGCTTAGATGCCTAAGCTTTCTGACAAAAATCACCTCACCGATAAAAGGTTTGAGCCTGCTTTACATCTCTTGCTTTACAAAAATATTCTAATAACCAGACTAGAGGATAGGCATTGTCTATACCCCTGTGCAGTCTTCTCCCTGAAGCTGGCTCCAAGGACAGCCAAGAAAGAGAGATACCAATACGTGGAACTAGGAATAAGTAAAAAAGCCAGAAAGTGCGTCATTCAGAGATGGATGCTTCTTTCCCTGTCTGGGCACTGCTCCCAGTGAAGCAGAAATTCCCTACTGCTCTCCATTTTATCCAGTGAATATTAAGTGCAAAGTTTCATAGTTTCATAGTTTCTAGGGTCAGAAGGGACCTGAGCAGATCATCTAGTCCGACCCCCTGCCATGGCAGGAAGAGCACTGGGGTAAATGACCCCAGTAAGGTGGTCATCCAACCTCCTCTTAAAAACCCCCAGGGTGGGAGCCTGCACCACCTCACTTGGAAGCTGGTTCCAGACTCTAGCCGCCCTGACCGTGAAGTAGCGCCTCCTGATGTCCAACTTAAACCTTCCCTCCGCCAGCTTGTGACC
>NW_017729033.1:64922467-64924739 GCF_001723915.1 Gavialis gangeticus | reverse complement strand
CCCTCCAGAAGCTCCCTAACTAAATCCTCACTCACTCTAGGCCCAGGTGAGCCTCCCCCGGGGCCCAAAGGGGGCCCAGCAGGGAGGTGGCAGTTCTGGTCCTTACTGAGGAAGACAGAGGCAAAGAAGTTATTAAATATAAAGTGCATTGGCTCTGCTTCAAGAGGAGGGCTGGAAAGGGGTCTGGATAAGGACTACCTTTGAAGTGGTGGTTGGAGCTAAGGCTGTTGTCAGACATTAAAGAAAATAAGTGGCACTTTACTCGCTACTTTGGGCTCAGTGCAGCAGCGCATCAAGCCCAGCAGATGCCCAGTGCATTAGTTGGATCTGGTTCGCCCACCATCTGTATAGATCGAGCATTTTACCAGGCTTTTTTGGAGCTTTTATCTAATAGCTGATTGAATCAGCTATTAGATAAATGTGCCAAAAAGCCCCGCTGAAGTGCCTGATCTATATAAGACGTTGTGGAGCTGGGTTGAAGTAACATGCTACCTCTTCCAGTAACACATTTTCTGGTTTGTTTGTTTTTGTGGGTTTTTTTAATGTCTGCAAGCCGCCCAGGTATCCAGCTTCCTGGAAAGTTCCATAACCATCCAGCTTTTATAGGTAAAACAAAGAATAGACCTTATCTGACATCTATAATCTGCTAAGCATGGATTATTTCTCAGCTGCAATTTTGATACTAATTTGCATAGCTAGTCAACTATATAGCACCATGTACCTGCATGGCCAGAGCAAAGTCATACTAGTCATTGTCAATAGCCACGTGGATGCTTTTCTATCCACACTGTGCCTGGAATAGAATCAGTCTTTGCAAAAACAGCATTTTGCAGCTGTTTAAGTGCCATTAATGCACATAAATAGGATCTAACCCAAGTGAAATAGGATCTAGCCCAAGTGTCTCAATTGCAAAGGTCTAGATAATTGCAATATGAGCATGTGAAATAGTGACTGACATTACTGAACTAAGCACCCACCGCCATATCAGCATCATGATAGTGACAGGGAATGAGCTCCAGGCAGCAGTGAGGGGCCACTTTTCTCCCATGCTGAGCAGCTTCTGCCTGGCTGCTGCCAGCCCTATTTTGCTCACCCCTGGTCAAAATGGGTGCAATTAATGCTTGTAAAAAAAAGCTAATGCATTAATTTGTTTTTGTGTTAATCGAACCCATTAACTGCGATTAATTGACAGTCCTATTCTAAATGTTCTCTTATTTAAAACATTGACAAAGACAGCTTCATGTAGAGGTTCTAGATAATGTATAAATTGTGGATATACTCAAACTGAATAATTTAACAACAAATAATACAGCTACTCTTTTGCCCTAGATAGTATATAGTTTTATAACACAAAAATAATTTCAAATAAAAAAAAATCAAAATAAAGTGCAATAAGTAACCTTCTAGAAATTTAGAGTATTACTATATATTCTACATAGACTAATGATTCAGATGCTCTGGAGTCTATAGTCACAGTAAAACAGGCAGTGTCCATGCCATTCAAACTATTACAATTCCTGAGGCGTTATGACGACAGGTGACATCACCAGGTGACAAAGCTAATCTTTTTAACAGATTCTTTGCTTCCATTTTTCTGAGCAGGGACAGGGAGAACCCCACACTGGGATCCTGGACAGACCCAGGGGAGGTACAGCCAGGCCCAGGGTCAGTGAGGACCTAGTCAGGGAACTTCTGGAGGGACTAAATGTGTTCAAATCAGCAGGTCCTGATGATCTCTGCCAGAGTGCTTAGGGAACTGGCGGAGGATATTGCAGGACCCCTGGCACAGCTTTACAAGCACCCGTGGTGCTCTGGTGAGGTGCCTGGTGACTGGAAAAGGGCCGATGTAGTCCCCATTTTCAAAAAAGGGAGGAAAGAGGACCAAGGAAACTATAGGCCCATTATTCTTACCTCGGACCTGGGGGAGCTCTTTCAGAAAATTATCCAGGAGCACATCTGCAAGGGGCCAGCAGGGGAGTTTATGCTTAGGGACAATCAACACGGGTTCATTAGAGGCAGGTCCTGTAAGACCAACCTGGTGGCCTTCTATGACCAGGTCACAAAAGCCTTGGATGCAGGTGTTGCGGTGGATGTAGTCTTCCTGGACTTTAGGAAGTCCTTCAACACTGTCTCTCACCCCATCTTCATTAAAAAATTAGGTGACTGTGGTGTCTACTCCTACACAGTCAGATGGGTCACTAATTGGCTGGAGGGCCTCACCCAGAGAGTGATGGTGGACAGGTCATTTTCAACCTGGAGGGACGTGGGTAGT
>NW_017729033.1:64905418-64917467 GCF_001723915.1 Gavialis gangeticus | reverse complement strand
GAGATGTGGGCAGTGGGGCTTCCCAAGGCTTAGTCCTCGGGCCCGCAGTGTTCAATATCTATATTGGCAATTTGGGTGAGGAGGTGAAAAGCACCTTGTTCAAGTTCACAGATGACACTAAGATGTGGGGAGAAGTGAGCATGGTAGAAGAGAGAAACAGACTACAACTAGATCTCGACAGTTTACAGAGGTGGGCGGATGAGAATAGGATGGGTTTCAATATGGACAAGTGCAAGGTGTTGCACCTGGGGAGGAAGAACAGCAGCATACCTACAGGCTGGGGAATTCCCTTCTCATCAGCACAGAGGCAGAAAAGGATCTTGGAATCACTATTGATTCCAAGATGAACATGGGCTGCCAATGTGGGGATGCAGTCAGGAAGGCTAACCGCACTTTGTCATGCATCCATAGATGCATCATGAGCAGGTTCAAGGAAGTGATCCTCCCCCTCTGTGCAACATTGGTCACACTGCAGTTGGAGTACTGCATCCAGTTCTGGGTGCTGCACTTTAGGAGGGATTGTGGACAGTATCGAGAGGGTCCAGAGGAGGGCCACTCATATGGTTAGGGGGCAGCAGGGCAGACCCTATGAGGAGAGGATATGGGACCTGAACCTGTTCAGCCTCCACAAAAGAAGGCTGAGAGGGGATCTGGTGGCCACCTATGAACTTGCCAAGGGGGACAAGCAGGCAATGGGAGAGTCCTTGTTCCCTCGAGCGCTACCGGAGGTAACAAGGAACAACGGCCATAAGTTGACTGAGAGTAGATTCAGGTTAGATATCAGGAGGCACTACTTTACAGTCAGGGTGGCTAGGAGCTGGAACCAACTTCCAAGGGAAGTGATGCTCGCTCCTACTTTGGGGGTATTCAAAAAGAGGCTAGGCAGCCACCTAGCTGAGGTCATTTGATCCCAGCATCCTTTCCTGCCCATGGCAGGGGGTCGGACTAGATGATCTGCTTAGGTCCCTTCCAACCCTACCAACTATGAAACTATGACCCCTGCAATTTTTTATTTAAGCCAATTCATAAAGCTTTAAAAGTACTAACCTTTAGAATTCTTCAGCCCCTTTCTTGAAATAAAGTGAAATAAAGTGGCTGCATCATATCTACAAGACCATCATTTTCAATCTTGAATACAAATTTTAAGCCCTGCATTGGTAATAGCCATTTTTTTCATCAGAGAATATACCTGAATGTCAGTACTAGTTAAGTAGGATGAGTGAGTGAATCACATGCCCCAAAGGAATATAATAAAATAATTTACTTTCTGAATATTTATAGATGCTGAATATATTTTTATTAGAATACACTCAATCATATTATATGGGGAAACTCTAGATGAATTCAAGAAAGGAACTGTCATGTAAAAGATTCAAAATACTTCAAGCAGACATTGGAGTTGGTATGAGTTATCTTCTGTTTTCTAAGCAGATGTTTTTTATCTACATTTTCTCTTAGAAAGCAAAATACTGTTCTGCTTGAAGTACAAAAATAGCAGTGTAAACAATGATACAAGATATAGATTCCACAGATGGAAGAAAAAAAAAAGAAACTACATGAATACCTTGAGCTCTGACCTCTGTTCTGAAACCCACATTTCTGCTGATGATGTAATTTGCAAGTGGTGCATCATATGAAATACAGAGCGCTACAGTTGGTTAAAAGTGGACGCATCTACACAAGACACTATGGTGCCGTAGCACTGTGCGATGGTAACATAGTGTCCCTTGGCAAAAACCACGCTGCTGCTGCTACATTGCTGTAGCAATATGCTTCCTCAGACTAGCATATTGCTGTGGTGATGTAGGGGCCAAAAATAACCATGTATGGCTGGCATGGTGCAGTATGGGCTGTTACTTCATTGTCTTTTAGTATTTCCAAAAAGTACTAAATAACAGTGCAGTAACAAAGGCATTGTATGTCCTGGTGTAGATGCACCCACAGCATAGTATTTATGTGCCATTGTGATGAATTTCATTTTGTTTTTATGGCTGGTGAAATCTGATCAAAATTTTGACTAATATGATATGTCTATGCTGTCAAAGGACTGTATCCTGGCATGTTGCAAAGAAACATGGCATGTGCTGCACCAAGAAACAGATATAACGTAGCTACACAAAGGCTACATGGAGGGGACATGTTGTGCTTACCTGTGTGGTGTTCTGTTGAGGTTTTTGATGGTGTAGACAGTGAACAGTTGTTCACTTTGGCTCAATTGAATTTTTCATTTATGTTTGTTTTTGCCAGCTTCGAGAACGGGTATTTTTAAACTGCTAAAAAAATCACATTTAAATTTGATTAGGCTAATAGATTTTACTTTAGTTTAATGTCTAGATTGAAGCACAAAGGTAATAAAGGAAGTTACGCAGTAACAGCAGTCTGCGTGTAAAATCCAGATGTTTAAAAGGTTCTGTGGTCCTATGGACCTGTTTTTCTCTGAAATAATAGGAGCATTTAGGAATCTGAGGATATCCCCAAAGTGCTAACCTCCTTTACCATGGATAGGACAATGCCTTGGGCATGGGGTAACACTCATTACTGCACTCTCCAACAGTCAACGCCCTTCCCCTCCTTATTTGGTTTATACCTTAGTCATCTTACTCTCAGCCAGGCTCTGAGAAAGCACAGCCATGTGATTTTGAAAAAAGATACGCAGAACTATATATTATCTTAGTAGTGATGTTAGCATAGTGCAAACTACCTCTGTACTGACATACTGACACCAAGGAACCTTCATACAGGAATTCTTGGATGAGAACTACTTGGCTCTAGATCCTGAGATCTTGCTGAAAGGAAGGAATAAAACTGTAAAAGACCTAATTTCATCCCTGCTTCCTCCCCTTCCTGGTCTGCAGTTAAGTTAATGAAATCTCACAGGCAACAGCATCAAAGGATGCTGACAGTACTAAAAGTCTAGATATTTTTGGCTGTTGCTAGGAGATGAACTAGCAAGACCAATAACACACCTGGGCCTAAAGTTGCTTATCAAAACACAAGGAATTTTAAAGATTTCAGCAGCTTTATGATTGACAGTCTACTGTTTGCTCAGTAACTATATCCTTAAGAAAGCTATTAGTCCAGTTTATGAGTCTTACATGTTCAAGTGCAAAGTAAAAAGTGATGAGCAGGACAGTACAGGTGAACTATTTGCAATACTTTTGTGTTGCCTGCCAATAATTAAGTAAATAAAGATATTAACTGTCTGCAACCTAATAGCAGGAATGGAAAGAAGGCATGCATAGCCAAGCATCTCTCTGGATCACACGGAGAGTACATGTACTCAGATACCCTAGTTTCTTATTCCCACTTGATTCCTTTATATCAGATGCTATTTAGATTACAGAGGATAATGGGCAAAGAGTTTAGGAATTACATAATCCTAGTGCAAGTAAGATTGGCAGCAAGAGTTATTCATAGGGACCTACTGAAATCCATGAAATTGGGGGGGGGGGGGGGAAGGAAACATTGAAAACAAAATGCTGACTCCCCAGAGGGAGCCAAGAGTCCTCGGGGTGCTGTGGCAGCCTACTGCAGTGGGGAGGAGGGGCTCCCTGATTGAAGGGATGCTGGCAAGATGGCTGTTGCCCTCACCTCTCTCTACTGATTGGCTACAAGGGCTGCCAATCAGCAGTGAGAGGCAGGGCTGTATGACAGGCAGCCCTTACAGCCAATCAGTGGTGAGGGGAGGGGCCACTGGGCCCCATCGACCAATCAGAGGCTGAGCGGGTGGGGGGGGCACTGCACTCCTCCCATGAAATGGCTGCTAGGCCTCACATTCTGTTCACAAAATGGCAGCTGGGCCCTGCCTTGTGCCCATTAAATTAGTGGGCAGCCAGATCAAATTCAGTAAGTGCCTAGTTATTAATTTCTTGAAATCTGTATGTTTTCAGTTTCAAAAAACTGTCAAGATAAGGTGTTTTTTGGGGGGTAGTTCATAGAATCATAGAAAATGAGAGTTAAAAGGGACCTCAGGCGGTCATCACGTCCAATCCCCTGCTCAAAGCAGGACCATCTCCATCTAGATCATCCCAGCCAAAGCTTTGTCTACCTAGGTCTTAAAAACCTCAAAGGATGGAGATTCCACAGTCTCTTTCCTACCCTCCTAGTGAGAGAGTTTTTCCTAATATTTAACTTCCCTGCTGCAAATTGAGACCATTGTTCCTTGTTTTGCCATCTGCCACCACGGAGAACAGTCTAGATATCCAGAACTCCTCCCAGTCATCACAAATCTTAAAAGATAATGGCCAGTGACTTTGCATGGTTTGTATGGCTATTAAGAGATTCAGTATGCATCAACAAAGATGTACTAGTCTAATAGTAATTTTCAGTACCTGTCACCAAAGTGCAATGTTGGATGAGTTACTTGGTTGTATATTGATTAAATTTAACAATGCTGTTTCTCAGGTTTTCTTCTGCATAAACTACTTGGAACAGAACCAAAATGCCAAATTCTGCCTTTAAATATGCATTTATAGTTCCCACTGGGAAAATAATTTGTAATGATTAATTTGTTTAATGACATTTTCTGTTCACAGTTGTTCACAATTTAAGTTTTATCAAATGTTTTCATTTTCTGAAAATTATCTGCCAATAATTCTTGGCTTGCAGCTTGTCTGTGAACTTCTTAGGAGAGTATCCTAACTGTCAGGCTATGAAATAGTCTAGATAGAAGGTTGGGGTTACGGGGCAGGTGGGCTCTCCCCCTCTCATGCCTCCTGTTAAAGCTGGGCAAATGGGAAGAAAGGATTATAAGATTCTTGAGGGTATCAGTAACAAAAGCAACAGAGAATACAAGAAAGATCATAACTTGAGCTCAATGCTAAGACCACTGTTGCCAGACAGTGGGGAGTCCTGGCTTCCTGCGTTGTCTTGTTTTTTAAATGAGGTAGTTGGCCACGTTAGTCTGAAGGGTAAAGTTACATGTTACACTTAGACCATACAAAGTGTATTTAGAATACAAGCATCTGCATGTTAATACTTGTTAACTCATGCTAAGTGCCTTCTGAGTGTCTTGATGTTGTGTGACTCCAGGTGAGGGTTAACTCCAGGCCGTGCTACTTACCTTGTGTTAGGCTAACATGAATCTGCTCTACAAAGATAAAACAAGCAATTTGCAGTACTTCAGCATACAAGGATGCAATGCTTCCAATCTCTGTCACCCCCCCCCCCTACTCCCACCCCATTGAGCAGGAATAGAACCTAGGGGCATTTATACACATTCTCTGGGAGTCGGGGGTGGGGAGCACTTTAATTAGAGTGGCTCTAAATGCTGCTCTAATTAAAGTGCCCAGAGCATCATGTGTATCAGCATGCCCCCACTGGCAAATGGCAGCAGGGGTGCTTTAACTAAAGCTCGTTCAACAAACTTTAGTTAAAGCACCCCTGCCACCATTTTTCAGTGCAGGGACACTGATAAATATGATGGAGTCTGCTGGAAGACAATAATTACCACACTCCAACAGCCTCTATTAATCCAGTTTACTCCAATATGCTGTAATCACGGTGCACCAGACCAACCTCACTGCACATGTAAAGGCACCCTGGGTGTCCTGGCTCCTTGCAAAGCCCCTGTTCACCAGCCCTCTATCTGTGAAGGCAAGAAATGGTATTATTACCCCGTAAAGTGTGACTGTTCACAGCATGTTCTAACCTTAACGCAGCTTAATATTGCATAGATTAATATCATCTAAATATAACATATACCTTCACCTTTTCAAATTAACTAAATTGCATAAGCTGTTGTAGGCAGAGGGCTTACTTCAACAGATGCTATGAATAGACTGCCTTCACAGGAAAGGGTCTGGCATTGTTTAATATCTTCATTAACATCATTATTAATTATTTGGACAATGAATTAGCACATTTGTGGTTGACACCAAATGGGTGGGTTAGAGACATTTTGGAGAGCAGGACTAGGGTGCAGAATGACCTGTAGAAATGGTCTGCAATCAACCAGGTGAAATTCAGCAAGGACAAGTGCAAAGTCATAATAGGAACAATTGCATGCAAAAATACAGGCTGGGGAATAACTGGGTAGGCTGCAGCCGACCTCAGGGCCACAGCTGAATATGAGTGTGCTCTTGTATCAAGAAAAGCTTGTAATATTAACGTGAGCTTCTTTTAAATCGAGGGCAATTATACTTCTTCAGCTCTGTTTAGCACTGGCAAGGTCTCTCCTGAAGTACTGTGTCCAGTTTTGGGCCCCACACTTCAAGAAGGATATGGACAGATTGTGAAGAGTCCAGCAGAGAGGGACAAAAGTTATTAGAGGTCTGAGAAGCATGATTCAGGAAGAAAACCTATCATTATTTAGTTTGGAGAGGGAACCCTGAGAGGGGGAGCTGATAATCTTCAAATACCTGAACAGTGATAAAAAAGATGAAGCTGTTCTTTTCTCTGTGACTGTAGGCAAAAACTACTAGGAACAATAGCTTCAAACTGAAGCGGAGGCCATTTAGATTGGAGATTAAGAAGAACTTTCTGGGGGTGGTCAAGCACTGCAACTGTCTACCTAGAGAAGCTGTGGATCTCTCCATCCCTGCAGATTTTCAAGAGTAGGTTACACAGGCAATTGGCTGGGATAGTTTAGTCAGGAATGATCCTGCCTTGAGCAGGTGGTTGGAGTAGATGACCTTATGAGGTCCCTTCCAGCCTACTTTCCTCTGATTGTATAATCCTAAATAAGTCAGATCTTTTTGCAACCATTTAGGTTAAGTATTGCTAGTCAAAAAGCCCAAGGCTGAATTGATTCAACCTTCACAGGTTAGTCTAAGTTGCATAGATTGAACTGATAAGCAAGTGAATAGACATTCACTTTTTATTTTGGAAATGCAGCCACATGCCTCTAGTGGCCCAGGTCAGAACCTGGGGAGGCACAAAAGCATGCCTCTCTGCTCAGCTGGAGCAGGCAGCTTGGGCCAAGGCTAGCCCACCCAGCCTGTGAGGTGGGGTTTGCAGGGGAAGTGGAAAGCATTATATTTGCATGCAATATAGATTTCTTTTCAATCTATATTGCATGCAAATCACAACCCACTCTTTCACATACAAACAATAAAAAAAAGAAAAAAGTGAAAGAGCGAAACTTTAAACAATTAGGTTTTTACAGGGGGTTAAAGAGCAGAGACGGGTTATTTCAGTTTGTTAGAACTTTTGATACTTCAGTAATGGAAGTTATATAAATACGTAACTGGACAAGATTGCAAATTGAAAATTTACTTTCTACTGCTATTCTTCAATATTCACTTAAAGTGTTTCAGCTAGTATTCCTACCATTATAGTAATTTAGTAGAATATTGAGGTAAAGATACCACAACAGAAGTGCAAAACCAGTCAAAGTGACTTAAGTTAAAATTTCAAACAAATATTTATGGAAACATTTTTACAGTTCTAATACAAAGGGCCAATTGAGGTCTTTATACTACACTTGGGCTGAGGTTTCTAGAAATTCTTCACAAAATAAAACTTTTCCAGGCAGTAAAAATAAATTGAAAGAGTTCTTCCTCCCCTCTCCCCACCACTATGCACTATATATGCAAAATGTGTAAAAACAAGAACCACACCCAGATCAGTGGGATACATGAACACTATATGAGGAAGCAGTATCTATTGCAGTTTCCTTTTGACTAGCATACAACCATAAACACCTAGCTGGAACACCACAAAAGGAAAATGGCCATCCACATTACTTCATTGCCTCTTGGAATTTCATATAATAGATTTTAAATAGAAAATAGAAACCATTTTACAAAAGATTTGTATGCAAGTCTTTACTTATCTTAAATTAAAAAATATAACATACTGTATTATACAAATCTTATTTATTTTTATGTTGTTATGGTTTTCTTTCCTGTTGCTTTATTCCAGTTGCTTTATCTGTTTATTAACGATTGTAAAATTAACATATACATAGCTGTGCAACACATTTCTGACAGTTCTAAAAAAAGGGGATCATGTGACTTAAGTCTTTAAGCCAAATGTCAGTGTTTAATTCTTAGTCATTTCTTACATTTCAGTATGGATTTAATTTAAATAAAACATATTATTTGTTTTAAGTTCCACCTGTCTCTATATCTTGGAATTTTTCAGCTACTGTGTCCTCCCACCATATACTCCCTTTTTCTGCACAGAATGCCACTTTCAACTTTCCATTCACATCTCCATGCACTCTCTTCTCCATATATTTTCTCTGAATTAAAGGCTCCAGTCCTGTAGATGATAGAACATGGATCATTATGATCACTTGGAGCCCTATTTCAGTAAATGGAGCTCTTGACAGAGACAACAGTCTACATAAATGATACCAATTTCAAGTTGTAGGCCTAAGTGTGAAATGCCATTTTCAACTATGTTCACCACTCTTATCATCTTATTAACTTTCATTCCTGGTCCCTCTTTAAAATATCTTTTCAAATATACTACAATAAAATCTCTGTTAACCAGCATCCATGGGGAATGAGGGGTGCCAGTAAATCAAATATGCTGGTTATCTGAGAGTTATACTTTTTTTTTTTTAAGAAAGAAACTAAACTTTCATTTTAACTGTGATATAATAACTTTTAATATAACATTTTAATATAACATTATTATAACTTTTAATATAACATATCATTTTAACTATGATATAACAACTTTTAATATTTTAACTATTTTAACTTTAAATATTTTAACTATGATATAAGGAATAATAAAGTAAATAGTATACTGTAATATTACTGCTCCTCAGCTGCTTCTGAAGGCACCTTGGGATCAGAGGTTGCCTCAGAATGTGGCTCTGCTTTGGAGTGTGCTTTGGAGTCTGTCCTCTGCTTGTTGATGGAGTATTGGTAGCCATAGTTGCAGGATGGGCGTGATATTCAGCAATATTCAGCAGTCACAGCAAAAGCACAGGCACAAGCTCAACACGATCACAACGTGATCAAAAGCACAGACACAAGTTAAGTGCGATCACAATGTGATCACAGTGGCAGATGGCGGATGAGACTGTCGCTAGTGAGACTGCTCAACTGCGCCCTGAACAGCAAGATGGTGTCTATGACAGATGCCGGTTAATAGAGAAGTCTGTATGGTAAAGTGCTGGATAACGCAGCTTTTACTGTAATAAGAATTAAAACACACTAAATTAGAAATACCTCTATATATTTATATGTAAACTAATAATAGTAAAGACAGGGTCTTTTTCCAAAAGCCTCATCTTGCTTTACATGTCTCTGGTACCTTTAATTTATGCAAAGACTTCTCTTAACTTTGGTAACTCAACCCATGAGTGTTTCACAGCAGTCAGCTGATTTCCTTTGCAATTTGTCTTTTACATGATGTATTGCATGCTGAGAGAGCCTAATTAAATCTAATGGACTGCTGGTGCACATTTATTGGAATATTGACATTTTATCACCAATTAGACTGTATTCCTTATCTCATTATGCCATTAGCTTGCTTTTTATCACTTTACCTTATAGGATTAGGAAATGCTTCTTCCTCTGTTTTTTGACAGAATTTTTTTAAATGAAGGTGTTGTGGTTTTTTACTTTGGAAGATAGGAGCATTAAGGGTCAGAACATAAGCACATGGCCATTAAGACGTATACTTTCATGAAGGGACAATATAATTTTCGTGTATTTCCCCCTCCTATTCTGTAACTGGACTCCTTATTCCCTCCTTTTAAAAAATATGCTCCATTTCTTTATAAACTAAGCTATCATATGTTACATCTGATTTTAACCCAATTATTGCCTATATTACAATGCACTTCACAAGAAAAGTTTTCATGAATTACTTAAACACTAATATTTGCTCTGCTTTAACAAGTGATATTTTAATTTTGAATCAGAGCTGCAATAAGTTTTACCTAATTGTTCTTCCTCTCTTGAATGATTTGTTTTCTTCAAATTGTAGCTATAATATTATATATGAGAGAGTTATTCTTTAGTGTGGTATAATGCTATGTACATTACCTTATCACCTCAGTGCAGTTATCCCTTGTTGGCACAGAACTGGTGGAAAACATATCTAAAGATTATCACCCTTCCTGCTGTTAGTCAGCCCTTCATAGCTATTGCAACCTGATATGTATGAGAGTAGCTCTCTCACCCCTCAAACATAATGCAGGAAGGCTGGCCTGGACAGAGTTGCACTTAACACACAGCAATGAAAAGATGAGCTAGCTAAGCTATTTTTGGTCATATACTATGACCTGTTCAGTGTGAGCACTTCCACACATGCAAGCACATGCACTTGCAGCAGCTCAAATAGTAGTGGTGCAAATTTGAACTGGGGCTTTTTGCCTCAGTGCATGTGCCCAGACGTCCACTTTGGTGTTGGGCAAATTGTGCCACTTGGGGCAAAATAACCCTGCCTGCCTCCTTTCAGATCTGCAGCCAGGGGGAGCTAGAGCCCAGAGACAGCACCTGTGCTAGCCCTAGCAGTATAAAAAGTTGCCCTGTGCTGGCCTCAGCAATATAAGAAGCTGCCCTGGCAAGTAGCTCAGGGATACTTGCCCTCAGGAGCTTCTGGGGACTGGCCAGTTGGTACCTGGGGACACTACCCCTTGTGCCATCTGGTCTGCTGAAGCAGGCCTGAGAGTTCCCTGCACCCTCTACCCAATGCAGCAGTCTGGCTGTGGGGGCTGCTGCCTGGCTGTGACCTGCAACAGCATGTGGCCCCCAAGGCTGTGTGCCTGCCAGACCCATATGGAGACTGCACAGCCAGTAGAGGCACCTGCCCCTTTGGGCCAGCTGCCTGTGGGCTACGGCTGCACAGTTGTCTTTGTGTGGCACTACTGCGGCCATCTGGGCAGCTATCATCCGGAAGATGTTCCCATGTAGTGGCCTGCTTTGAACTGTCAAAGCATGTCCTCCTGGCCCCAGGTGGCCAGCAGGTCATCCATCTCCAGCTGGGTCTCAGGTGCCAGCCCTGAGCAGGCTTTTCTGTCTGGGTCCTGCCACTTGCCTCCCTAGCAGGAATTCTAGTGTTCCCTATTTAAAACCTACAAATTCTTTGAAAAAAAATCCCCAGTTCACTCTTTAAAGTACCCCAAAATCCACATTCCTCTACAACTAAAACAAAAGACCACAAATGTTTGTGTGTGTGTGTGTGTGTGTGTGTGTGTGTGTGTAGAGAGAGAGAGAGAGATCAGTTGGGCAATGTTTTATTGATATATTTACAATTGTAAAACAACTTGGAAGCCTACTAGTGCCTCCATCATCATAATAAAATAAATTCTAATTATCTATACAGTTTTGCATTGACTTTGCGCTTCTCTGTCATAGAAAAATCAGAGCTGCTCCTACTCCCTTTGCTCACCAGAATATGCAGCATTGAGCAGCACTGATATGCCACTGCCCTGCCCCTGCCCTTGACCCTCACTCTCAACCCACAACTTACCCCTCACCCCATTCCCCTCACTCCTGCCCCACAGGATCAGGAATGTGGGTGAGGGTTTTTTGGGGGTTGCTGGGGGTGTGGGGTTTGTGGATGGATTGTGGGAGGAGTGTAAGTGTGGAGAGTGTTACAAGAGGGGGCTGCTCAGGAGGGGTGAGTCCCCTGTCCCTGGCAGGGTGCAGCCCCCCTGCATATTTCATGAACTGCCCCCCCCACAGGGGCCACATGCTTCCCACAGGGGTCACAGCTACTGGGACCTGGGCTCCATGCCAGGTAAGTAGGAGGTGGGAGGTGCTGGAGGAGTAGAGGGGACTACTGAGGGTCTGGGGGACCATGGAGGGGCAGCTCGGGAGGGGTGGGTCCGCTATGCAGGGGTGCTGTGCCATGAAGCCAAGAACGCAGCTGCTGTTGCTTGTAGGCTTCAGAGGGGTTGGAGCCAGGTGTGAGAAGGCTGCAGCCAGGTGGGTAGCGTGTGGGGGGGCTGCATCCAGGTGGGGAATGCGGGGGTGGGGGAGTTTGTAGCTGGGTGGAGAGCATGTGGGGGGGCTGCATCTGGGCAGGATGTGAGTGAGCATGCCACAGCCAGCCACAGGCTGAATGGTGATGGGGGCTGGAGTGGGGTGAGGAGGCTGAAGCTGACCAGGAACATATTTGTGCCTTTTTTCCTTAAAGT
>NW_017729033.1:64879876-64900418 GCF_001723915.1 Gavialis gangeticus | reverse complement strand
GGCTGAATGGTGATGGGGGCTGGAGTGGGGTGAGGAGGCTGAAGCTGACCAGGGACATAAGCGGGGGGCTGCACCTGGCTGTGGGCCAAGTGGAGGAGGCTGGAGCCATGCGGGGGGCAGTGAGTGGACCCATCCCACCCAAGATGCCCCCCCATGGTCTCCCACACCCTCAGTAGTGCCCCCTTCTCCTCCAGCTCCCCCCACCTCCTACTTACCTGGCACGGAAATCAGGTCCCAGTTGCTGCAGGCAGTGTGCTTCAGCACCTGGGAAAGGGCCAACCACAGAGATGCTCTGGCAGGCTGCCAGAGTGTCTCTGTGGAGGGTCGAGCCTCCGGTTGCCTGAGGGCATGGTCCAGGACCATGCCTTGCCCCATGTTTTTCCACCACAGATTTTTTGACCCCTGGATATCCAGGAGACTAATTTTGTCCCTGGATATCCAGGGGTCTCAGCTTTGCAGCACAGGGAAAATTTTCTCTTTCCTGCATGTGCCTCTGGCAGTGTCTCAAAGGGCTTTGAGATGCTGAAAGATGCACATGCACGCTCGTGTGGATGCGCCCTGTGAGATTAGGCCCATAAATTCCACAGTGCCCAAGGTATGTATAGTGCTTTTCAGGGCGATTAATTTAAATTGCAGTGTGCGAAAAATCGATGTTGAAATGCACATGCAGGCTTGCAGAAGAAGTTTTATGCTACATAGAATTTGAAAGGAAATATAAAATAGGAATGAATAGTGTAAATTCATCCCTAAAATAAGCAGGTGCAACTCCAGTGATATCAATGGAGCCAGACTTGCTTATATCAGGGATTGCCTGATATGCAAAACCCTCATGCCTACAAGTCATTATAGGCATTTTTCATTTTTATGCAAGATATAGTATGTGTGTGTTACATAAGTTGTTGTTATTAATTATTTGGTGTTAGCTGGTGAAGTACTATGCCATCTCTCTCTTTTCTTCTGCCAGGCCCATTGTCAGTGAACATTATTGATAAAATTATAGAAAACTGTAAGTAGAAAAGTTCTGGGACAAGTTTGAAATATTTGTTAAATATTATTCATGGATTACTGCAGTGGTGGGTGCTCAACCTTCTTTACAAGTGAGCCAAACCTTAAAATCAGAAATTGTCCAAGGGCCAGAAGATGGGAAAAGTGTGTGTGGCCAGTTCCCACTTTGGCCTTGTGGCACATGCACAGTGAGCTCTCTGTGATCACCAACATGTCAGTGTGGATTCTGTTCAAAGACACCAGTCTCATGCAGTTCTGGAGCCCAAGGGGGTGAATACTAAAATTCTGTAAAATAGACCAAGTAGTTCAGCATGATTATCTTGCTCTCTGCTGTTGTTACTGCTGTGTTTAAGGTAACAGTGATACCAGTTGATAAACTATTATAAGAACAATACATTCTGATACTGAGTGTAGTTAAAGCAAAAAACAAAAACAAAAACCTAAAAATCAATAATCAGATCACTGATAACCTATGTAAGTGATCTATACTAATATGAAATCAGTATGTTGAATCCTATGCAGTGATTATTTCAGCAAGGTTGTCCTGAAACCTGCTAACAGTATGTCAGCACTTCTCTATTTCCAGTTGATCCAAGCTAGGTATAGACGTTACACTTATCACACAATTAGTGTGCCAAAAGTGCTCTACAGCCAAAACTGAACAGATGTTTATGACAAATAGAGTGCTTCAAAAATGGCAGATAAGATAACCCTGGGTGGATGTGGTACCAGATTAAGCACTTTAGGTTAGAGTGTTTTATCAAACATCTGTACCAGTTCCCATTATGATTCAAATTAGATCACAGGTTCTTGGCATCCCAGGGGCCCCTTGTAGGGTGGCATGGTAGCCTCCGTCAGTGCTCTTCTGCTCCAGATGATCACTAGCCTGCAGCTTAGGGCTGCCCGACTTGGTTTTTCACTGTGCTGGGAACCAAGGGAGAGGGAGGGAATGGAGTCCCCCTGCAGCTTGCTGGCTCAGTTCTTGGAGGGGACTGGCCAGGCCAGCATGGCAAGGGGTCTTCATTCTCACACCCCAGTTCCCAGCACAGAGAAAAGCCATGTGAGGCTCCAAGCTGCACTGGTCAGGAGACTAGGATGGGAAGAGTGGGGGAAACAGAGCTCCCCTGACACGATGGCCTGGTCTGGCCCCCTAGAGCGGTGCCAGCAAACTGGGGGTGGGGAGAGGCTCCATTTCCCCCTTCACCCCACAGCTGCTGCTGATAGTCACTAGGTGGTGGGGGTAGGGGTCTAGAGGGAGGGGATGTTCTGGCAGCCTCCTGGGAGGCATGTGGGAGTGCCCCCAGCCTCCTGGCCTCAGCTAGTAGAGGCCACTTCTGTGCCCTCCCCCAAGGGTGAACATCAGTTTCGTTCACTCCCACACTAATCTAGTGTACTTTGAGTAAAGCATGGTACTTTGAGCATTTCTGCTTCAGGCTTTTTGAATATTTGCATTTAGTCAAGAGTATCACACGTCATATTAAATAAATAATCCACAGAAACAGGGAAAGTCAGTATTATTCATCTGTGAATCATTTTAGGACTGGGATTGTTTCCTGCTCCTTTACCACAGCAGAAAAAGAAAAGAATGATTCCCTCATTGAAGCAGTGAAATTCACTTGCATTTTGATACATGTAATCACATCGTTTTATTTTTTTCTTTGGAAGAATTAAACAGTCAGAGTTCAAGCAGACTCATTTCTTCCTGTTTCCTTATCATATTTTATCATATCTTAACTTTGAGTTGTATGTTTTTTAATGTCTTCTTGATACTTTGCCAATTACATGCAATTCTACACTGTTTCCAGCACTTTAATGCTGCAGAACTTAGACTGGGGAAAACTAAGATCATCATTTGATTTTTCTTCTTGATAGGTAAAAAAATTACTATAAAATCTCCAAAGAATAGAAGTGAATAATTAATATTCATTACTGCTACTTCTTCTCACAGTAGCAGACAGGCCATATTTTGACAGATGCTGTATTTTTGAGAGTAGATAGAATAATTGGTATACACTTGGTTTGGAATGCTGAACACAAACAGCACTGCTTTCTTCCATTTCTTAATAAATGTGAGAATGATGGATGAGTTTTCCTAGGGAATTAATGTAATTTTGTGAAGTACTTTAGGATCCCTTTTGAAAGAAAGCTACATGTAAGTAAGGCAATTTGCTAATATCTTGTACAAAACAGGTAGTGGGAGAGCCTTAAGACATTGTGACATGTATAGGTAGCTTAATAAAATGGATCCAGATTAATTTTAGTATCAACATTTTAAAAGTTCTTCCAAAGAACATTCTAATACTAACATAAGGGGAAAATTTAAAAAGTTTAGAATTTCAGACTTATCTTGTACTTTTAAATTGTGGAGATATGAAGCATTTTTCAGCCCCAAAGAATAGTGTTGTAATTGTTTTATGTATACTTCTAGCTAAGAAGCAGAATTTTATTTTATTACATTTTCTTTTTTGATTTTTTAAAGGGTCATATCTGTATACCTGTAGTTTCATTAATTTCCTACCTGCTTAATCCTGAAAAAGCATGCTGCTTGCAGATGGGCTTTGTTTAATGTTGTGGACCATGAGGTAGTACCTGACATTGCTTCTCAGCCCTGGAATCACAAATGTAATGAAAGACAGTCAGCTGATGCATGCACACAGTGAACAAGGTACACATTCACAAAAAAACCTTTACCATAAGTATGCATTTTTATTTTTAAGGAAAACTTCCTTAAAAAGCAGTAGACTTATCCAAGGTCCTAGTTTCAACCCCTGAGCAATAAGCCAGAGAAGGACAAAGGTCTTGAATCATGCTGAATTGTCATTCTAATTGCTGAGCCAATGGCAAAAGTGAATTCCAAACTCTCCACAGAGAATGAGCAGCCACAAGACCCCCGCTATTTAATTCTGGGAATATTATCTTGAGCAATCCTAGTGCAGGCCTTCCCAACTTGTGACCTGTGAACCATGCCTATAAGGGCATGTCCAGATGAGCATGCATATGCATTTCCCCAGGGACAGATAGGAGTGGCATACAGTTGTGCTACTGCTACTTGTCCCTGGGGAATGCTCATGCCCATGCCCACGCCCATGCCCATGTGCTCTGGTGCACATCAAGTTGCCTCGGGTGGGGTAGGGGAGGCTGCGGCCAGCACTTGTGCTGGTTCCAGCAGCCTTACCTGGAGTCGGGGTGGGGGGGAGGATTTTTAGGGCTATCTGGCATGTGCAGACTGACTGGCAGCTGGAGCATGGCTCCAGCCAGTCAGGCTCTAGTTTCAGGCAACATACAAGCTGCCATCTATACTGCCCCACTTTTTTCAGACAGGTTTTTTTGACACCAGGAGATTGACTGCAATTTTTTCTTACACCACTGCACTGCAAATTAGCAGCATGGTGAATGCCTGAATGTGTGGTGTGTGAGGTTTTTGGCTCTACAGATGAGTTTTCCGGCACCATATACGACATGTGCATGCTTGTCTGGATGCACCTTGAGGGGTTAATTTGCATCCCTTAGGTTCCCATCCAACTGTAGCTCCCCACATCGCTTTGCCTGTAGTAGCAGATAGGATATCTGGGCTTCCCTTTTCTCCTCTGGCTTTTGCTTCCTGCCCTGAGCTGGAGTGAGGGCTGAGGTACTCACATGGTAAGGTGCAGTGGGGAGTGCCCATGTCATGTGAGGGCCAAGGGGACCCTGGCCCTACACTGGTGAGGTCAATGTGAGGCCACTTAGAAGTTGGACAGCCCTGTCCTCCAAATTCTAACTACTGTAGCAAGACACAGAAATGTTTTTCCAGTAGACCAGAGCCAAGCATGAGAAGTTTGTAGAAAAAAAGTGATCTCCTGTTTTGTAAACATGAAATAACTGGGAAACCAGTATACATATTAACTGGTATGACTTACTTTTTGTGTTAAGTAGCATTTAGCAAATGAGCCCCTTGTACATTTACAAAGCTTGGAGCAGAGATTCTAGGAACTAGTTCTCTTGGAGGCCCTTCCCAATATGAGGTGCCTAAGGGAAGGTGGGTATAGAAAATCTACCTTTCTACGTTCTTTTTGAAATCTACTGCCATTTATCTTATATTTTCCAGAATAATTTTCAGCCAGTTTGTTGTAATCCAATAGTGGAATCAATCACAGTGGACTGTCTGGATTGGGTGAAATCATACAGAATACTGTGCATCATCTATAGGTGGTGACCCATCAACTCAATACATCTAACTTCCCTCAGTAGCTCCATATACATGTTGAACAGATGATGTGGTGTGTCTACATATGCAATTATTTCAAAGCAATAAACTCCCGAGCAGTTTGAGCTAGAGTAAATTACTTCCAGGCACAGTGTGTTACATGTGCACCTGGGACAGAGGCAATTAGAGCTGGGGTGGAGTAGTTTATGGCAGGGCTGCTCCTGCCCTGCTCTACCCTGGGCTCCAAGTGGCAGCATCAAGTGGTGTCAGGTCTCACTGGGGCACGAGGGTTCTGAAAATGCAGAGCTGTGTGGCTAGACAGCAGCCAGGGGTCTGCTGGTTGGGATAACTGGGTGCAATTTATACCCACAGTCAGTTTCTACCTGTGCATTTAATTGCTTTTAATTACTCCAATGTAAGATAGTTCTATGAGCTGTTGGTTTATGGGGCCTAATACCATCATATGTGTAGACAGAGACACTTTACTCTGCAGCTAATTAGTCTACACCGTAGTAAAGTAAACTAATTATAGACTAATTAGCTCACATGTAAATGTGACCAGTGTGTATCTAACATATGGGGGGGTGAGAAAAAAAAAAAATATATATATATTATCAAGTCAGTTTGCCAAAAGCGTAGAATTGATTATCCTGCATAAGAGTCTTCTTGAGTTAGATAAATGGGGATATTTCAGGAGAGTAAAACAGAGAGATAGAGGCATTTGAGTTTATATTTGCAATCATGAAAACTATTCAATTAGTTCCAGATCCTGGAGGTACATACAGTCCATAGTCATCTTATATTTTGACTTTCAACTCCCCAGGTGCCTATGTTTTGCTTTCTTATATGAGCAAAAGTATATATCCTGACCATGCTAAAAGCTTGCCATGTATCCTGCACTTAAGATGCACTGAGAAAAAGCTCCTACTATAAAAGGCTGCGGTTATCCAAATTCTTTTCTGCAGCTGTGAAGTTTGGCTGACCTACAGGGACCATGTGAAAAACCTGGAATACCATCACCAGGACTACCTCTAGAAGATCCTTGGTATAAAGTGGGAGGATCGTTGCACAAATGCCAGTGTCCTCACTGATGCTAACACCACGAGCATGGAAGCATTGATTATTCAGAGGTAGAGCAGGTGATGACATTCCAGGCTTTTCACGTGGCCCCTGTAGGTCAGCCAAGCTTCACAGCAGTAGAGAAGAGCTGGGATTACCAGAGCCTTAAGTAGTATGAGCTTTGTTCAAGTCCTGATGTCATGATCATTGAATACATGATGGTTCAGTCTTCTGAAGGTAGAGTTGGCACATCTCTGACAGGTTCCCTAATCAGTATCCTTTAAGAATATTCTGGGGTGGAGCACTTGCAGGTTCAGACACTGATGGTTGAAATGTTAGCTTTGAGTGAGGCAGAGCCCCTCTCAGTCTCTCCTGTTCAAACTGTTTCATTTTGTATAGGCTATTTAAATATTCATTATGCCAGCTTATGACTGGAAGACAGAGGAGGAGATATAACTCAATAGCCAGGTGGTTAGGCCAGTTATGTAGGAAGTGGATCATTAAGTTTCTAAGCCCTGCAGCAGCAAGTATTTATTTATGAAAGTGGGATACCATCACCAGTAAAGAGTGAGAACCCCTCACCACAGACTATCCAACAGTAGAATGGCATATGTGTGTCCTCCTGGAAATAGAAAATGTCAGCTTAATTCCCACAAGCAGTAGAGAGGCTTAATTCCCACAGGTCTCCCATAGCAGGGTATAGGAATGAGTACTCTAATCTATGGTCTGTTGGAAAAGTTATGGGCAAGGCCATGTGGTCTTTCCTCCTGCATGTTTATGAATCTAGCCATTTCTTTTATTTTTTTCTTAATAGCAGCCACAAATTGAATATTTCATTTCAGGTTAAATACTGTGTCTTATTCAGTGAAAAACTACATTTTTACCTTTTGTTTTATTGGGAAAAAAATGCTTTATAAAAAAAATCAATCCAATTTCAAATCTTTTTTCCCCATTCATTTTTCAGTTGAGCTGCTGAACTGAAAAATCGATTATTCACACAGTCCAATTTAATGACCCTGACAGGGCAAGATCACTGAATCACTAATGATTGCTATTGAGCTAGTGATTATACCAATTCTAGTTTTGATAAAGAGGTTTCATGCACAATATGATGTCCCTGATCATTTGCACTTATTATCATCTGTAGTTTTACTTGTCAACGTTCCTTCTTTATTTTGGGTGCTACTATTATTGTTGCTGTTCTCAGTTATTTTAGTAGTTTATTAAGTATTAGAAGTGGAGTAAAGAACATGGTCTTTGCTACATAAGGTTACACTCTAAAAATAAACAGACAACCAAAAGCTCATTGTGGTAGCCAGAGAATGGTTGCATTTTTAGCATAATCTTAATAATGCCCTTTAGACTGTAATAATGTAGCATAGACTTTTAGCATTGGTAAAAGTACTCTTCAGGAAAAAAAAAGAGTTTTGAGAAAACTAAAAGAACATGAAAGCCTAAAGTTCCAGCCCTGAAATATTACTTTACAGGAACAATAAATGCTTCTATAATACAGTTCCCAATTGTCAGGTCAGGTTTGCCTGCTATTGTAATTTATAGTAGATGGTACTACCTGTGACTGCTAATGCCAAGTGCTGGGCATTAGTTAGATAACTTGGCAGCCTCTAGGGTGCCAATGGTTTTGGGCAGAAGAGCACCTTAGAGGGGGTACTAGTCTTACACCTGGTTGAGGAAATGCCTCCAAAAGGCTGTGGAAGTGAGGTCTACTTCATGATAGGATAGACTAGGCTTTTTAACGCTGGTTGGCAGCCGGCCTAGGAGTGGAGACCCCAAATATCTTGTGGTCACTCAGCTGCAGACAGGCTCTACTCTTAAGCTGATGTAAAACTTCCTTGTCTTTGTAGCAGACCATTTAGATTCATGTCAGTGAAACTGAGCTCAGAATCTGACCCAGCATGTCTAATGTGTATTCATAAAAATACGCCAGAGTCAAAATTCTCATTACTTTGTAGTATAATAACAATAGGAAGCAAAATACATGATGATTGTTGGATAATTGCCTGTTTCTACCCGCTGTGGGGAAAAGTGGCATTTTTGTATTGGCCAATTTTGTATTGTGTTGCATATATGCATACATTACATTGCATTCACACTATCTATAGGTACCCTTGTTCTAATGTCTCACTTTCTCATACTCTTGTACCTTGTTTACCTCCAATTTTTGCACATAAAAACATTCAAAAACCTTCAAACATCAAATATACTAACTCATAAATTATGGAGTTATAAGCTCAGTTATACCATTAACAAGAGAATGGAAGCTGTTTTCATGGAACTAGATCCAGTTGGAATGTGTTTGTTGAAATGCTTTGCTGATGAAAAGTGCTAGATTTGTCAAAATTAAAACCTTTAAAAACACCCCAACTTCAATTAAAGTCAGAATAGTTTCAACATAAAAAAGTTTACTTAAGAATTCCTTTTAAAAAATGTTGCAATTTCATTGTAGAATTCTGATATTACATTTTGAACATTAGTTTTTACTTTTACCTTTTTGTTCTTTTATATTATTTAAAATTGTGTTTT
Organism: Gavialis gangeticus; assembly: GCF_001723915.1. Classification (NCBI taxonomy): domain Eukaryota; kingdom Metazoa; phylum Chordata; order Crocodylia; family Gavialidae; genus Gavialis; species Gavialis gangeticus. Next base: position 64,891,630 of record NW_017729033.1, on the reverse strand, counting down.
CTGCTTCTTGAAATGGCTTGCTGCTTGAACAAAATGTCAAGCAATGTTTTAGGCAGACTCTTATTTCATCTTAGATGGCAAAGGGCAGTTATCCAGCCATATAAATGCCATTTTTGGCTTTTCCATGTAGTTTTTATTCTGTTTTTGCCTGCTGGCAATACCAAAGCACCTTGTGGGATGAGCACTGAATAACTTACTAGTCAGGACACCCCCCTCCTGGGATGCAGGTAAACAGGTTTAAGTTCCCTGCAGCCAGAAGAAGTCTGATCTAAGCCTGTATCTTTTGCTTCCCAGCAGAGGGCTCTAACCACCAGGTCACAGCTTATACACTATCCAGCACCCTCTCCAGCCCTTCTCTTGAAGATGACTTTCCCACATGCCCTTGAATAACCAAAAGTGGGAGCTATATGGGGAGACCACACCAGAAAAACGTGTATGGCTTAGTGAGATGGATGCTGCTCTCATTCAAAGGTATCCTGGGACCCATGTTCTCAACAGGGCAGAAACTTCCCCACTATTCTCCATCTATTTAATCCAATCAATCTAAAATGCAAGATGCAGTGGCACGGCTTAAAAAAACAGGGTTGGGGTGAGTGGAATTGGATAATGTCTAAAATGTTGCCTGCTTGTTAGATCAATGTTTTGGGAAGCAGGAGATGCAGATTCAAACTCCCTCCAGCATCTGTCACACAATAATCATGGGTTTTTGTCCAGATACAATTTCAAGACTTACCCAGCTATACACATACCTGGGTGACCAGTATGACCCTGGATACCTACCTAACCACACTGCAGCCCTACTAAATGTACTTAATAGCCATTGGAAGCTTTCAAGTCTACACTGCATCTAGAATAGTGCCTGAAACAGGTGCTTAGGGGCAAAGTGCCAGTTTCCTAAAAAGTGAAATAAGATTCTTTTCTTCTTTGTCTAGAAGAAAAGAAGATACAATATTTCAATCAATGTCAGATGGAAGTAAGATTGGCTTCACCTATTTCATGATATGTGCACTCAAATTTTTCTTACGTTATAAATATTTTATAAAATGTATCATATTTTATCATACAATATTTTTTCATAAACAAAATGATAAACATACAGAAGCTGATGTGACAGTAGTATCCAAGCTATTTTTCATTTTCACAGAATTAACATGACAAGTTGAACAAAAATTCAAAGAAACTATTAGGATTATTGTGAACATACATGTTTTTCTCTGTGTTTTGTAGCTGTGGAAAAAGTAGTGACATTTGACTTTTAAAATGCATCATGAATGAGTCCATCTCCTGCTTACTGTTCTCCAATTAGTTTTGCTTTTCGTATAAATAAAACCTGTGACCACTACTTTGCAGCAGGGTGTTTTTTTTTTTACTCTGGGAGATCCCAGAGCCATGCTCCAGCTGCCAGCCAGGTTTCCTGCTGCGGCTGCAGTCTTTGGAGGCCCCCAGGATCTCAAGTAAATCTGCTGAGGCCAACACAGTTGTTGGCCCCAGTCTCCCCTGCCCCACCTAGGGTAAACTGCTGCATGCCAGAGGGCACATGGCATGGGCCTTTCCCGGGGACAAGAAGCAGCACCACAAGGTGTGCCACTGCTTTTTATCCCAGGGGAAACAAATGTCCATGCTCAAGTGGCTGCAGCCCATTTGTCTTGGTGAGAATGGATTCAAAGGCCATAGGATCAATTTTTTTTATCACGTCATTACCACAATATATATTTTATCCATGTATTCCATAATACTCATCGTCATCAAAGAAATAGTTCAGGAGGCAGTAGAAAATCTTTAGAGAAATAAAGATCAAATATAAAGATAAAGATAAAATATAAATATCCTGTTCTAGATCAGTTATATTTTTCATCTGTGGACATCTTCTCTTTGAAGACAAATCCTAAAGCTTTCATTTAATTAGTAAAAATCCCTGCCAAAAAAGCACATCTCTCATCTCTGATCTTGTTTGGAACCCAAACTGTACTCTTCATGATGTTCACAGCAAGTTAAATCTTAATAGCACATTATATATAATATCCCATGTGAAGAATCATAGAGTGGGGCTGGAAGGGACTTGACTTTTTAACTACTTTATTCAGGGGTTCAGGGATACAAAACAGTTGGCCGCTTACAAAGCAGAGACAAAGTACCATCAAACCAGAAACACCATGTCATTGCATTCATCACATCACACCGTGACAGACACCTTTGCTACATTCCACGTTGTGTCTTACATGCTGTTATGTGGTCAGAATGCCGGCCACACAGTCATAACTATAAATAAACAATTCCTACCTTTCTCTATCCAATCATACGTGTAACAACACCTTCAGCTTGGGGCTGGAAGGGAACTCCATGGGTCGTGTAGTTCAACAACCTGTCTGAGAATTGCAGACTCTGGACTAGCACATTTTTCTCTCTCTTTTCTGATTTTGTTTATGCTGACTTTAAATCTAAATAATGACTAAAAAGGGGATGAAAAAATACCTGTTTGCTGACACAAACTCAAAGGAAAATGAACTGTAACAAACAAGAAGATCTAACATTCTGATTGCTCCTCATTCATCTTTTCAATTAGCTGTTCTATTCAGGGCTGAATTGTAGTCTCTCTTATGAACACCTTTGTTTATCAAAGTTTGTCAGATCTTAACAGTTTTATCATGTAATATATAGTATGTAATAGATCACAAACACTTGCATGGAATTTACACTATGGGAGAGATGGGTAGATCTCAAAAGAGTTTACAAAGCAGGCCGTTCTTATTATCCATGTGATACAGATGGAAAACTGGGGTGGCGTAAAGAGGGGAAGTGATTTGCCCAAGACTTTACATGAAGCTAGTAGCAGAACCAGAAATAGAATCCAGGTCACTTGAATCCCAGGCCAGTACTTTAGCTACTGGACAGCTCTGCCTCCCAGTTTATAGCAGTCTGAGTGAATATAGCACACTTCTTGATTCTTTAAAAGCTGAAGGGCAAGTGAAAAAATGTATGTATCTTTCCAGAATTACAAACAGTTGTTTCAGTGGTAATGTTTCATTGGGTTTGAACACTCAGCCTACAGCTGAACCATAAGATTATGTATTACTGTAAGGGTTTGTTGGCCAGGAAGTCAATAGGTATGTCTGCACTGCATATTTACTGTCTGAAGCAGTGATGCCCTCAAACACAGTGCTGTGTGTATGCTACTTTCTAAACAGAAAATGTTTATAGCCATGTTCATGTGGCATAGTGAGCAGACTAATTAGAACTGACTCTCCCCTATACTGGTTTACAAGCAAGCATACCTAAGGCAGAGAATCTAATATTACTGTTGGGCATGTGTTACACTAAGGTGGCTATACTAACTCTTTTTCAGGATTTGGGAGCAAATGGATAAGGCTTACTTCATGGCATTGTTCTCAGGCTTGGCATGGAGACAGTGTAGACAAGCCTCTTTAGATAAATGAATGAAGTGGCCAATGGAGTATTTTACTCTGAGGAGTCTGAGGACTGTGACTGTTACGGCAGAGAGTGAATTCTGATCCTGAGTTCTTCTGAATGGATGTACCATGGGAGGGGAAAATAGTCCTTCTACTCTGTATATACCTGGGAAAATAGTGCAATTGGAAACCTGGTGCTTTTCTACATGGCATAGAGGTCAAAGTACCATTAATGGTTTTGTACTGCTCTTAAAAGTTCATGGTGCCTCAAATCAAGGGACAGTCTCTGTATGTGCTAGATCTCCCAAAAAACATGAGTGGTCACCACTCTTAAATGCATTCCTGCTTGCATTCTTAGGATCATAGGAAAGTAGGACTGGAAGGGAACTCACAGGCTAAGTACAGACAGTCAAAAAGCCTGAGGCTTAATCAATTCAGTCTTTGCAGGTTAGTCTAAACTGCAGAGCTTAAACTAAGAAAAAACTGGACAGACTTTCACTTTTGATTCAGGAAATGCAGCCACATGCCTGCAGTGGATCAAGTCAGAAGTTGGGGTCTCTAGAGCAGTGGGTGCGGGAAGAAAATATTAGAACTTCTATTTATATGTATATTTATATAAATGTACATATATTTGGGGTGCATGCTCAAAAATTTTTTACTGATAGGGGTGAGTGATCAAAAAAGTTTAGAAACCACTGCTCTAGATCATGACTCTCTGGCACATAGCCAGCATAGGCTGTGTGTTTGCTTCTTCTTCCTGCTGCCCCTGAGGTCTCTGGGTTTTGTAGTCTTGAATTACAGCAGCAGGACTATGCAGGGTTGCTCATCACTTCCTTTTCCAGGTACCTCTGGAATTTCTAGTCCACAGTCACAGCTAGCAGTAGGCTTTTAGCCGGGCAGCTCTGTACTTGGGGGAAGGGAAATTTAACCCCCCTCCCTGACCCCAGACCCCAGCTGGGTCTTGCTTTGGGGGGGGAAGTCTTCTCCCCCCCACCAACCCTTCGCTGCTGGAGCAGACAGAACAGCCCAGCCCAGGGCTGCAAAGCATGCTGTGATTCTGGGGTACTGTGATTGAACTTGTACCAGGAAGAGGTCTGGGACAGAAGTTTCATAAACTAGTTTGACTCAAATCAGTTAAATCTAATACTACATTCAACCAAGTTTTTCTTAGACCAGTTTAAGCCATTTTGAAACTGGTTTATGTACACTGAATTTCTGCTCTGGTATGGGTTTAAACCAGTTTCTGATCACTTAAATGGGTTTGTGTGTAACTTCTGTCTCTAGCCACAAAGTCATCTAGCTCTGCCCCTTGCCCAAAGCAGGATTGTTTCTGACTAAACTATCCCAGACAAGCATCTGTTCAGTCTTCTCTTAAAAATGTCCAAGGATGGAGAGTCCCCAATTTTTCTAGGTAGCCTGTTCCAATGCTTGACCACCCTCACAGTCAGAAGAAGAAAGTTCCTTCTAATCCCAACCTAAATTTCCTCTGCTTCAGTTTGAGGACATTGCTCTTAGTCTTGTTTCCGGGGGCTACAGAGAAAAGTCCATCCCCATTCTCTCTATAATTGCTGCCATTCAGGTATTTGAGACAATATCTGTTTTGTTTTGATACAGTTCTACTTAGCTCACCATTTTGTCTAATACAGTTATTTCTGTACATCATTTCTGATGCAATGCCCTTCCACTACGTATTGTGTTTTCTGTGGTTAATATAACCATGATATAGCTATACTTATGTGTTGAGCAATTGCTATGGCTATGCAATGTTGTGAAAGATTGTTTGGGAGTTCAGACAAAATGAACAGCTTTGAATACTGACAGAACAGATTGCTGCCTGCTGCAACTAGGAGCAGGGTTTGCATGTTGTTGGGTAGATGTAGGGTTGTACATAAAAAAAAAACTTATTTAAGAGGGATTGCCTTGTACTAATGTTCAAAAACAACACATTTTTTTCAATATGCAGTAGATTTTGAAATACTAAATGTTTGCAAATCTTAGGATAATTACAAAACTGTGTGTGTTAATACCAAATCAAACTTATCTGCTATTTTGTTAATTTTTAAATATTCATTTGTATGTTTTTACTGTATTACACAGCTAATATTTAGGAAACTATCTCTAGCAGAATGCAATGAAAATCCTAATTAGCATTGAATAAGATTATATCCATTATGAATGGCTACTTATTAATATGTGTTGAGTTATTCTTTGTATCACCATGTCTTTCTCTGTAGCATTCTTTCCAAGTCATTATTTCACCTGCTGGCCAATCCTCTACTGAGCCAGTCCAGGATAGACAAAAAAAAAAGAAGGGAAAGTAAATTAGTTTTGACTTAATGAAACTGTAGCAAAAACAATTACTGGCTGTGCCTGTGGTCAAGCTGAGCTTGAACTATTAGTAATAACTAGCAAATCTGTTTTCACTGAAGGGGATATTAATGGTAGAGAGAAAACTGCAGACGTTTGTTTAGCAGATATGAGATAGAACATAAAAGTCACTGTTCAACAATATCCGTTCTGTTTCTAAACATAATTTTTTAGGATTATTCTTCCTGACTTCTATCCCCTCCCCTCTTGTTCAAAATTTGTGGATCCTGTAATGAAAGGAAAAATAGTTACTCTATGCTATGGTGTGCCTAACTGAAAAACTCCCCAGAATTGAATGTTTTCTAGGTTTGCAGTACTGAAGTAAAGTTGTATAAAAATCATAAAATTATTTTCTTCAATTTTTGTAGCTGACTTCTTGTTGAATTCTATTTTATTTTTCTTGTACCTATGCTAGATATCTGTTGTTCCAAGAGGTCTCTTATATTGTATAGTTGGTAGAGCTATTGGGTAAGCTTTCAGGCATCAAATGCCTTTCCTCAGTTCTGAACTTCATGGAGAAACTAATATTCTATATCTACTGTTGGAGCCTATCTTAGTGTTGTTAATATTGACATTTTTTTCTGAGTTTCAAAATACTGGGTGTATTTCTTATAGCTCCACTGCTGATTATGTGAGAAATCCTATTTCACTTTAGGCACTCAAGCAGCAGTGTGTCCACACTGCTACTTGGGCCTTACCACAAGTTATGTACTGGCTCAGGAGGAAACTGGCTCAGGTACACATGTACCTAAGGTCTGAAATTGTAGCCCAGCAAAAATAAGGAGTGGGGGAAGGTCCCTTCCATATTTTAGCTCAGAAGGCTAGTGGTTAGGGCACTCATCCAGGAAGCAGGAGATCCATCTTCTAGACCCCCCTCACCAAGGGGTCTTTGAAATTGTATCTTTCTAACTTCTCAGCACAGAGCTCTAATCAGAAGACCACAGGTCTTGGATAGAAAGCATCAGAGGAGCTTTTGTCCCATCATGAGCAAGGGTTCCCTTTGTTTCAAGGCAATATCCACCACCTTACTGCCATCTTCTCTTCTGAATGGATCTTTACTTTTTACCTCTGCATATCTTCCTCACTTGTGCTGCCCAGGAGGACAGCTTCAATAACAAGGACTGGGCAATGCCTAACCTTAACCTGGTAGCTAGAGCACTCTGCTGGGATGTGTAGATGAGGTGAGGCCTTGGCCTGGTATCCGATTTCAATGGTGAGTGCTTTTCTGCTAAACCATGAGAGTACCCTCCTCCTAATATGCACTGGTTATGGTTTTGTGCCTGGCTACTCATCCAGGTGGGTACATAAGGAGCTGCATCCCTTCCCAGTTAGTGTTACTAAACAAGCTCAATAGCCATATGGATGCACACACAGAATTACAAACTTGGTATAAATGCCTAAATGGCAGGTGTGTGGCTGGGTAACTGCCATTTGGATGTGTAATGTGAAACAGGATTCTTTCCTTAGTTCCCATTTAAAAGTAACACCACTCTGATAAGGCTTTACCTCTCACTTTACCCTGTTTGGAAGACACTGATTGATGCAGGTTCAGAATTGTTATTATTTCTATGACTTAAACAGTATTTTAGAAATATTGAAAAATTTAATACAAATTTAACTGTCTGTTTTCTTAAAAAAAATGAATTTTTGTGCTTTCAGAAAATTGATCTTTTCTAATAATTTTAACTAGAGCTGATGAAATAACTCACTGCATATAACTTATTATATTTAACCATTTTTCCATGACTATTTTGCAAATCAATCCTGATTTCTATAATATATTTATTTAATTATATATAGCCTCTAAATAATTAAGTGAACTTGCCAAAATGTGTTCATCTAAATTTATGAGTTGTACACAAATTATTCCACTTTCTCGTTGGATATCTGTGGTGTCTGGCTGAACATTTAAGTCATATTTATTGACTCTGTCTCCTGATTTAGATTTCTAAAACTTTCAAAATAAGGCAATGGTTAATTCTTTCTATCCCTACTAACAATAGCTTCACTGGAGTTGGGATCAGTAAAGTCTTGGTTATCTGATCAGGTGTGAAGATATTATGTGCAGCTCTATGGATTGGATACATAAATTTTCTTCACTTTTCTGGCCCCTCACTTGCTATCTACACCTTAACTATCTTCTCTCATTCACTTCAGTAAATACATGGAAAAATTGAAAGGAGTACAGTGAAAAACAACAAAAATTATTAGAGGCTTGGAAAACATGGTTTACAAGAAACAGCTGGAAGATTTGGGATTATTTAGTCTGAAGAAGAGAAAGCTGAGGGAGAGATTCTGAGAACAGTGTTCAAATATCTAAAGACAAACACCCGCAGATGTTTATAAAAAGCATGATGACAGACTAGTCTCTGTGGCCACAGAAGACAGGCCTAAAAGTAATAATTTTAACTGTAGCAAAAGAAATGTAGGTTGGATATCCAGAAGAACTTTCTAACTATGAGAGTGGGTAACCATTGGAGCAGACTATCTAGAGAGGTTATACAATCTCTGTCCTTTGAAATTTTGTGTGAAAGATAGACAAACACTCTGCTGAGATATTTTAGACAGGTATAATGGTGTCATGAGCTGAGGGTTGAGCTAGATGACCTAGTAACCTTCTAGCTCTATTTCTCTATAATTCTATCCTCCTTCAAAATATTCCTTAAAACTGTCCTATGAAATGCCTATAAAAAACCGTGACAATAATAAGCAGTGTGTCAGGACCATTGCCCATCACTTTTACCAAAATTACCCCACTGATTATTTGTATTTCCTCATCTGCCTGTATATATCAGTCTGTTATCTCATTATATTTAGAATGTAACTGTCTTGGGTTAGTGTCACAAACCCTGCTCTGCTCTAGGGGATAGTGGGGTATCTTCCATAGTCTCTTAAGTCTGTTTTACTGTTATGGCATGTGTAGTCTCTACGTAAAGGTAACATCAAGCTATATTTAGCCTTGTGTTTATATGCCTTGGGGTATTTATATACAATGGGTATAAAATAGCATTTGTTATAATAGGGCCAGGATTGCACAATATGATAATAGCTTTCAAATAGTAAACAGTGAGTTTATTTGACATATATGAAAGACTCCAAGCCTAGTGGCTGGAGAGGAGTAATGGGTTGGAATTAGCATTTGACTTTCATAGATTCATAGATGTTAGGGTTGGATGGGACCTCAGTAGGTCATTGAGTCCAACCCCCTGCCTTGGGCAGAAAGGAGCACTGGGGTCAGATGACCCTAGCTATGTGCTTGTCCAGTCTCCTCTTGAAGACCCCCAGGGTAGGGGAGAGCACCACCTCCCTTGGAAGCCCATTCCAGATTCTGGCAACCTTTATTGTGAAGAAGTTCTTTCTAATGTCCAACCTAAATCTGCTCTATCTGTTCAATTTGTGGCCATTGTTCCTATTTACTCCAGGGGTGCCCTAGTAAATAGAACATCTCCTATTCCCTGCTGCCCTCCCCTGATGAATTTATAGGAAATCACAAGGTCACCTCTCAGCCTTCTCTTGAGAAGGCTGAAGAGATCTAGGTCCCTCAGTTTCTCCTCATAGGGCCTTGCCTGCAGGCCTCTGACCATATGAGTGGCCCTCCTCTGAACCCTCTCAAGATTCTCTGCATCCTTCTTGAAGTGTGCCACCCAAAACTGGATGCAGTACTCCAATTGCAGCCTGACCAGTGCTGCATAGAGGAGAAGCATCACCTCCCTGGACCTGTTCATCGTGCATCTGCTAATGCATGATAAAATGCTGTTAGCCGTGTTGATCACTTCATCACATTGATGAGTCATGTTCATCTTGGAGTCAGCTATGACTCCAAGATCCCTTTCCGCTGCTGTGCTGCTGAGAAGGTTATCCCCCAGCCTGTAAGTGTGTTGGTGGTTCTTTTTGCCCAGGTGCAGCACTTTGCACTTGTCTTTGTTGAGTTGAATCCTATTTCATTTTGCCCCTTTTTCCAACCTGTCCAGATCCGCCTGGATCCATTCCCTACCCTCTGGTGTGTTAACTTTGTCCCATAATTTGGTATAATCTGTGAACTTGGACAGGGTGATCTCCATGCCCTTGTCCAAGTGACTGATGAAGACACTGAATAGCACTGGTGCAAGGACTAAGCCTTGTGGGACTCCACTACCCACATCTTTCCAAGTCAGTATTGACTCATCCACCACCACTCTCTGGGTTTGACTCTTAAGCCAATTTGCCACCCAACTGACTATGTAATCATCTACATCACAGCCTGTCAGTTTATTTAGAAGAAAAGAATGAGATACCATATTGAAGGCCTTCTTAAAGTCTAGGTAGATGACATCCTTGACTCTTGTGCTAATCAAGAGCATTGGTGAAATCAGGGTCCAGGAAGGGTGGACATTCTTCAACGGAACTATCCTATGGGCTAAGAAGGAGACAATCCTTTTGCACATAAAAGGGGGCAAAGGGGCCAAGAATCCCTCTTGGCTGAACAGGGAAGTCCAGAAAAGCCTAAGGGCAAAGAAATAGGCATACAAGCTGTGGAAACAGGTGGTAGCTACCAAGGGGAAGTATACTTCCCTGGCTTGCACTTGCAGGAAATCAGTTAGGAAGGCCAAAGCAGAATTAGAATTTAGGCTGGTGACAAAAATTAAGGACAACAAAAAGTCCTTCTTCAGGTATATAGGGAACAAAAGGAAGGTGCAGGGTTTCATAGGACCCCTACAGGACAAACTCGGGCAACTGGTGACAGAGGTGGGGGGACAAAGATGAGGTCCTCAGTGAGTTCTTTGCACCTACATTCCTAGACACAGACCAAGATGTATCTTGCAATTGGTTCATAGATAGACACAGGAGGGACACCAGCCCACCAACTGACTGTTAGTGCAGACTTAGTGAAGGGGAACTTGGAGGGGCTGGATGCATTCAAGTTAGCAGGCATGGACAAACTTCCTTCAGCACTCTATCCCATCTGTAACAACCTGTAACCCTCAATACCTATTGCCGAATCATGAGTAGGGTCCCAGCAGGTTTCAGTTGGTCCAACTAGGTCAAAGTTGTTGCTTGCAAGAAGGAGTGTAAGTTCCTCCTGCTTGTTCCCCATGCTCCTAGCATTAGTGTAGAGACATTTAAGCCCCCTGATGGGTGCCCTCGGTACCCTTCTGTCCTGATGTCTATGGACTGGTCTATGCACTGTGCTGGTCCCAGCTGCTTTACCTGCGGTCCTGGGGACTTCCTGAGGCTGCGGCAATGGTGAACCTGCTGGGTGGAGCATGGCTGGCAGCCACAGTGTGGCTCTGGGCAGCCCAGCTCTGCTTTTCAGTGGCACACACTGCCTGTGCATGTGCTGCTCCATTTTTTTTTCCTGCAGGTTTTTAACCCAGGCTAAAAAAACCCAGAGTAGTGCACACATGGGCAGCATGCTCTTGCAGTGCAGAGAACACCTGACTGTGTGGTATGTGGCACTGCAGATGTGTTTGCAGTGACACATACCGCATGGCTGCGCTTGTCTGGGTATGCCCATGGTGGTCTTCTCTTTGTGGTATGTACATGGGATGAATTTCACCTTCAGGTACTCTCTAATTAGCATGTAAGTGTAAGGAAATACTGTCTTATTTCAAATATCAATGTATTCTTTTTCCTTAATTCTGTGTCACTCTTCTGTAGTTCTGTGCTAATTTTATGTTGATGGAAATCTTAAATTTCTTGTATCCCACTGAAAATATATTGTATTTTGGTTAAGTTTTTAGGGTCTGCAGTTATATGTTTATGTTGTCCTGTTGATTTGAAATAAGACACAAAGGTAAACAAATGACCTTGTGTAGTACTGAATAGTGCCTTTTGTACATATATTAGAGTGACTTGATTTGGGATGCTGTTCTATTTTTCCATGTGAAAGTTAGATATTGTATGCAAAGTGACTTAAAATCTATTTTCCTGTTTTGTTCTTTGTCATTAAAGGCAGTAAGTTTATATACATATATATATATATATATATATATATATATAT
>NW_017729033.1:64878749-64879525 GCF_001723915.1 Gavialis gangeticus | reverse complement strand
GTTTTCTACACATTTTTTCAAAGACAATCAGTTTACTCAAAATGGATGTTTTGAATAATCTATAAAGCAGGTCTTGGAGTTTGGATATAGAGATGATACATTATTATTGGCATGTTTATATAATTTGAAATGTAATGCCCCAATGGTTTCATATTCTGTTTATTTTTCATGCATAAGACATTAATGATGAAACAAAAGACGGATAGTGCTGCCATTGTTGAAATATTTGATCTGAATTACATTTAAACCTGGTAATATATAAGTTTCAAGGAATCATAATGCTGACCATTTCTGTTCATTATTTAGTTAGGTAAAGCTCTCAGCAGAAATTTCTGGCCATGTGACTGAGTCCTGGTATACTAAAGAATTTGAACGGTTACAGGGGCCAATGTTAAAGGTACAGTACTATACAAATCCATATGGAAATTGTATATATTTTATAAATTTGTTCTTCAAACTTGATAACTCACTGTGAACAGTTTAGTTTAATTAGTTGTACATGGTACAGTGTGGTTGTCAAGATGCACAGATATGTCTAGAATCAGCTGGTTGCTTCCCAGCCCCCCTCCACAACACTGCTCTCACTGTAGCTGGTAAATGTGTTGTGTTGTGGTGGAAGCAGGGGGTGGGGAGGGAAGAGGTGTGGGGGTGCAGATCAATATCCCCCATGGTGAGGGAGGGAGTGGGGCAGGGACCGGGGTAGACGCTGCCCAGCCAGGGCAGAGCAGGTGTGGGACAGCATCATGGCTCATCAGAGTGGCTGGGGGGGGGGGCTC
>NW_017729033.1:64869249-64873749 GCF_001723915.1 Gavialis gangeticus | reverse complement strand
GGCTGGGAGGGGTGGCTCCCACTGCTGTGCACACTCCAGGAGGGCACAGAGGGGAGTGTGTGCCTCTTGGATCTGCGGGGGGTGAGGTGGGTTGCAGCTGCAGACTGGAGCTGGGGCTGCAGGGGCTCTTCTCAGTGGGCACTGAGCTGGACTGGGCTGGGCTTGGGGCAGTGTAACAGGGGGCCTGCTTGGGGCTGATCTCAGTGTGGCCCGTCCACCTGTTCCTGGGCTAACCGCCCATGTTGTCTTCTGCCACGCCTTGTTGTTAATTAGTTAAATAGATATTAATAAGCGGGAAGCTGCCCATTTCCTGCCCCTGATGCCAGGGGGTGCTATCTGCGGCTCCTTTCCTCCCCTACACGGCAGCCCAAGTCTCACAGAAGGCATTTATAGTTCTTACAATCACCGGCCCCCACACTGGGCCCCAGAACCCTACTGTTGAACCCCCACCTGAGTTCCTCTCATCAGGCAGTCTCTTCCGCCTTCTGGGCATAGATCCCTGAGCTGCTTCCCCTTTGGGTGTGATCCCCCACTGGGACCCTCAGCTCACTAGCCCTGGCCCACCTCCAGGCCAGTCAGAACCCCAGGCCCTTAGCTCTTGGGGGTTCCTCGAGGTGGGCCCCTCACCCTTTTACCTTCTGGTCCTGGCCCCAGCATGGGCCAGTCAGGGGAAGTTTCGACAGGCATTGAGTCTATGATCCTTACTCTTTTGCCATGGTGTCTACTTCCCAACCCTTCAACAAAAGGGGTAACCCACCCGGTTGTGGGGGCTAGGGGTTAAGGTGCCCCAACACGCCTTTCACCGGGGTGGTAACTGGCCTGGCATTTCCTGGGGGCCCCCAAACCACTGGGAGCCCCACCAGGCCACCCACTCCTGGCAGGGTGCAGTTTTAGGTCATGCCCAGGACCAGGAACCTCCTTACCATCCCCTACAGCTCCTCCCTTACCTCCAGATGTTGCTAGCAGCCCTCCGGCCAGGTGATATTGTTGCCTGGCCTCTCACAGCTGAACTGCCCTGTTTATATGGGCAGCCCTCAGTTCAAAATATCTGCCCCCATCAGGCATCTGGCGGCTGGATGAGACATGGCTCTGTCCCATGCCTGCCCCACCCCAGCTGGGCAGCTTCTGCTTCAGCATCTTCCCCACTCCTCCCTTACCACAGGGAGCATTGATCTGCCTTGCAGGACCCCTTCCCTCCCCGACCCCTTCCACCACCAGACTTACCAGCTGCATGCAGTTCTCCAAGCTGTTGAACTCTGCTCTGTTCTGGCTGCATGCTGTGCTGTGGCTGCTCACACGCACAGGCATTTATCGGCCAAAGTATCAGCCACATCTGGAACCTAAAAACTTATTTCCCATAGACCCTTGGTATCTTTTTATGCAATTTCTATTTGCAAGTGTTTTTTCAAGAGCATAACCACTGTGTAAATCAAGGACCGACTGTGTATTATTTTTGTAATTTGAGCTATTCTTTAATACCTGGGACTATGTACATAATTTTTCACATATCTCTGCTAGAATGTGTTATATCATATAAGTTTTGTATAGGTTATGTTGTTATACATGTTAGTAGGAAAGAAAACTGCAAGAGTGTTTCAGAAAGTAACTGCAGTTTTGAAATAAAACCATTTAGTATGCAATGAATGGGAATTCTGATGGTTATTTATGACTATGTAGAGAAGTGGTGTAGTCCATCCAATAATTGATTATTGTACAAAAAATGGCTTTATTTCAAAATTGCCATTACTTACTAAAACACCCTTGTATAGAAAAAATGGCAGAACATAACCTGGAAACTGAAGAGATTAGCAAAGTAAAAATACTTGAAATTATGTGAAGCATCAAATTTAAAGTGGCAATAAGAGTTGTCTTGATTTTTGCATATTATACAGTGCCAGTCACTAAAAAAATAATAGTAGGATTCTGTTGAGTGAAAATGGAAAAAGTTAACCAAAAAATGATGAATAAAGTTTTCTTCCCCACAAAAGAATATATTAGGGGTAAGATTTCTCAGAAATGGTTATCTTAATTTAGATTCCTTATTTATAGTTATATTCACATTTATATTTAAGTACCTCAGTAGGTAATGTAATTTGCAGAAGTCCTTTGTACATGGAAACTCCCACTGAAGTCAATGATAACTTATGGGACAAATGATATTCAATTCTTAACTATGGTGATTCTTGTTTGCCTGTACATGACTAAACTTACTGCCAAATTTGAGACTGAGAAAAGATTTTTTTCTCAGGTTCCAGAGAGAAGTGATTCCTCCCTTCAGGGCAGCATTTCTTTGCAATCCTTTATTTGAAGTCATTTTTTTTCAATATCTGTACATTTACTATAAAATAGGAATAAAATAGTTACCAATGAAGACAGTAACAAGTTTATGTATTTTGTGTGTATGTTTTAAGAAGCTGACTTAGAAAATATGTCCTCGAAGATAAGGGTGTGCAGGGCTTGGGGATATAGATGTGGGAGTGATGCAGCTAGATTTTCTTTGCTAAATATTTTAATAATGTTTTCATTGTCTCATGACACTTCAGCCCAGTTGCCCTTTGTGATCTCATTGGTAGAAAAACATACTATAGGTAAAACTACCAATTTTCCAACCCTAAATCCAGGAGGGATCATCATGTGGAAGAAGAGAAAATATTGTGGGGGTTGTGGCAAAATTGTGAAAATTTTCATAAATAGCACAAAAAAATCCAGTTCTTAAACAGTGGTTTTTAACTAGCTGGCCCTTTACTCACCATCTGCCATGTGCCTGGCACCTTTGTGTTGAGATGCCAGGCTGCTACATGTTTACTACATCTTGGAGCTGTCACAGTGCAGAAGTGAAGACAAATGTATTAGGTTTGGTGAGAGTGAGTGCCAGTAAACCCAGGTACAGAACCACACAAACACAACTGTACTGCTTCTGTTCCAGAGATGGTGCATGCAGTGCTAGCTCAAGTGTCTGCACCATGTTTCACAAAGAGACCACAAGGAAGGTGGCTGTGAGGGCCAGAAGTGGGCTTTAGGTTCAAAATGGTTGAGAAGTGCTGTAAACCAGAACGTGCTATATAAAGAGAAGGAGCTGAGAGCAAACATTTACAGATTCAAACTGAGGGAAAAAATTTTCTATCAGATATTACTGAGATATAGATGGCTTTGGTTGCTCAGTTCTAGTAGTTAAAGTTCCATGGGAGGGATATTGTCTTAAAAGACAAGGAACATGGATTTTTTTTGTTTGTTTTTAAGAATATCCATGTTCTTCAAAGGTTTGTCATAAAAGTCAGGATGTGAATCATTATAATTCCCTTTAAGGCTAAGTACAGAGGTTCAAAAAGCCTGACGCAGAATCGATTCAATTTTTGTTGTTTTTTCTAAGCTGCATAGAAGACACTCTCTCCCCAGCTCTGTCATCTTGCCAGCCACATAATTCTCTGAGAGGTGGGGGGCAGGGGGAGTGAAAGCACCCCCAGCCCAGCCCCCCCCAGCAGGGGTCTGCATGGTGGGGAAGGAAACCCCTATGGTGGGGTATCCCCTGCCTGAAGCCCAGGAAGCCAAGCTGGGAAAGCCCTAGCCCTGCCTCATTGCCAGCTGCCAGCACTGACTCTCCTCAGCAGGGGTCTGCATGGCATGGAGGTAGGCCAGGAAGCTGGGCTTGAGAAGCTCTAGCCTCTCTGAGAAGTGGTGGGTGGGGGGACAAATGCTCTCTGGCCCGGCACCATTCCCTGTCCAGGAGAGGTCTGCATGGTATAGGTGAAAGCCTCCATGGAGGGAGATGGGGCTTTCCTCCCCCATGCTGTGCAGATTCCTACTGGGGTGTGGGGCTGGTGCCAGGTCAGGGGCTGTGTTTCCTCCCCCTGCCTCTCAGAGAGGCCAATGGCTGGTGAGGGGGTGGGGCTGGAGCTTTTCTAGCTCACGGGTTTGGTGGGCTGGGGGGAAACTCCTGCCAGGGGTGGCTTTTCCATCCTCCCATGCTGTGCAGAGCTGGACTGGGGAGCTGGGGAGCTGTTCCCCTCCCCCCTCATCAGGACAGGGGTTGACAGGAGCAGGCAGGACTCAGGCTAGGGAGCAGAGGCTTAGCTGTCTTATCTCTGCTGTCTTACCCCAGGGACAGCTGGGGGTGGGGGCCCTGCATGGCCCAGGGCTGCAGAACATCCTGGGGTGCTGGGGACTGTGAGGTAACTTCAGTCATGAAGGGATATCGGACACAGTCTTGATAGACTGATTTAACCTAAATCAGTTAAATCTGATACTACATCCAACCAGGCTTATTTTAAACTGGGTTCAGCCATTTTGAAAGCAGTTTATGTGCACTGAACTTCTGTTATGTCACAGGTTTGAATCAGTTTCCTATCACTTATGCTGGTTTATGTGTAACTTCTGCCCCTAACCTAAAGGTTAGTGCTCTGAGATTTGTCTTTTCTTCTATCCACAATTTGTTTGCAAGAAAGGAAATCCCTGTCTACCGGTGTATTGATTTCAGGAAGAAGTAATGCAAACTCTGATGCA
>NW_017729033.1:64860624-64864249 GCF_001723915.1 Gavialis gangeticus | reverse complement strand
GTCACAGGTTTGAATCAGTTTCCTATCACTTATGCTGGTTTATGTGTAACTTCTGCCCCTAACCTAAAGGTTAGTGCTCTGAGATTTGTCTTTTCTTCTATCCACAATTTGTTTGCAAGAAAGGAAATCCCTGTCTACCGGTGTATTGATTTCAGGAAGAAGTAATGCAAACTCTGATGCAGGTAGAATATATTTGTATATAAATTCCTTTATTCTGAAGGGCCCAAAGCTCTTCAGTCATCTTGGTGGTGGCTCAGTCTTGTTCCTTTAGATGTGCACTAAAATGGATTCTAATATTATGTATATTGTCACTATGGCAACCATAAATGAATAGTTACCACACATAACTTTTCTCAGAGAATGTTTATAATTCATTCCATCATACCTTTTCTAAAAGGTATTTAGGACGGCATTTCAAAGGCTATCTTATTTTAAGTTTTAACACCAGATGGTAGTAAATATGACTAAAAATGTTTTTATGTTTTTTCTTTCTTTTGAGACAAAGCACTTATCACTAACAGGCATGTGGTCCTAATCTTAAAGATAAATTGGTTCATTCATTTCAAGTACCACATAACCATTCACACGCCATTGAGCTTAACACTATTAAAGGGTAATTTCCCCTGTGGGAATTGTGCCCACTGCAGTAGCATTCTACACAGTGAGTCTTTTTATCAACTTACAGCAGGTAAGGAGATTAAAATAAAAGGCTCCATCGAGTGTGCAGTCATACACATAGTCTTCATTTTGAAATGTCTATGGGTCCAAACAACAAATAAATATTTCCAAAAAAATTTTAATACTTCTGAGCATAATAAAAGCTAAGTAACACATGCCATTTCCAAATGTAGTGTTGATATCAGGAAAGGAACATACCCCCAGTGCAGATGGTTATGAAGAATTGTAATTATTATTGGAAGAAATCCTTTTGTTCTTTTACATTGCAAATGGAATAAAAACTAACAGAACAAACAAATTTGCTTCAGTCCAAACAAATCAGGGGATCTGTTTTACCATTTCATAATTTTCCAATTTTTTTGATTCCTATAGTTTATTTAGGTCCTTTTGACAAATTTTTAATAATAAACAGTTTATTATTATGGCAGGTGTCTTGAACTAAACACTAAGGGTTCTGTACATTTTGCTATAATAGTCTGTTTTTCATATAGTCAGCATACTCATATTTTCTTCTGGCCTGAAATAATGATATTTTTTTCATCCAAGGCCAGTTTGGGGGAAAATTTCAGAAAAACCCCTTTAAAGTTATTTCACAGAAGGAGAGTAAAATGTACTAGTCCTGCTTTGCACCCACTTTGGGACAGTTTTACAGTAAATTACAGCCAGTCAAGGACCTTTGTGAATTCTCAGTAGTGAAAAGGAGACATATGCAAATAAAATTAGGGACAAGATTTTTCCACCAATTAAAGGTAAATTCTAACACCATCGGGGTCATTAACTTTAACACAATCATGATTTTTCACATACATAGGTAGAAACATTGTTGAACTTTGGGACACCATCATCAGCATATATAATTCATCAGGGTATTGATTTTTTCAATTTTAGTGGGGGACACACTGATTTATATAAACTATGGCTCTAAAGCTGACATTTTTTTGGATGTTAATGTTGATCCATTAAAGGGATTTTAAGATTTAGGGATTATTTAAGTGTCCATATCTTTCAAGCCCTTGCTCAGCTGCCATACCTAGCCTTCGGTGTACACCCAAGTTTCAAATATTAAAATTCCCTAGGTACCTAAAGGCCTACTTCACTGCATGACTGAAAGCATCTCAGTCTAGTCATTGCTGAGCCTGTATCAAATCTAAGGCTATTTAGGATTTACTTTGCATATCTCACCTGAAGAACCCAATTCAACAGGGATTCTCAGGGCAGGTCTAACAGATCATGCTGTATACCAAATGCAATTAGTGGCCTTTGTGTCTAATACCTCATAGTTTAGAGTATTTACTCAAGATGTGGGTTTACAGTATTTACTCAAAATGTGGGTAATACATGTCTCTCTTTAGCCTAACAGAATTGGAGCCCAGCTCTTCAATGGAACTGCCAGGTAGTCTAGGATGAAAGGAGCACTCATAATCTTTCATCTTGAAGCTGATCTACTTGTCATGGAATGACTAAATATTCATCAGCCTGGAGAACAAAGAGAGGGAAAACTTGGGTTCCAATCATCCTTCCCAGGAATATTTTAATATTGTATATTAAATATAGATAGGCGCAGAGACTTAAACTCAATTCAGTGGATTCTGGATTTTCAGGAAGCTTCAGAAAGTCTTTCTGCTTTGAAAATGTTGAATGAAGACAGCAGAATATAAAAAGTCATGAACAGAAAAATTTGCTACGCTGAAATCTTTGAGTTGAAACCCTTAAGTTCAGGATTTAAGAGCTCAGTCCTTGTAACATTTAGAAATTCCATACACTAAATTATCCTCATCTGGAAGATAAAAAATAGAGTCTACTTGTAGTGTGCAGAATGGATAAAAGTTATCCTTTTGCAGAAGGGTCAGACAAGGCTGCTGCATAGATTAATCCCTAATTAAAAGGTCATATAGGTTTAAGTAAGAATTAAAACGGTACATAGGTCTTGGGTTAATGGATAGTACAAGATCAAATTCTATGCAAATTGTGATACCTGTAAGTAGCAGCAGCACTGCACCTAGATTCCTGGTGGCCCCAGGAGAACTTTTAGTATTGAGCCCCCCTTCACCAGAGATAATGCTAATAATAATTGGACAACGGGAAAAAAAAAAAAATTTCAGGCTCCCTTTCTGTCCAGGCCCTGGGCGGTTGCCTGGTTTGCCCATGCCTATGTCCAGCCCTGAGTAGCAGAAAGTTATATAAAGTTGCATATAGCAAGAATTCTGCCCTATCTTTGACAAAGGAAGCTTCTAAAATCAGTACACTTAAAAAATATGACTTTCGGATGAGAGCCCTGAAGAAGGGTACTGTGATCCCAGAAAGCGTCTCTATTTCTTTCTTAACCATGAAGTTGCTCCAAACCATGTTGTTCTTACCATGCAGATGGTATAAATAGTATTTAAATAAACAGACCCCAAGATTATCCAGTTTAAATCTAAAACATCATTTAAGCACAGAGTGGGCACTATATAATTATACAAATAATCCAATAAAAGATATGTACAAACTCGCTTCTTGCATGATTTAGTCAGATAGTTTAAGTTCTTCATTAATTAATGTCCGGGAGCAGCTCACAATTTTTTTCAATGTCATGTTTTTCAGAATTATTTCTTGAATAACTTCAACCAACAATTCTTGATCTGAAAATTGTTTAAGAATAATTCCTTGAAATTTTCCGTATTTAAAATTCTGTATTTGAGGCATTTTGTTTCATTAGCATTGAACAGATAGGTAGCAAGGCATAGTTTGTTTGCTTTTTATATTCACATAACGTTCAGTCACATTCTTAGTGCAAATAGTGTATGATTCACTTTCTGTTAATATTTTGCTACAATTGCCTGAAATTAATTTTGGTGGCTTTATTAATTGTTTCTGCTAAGACTTTTTTGCTAAAATCCACATGAAAGCACACACAGAAAAAAAGACAGGAACTGGCAAAGTAAATTCAATATTTTATCTGGTTATA
>NW_017729033.1:64851686-64860533 GCF_001723915.1 Gavialis gangeticus | reverse complement strand
AGTATTGCAACAGGACAGTGATTCATTTTGGTATTTCAGCTTGCTGTCTCATTTCATTTTGACCAAACCTGTTTCAAGTTTCAACATTGTTTCAATGTTGTTTCGGTGTCTCGGCCATAGGCTATAATGGGGAATGACTAAAATGCTTATAACATTGTCATTTCTTGCCTGATTTGGATGAAACCTGTAGAGATGGTAGTCCCCGCTGAGTGCATGAAGTCTGCCAAGTTTCAAGAAGATGGGTGCAGCTGTTTTTGGGAAACTGTACCCCCAGGTGCTGAGAACAAAACTCATGTCACATGTGTGTTTTAAGGCAGAGTGGGGTGAAAATATCAAGCATGGTAGCCCCAAATGAGGCCATGAATCCTGCCAAGTTTCAAGGATATAGGTGCAGGAGTTGCTGGGAAACTGTACCTCAAGGTGCTGACAAGCAAAACTCATGTTACATATGTGTGTTAAGGTGGAGTGGGGTGAAAACGGCAGGCATGGTATCTCCTGCTGAGGCCACAAAGCCTGCTGAGTTTCAAGGAGATAGGTACAGGGATTTCTGGGAAGCTGCACTGTGTCACAGAGTAGGGTCCCTAGAGATGCCCATGATACTCCTAGGGCCCTGTGACTGTGCCAGGTCCACCCTGCAGGCAACTTCTCGTCTTGCCTGCCACTATGTCTTGTTGCAAAAGATAATATATAGGGAGGCTGCCCTCGAGCTTCAGCTCAGTCATGGTCCTAATGGACCCCACTAAACCCTGTAGGTTCTTGGACCCCTTGTTTGGACCTGCTCTAAACAGGTGCCTCAAGGGGACACCTTATGGGCTAGATGTATGGCTCACAAACACCTCTTACCATGCCCCATGCGTCGCAGATAGTATATTAATATCGTCCCTGTAATGAGGTTGCAGTCTCACTCTACCTTCTATTGTCTCTGGGCTCTCTATGCCCCTATTGCTGCACTCTCACTGGCGCTAGGGCTTCTACATGGCATGGTAGTATGCTCCAATGAGGCCGCCTCCTCCCCCACAACTTCCTTCCAGGCCATCACTTTAAATAACAATAGGTAAACAGCACAGTAGCACTAGCATCTCAGGCAGCCAAACTGTCACAGAGCCTTTCTTTCCTGCAGAAGCTTCTTTTCCAGCAGCTGCCAGAAAACTGTCCCTGCCAGCCCCAGCCCTGGGGCTTAGATGTACCTAGGGCCCTTCCTCCTTCCAGTCAGCTGACCGGAGACAGGTGCTAGGGGTGTAGGTTGGAGCCATGTTGGTCTAAGGACGTGGCAGACAAGGTTCTTTGGGTCAATCGGATATCTTTTTGTAGACCAACTAAATAATTGGAGAAATATATCTTAGCAAGCTTTCAGGTTGAAAACCCTCCATCAGGCTGAGGAAGCACCTGCAGTCGGTGTGTGTGCTCTTCCTGGATGGAAGGAATAGTAAAGAAGGCAGAGGCTGGTATGCAATGAAGGCAAGAAAGCCAGTTAGTGAAAATGGAAATGGAGGCATCAGGGGGTAAGATATAGGCTGGGGTAGGGGGGAAGCAGTATGTAGCAAGTAAAAGTGGAAAGGTACCTGCAGAGTTAGATGTCAGGCAGGTTGTAGTGTATCAGAATTCCAATGTCTATATTGAATCCATAAGTTTCTATATCTAGGAGATTGTTGAAATGTAGTTCATAGGCTTGTCTGTGCCCCTTGCCAGCCCCCAAGCTAGCATGGTGTGGGGAGGGGGGAAGCCTGGAGCTCCCTGTCTGCTTCAAGGGGGCAGAGCAGAGCGGTACAGGGTTGCTCCCATTGGGAGCAAATTTGCTCACAAGAAGAAGCACGTGTTGATGTGATCCCCTGTAGGATTATTGCACAATATTTTTTTAGTTCCAATTAATAGAATGTGTAGATGTTTCCAGTGTTACAGAAAAATTGCAATTGCACCAGGTAGGGAAATATAACTCTGTGAATTTCTAGAGTGAGGTCACTGTGGGGATAGGGATGAA
This sequence comes from Gavialis gangeticus, assembly GCF_001723915.1. Lineage (NCBI taxonomy): Eukaryota > Metazoa > Chordata > Crocodylia > Gavialidae > Gavialis > Gavialis gangeticus. The sequence continues at coordinate 64,858,555 of NW_017729033.1, read as the reverse complement.
AAATTAAGATGGAACCTATACATGAGCATGGCTGGCAAGAAGGATATCCAGCCCATTGATACCTGCGTGTCAGCAGGCTATTAGTACTGTTTTTAACCACCATGCTACTACACAGTATTGTTAGGATAAAGTGCAGTAAGTATCTTATGTAGATACTCCCTGTTACTGGTAGAATACTTCTTTCGAAGTGGCAAGTAGGTGGCTGAAAATACTCTCTCAGACTGCTCCTAGTCTTTCTCATAGATAAGCTGTAATATGCTTAGACTTCTAGTGTTTTGCAAAGCTTGTCATCAGTTATACTGAACTAAGAAAGCAAAGGCTCAATTTCCCAAGGTATCTGGATTTCTAGTATTGCAAATGGTTGCCAAAGGGAATTTAAGCAGGGCCAAATCAGATTTTGGTGCCAAGTCCCATTCAAATACCCCTGGTCTCTATTTACATCTTTAGGTGCTTAAAAATCTAGCCCCAAGAGTCTGATCCAAAACTTGATGATGTGAGTGGACATCTTTCTGAATAGCATCATTACATTTGTTTCACTTGTGAAATTGTCATTTTATAGCTATGGATTTGAAATAAGGCCTGCAGAGGTGAAAACACTTGGCATTTAGTATTTCTCAACTAATGCTTCATGTTTATATTTTACTGAGGAATTTTAGAGCAAAAATAATATCCAGAGACAATAAAAGCCAAGATTTGATATTCAGCACCACAAAGTGAGTAATAAGCCATCAAATGTCTTTGGACTCACAGAAGCTACAGAAGTTTCTATATCATCTTACTAAGAACTGCATACCAGCTGTTTACATGCTGGCTTATATGACACAAAATCAGCAACTGAATTCATACCAAGATTAGCTGTATTTACTGTAATTTCATGAAAGTCAGTGGTACAAAGCAGATGTGTAACTGGAACTGGGTCCCAAGAATCTCAGTTAATAGTACATACATTGTGGATGCTTCCACATGTTTACTAATGCGTTTTAGGTACTGCACATTTAGTTTAGTACTTGCTTAATAAAGTACTAACTAAATGCACAGTAACTAGAGTTACTGTGCAGTAGCACTGGCACACTGTTTTTTTGTGATGCGTACTGTGCATTAGCCTAATAACACTGTGCAGTAGGCTATTAGCACAGTTTTTAACTGCCATGCTACTGTGCAGTGTTATTAGGCAATTGCACAGTAAGCATCTCATGTAGACACTCCCTGTTACTGGTAGACTACTTCTACTTTTGAATCTTAAGTTTCAGTATAATGGGGATACCTAGAAACATCTGGACTAACCTGTGAGAAAAAATACCCTGGAGATTCCCAAAACACAACCATAACAGTAGGAGCATTTTTACTTAAGCAAAGGAAAAGTTTTGCAAATTGTATGGTATTATTTTCCTAATACTCAAAAATCAATTTTCCCATAAACTGATGGGAAAGTAATAGCAAAATAGTTCATTTAAAAATGCCTGGAGGGATTTCTGGTTCAGATAATCTGTCAGCATTATGCACATTTCATTACCTGGATTCTTCTGCAGACAATGAATTTATTTTTGACATAGAAATATATTTTAGTGGGGAGAATATTGTTTTGAACACACATGTAGTATCACACCCTCAGGTTGGTGTAAATTGAATAAGATGATTCTGTTCCAGCTTCCACTAGCTGAGAATCTGGTCCCAATTTGTGACAGTGCAGCATGTTTGTCACAGGCCAGCTGGGCACTGTGAGTGTATCAATTCTATCGCAGGCCAACTGAGCACTGCAAGGGTATCAGCCACTGGGCTGTTAGGTTCAGTTTCAGATCGAGGAGACAAAGTTGGGAGTGAAGCAAAGGCAAATTTATTATAGCTTACATACACAACAGTTAACAGAAAGATAAATGCAATAAGCAGATAATGCAGTATTAAAGAGCTAATAGTAAATAATAACAACAGATAGATGGATCAATTCTGTTGCAGGCCAACTGGGCACTGTGAGGGTATCAGCCATTGGGCTGTTCAAAACAACAGATAGACATGGGTTGGCAACTTATTGGTAGTCCCTCGATGCCAGGTGCGCGCCAAGTGATTCCAGCAAAGTCAGGCATCCCCAATTGATGTTGTCAGAGGGATTACTGGGAAAGGTCCCTTGATCAGGATCTGAACCTCACTCACACTGGGAGTCCTTAGTCCAGGCTGGAACAGCAATGACCATTCTGTTCCCTCCTTCCTGCTGGTCACCTGACACACTTTTTATACCTAGTCTTATGCTAATCTGTTGGCTTTAGAGCCACTCACAATCTTGCCCTATAGCTGTTACCCTATAGGATTGAAAGGTGTTAAAAATTATCATAAAAGGTTACTACCCAGACTCAGGTTTATCCAATAAGCAAATTACAATGCAGAACCTTTAGGTTTGAAATTGACATTACTCCACCTAAGCCCAACCCCTTTTAGGTTTCTCTGAATATGCTTTCTTGGGATGTGCTTCCCTGGAATGTGTTGGGTGTGCCAGGCAGTTGGATGTGGTTTTTATCATCAAGGCCAAACCTTGAGCAAAAACCGTTAGGTCAGCTAATTTTGCAGCTACAGCTTCGCCTTTGGGGCTCAGTCAGTTCCACGAATGGTTAGTTTTATCATTTTGGTTAAACTTATGACAGACAAGTTACATTTTCAGGTTACAAACTTACAAGCATTATATTAGGCAAAAATTCCAAATGCCTCCAAGAAGCACATATTTATTGCTTATTAATCCCTCTGGTTCTGGCTGTCACACATGTTACAGTGGATTCCTCTTATTGGAATCATGTTGGGAAAAGGTGATTTGATTCTAGTAACTGTCTGATTCCATTAAAAGGAGACCCGTTCTTTTAAGAAGACAAATACTCACTTCCGACCACAACCCTGCTGGTGCCTCTTGCCCCCCAGCCTCTAGCCCTCCAGCCCTACCAGAGGGGGTGCCAGCTGCTAGGGCTATGGGGCCAGAGACCCAGGTTCACAGCCTCCTGGAGGTGGCAGCTGCTGCAGCAGAGTGGAGCCTGGCTCCTCACCTGCTGCTGCCCACTGTGGGATCAGGCACGTGGGGTGAGGCCAGCTCTTCAGCATGGTGTGCACTCCCAGGGAGGTCGGGGGGACCTGTGCCCCCCAGATCTATGCACGGGGTGGGGCTGAGGTCGGGCACAGGTAGTGAGGGCAGTGGCACAGGGTTGTGCCACTCAAAGCTACTGTGCTCGCAGGGGACACATCACCAGGGAGCCCAGCCCCACCTCCTAACCCCTGGATGAGCCACCTGTGGACCCGTCTCACAGCTGGGGCCCTAGCCCTGCCCAACTCCCTCCTACCCTTCCTACAGGTGCTCAATTCTCCCTCCCACTTACCTGCGGGAGCTGTTCTCCAGGTTGCCTGGGGCCATGTGCATCTATAGTATATGAATATGGTGTCCCCTGCCTGACAGCCCTCCTCCCACTCCCTCTCATCCCCCTGCAGGTGGGAACTCTGCCAGTCTGTATAGGGCTCCTCACAAAACTGTAAAATCTTCAGGCTTCTTGGGTAAAATGATTCCAAAAACTGAAAATTGTGATTCTAATATGAGGAAGTTTTACATGTAATAATATACAAATGGTTTTGCTTTTCCCATATTGATTTTAAAAAGTGACTGATTCTATTAACCAGTGATTCTATCAAGCGGAATTCATTGTATTTAAAAATGATTAGAACAGAGTTTAGTTTTTCTCTTTAGGCCCCTGCTTGCTTAACGGATTTTTTTTCCTTTTTGCTAGGACCACCACAGAGAACTGTCTCTCCTAAACAAGAACATGAGGAAAGGAAGCATGACAAAGTCACAGACAAAGGAAGTGAAAGTGGGACTTCATGTAATGAGTTGTCCACTTCTAGTTGTGACAGCCATTCAGAGGCTAGCACTCCTCAAGAAAATGCTGCCAGCAACCAACAGGCTACAGGACACCAACCAAATACTCTAACTTTGGATCGCCCATCAAAGAAGGCCCCTGTGCAGTGGATGCCACCACCAGACAAACGCAGGAACAGTGAGCTCTTTCAAACTCTCATTAGCAAATCCAGAGAAACAAATCTTTCTAAAAAGAAGGTGTGTGAGAAGCTGAGTGTTGAAGAAGAAATGAGAAAATGTATTCAAGATTTTAAAAAAATCCACATTCCAGATTACTTTCCAGAGCGCAAACGTCCATGGCAGTCTGAACTCTTACAAAAATATGGGTTATAGTAATCACCTCTTTCATGACGTATCTCTGGTGCATTTGATGTTTATTAAGTTGCCACTATCCTACTGATGTCCTTATGGTATATTCTGCAGTCAGAGTGATTTCTGCTGCTCATTTCTTTCTGTGAACAGTGGATGTTGGAAAGTACGTGATTTCTTTAAAAAAAACCATAGAAATAAAAAGCAAAAGGTATTGGGTCTAAACCATTTTATAATAGTAAAATAAAATGTGCATGATCAAGAAAGAGTTCAAAATATAATCACCTTCATTGTCATTTTGGAATTTATCAGATACAAACCCAGTCATCAGATAACTCTTCATTTTATGTCAGCAGTAACAATGACTCCAACTTGCTACAGATAAAGAGAGAGCAGAGTTTTAAATTCGGGTGAACTGGTTTCAGAATCAAATCCCAGTATTCTTTCAATGTTAATGCAATAAAGCAAATATCCATTTTGCATGAGCACAATGTTACAAATAAATCACACAAGAACAAAAGGTTTGTCTGTTGCTTGGATAAATATTTGTTTAATGCCAAGCCTATAAACGTGACATGTCTAGAGGATTCAATTTGCTTTGTTCTGGATCTGTGATTTTTTTGTGTGTACAGTGTTCTGTATGTAAGGATGGTGTAAATATGCCTTATACTGTTTTATTATTGCACAAACATTCATCTATTAGTGCTCGTCAGGACTATTTCTGTGAAATGCAAACTTAATGACAGATTGTGAAAACTGGTTTGGTGGTCTGAAAGTTTCTGTTATGTTATTCAACAAAATTGGAAAAAAAAGACTTCAATGTATTTATTAAAATGACCATCTGGTAGATTTTTCTTGGTTATTATTGTCTTCCATTTTTTAATAGGTTTAGGACTCATTATTGTATCTTATGTGGTGTTTCAATAATGTTTCGACTCTGGTGGGAAACAGAAAAACTTGTTTCTGAAGAGGATGAGTAATGTCTGGGATGCTAGAATGTAACTTGAGCTTACAACATAGGCTGTAAGATCAACAGAGCTGTTATTGATTAAAAAAGGACACATCCCAGCAATGATAAAGATCTCAATGGGGAGTGCACTAAAACTTATTTTAGCTGACAAAACAAAAAAGAGCTGTTTCAGACAATTATTGGAAAACTCCTCTTAAACTATCAGAGTTAAAATGTCAATAACAAGATGCACTATACTTACAAATGATGAGGTTTGTATGAATAGTCAACTTAACTGTAGACAAAAACTGATTTCCTAAACCAGATAGATGAAAATCAATATCCTTTTCATTAAAACACAACAACTCTGATTAAAGCAGACCTGTTGAATGAATAAGTATTGCTGATAGCTGGAAAAGAGCTTTTTTGATGTTTGCTAAGTGGTACATGAATTCTAAAAATTATCATCATCTTTATATGCATAAATTTTGTAACAAAGCTCCATGGGCATAGTGGGCACAGTACAGAAAGGTATGAAGATTTATAATTCTGTTTTAATTTATCATTTTGGCTTGTTTAGCTGAATGAAGAAAGGTTTATTGGGCTATAATTTCCAGGATCTTTTTCAGTGTCTTATTGCCTTTCAGTCTTCTGACATAGTGGGTCATTTTTATGAAAGACTACATATTCCTGACAGCAGTGCAGCCACCTCATTCCTAGAGAGCTCCTGCATAAAAATGATATATTAACTTGTTCCACTTTAATCAATTTGTTCCAGCACTTCCTATTTGGACACTAGTATGGGATAACTTAAGATTTTCTCTGGTGGACAAATGCAAAAAATATTTTTTGATTCTCTGCAAGTCCTTTACTTCTTTACATGTTCCTTACTCCATGACCCAAAGGATCCATCCCTTGCCTTGCAAATCTACCACTTCTGGTATACTGAAAATATTCGCTTTATTTTTGCCATTCTTTCTGAGGTCTTTATTGTTCAAGAGTGGAATTTTCAACAGAGTCCAAGGTTAGACTCTCTTTTGCTCCCACTTGTTAGTCTGAATTTGGTTAATACCAGGGACATCTACATATGATATTATTGAGCAGTAGCATCAGAAAAGAAAACATGCAGCTATGGTATGGTGCAGTAATGCATAAGCATACTGCTTATCCAAATACTAGGTGACTGCGCAGTAAGGACTATATATAGGGAGGATGAAGAAGGCACCAGGTAATGTGGGGCCCCTGCAAAGTACGCTGGGCAATCTGGTGGTTGCGCCAGAGGAGAAAGTGGAACTCTTTAACCAATTCTTCACCTCCGTTTTCTTGTGCAGGGACTGGGACTTCCCCACTGTGGTGCCAGACGGACTCGAGGGGAACGCCTCCAGACCTCAGATTGGGGAGGACCAGGTTAGAGAGCTTCTGGAGGGGCTGGACGTGTTCAAGTCAGCGGGTCCAGATGCTCTCCACACCAGGGTGTTGAGGGAGCTAGCTGGGGTTATTGCAGGGCCCTTGGCATGGCTTTACGAGCGCTCGTGGTGCTCGGGCCAGGTGCCAGATGATTGGAAGATAGCTAACGTGGTCCCCATCTTCAAAAAAGGGAGGAGGGAGGACCCGGGCAACTATAGGCACATCAGTCTCACCTCAATCCTAGGGAAACTCTTTGAGAAGATCCTCAAGGAGCACATCTGTGATGGGCCGGCTTCAGGGATGATGCTCAAGGGCAACCAGCAC